>NC_138823.1:55859930-56534930 GCF_965183815.1 Platalea leucorodia | reverse complement strand
AAGAACTGCCATGGCAGGTATTAAGGGGAAGAGATACACCAGACTGACTTGTCCACCTGTCAGTGATGATGTGTATGTCTAGTTCCTCTCAAAAACAAAAAACATGCCTTGCTAGAATCAATGGCTGACAATGAAAGTCAAACATATCAGCAATATTTTTTTTTAAAGCAGTGGTTTCCTGCTTGTGAAAATTGGCATAGCTCAATGTGCTCCAAAAGTGCCAGGAAGTTCAAGAGTCTCAGAAGCCGCTGGGAGATTGTAGCTCACTCACTTCCCATGCTAAAAACCAGAGCATTGTGCGTGCCGTTCTCCAGGGCTGGCACAGAAGTCAGCACAGGGACAAGACCATAGCCAGGCTTGAAGCACACATTTGAAAATGAGGATGTTTCAGGCTTAGCATTTTTGCTCCTTGACACCGCCATGGAAAGACTGCCCGGGGCCAGGTTTCAGCAGCCTCTGTATGTTCTCTAGACCTCAGAAGTTGCAGGCTTTGTTTTCTGTGGGCCAGGAATGTTAATCCAGGTTCCAAAATGGTCAGTGCACATTTCAGAGCACCGTTTCGTGTGCTCAGAACCCAAGCGGAATTGCCAAGTGAATACTCTCATGTAATCTTCATTTGTCATCTCAGGGATAAGTATATGCTACTTCTCTGAGCTCAGCATGACACACAGAGTACACGCTAAAGATTGTTGAAGTGCAGCTTTTATCCCTTTGACTGATTTCTTTCTTGTCTTTGTTTCAGATTTCAGGGAACTAAGGTGGCTTTGTCCACATTTGAGCCATACCGATTCCTGTTTCCCTGGCATGAAATAGATTCCTTGTTCATTTTATCCTGGAGAGAAAAGATTTTGCTGCACGAGGAATGCTTGTTTTCTTGTCTCATTTGCAAAATGTATCTCTGTTTTACAGAACAAAAATAACTGATATATGCAGGAATTAGAGAGACTCGATTTGGGGCTAGTCTGTTGGTTCAGAGGCAGCAGCTTGGCACCCTGGACACCCTGAGTGCCAGATGGATTATTTTTGACCTCATGTCAGCGTTGCATAGCCTGTAATTCCACCAAGTCTCATTCACATCCTCAGGTATGAGCATATTCAACAGACTGATGCATCTCAGTCACTCACACCATAAGACGTGGCGTTACCCCCCATGTTACAGCAGGAACTACAAATGAAGGGCAGAGTCCAGCCTCCCATCATACCCCCTTGGGAGCTGGGTTAGGTACTGTCCTTGTCACCCTCGCTCTGTGCTTGGAAAATGAAGCACAGCAACTCCTGTATCCTTGAGATGCTCTGTTTTAGATCGAGTCTGGTGTTCTCACTATGCTCCTGACACAACTCTTGCTGAGGGGAGGAACTGAAGAGAATCCTCCCACCTCTCTTTAGTTTTGCAGAGAAACTTTGTTTGTGCCAAACATTTGAGGACTAAGTTAAGAGTTGCTGAGTTAAGAGTTTTGGTTTGCAAACATATTAGAAGAACCCTACCTCTGAGTAGCCAGGAAAGGTATATTTAAAATTCACAGACCATAGCTGAACTGTTTGGTGACAGCATTGTAACTGTGATGGGAGGCCAGCATGCTTCAGATGTCTGGTACGCAAAAGAAAAAAGGAAACTCAGTAAGTTAAATCCAAAGTTTGTTTTAGAATGCAAATGTAGTCAAGTTCTCTTGAAATTCCAGTTTGTCCCTTTGTAGAAAGGGAGTGGCGTATAGAGAAGTTTTCCATACATAACATACTGATTTCCTTTGTAAAACAGAGATTTAAAAAGTTAAAAAAAAGAATGCTGTATACTAAAGGGATTTGCATATATCATAGCTGCCTAAGTGGGTTGACTGGCTCACAAATAGCAAATAAGATCATCTAGCACTCAGGCAATGAGAAGCACTGGACGGTGGAACCACAGTAGTATCATTATGTTGATGCATTTCATTTTAGAAATGAAATGATGGGGTTTTAGTTTTAGGGTCATTTTTTTCTAAGGAATTACAAGGACAGATTAAACGGGATGGAAAGGAGCAAGGAAATGTTCAGGAAGAACACTTCTTCGATCGCAGTTTGCTGCAGGGTTTAAAATGATATCCAGGATTTCCACTATTGTGTCAAACCTTCCAGGAGAAATAGACTTCATCTTTTAGAATGAAATGCTATATCTATATATAAATACATATTTCCTACAAATACCCTTGCCTATGGCCAATATGTAAAGTGCACAAAAGTGATTTCAGTATGAATTTAGAATCTTAATCTCCAATAAACCAACAATTATTATTTCTTGAATTATAGAGATATTAACTGCTGTTAGTAGTACATGCTAAACTTTTAGGTAGGGCATGTGGTGGAAGTGTTAATTACTTCGTAAAAACACGTAAATCTTAGTCAGGGGCAGGCAGATGAGGTGCTTACTCTTGCCCTGCTGAGAATCCTCAAGGGCAGTGCAGCATGCTTACCATGGTCTGATGGCCCCACCTCTTTATGCCAAACAGAACAAGAAGTACTTTCAGTGAAATTCAGATGCATCTTATTTAATATATTTTACAAAGTACAAAGTAGAGGACCGACATAGTTACAAGAATGAGAAATGCAGCCATTCTTTAGCCATCACATTTTAGGAGGAAACAGACCCTTGTATATTCCCAACTGCCTATCCTTGAGGACAATCAGCATTCAAATAGTTTAGATTCATGAACCTAATGATTCAAGTTTCAGATCAACAACTGTGCAACTGTGCAACAGGAAGAACTCCAGGAAACTCATGGCTTGTTTTTCTGCTACCGTATATTATGCTTGATCCCATACGTGGAGATGAAATAGATTTGCAGAGTTGATTGTGCACGTGCAAATAGTGTAAGAACAAAGAAACGTCTATCAGTCAAGACTTAATCACAGTTTTTGCATGTTCCCTCTCTCCCATAAGGGGAATGATTTGTTTCTATGTCATTAACCTGGCTGAGCATATGATGAAACCTATGATGGGAGGCCATGTCCTGCTAGTGTTCTACTCCCCCTGATGTTCAACGGTCCATACTCCTAACTGCTGCAAAACTCAATGGCATTTGAAAAAAATGTATTATTTGGTTTAAAATCCTGATGTCCTTCAGGTACAAGCTCTTTCTTGTACTAGTATGTTACTTCTGTATAAATTGCATGCCAAGTTGAATTTGCTATGTGATTGTGAAAACTAAAAGGATGTGTCATTAGGCCCTGTGGAGAGCAATGTACTGGAGATAGATAGCAAAGGCACAGGAACAGCCTAATCTCAGCTGTCAGGCCCAAGCTTCCTAGTCACATCCTCTTATTGTCTACAATTTGCATGTCTTCCTAGCCTTTTCATCTTCTGAAGAGAGAACTGACAACATACGGCAGTTGCTGAAGAGTACTTGGGAACATGGATTTTGTCACATCAGATACGACAGTTTATCTGTTTGTGAACAGCCATTCTCTCTGTAGTGCATACGTCAGCTCTCTAACAGCATCCCAGACCTCATGCATCAGGGGTTGGAAGTCTTCTGTAAGGCAGTGGCCTCCATGGGATCTGATGAAATTGTGAGATCTTTACTGGTGTTGCTGAGCAGTGACTGACTCGCATGAATCATCCCAGTGATTTCAGCTGTTGAATAGCTGCTCGCCATTGTGAGAAAAGGCTTCCCAGTTTCACATTTTTTGCTGGTTGCTGCTTGTTTGTCATGCAGTGTGTTAAATCTTCCAGGTGAGTTTGGTATAGCGGTGGTGTTATGACAGCTCTCTATGGAAGAAACCAGGAAGGACAAAATAAACAATACTGAGGCGTATGAGTATTTTTAGAGTGTTTGATCAAGGGCTTACAGCAGCAGTTCCTTATAGCACTGCCAAGTCACTCAAAAGATGGGAATGCTAAACTAAATGAGAGGTTATTTACTTACGGTCTTTACATCTGCAGAAGATGATTTTAAGATGACTGCTCTTTTTAATGAGTAGGTGTGATGCTAGAGCCTGAAGGTACAGCAAGAATTTAAAACCACAACAATGAGTCCAAGAGGAGAGAAAAGTCTAATTGGGAGAACATGAGGTGGGAGGTTTCATTTCTGCTATGCCAAGGGCTTTCTTCTACGCAGAGAGTGGGAAGATAGAACGAAGCCAAGAACTGTCTAGTCTTAACATTTATGTGTGGAGTGCCCTCACCTTTAGCCTTTTCACTATTTCTGTTCAGTGAACCAACAGTTTGATAAGCTACTGAGGCAGCATTTACCTTTTGGTCTTCTTTTTATCCAGTCAGGAGAACAGGAATGAACCTGGGCCCAACTGAGACAAGGGCTAACATGAAAGAGACTTGGCTAAGGGTAGGATGCAGGGAAGAAAGGAAATGTTCTCAGCTCCTTTCACTAAATAAACTTGCTCGCTGTCTTTTGCAGTTTAGAAGGCTTGCTGGAATGTCTGTCCTTGGTGAATGCTTAGACATGAGGTGGAAACTAAATTGTCCTTAGTGATATCTGTGCTTGACTAATTGGCCATCTTCGGGGTAGATTGCTGTAATGCAGTCTTAGATGGAGCTGTTTCTGAAGACTAAATGTAGTTTTGCCACCTGCTAACCTACCAGAGAGAACTAACAAAGGAGGACCTATATACTTCTACATGGATTTGGAGAGGAGTAGATCTTGTTAACCCAGGAGAAGCATGAAGTAACATATCTTTACTGGTCACCATCTGATTTCCAGTGGATAGTTTTTAGGTATAATGATCTATTCATTGTTTTTCCTTCTAGCTGTCCCAGAGAACATTCTCTTCTAGCATAGTTCCACTAAAGTACTCGTAGCAGTTTATTGTTCTAATGCAAGGAGCACCTTTCTTTTCAGTGTTTCCTGTGCTCTTATCTTCAACTAAATTTGGTACTTGCCAGTCATGCCAATTACTTCTGTCCTTTCCTAAGGAATTGGTTTGAAGAGTAAAGTAGGTCAATTTGAGTAGTTTGGAAAACAGTTTGTAATGATAGCATGAGAATATGATAGTCTCATTAATTGCATGTGTGCCCTTCAGCAAGAGATGAGATTTTTAAAGCACTCAAAATAAACAAATCTCAAAACTTGAAAACACCCCAGATGTGTACAGCTGCAGTCTGATTACTCAATATTAGCAAATAGTTCATGATTTAATCAAACCAAGTCACTTTGTCTTTTTGCTAGAGAAATTTTCCTTTTCAGTGTGTTTACATTGAAGATTTCTTGGATTATCTGTAAATTCTCCCTACCTAATGCTTAAATGGGATCATTCAAATGATTAATTCTCAAACTGAAAATATGTATTGTGGTTTTTCTGTTCTGTTGATCATATATTATTGTGGCTACGTCTCCACTAGTTGAATCACTGGCATCTATGAATTTTGGATTAAGTGTAGTTTAGAACTCGTAATTATAAATCTGCTCTGTTAATGGTTACCATTTTAATTCCAGAGAGTAGTCAGACACTGTTCAAGTATTTGTGCTAAGACTTACAAGATACCAAGATTCTTGTACAAGAGAAGATGCTCAAAAAGTTAAGTAAAAAAAAAAAAGTATAACTTTTCCCCTCCCACTTCTTTACCTAGATGTACTAAATAAAAAGAAAAGGAAAATAAACCCTGACTTTGAAAAGGATGTATTTGAGAAGAGCCTAAAAGAAATGGGAAACTGGATTGGAGCTACCCCAGAGACTTTCTCCTGGAAATAAATCTTTAAAGGACAGTTATGTCTTCAAAGTAAGTTTGCTTGTCCCTCTGAAAGAGTGTATGAACTACATTACCGCATTTCCCAACTGTTTTTGCCCATGAGATCATAAGAGTGAAATAGCTCTTGGGAATCTTAGGCAAAAGTACTCATTAGTTTAGTCTAGCTTGTTTCTAAATAGTTAATGGGGAAGGTTAGGCTGTACTGCAAACCAGTCCAAAGTGTGGTAAACACATCACCTGAAATGAAAGGAGAAGAAATAGCACAGCTTACCCTGAGTCACCCAGGCTGCAAACCACATAGTAAAAGGGAAAGAGAAAGATCCTCCCCTGTTTCTCACAGGGGAGAAGTACACTGAGAAATCAGTGATGATTAACAAACATTATTCAGACATGAGGTAGGAGGACAAGCAGCTTTCCAAGTAACTCCCTTTACTACAGTAGCCAAGTGGAAAGCAAGCCAACTCCTTTAATTAGGACATGATATCTTGCTCGCTTGTTACCTCATCAGCCAGCTGCAACTTATCATAACCTAGTTTATGAGCTCCCAAGGACGAAGAGCATATTTTACAGGAGGCTCATGCAGTACTTACTGCTACAGAACCTGCTCTAAAACTGACATTGTAAACACTGTTACTACGACTAAACCCAACAGAATATGGTTCAGAGACGATATTACCCCCAGGAAAACGTATGTAGATATAGAGCTAACAAATTAGCCTGGTTATATATGAACTTAATAATAAATCCTAATAAAAACTAGATCAAGAAGAAAATTAATTTTCTTTTAGCTCGTGTATTAGATGGGAGAATGATCAGATGATGTGTGAAAAAAAACGGGCTTATGCAAGGTCATGCTTACCCACAGAGCTAATGTTGAGAAAAAACTAACCCAAACAAAAATAAAAATGCCTTCTGGAATAGAAATGTTGTGTGCATTGCAGAGAGGTGCACTTCCCTAGCCTTTGAGACACATTGTATGTTATTTATTGTCCATTAATGATTTGCTAGAGCAGTCCCTATGCACCTTCTGTTACAGTGCTGCCGAGATCATTTCACCACATAATGTTCACCTCCTGGGATATTTCCAGAAACGAGCAGGTTCCCCTGGTCTCTTACAGAGCTGGGGATTTTTTTCTTGCTCTTTCAACAAAGTAAAACAGAGGGAACCCAAAATGAGGTTTAGTTGAAAATAAATATAGCTGCACACAAATTTGCTAGTCTTTTGAGGTGATGTCTTTGCTCTGTGTGCCAGTCTACCGTTCTTTTCTCATCTTTCCTTCTCCCTGTTCCACAGATTTCGCTTTCAATCTTGCATGAGAGAAATTCGGCACATTGAATGATTCTTGCATTCCTGGTCAAATCATGAAGACTGCCTGTCCTCATTCTGCAGGAAATAAGAAGATCAAGTAAACATTTTTTTCAGCTCTTCACAACTCATCAAGGTACCTCCTTCCAGGGTTGGATTTATCCTTCCTCCATTTCTTTCCTTCAGTTTCCCAAGTCAGGCACTTGAAATTCTCAGGACTTCTCATCATCCAGTTAACAACACTTTCCTCAGGAGACGAGCTCTATCTGACGTGATTGCCATAAGCTCTCCTAACCCCATTTTGAACAGTGAATAATGTCTTTTTCCCCTTGCAGCTCCAGAAGATCCTAGCTTCCTAACCTGTATCCAAAATAGAAACAGCTTCACAACTGTTTCCAGGGCTAGAAAATGAATGGCTTACCCATCTGAGGATGGCTTTTATTATTGCAAATATTTAAGAGCTATTTTTATCACACGGTCTTTGAGACAGCTTACAGGATCCATTTGTTTTTTCAATAATATGTCGGATATTCAGCTCAGTTTTGATAAGCAGCTGATGATGGAGGTGGTAAGCTGAGGTGATTTCCAGAAGACCAGTTTGTCCTTTGTGGCTGTCACCGGGTCTCAACATCTCTGCAAATACCATTTAATCTGACTGATTTAACATCATTTGGGGGCTTGACAGTGATGACTAACTTGGGAAAACAAGTGACCCGACATAGCACCTTTTGGAGACAAACTTCTGCTTAACAAACAGGCTAAGGCTTGAAAAAAGCATGCCTTGAAGTCCATGCAGCAGCTTCATAAAGTTACTTGACTGTTGCTTCTTGGCTTTCTGCCCAAGATTGTGGTATTTCTTTTTGCTAAATGAGCCTTCACTCTGGAGAATTTGTTTTCTTAGTCGTTTTCACAGGGCACTATGGTATTCATGTGACTCTTGTATTTTTATTGTTTTCTCCACTCATTCTCATAGCCATACAACAAAAAGAAAAAGGATCTCAGATGATCAGTAAGTACTTACTATATCAGAGCCTTTGATAATTGCACCATAGGGAATGCTGCATCTTACTCTTTGTGATGAATCTTGAAAAGAGAATCAGAAGACAGAGACCTGAAGAGACGATCAGGCAGTGGCAGGTTTCCTCATGCCGGTTCTTGGACCTGAAGAGAGCATGGCAGAGGGAGCATGATAGACTTCTTCAGAAGTAGGATTTACAAACATACTCTATAATGATCTTCTACATATATACCACATGCTTATCTCTTCTGGAAGTATGGCATCATTTTCTTTGGTTCTAGCTGCCTGTCTGTTGAAAAAAAGGACCTTAGGAAGGTCCTACTAAACTCCATGAAAAGGACAAGCTTCTTTTGTTCTAGCTGCAAGGAGGAAGCCATTAAAAAAATATTCTGGGAAAGACTTTGCAGGAAAATCTCAGTGGACAATGCAGGTGTAATCAAGTAATCAAAACAAAAATGCTCCTGAGCAACTCTGAAATCCTGAACTGCAAGGCACGGGTCCAGAGATGGTTAATTAACAGCTGCACAGAGTTGATGTCTGCCTCGTGAGCTGGGAACTCTTCCTCTTATTCTTAAAAAGCCTTGAATTGTGTAATTTGAAATGGATATAGGCTATATGAATATAGCTATTTTCACTTCAGATCTTTGCTTTTAGGTCTTTGGTAAGTTATGAATTCCCTATATCATGTAGACACCAATGAAGAGATCTCATGTCTGCACTATTAAGACACATTTTCCCTAGAAAATGGCAAATATAATGCTAGATTTAAGTTGTGCCAAAGTAAATAATCTCATCTCTACTGAAAATATTACCCTGCAATCAAAGGTGTGGGGTTTTTTTTTAAATTATTATAAAGATGTAAGCTCTGGGGGGCTACTTTCTTAGGAGGTTACTGAGTAAAACATATTCTAGCAACAATATGCCAAAAGCTGATATGTGGATCCTATCCATATAAAATGAGATCAACAATATCTTTTATGTCAGAGAAAGAATGAAACTATATTTAAGGTGGGTACTATAACAACATTTATCCTTCAATCAAACACCAAAAAAGATTGTGATTCTTTTTGAGAGCTGGAAGAAGGAAATTCACCTTCATTGCTTGCAAGCTGTGTGGCCTCAGGCCACTCAGAGTTTATATGACAAACACATTATGGGAAGGAGGAAGAGTGTGAGCCCTGGTGGAGTTGTGTGCATTCATCATGGGAATCTAGAAATACAGTACAGGAAAGAACAAATAGGAATTTGTGATGCCCCAAAACTCTTGAGCTCTGCTAAAAAAAGCAGTGGAAACGTAGGCAAGTATTTGCTTCTTGAGATAATGTTCCCAACAAGCCATCATTTTTAGTGAGCCTCATGTTGTTTTTCTGTGAATTTTTGCAGCAATGATGTTGTGAACAAGAGAAGAAAAAAATCAACAAACAGGTTGCAGAGTGAGCAACCACGCAAGAAGACAAAATGTCCCTCTAAGGGGTAAAACCTCTCCTTTATTTAAAAACACCTTTCTTCCACTTGTGAACTCTTATTTGGTCTTGGAGGAGAAATGCATCCCAAGAACAGTACCTGAAGTCATGCAATAGAAGTCCAGCATCATAACAACAAAAATTTCCAAGCTCAAGATGCAACACACTGCTATCAGGTGTTTGATGTGAGAAGTAAACTTGGCTGAGAGGTTGGCTACAGGTCCTATAAACAAAAGGTTCCCCACAAAGTATGGAAGCATCCCTACACTGAGCTCATGCAGAGGGACTTGTGAGGTCTTAGTCTCAGTCTTGGTTACTTATACTTAAGGCGGGAGGTGGTAGGGAAGGAACAGTGTTTCTTTCCCCCAGCCATGGCTCTTGCCCATGCTTTACCTAAGGCTTGTCTTAAACCTTGCAAGAAGCCATCCTCAGGGTCCAGTGAGGGATATCTTCAGAGAGTGCCAAGCCACTTTGCATTAAAAAGGCTCAGAGATCACCGGGGTCATACCCAGTGGTTTGGCATCTAATGGACAAACTTGCCTTTCATTTTCACCGGAGCCAATATTTTGGATTCAGTGTCTCACCAGTCTTCATAGATGACTTTTAGCAGTGCTTCAGAAGGGAAAGCTTTGGCATTCTGGGATTTTGTACAGAGCTGTAAAGTATCTCTATCAGCTGTTGTTTGTGAGAATGGCTGTACCTGCTTGTTCACATGAATACCTCTTACCTGGCAGCACACACACACACCCCCCCCAGCTCCTTTTCTGTCCAGCCTCTGTCATCCTTGTGCATGTCCTGAGACGCCAGTTCCTCACTTCTGCCTGGACATCTTGCAGCGCTCCGGGTGGCTGCTTCGGGAAGGCACTGCTCTGTAAGTCAGTCCATTGAGTTTCTTTCTCATTCATCTCTTCCCTCACACCAGACTTCCTGCACAAACAAAACCAAACCTCATTTAACAAGACCCAGAGACCAGGTTACAAAAATCGGTGTTAGACATAATCCAAGCCTATTCACAATAGAAATTCCTCCTACCTGCTTTGATGTGTCTCACCCAGAAGCCCTACGGCATCTTTTAGGTTTGTATAGCCAAGGTGTCAAGGCCTTTACAGTTGTTTTCTTGTGTTGCTGCTCAGTCCAGCTGGAGCTACTAAAACACCCCTATTATTTTACTAGATAACAGTTGTACATATATTCTGTACAGCTCTAATTCTCAGCTGGGTTTTTTTTTCCAGCTTTCTATAGACCACACAAGATGTTATTAAGTAGAGAATGGGTTGTGTTACTTTCCTGTGTTACAAGTTTATTAATGAATGATGACTGAGATGAGTTCCCTTCTAGGATGGTACCTACCTTTTCCACAACAGTTGAGAGAGCACAAATTGTTTTAGGATTGGAAGAGATAAGCTGAAACTGCTGAGGGACTGGAGCATGATTGTAATTACTTAAAGCAGAGCAATCGACGTGTAAATAAACATTCAGGCTGTCAAGGCTTCCTTTCTAAAAATTTGGAATAAACTCATTTAACATCTTGTATATGACCCAAATGTTTACAGATCTCATGTTGTGTGCTAAGGATTTGAAGCAAAGCTTAAAGAAAACAGCTACACAATAAAGAATTCATTTTATAGATGGGGTTGGAACTTACTTTTATGAAAGCATATGGTGAATATTTAGCAGACAAATCTATGCAATTCAATTTCACCTCCAATATGCATATTTTCCAGTGAGTGGCTTAAGGCCAAACAGGATAATATCCCTTGTGGAATCCCCCACACCACTCTTAATTGATTCAAGACAACAAATTTAATGTGGGCTGCCAGTCATTTGTGGATTCTCTAAGTTGAATGCTTTCCCAGATGTTAACCTCCATGGGATGAAGCACTCTCCTCTCTCGGGTTCACAGGGGAAAGCTCCTATGATAGTTAGATGTATTATTTTTGATATGATGCTAATTTATGCGTTTGATATTCTCAGCGCATAGAGCCTCTGTGACATCTTAATATGCAAGAAATCCCTTCTGTTTGCAGCAGGAAACTGATAGTGTATTGACTTTTAGCAAGTGTTAATAAAAATCAAAGCATTTTTGGTTTTAACGGTATTTCCCCCTGTAATTCTGCCCTATTTCTCTTGCTTTGAAACCACAGTGCCGTAACAGGATCAGTATGAGTGGGTGCCCATGAAAACCCTTACTTGGAAAAGCTGATTGCAAAACCAGGATTGCTCTTCACCACTGTTTAAAAGGTTTAGAACCTATATTGCTCTTCAAAGCATTTTCTTGACTTTCCTTGACTGCAAGGAACAGTTCGAACCAATTTTTTTTTTTTGCAGTGGAAGTTAAAATTCATTAACCTTTTTACTACAAAAAAAGGAAAATTGTATCATCCCTGACAGAATACCTTCCTTCCCCAAGGCACCAAATACTTATTGGGCAAATGGCCCAATCATAGAAAAACAGTTGTTGTCACGCTGTATTATCATATATCTTTATCATTACCTTTATTTTTATCGTTATCTTTAGTATAACATGGCTGAAATAATGCAAGGGTGCTAGACACTGAGCAGCCTAGGAGACAGTTCCTGGAACAAAAAGCCTTACAAGTCAGATAAAATTTATCTCTGACTTTAAAATACCTCTCACCAAAATCTAACATTTTAAATATGATGAAAACAAGGGGAAGAATTGTATCTCTGGGTATGTTTTGAAATGGAGTGGAAGGGAAGAGACCCTTGGACAACTCCTGCTCTCCATCTGTAAGGGGGTTCCTGCAGTCGTGGCTGGCAGCACCCCAGTCTCTGCGCCTTCGTTTCCCCCATGCGTGGGGAGCACAGAAATGGTAGCGAGTCAGTGTCTGGGCTGGACTCTCTGCCTGAGTCTCTTCGGTGATTCTCAGTGGAACTAGCAGAGTAATTTCTGTAAAGAAATTCACCCACAGGCTTTTTACATAGATGTAAGCGGCTTCAGAAGTCACCAGGAGGATCAAGCCTTGCAATATATTTGTTTGCCAAAGTTTTAAAATCAGTAAAAATGTCTGGTATGAGCCAGAATCTTGGTCTGTATCTGAAACGTTTGTGTTCTGGTAAAAAAATGGGGTGTAGATGAGCATTTGATTTTGACTATGTGTAAACCTGAGTTTCTGGCCTGGGCTTACAACAGAGTTAAGGCTAAGTTTAAATGTAGTCCTAATGCTAAGTGTGGACTCTGAAAATGACAGTGCTGACCCTCATGCTGGGGCTTTGCATTACTGGTGAGCAGGTACGATGGCAGTTAATACTGGATACCTTCTTGCCCTAGGTTAGCATAAAGGGTAGGACCCAGGATTCAGGGCACTGATGAAGGTTCTCCTGGAACTAGAGCAACAGCTGAAACTTTGGCTGGAAATAAGAAACTGCTTAAGATGAAAGTCATGGATCTTTTGCCAGCATGTGAGAGATGGATTCACCCATGGGTGGACAGAGGACGGCACTGGGGAGGAAGAACGGTTGCAGATAAAGGTATCTGCTAGGCTCTTAGCTTCATCAGCTGTCTGCACAGCCTCTGACGGCAAAGTTAATCCTCCAGCACTGTATTCCCTATGCTACTCATCCTTACCACGTAATGCCAGTTAAGCTACAGGCTTCAGATGCACCCACGCATAGGATGGTTAAGTTTCTTTTTTATCTGGATACTCAGCAGGGCTTATATAGTCTTTCCTCTTTCCAAATGCAATGTGAAATGGAGTACGACACCTTTGATGAGTAGTCCGGACGGAAATCTCAAAGACATCCTGAAGTGCCGTCCTTCATGCCCAAGCAGCTTTGTGTCCTGCCCTTGCACTGCGGCTTGTCGGGAGCAGGGAGTGGGTTCTATTTCTGGGCTCTGGCACAGCCATTGATTTGCTGCGAGAGCCAGAGAGCTGCCGTAAATGCTGCCAGCTGGGGGCCCAGCGGGAGCAGATTTCTTTATCCCCTGCAAACAGCCAGGGCCTGATCCTGTATTCTCTTCCTTGCTAAATCCCTCAGGTGCTTTAGGTACATGCAGAATGGACAATCGGGGCCCGAGACCAGGGAAGAAAGGGACACCTACTTCTGTGAAGATATTACAGAATTACCAGTACTTCTAGAGCCCAAGCAGTGTAATTGGCCAAAAAGTTGCTGAATCACATGAGGAAAGGAAGAGGCAATCTGTAATACTCCATATCTGCCTTTGTTTCTATCTATAATTTGAATTTTTAAAACTTCAGTGAAGAATTATGAAGAAACACAAGAGTGACATTTGAGAGGACTGAGGAAAAATAAAATATTAATAAAGTAAGCAAAATTAGATATAGTAATAAACAGTGCTCTAAACCTGTGACCTTTCTGCCCTCCTCATCCTTCAAGGCAGAGTGCAGGCTCCTGTTGTTGATGCTAAAGGAGAATATGGTTGCAATGTCATAGTGTCTTGGTCATAACCATATCAGGATTATTTAGAAAGCTTTGTCTTTTAAAATTAAAGTTGTGCCCTAGCTTTGAAACCTGACCTTTTTGAGAATGTGTGAAAGAATCATTTGATGCTTTGATATTGCTACAGGAAACTTTCCTCATTTCCTAGAACAGCACTAGATTTCCAAGAACGGTTTTGCCACCGTTTCCCTCTAGAGGAATCCAGTGCCCAGACAGTCGACGCTGGAGTGGTTTCACAGTGTTCAGCAGAGAACAGGCACTACATGAATCCTCCTTTTCCATGCCAGGCCCCGGTGAGCTGAGTAAGGCTGGGACTGAGAAGAAGGAGTGCTCTGCAGGTGCTGAGGTCTCTTTCAGCACCACAATAAAACCCTGTCCCAGCTGCTTTGCTATACTGGTTCCCATCACAAAAGAATATATGCACAGCTTCTGGGCACAGACAAGCAGGCACAGACCAAAACTTGGTGCCATCCACAGAGCCAAATGTGACATTAAACACAGCTGACCTTTTTCTTTTCTTCCTCGTTTTTGTTTTAAACCCGGGCCTCGTCCCACCCTCAGTGCAGGAAGCATAAGGAAATGGATTGAGGTGGTACTAGATTGCATTTTCCCAATCTGCAGCACCATACTTGCTGTACAAACAGCTCCACACAATGTTCCCGCTGCTTGCCAAATTGGCCTTTAATTGTGCTGGGCAATGGCAGGAGGCCAGCACCGCCTTTGAGACTGATGTCACTGCCAGTCTGTGACATGCCCACAAGCAACATATTTTCTTAAGGATCCATGCTCCTCATTCACCACCGAGATCAGTTCTTATTTGTGTTTAAATCCCTAAATATGGCAGAGTGCCACCTGCAACTCCCAGGAAATCCTCAAAGATGCTGGCTTAAACTGAAAGGTGTTTTCCACGATAGCGGTTAAGGCATGTGCACACTTCATACTCCCAGGTTGGAAATCAACAGAAACATGGCATTTATGATACCATTGTTTTATGCTGTCATTCTTGGAAAAAGCAGGAAACAAATGCAGGCAGATCCGTGAATACCCCCACTCCAGTTGCCCTGCTCCTCTTGCTCTGGTCTCCCTTGCATGCCAGCCATGCAGCACAGCAGCCTGGTGGGAAGCAGGTCCTGCTCTGGGCTCCCGGGGAGCTATGAGCAAGGCAGCAGCGGAAAGCCCATGGCCAGGATCCTTGCAGCCAGAGCTGCTCTCTTTGTGGAGGGTGCCCAACAGCACCCAGAGCTGGTCTCTCTTTGGGCAGTTTCGCCTTGACCAGGGTGGTGCAGCCCAGAGCAATCCAGTCCAGGGCTACAGTCTCCTTACAGAGGCTGGAGATCATGCCCATGGCCATAATGCCTTGTCTTCTCTCACTGGTGAAGCTTTAGGCAATATAAGGTGTGGCTGAGTAACTTTCTTAAGGCACTGACCAACTAAAATGCCTGGCAATACTAAGAGAACTGCTCCTTAACACCAGAGGGATGCTCTCCTCCTGCAGGCTCGCCTTCTGTAGCCTGATGGCCCCTTCTTGTTTCATGGAAAAATGCATAAGGTCTGGAAGCTTTTGTTAAACCTTGCCATTGATCTGCTGTAAGTGCAAAGGCAGCCTAGTGAACTCAACACAGCCTAGGAAGGAGCAGGAATGGGGTGTTTTCCAAGCCCTGCTGCACCTCATTAAATAAATCATTTAACTTCTAAATGCCTCAGTTTCCCAGCTGGCAAAGCAGCAACCATCACGGGAGAGAAAGCAAACTGCCATATGTTGCCAAGAAGCAAACGGCTGCGTAAGCATTGTCTGGGCTCATATAGGATCTGAACAGGGAAAACAGTATCAAAATTCAGACAGGTACTTAGAAAAGAGGCTAAAAGTCAGACAGAGTCCTGCCGGGTGCTGGCAGCTTGCGTCCTTCATCTTGGCTCCTGGAAATGGGCTGGGCAGTTGTAGTTCCTCATGGCAGCTGTCACTTATTTTTGCTGTGATGCTGCCTGACCCCTCCTGCTTAAACCTACAAAACTGTCTGCATTAGGAACTTTTCCACCGTTCATTTCCCATCCAAGTTAAAAAAATACAAATACATCTTCACAGAGAGCACACACCTCTAGAAAAACGGGCAAGAGCGCTCCTGTCCTCAGTCACAGGACACAGCCAACTAAAGGGCATCCAGCCTGTATTATGAAAATAACGAGAAGTGGATCTTTTCTCGCATAGCACTGCTACTGCATTAATGTATTTCCTGAATGGCTATGGATTTTCCCTATTCAAAGAGGCCAAGTTCCAAAAAAACTCCTTGTAAATCTGTTTCTCTCACTGCCAGAAACAGAGAGACAATGAAATTCCTTTCTCCTGCCTCTGCTTGCTCAAATTTAATTAGTACCACAATTTCTTCCTGTGCTAAGGAAATAGCTGCTTCTTCTGCAAGTCACTCCAGCACAGCAGTATTGCACAGAGATTCTGCCACTAATATAAAAACAAGTTCCCGGTAAAAATATAATGCTGTAACTTAGAGAAAACTTTTTAAACCTGTCTGAAGAAATCCTGGTATATCATTACTGGTCAAGTTCTTTGGCTCTACGTTACCAGGCACTGTATGTAGCAGCTACAGCTAAAACCTACGTAAAAGACTCCAACATCTCCGTAACCACTCGGTCCCACTGGTCAGCAGGAGTGTCTGGTCATTTATGCTGCTGGAGACGACGTGCCGCAGCGGTGCTACGGCAAGAGCAAACACCTTCCCAGCGCAACCATGCTTTATCCAGGAGAAGGGTGAGGTGTGCCTGGGCAGCACCTTCTGGAGGCCCTTCTAGCCCTGGCCCCCCTGTTCCCACAGCGCAAACCTCAGCACTCCTTTTGGCACCTTTGCTTTCATCTCGCCCTCTCTGACAAACTTATATTGACGTGTGTGTGCTTGTGTAATTAGTTGGGTTTTTTTGCATGTATACCTAATAAAAACAGTCTCCAGTGCACACGGGTCTTTCCCAAGGGAGAGGACAAGCAAATAAATTATGGGACAGATGTTAGTCATGCTGCTTATTAAACCATGGGATGGTAGTGTTCAAGTACTGAAGTGGTAAGCGTGGCAGGACTGAATAGAAGAGAGAAAATTATTTTTAGGTGTCTGGTTCTTATAACCACGTTTTCACAGGGGGTGAGCACGCAAAGCCTCTTTGATTTCATTTAGGACATAAGGTTTCGTTTCCATTTCTCATTGGGTAAATACTGGGTTAACTGAGGGCAGCCCTACCTGAAGTGATACCTCCCTGTGCAATGCGGTTGTTCCCATCAGGTTGCCCTTGGGCTTTCCAAAATCTCCCAGTGAACACTAGTGCCTTTTTAATATTATTTTTATCTTGCTGCTAAAACCAATTGCCAGCAAATCCAGTCAATAAGCTGAACTCGGGTTAACGTGGTTTAAACTGAGATCTGCGCCCGTTTCCTCTGCTTTCTAATCCAGTGTAAAGCATCGGGAGGACTAATTGCTGTTTCTTATGGCTTCTGAATATACTGCTGCGGGTATAGGTGTCTCAGAGAAGGTTTTGAAAAACATATGCTCTGTTAATGCAATGCATGGCTGTCTGTAACAGCCATTGTGCCATAGCTCTACAGTATTTGACAGATGTTTTACATTTTTACAGTCCGGTGGCACGCTATAAACCACGTCTTCAGTGGGGAAGGATTTGCATGCTGTTTGATGTATGTGCCAGCCCGTGGCCTGCTGCTCCCTAAAGCGAAGGCTTATTTGCATAAAACATGCATTAAAAGGAGGTTTACGTACGTGGTAGCACACTCAGATGCCTGCTGGAAAAAAGAAACTCGCTGTGATGGAGGTTGAAAGCCAATGTACTCATCTTTTGATAGTGTCTGTATGCTTCATCTCATCACATGGATATGGAAAAGAAATCAAAATTTATCTCTGTAAATGTTTTAGAAAGAAAAGCAACAACAACAAAACCTTCCACGGCTTATACGCTATTCCCCAGACAGTTCTTCAGTCACCATCTTGCCTAGTCCTTCATTAGCACAGAAAAAAAATGCTAGACTTTAATCACAAAGACTTCCTAAGTAGATTAAAGGCCAATTTTCACTGTCCATTTAACTTATCTTTAAAGCTCTGTGTTGCATTTATCTTCTTAATCTGTGGTGAGCTTTTATACACAAATACTGTTTAAAAACAGCAGAGCAAATACGATGTGGTGACTCAGCTCTTTTATTCCAAAGAGCGGCTTTGCAGCAGTCTGCAGTTAAAAGTTGAGTGATGCTGATATGGGATAGAAAATGATACTAAGGTGTGTGGAAAAGTCCGTCTGGTCAGCTTCAGTGCTGGTCTGAAGGACATCTCCTCCGCCCTGCTTGGGGAAAAGGCCATTTTAGAGACCATACATGGTATCTGTTATTAGGCACCTGTTTTTACCCCTGTATATATGCATATACATAACTAAATGTAAAAAGATAAAATAGACTTTCTCTTTTAAAGATAGATAGGTAAGTAGGTAGGTAAGCAGGCAGGTAGGTAGGTAGGTAGATAGATAGATAGATAGATAGGTAGATAGATAGATGGATACATCTTTATCTGTCTGTCTTTAGGAGATGGTTTTCGACATATACATTTAATTGTGTTATCTTCTGTGACTATATCAGCTGTTTATAAGTGGTTGCTCATTAGCTGATGTACTTTTAGAAAGATTTAGTGCCCAATGTGTTGCCTGATGTGTTTTATTTCTGAGCAGCAGCCGTGGAGGTGCTGCCTCTAGGCAGCTGGCAATGAACTTTCTGCATGTAATGCATTATTTTCTGTTTAAATGATTGTTTCTAGGCTGTAATTACTGTGTCTGCACTGCAATGTGCACCAAGCCTAATCAGTTCATCTGTCAGCATTGTCTGCTACCCTGACAAGAGACTAAAATCATTGCAGGCCTGACCTAATAGATGTCAAGGTTAAAAATGTCTCACTGCTTCTTCAGATTGGCCATTCTCTGCCGTAAGACCGATGGAGGCTTCAGAAAAGTGTGTGTGTATTTTTAAACTAGATTTTACGGAGTGACCTGACTCGCACAGAAAGAAGTATTTCCACATATCCAATGCTTTCTGGTATGTAGGTCATAGTAAATTTAGTTAACTTGCTAAGTAGCTCAAATGATAATTAAATTTTGGTGTAGGGTGGTGGGTTTTTTTTCCATTCAGGTCAGGAGTGGCCTCAGGTAACAGTGGGCTAGTTCCTTACTCCGTTCCCCATCTTGGCTCCATTTGGGTTTCAGAGTTGCCTCTGCCTAACCTGAAGAACCAGCACTGGAGGGATCTCCTGCGCTGGCATTGGGGTGATTTCAGGGTAACTCCCTCCAGTGGGAGAAAAGAGAAACCCCGGTAGTGGGACTGGCTGAATAAAGCAGTTCTGGATCTGGGACCCGGTGGTGGCTGAGCCGTGATTGTGGGACAGGGTCTGCAGCAAATAAAGGTTCTCCCGGTTCTTCGGGGAGGATCGACGTGAATCAGGAGGGCTGCTGGTCACCTAACCCAGACCTGCTGGCCAGGAGCTCAGGCAGATTCTTCTAAGCAGGGAAATATTTCTACTAAATTATTTAGCTCTGTGCTAGGAAGATGCGCTAATTATTTGCTGAGTAAACGTAACCCACGTACATGAGGAGATGTTACGTCATAGTGCTGAGGTTTCTGAATAAATAATTTTGCTTCTGTTCTTGATGTGAAAGGGGTTGTATAATTTGGGGAATAGCGTCCCACCATTTCTCCTCCATTGGGTGTCACTGCGTTCTTCAGGACATCACCTCTTGGCAGGTCAGTCTGTCCTGCTGAAATCTCCAGGGCTTGTTGGACAAACGCGGCACAGAACAGTTCCCTCAGCTCTGGGTTTCCCTGTCAGTCAAACACAGACTGATTTTGAGCGACGCTGTCAGTGTTATAGACAGGCAAGGTCTGTAACCTTGTGTGACCTCCCATGCAGTAGCACAACTCAAGGTTTGCTACAGCCAAGCCACAGGTCCAGGGCTGCTCCCTGGGAAATCAGAATCAGGCCCATTATTTACCAAACATCGTTCAGGGTGCTGGTTTCCAGGGGCTAATTCTGTCTTTCTGACTTCTTATTGCTGTTTTTCTCCCAACTATTTTATGGTCCTACTACTTTATAAAAAAATACATTTAATATGCTTTTTTTAATATGACTACACATAAATTCCTATTTGTAAAACATTTAAGGTGCCTGTACAACATGTTTAACTCGCATTTTATGTGCACATGGTGAAGCTGTGGTGTTGTCAGAGGCATCACAGACTGAGGGGAACACAGATAATTTGTGAAGCCAGGGCTTTGGTTTTTGTCTAAGATGTGATTTCCATGACAAGCCACAGTGACATTGTACTAAGAAAATACCCTCTCAGAAGTCTTTGGTTTTGTCATGGAAATAGCTGTGACAAAATCATGGCCTTTATTGTTCTTTCTCTCATTCATATATGCAAAGTGGATTTTTTTTTTCTGTCCTGCGAATGCAGCGTGCTGAAAATCAAGCGAGGAACTACACAATACACGTCTTCTCTCAGACAACATCAGGAATCAAGGCCATATTTTAAAGACAAACATGCTGAAGCTGTAGTCAGAGACTCATGATAAAAGTTCTCAAAGCGTCTAAGTTACTTAGGTCTCTTCCCTGGACAGAAAATCAATGAGATTTATGTTCTTAATTGCCTAAGCACTTAACATTGCAGTTCTTAGTAGCTAAAATACACGGACCACTCCTCTCCTATGTAAAGTGGCAACTTTTTCAACACCCCAAAATTGTGCCCCGTTGCTTGTTACTGCAGGGCTTAGTATTTTGGAGCCAATTTGGTTCCAGCCGACTCAGTGAGAAAGAGGTGCCTGCTGAGCAAGGCCTTTGGGATGAGCCTGCCCACTTGCACTCAGCTCTCTCTTCTGCAGCCTAACCCAGAGGGATCACAGTGGGGGAGAGAAGCAGGAGGATGAGGAGAGTACCTGGGTCCATGACATTTTTCCGTGTAAACCTATTCTAAAGTCTTACTGTAGGGATTAAAAAATCCAATTAAGGTATAAAAAAAAAAATCTAGGGATTTAACAGGACAAAGCAAAATTTGCTATTGTTGGCATTTAATAGGATTCACATTGCATAGCCTAGCAGCACTCTTCCCTTTTAGTGCAGTATCCGCTTACATTGCTCAGCCAGGCTTGTTGCCATCAAGGGACATATAAAACTCAATATCCAGACTACCTTCTTTCTTCTTCTCATTCAGATATCCATCTACTTGCAGCTGCCAAGTATGCTGTTTTTCAGTTTTTTTTTTTCTATGACCTTCTCTCCTCAGATCTCAGTCCATCACAAGACTAACCCAGGCAAGACTAACCCAGGTGCGTGGGTGCCCTGTCCCCAGCAGGGGAGCGTTTCTGCCACCCACCTCTCGACCTCGTGCAGCTCTAACCTGCAAATGATGGCTGCCAAACCAGGGACTTTGCTGCCAAACCAGGGACTTCTTAGGAGCTACTTCGGGTCTGTGCAGCCCCAGCCCCGCCTTTGCCTCCAAACAGTTACTCCATAGGGAGCACCGCCTTTCTTCAGGCCAACTCCAGGACAAGCGGCTGCACTGACTTTGCTGAGCAGCCTGTTGAGCCCTCCCTCACCTGCAAGATCCTGCCTGGATCACCAAGTGCTCTCAGGAATTCGCTCACATTTTTTTCAGAGAATGCCCAGATTGCCCTCCAGAAGGTGTTTGTATACCAGTGAAGAATGAATAATGAGAGAAAAAGTCCTAAATCTGCTCTGCTAGAAAAAAAAAGGTGTTTTTTTTGAGCAACAGATATTTTTTTTTTTTTATTTTAGACACTTCTGTAGCACGGCAGTAATCTCTCTCACCCAAACCTGAAGGCAGAATGGCTCATACTCTTGCAAGATGGATAAGAAGATGATAAACAGGGAAGGGAAGCAGACTTTGCTTAAAGCCATTAAGCCACTCCAGAAAGCAGGCTGGGCTATGTGGAGACCGAAGACATTAGCTGTCATTTCATATGAAAATTATATGTACTCAGCAGCTTAATAATACCGTAGCAGGTTGCAGTGATTTACATAAAAGGAAGTCAAAACAGGGGAACAGGGAGCAAGCAAGAAATGTGGTACCTCCAAAGAGAGCATGAGGGAGCTTGATAGCTCCAGGTACTCGGGGAAGGATGTGTGTGGGGGGTGATACATGCCTTGGGGTACCCTGCGTGCATGGAGTTTTCTTCTGCGCAGAGAGGGGTGTGAGGGGAAGGAGGTGTTGGGGGAGGATGGTCCAAGCCCGGTCCTTGTCCAGGCACTGAGGCACAACACAGATGTGGTGTTGCCATGTTGTCCTGTTTTGGGTCTTTCCTTGTGGACTTGGGTAGGCAAGTTAAGAGGTCGTACTCCATTACCAGTGGTATGTATCCATGTCTGCCTGGTGTGTAAAGGGGAGGGCAGCGTGGGGGGGGGGGCGGCTGGCTGTGGAGAGGCATGAAGTAAAGCAGGAGAAATGGGTGACTTTTCCCCCTCATGGTCCTACATGGACACTGCAGTGTTGTGGCAGGAGGGACATCCCAACACCCTGGGGTGCTGCAGCCCCCTCCTGAAAGCTGGCTGGACTGGGAAGAATGCCACAGATCGCAGTCCTGATCCTGATCCCGCTGCGTTGCAGGACCAGGCGATATCCCAAGGCCATCGTCTCAGGCACCACAAACCCCTGGGTGAAATCCAGCTATTTCAGCCTTGTCAGGCGAAGCTGTGACAGACGTATTCATATTCCCTTACACTAATTTGTGTGGCAATCTGTGAGGCTTCTCCTGCCCTGATTATTCATGAGGCAATAATTCAGATACCCCACAGACACTGAGTGAGCTGCAGACCTTCTAAAAAGGCTTTTCATTTTCTCTCGGAAGCTTTTAAAATAACCTTAGATGGACTACAGACCTGTCATTTATTTTATAATTTATTTAAGTAATTATGGAGCACGCTGGAATAATGTGGCGGTGGGGGGGGAATCCCCCAGCCCCACCAGCAGCAAGATTGGAAGATAAAAGCCCTGGTGTTTCCAAAGAGCCAGTAGAAATGTGATATTTCTCGTCGTCGTTGTTTTTGCTAATTAGACTAGAAAGGAGCTTATGTTTAATTAACGTGATTCTTGTTAAGATTATCCACAGAATTTCTATTTGTGCTTAACCTTCTGCTTCTTGCTATTGCTTGCTGTCTTGCTTTTGTTTCAGCGATTCCTGCTGTTTCATAAGCACTTTACCTGTCAAGCCACAGGCAGCTGCTTATCCTCACAGACCTTCCTATTTCAGGATGGCCAGCAGCTAATTCTGCAGGCTGGTGTATTCTTGATTTGAAAGGCAAATACCGTTTCCTGGTATCAAAGCTACGAATCAGTCAGTCACTTGAATTTTCTTCTGCATCATTAAAAAAAAATTACAGCTGTCACAAGAAACAGAACAGCATTTTTACTTGCTGGTAGTCAACATTGCTCATTCATTTGCAACTTTTACTTCATTTAGGAGAAAGAGCTTTTAAGGAAGCAGCAACCCCTCCCCCTCTCCCTGCAAAGCTGCTCTTGGTAATTAAGATTTTGAGAACAAACAAGGATCTTTCCCTTATGGCTTAAGTCTTCTTCAATAACCATTGCAGCTCTTTTTTGACCTTCTAAACACTTCTTGCACATGCTCCTCTTTCCACTCCCAAACTGGAATCATTGCAACAATTCAGCAAAGTGTTGCAGCAAGATTTTTCAAGCAAGTAGGGTGGCCATCATGGACAATCTTAAACATTCAGACTTGGGGAGGGATAACTTAGCGCTTACAAAAAATGCTAGCAGTGAGGCTTTGAGACAACTGGGAAGGCAATTAGCACATAATATGATTATTGCTGTTCAAGAGCGGCACTGGATACCACTTGCTTTGGCTGGTACAATAGTACTTTTCAGTCACTGCTTATCTTGGTTAAGTGGCAATTTTTATGATGATGACCCACAGGTAGACATTTTGACACTGGGTTAATAGCTGCGGTCCTAACAGATGCAGGAGAAATCAGACCTCAACCGGCTGGTATTTAGGAGCTGACCCAACAGCTAGGGATTTTGTTCTCATCCAACAGCTGAATTAAACTTCCTAGAAAGCCGGCCGTGATGCAGCAGGATGGGATGCAAGGGGCTTATCGCTCGGCAGAGCTAACCAGGAAGGCTTCTAGGGATCCCAGATGGTGCTCTTCAACAAACGAGCCTCCGAAAGCCTCGGCAAAGGAAACTGAACAAGAATGAGCCGGTTCAGCAATGGGATAACTAGTCAGAGCAGTTCTGGGGCTCCCAGAGAAAGCATGTGGCCAAACAGATGGTCCCAGGCAAAACAGCTCGAGAGGCTTCCACCTCTTGGAAGCAGGCGGATTCTCAGCTGCATTTACTTCTCAGTGTTAGCCACCAGTTTTACAAAAGCCCTGGTTTTACTGGTCTCTGTGTGTAATGCAGATGAGACATAAGCTTGGATTAACACGGGACATGTAATATTTTTGGTATGATGTTTAGCTGGCTAATTTTCACTCCCATGAACGACTGAAAGCAACAAGCCATACGGCCTCAGAGGAGCTCAGAAGATGGGTCCTGCTATCTGCATGAGCAGCTGTTTCGCAGAGTTTAGTGAGGGAATTTAGAAACCCTCCCATGGCCTGATCCAGTGCTCACAGGAGTCTGTGGAGCACAGCATAATATGTGGCTTTGCCATGATTTATTGCATATAAAGAAGCATTCTTCTTCCCTTATGAATAAAGGAGTTTGGGGGCTTCTCCCCCACCCCAGTTAAATGAACCTGGGAAGTACCATCAGAAAAAAAAAATCACGAAACACGAGCAGCTTGTAAATACTGAGGGTTTTATTTCCACTTCACATGGTCTCCAACAGACTCTTAAACAAGACCAGTTACAATTTAGTATGCCCAGAGATCTCCATGGTTTTCCCAAAACGAAGGAAGTTCTCAGTAAACACTGTACATAGCCAGCTGAACTGCTAACAATAATTTAAAAACTCTTTTTTGTATAGTCAATGCAAGAATACCAACAATAAAAGTACAGTACAGGTAAATTCACAACAATATTACAGTGGAACAGGTTGACTCACATTTATGTGATGGTAGAAGTACAGTAGCAGTATGTACATGCACTAAAGTGCGAGGACCCAGAGGCATGCAAGTCAAGTATTGTAGGTGTATTTTACAGCTAACTCCATAAGACTTTCTGAGGCATTCTTTTTTTTACACTTTTTCTTGTGTTTACCTGTATTCCCCTCCATCTCAATTAATACAAGTCTAGTGAACTAGCTTAATGGCTTTCTTCACTACTTAAAAGGTATCGCTTCAGACAGTTGAAGCATCTTTAAAACCTTACTTTTAAAAACCGGTAACACTGACATTAAAATAGAATAAAATTAACTTAAGACCTTAGTTTTACATGAAATAAAAAAAAAAAAAACAACCCAAAAAACCCAAAACCAAAATTGAAAACATAACAGTGCAAATATAACCAAAAGGCAGTCAGTATTTGGAGAGAGCGCGAGCACGTATTCAAATTCCCTTAAAACTTAATTTACATTTTATTTTAAATCTTACTTTATATCATTTTTACCCTTTTTTTTTTTTTTTTTTGTTAATATTCTGTATGTAGAAAAGATGGAGACAAAAATAGTTTTCTCAGCTATGAAAAAAATTAAGTTATTATTACAGGCACATTAACTGTTTCATTCTAGAAACACCTCTGTTTCCCAGGTCGGACATTCAGCAGCTGCTTTTGAGAACATTCTTTGACCTCTCCAAGCGGACCTCTCTCCTTCGTGGCAGAGCCGGCTGGCGGGCGACCTGGCGGAGGCGAGTCGCAGCCCCCCTGTTCCCGTGCGGAGTCAGGCCGGCTCGCCTCCCTGGCTGGGGGTCTCTGCCGGCGGCTCCTTGCTTCCGCTCTCCTCCGAGGAAGTCAGGTCTCCGGTGGACTGCGACTGTGAGGCAGTAGGGGAATGTGAAGCCCATCGCGACGGTGGGCGACGGTTCGCTGGTCTCTCTGGCCGGGAGAAGCAGGGTTGGAGGGACGGGGCTAGTGCAGAACAAGGTAGTTCCTTGGCAGCCAAGAAAGCAAAACAGCGGTTAGTGACTCGCATTAGCGGCCGTTTGGATGCGCAAAGAATTAAGAAACAAAAAATTCAAACTAAAGCTAAGCATCTGTCATGTCGCTGGACAAAAGCAAGCAGTGCGTGGGCTCCAGGTATCTGCATGTATGTCCGTGATTTATGGAGCAGGTAAGGAAAGAATGAAAGAAAGAGGTCTGGGATGAGCTGGAGTAGCTGACAAACTTCCATTTGCTAATTCTCCTTGTGCTAGAAAGAAAAGAGCTGTAAAGCACATTTGCATGACAATTCAAGAAAATCCACTATTCATCACGTTGCTCTATGTGCTGACCTGGCATAAAAGGGCCAGGTTCAGCATTTGCAAGTGGGGTGAAAATCCACCACCGACTCCTTTTGTCTGCTTCAGAGTTCAGCCTGACGTGCAGGAAAGACTTCTTAGCAGCAGAATAATGACTACAGGACTAGTTATGATCTCCAACTGGATTAAAGATGAGGCTTACCTACAGATTTCATCTTCTGCAACGTCACTCCTTACTGCCAGCTGCCGAAGCCTGAATTACAGGATTCAGTGGTACTGTATGTTAAAGACGTCATTCACAGAAATGGAAAAAACCTGAAATTTTATTCCTCTACCAACTTTCCACTGTTCAGGTTTGGTTAGCCTGCCTTTGTGATTAGAAACAATCTGCAGTTGTGATTTTTCACCCTGGCAGTAAGTTGGTAATTGCTTCTAATATTTCTGTACTTTGCTTATAGCACAGCTAGGCCTCCTGCCTCGCTCTGAATGCTCCTCACATCCAGATGAGCGACTGTGGGAGCAAGTCTGTCTTGCAGTGCCGAAGCCAAGTGTCGAAATTTCACTGCATACTTTGTAATTTAGAAAAGCAAATCAGACGAGTTTGTCAACCTATAGAAATGTGTACACTGAGGAGCAGTCACTGGAGAGGACAGGAGAGTTCAATAAAAACCAGTCTCAAAATCAGCATGAAAACTGGTGATAAACGAAGAGAGAGACCAGAAGCGACAAAATGCAAAGGAAAAGCTCTGGCACGGTAAGGCACGAGGAAACTGAGGCAGCAGTAGAACGATGCAGAAGGAAGCAAAGGAGAAACGTGACTAGGGATGGAGAATATTGGAGTAGGTAACATGATGTGATTGGCAGTGAACAAACAAGGTGATATGCCATTGAACCTCTCTGTTGCAGTGAGAGGACAAAACACGAATGTTACATGACGGAAAGATCAATTTTGAAGACACAGAGCTGAGGTATGGGAAATGGAGCTTGTGCAGGCGTGTGTTTCAGAGAGAATACATCATCAGACTTGGGGAAGCCTCTCTGAAGGGTGAACCTCGGTGCCTTTGGGCAATACGCAGCCAACAGGGTGCTCAGCAGATGCACATCACCGCTCGAGGCAGCGCCGTGCTCATCTGCCCTCCGCACTATGAGGAAGACTCGGGAGCCGCCGCAGAAGCTGCTCGGGGGACTACGGAGCCTAGGCCCGCGCCGCTGCCTCTCTGCATCCTCACCCCCGCCCCATCTCTGCGCCGTAAACTTCACAACAACCCTTGCTAAAACAACAGTAAGGCTGAACTATAAATCGGTGCTAACAAGAAGATTGACTCCGTGTCCTTACTTCACCTTATCCCATTGCGCCTGGGGCAACATATGGTCTGTGAAAGCTGCCACTAGACTCAGATTTGTTAAGAGAAATCCATATGCGCAGCAATACTCACAGGCAGCGCAACACAATGAACTGAGGCTATGAGATCTGTGGGTTTTGTCTTCGCCTCTTTCTAAACAGCGGCTTAAAATGATATCTCTATAGCACTGCTTGCTTCTGGCTGCTTTATCCTAGTTTCATAGCAGCAAATGAGAGTCAGCATGGTGATAACAAAATTTATTTCCACTGCTGCCTCCCTGTTCAAAAGCCTCTCTCCAGCACACCAGCAGATGTTGGTCAGCTTTTACCGAACGGCAGGGTTAAGCTCGTCTTATCTGTGATGTACACATGCCCAGCACAACGCAAGGCTGGGTTCGCGATGGATGTTGCTCCAAGGCCAAGAAGTGACTGGCAGCGTAATCGTATAACGTGCTGGCTGCTGAGTCAGTCACCCCCACCTGCAGCTTGGCTTCCTCGGCCTGCGCTAAGGAAATCCAGCCATGACAAGCAAACTGTCTGGAATGGTTTGTGAAACCCCCTCCTCACTTGCCGCATGTAGCTATCATAGCTAGAAATGTTAAAAAAAAATAAATATCCTGTGGGCAATTTAGTGTGGTGGTTGCTTGGGGGTGTGGGTGGACAGGCAGCATTTCTTGGCCTGGACGCTGAAAATGGGAAAGATGATTTCAGCTTTAGTTTCTAGCTATTTCCTAAGCCAGGCTGTCAGCCACCATGGCTATGCCTATATTAATATATAAATAAAACAGTTTTCTGGCTCTGAGGCAGAGTGGACAGTCATAGCTCACGTCTGCACAGCTTCTTCACGCCCTCTGCTGTGGCAACCCCAGCCACTGGCCAAAACTGGGTTGGGAACAGCTTAATGACCAAAGGTGACCCTCAGCCACGGGCTGGTGCTGGACCCCCCTCTGCAGCCCTCTCCTCCTGCTGCTGTAGCCATGGCCGGAGGGAATGCAACCCAGGGCAGCCAGAAGCTCTGCGCAGTGCTGTGTATTTGTCAAAAAAAGAGATGCTTCTTATAAGTCTGAATCCCTCCCCAACACTTTTGCATACCTTTATGTTGGTCTTACATTTTGCCAATGTTTTAAAGTTTAACAAAAAGCCCCAACAGCACAGATTTTGACTTAAGTGTGACCTCTTCCTAGCCCGTGCTGCTGCAGGAGACAGCAGATGGGCTCCTATCCTGAGCGCTTTCTGACCGTCGCATACGAAGGACCCCACAGGGATGTCGGGTGCGTGCCGATACCTCTGGAGCTGTGGTCATTTATTTCCCTCCGTTAACCCACATGTTCAAAAATGACCGCTTTCGGAAAGCTCTGGAAACAAGGTAGAAAGGACTTACAGCAGTGAGGCAGGCAGGGTTAGAGTCCCCAGGGGGCAGTTAATAAGACAGTTTGGTTCTGGACAGAACAGACAGAAAAGAAAAAGAAAGCAAGTAGGTTGGAAAGAACTGTTTTAATCAATTATTTTTTTAAAGTGAAGATTTCATGTCAGCAAGGAAGAAGTCTCCAGATGTTACTATCCATTCAGATCATGTTACCGCTGTTATCACAGGGAAACTAATAATCAAAAAAAAGGATAAGCCACTGGCAGAAAAAGATTTAGAAAGCAAGGAAGCAAACAAACCAACCCTTTACAATCCTAGCACAGTCTCAGAAGTGGACATAGCATTAAACAAACCAAACATTTCTACTCAGCAGAGAAAGACATCCGTTATCCTTTGCCAACCTTGATTAAGACTAGGGAAAAACCACATTACTGTGAAAGAGGAATAAAGCTGTATTTTTTTTCCTTTGTTGGATTTCAAGAGAGAATTTCTGTTTAGGAAATCTTCAACAAACGAAAAAGTGACTGATATTTTCTGATGTTTATGTTTCTCATGTTGCTTATGCTTATGTTGCTCAGGTTTCGTGAAAGCCCTTTGCCTCACCCTTCTTCCTTGTTCCTATTTAACAGCGACACTGGATGGGAGACTCAAACTAAAGCAAAAGCACTTTAATTCTGACAACATCTTCCCTTCTTTTTAACATCCCCCCTCCAGTGCCGAATGGTTCAGCAGCAAGTGTGTGGCAATTGCTCTGCCCCAGCGAGCAGAGGACGCAGCAGCTGCCCTCGCCTCCATGGGTCCGTGTGGACGGTCCTTTCCCAGTGCTATCTCCAGAAATGGGTCTGACCCCCAGTCCAGGGCTGTTGTGTAACCTCTATGACTTACAACCTTGCTAGTCATAGAAGAAAAATGTTCATACTGCTCTTACATTGTTAGTTAGGTAATGCTAATCTGCATTTTTAATAGTAATATTTATAAATCCCATGATATGCAAGTAAGATAGTGGTTTAGCAAATTAGCAGGATAAGACACTACTGGGCTGCACTGGGTGGATATGAATTTGCTTGTAAGCAGCTCTGAGCAAGTCAGAAAATACAGAATTATTACTACTGTGTATGCATATACACTCACATGCACACATATGTATGTATGGAAATATATAAATATATATATGAACTAGATTTCATATTTGCAGCAGGAATATAAAATAAAATCATGTAACTAAACCACTCAGAAGTTCAAATTAAAGAAAAGCCACCAACAGGTGCTCCATGCAAGTCTAAAAGTCATTAATACACCATGCCATGACTGCAGAAACAAGAAGGCGTTTGATGGTAAGAAGGTCACTTGTCTTGGCCAGAAACCAACAGGTGAGGGGGAAGCAGAGCAGGGATCTACAGGAGGGTGGTAGGGGCAGTGCTGACATGACGCTGCCCCAAGCACAGCCTGCTGCTGCGTCTGGCTTTGTACAATATATGCTAAGCAGAATTTGTACAAAGTATAATTTGTGTGGTCAGTGTAATCCGTAAATAACCCAAGGCATCTGCAGAGTCTACACTTATTTGCGGTTTTGTTTTCAGCAGCGAACCTGTGCTCCATTAAGTACATCTTGTAGAGCGCCACCTCACCTAGGAAAAGCTAAGCTCATCGTGTGAACGCCCACCACCTTCCTTTTTAATGCATATTCCTGAGAAAAGACAGGACCACCCAAAGATCGTAACCTGTCCATCTAGACAACAGTCATAACAACTGAGGAAGAGTTGCAAGGAAAAACAAGTCTTAGCTCTGAGGCTCGGAACTCAAAAAATTAGGCAAAAGATACTGAGAATTCACAAAGAAGAGCAATTTTCTGCCAGGTTGATGGTCAATGGGTTTTTGCTAAACAACATTGACACAAATCTCTCTGTGCATCAAACTCAGGTACTGACACTAGTTGTATTTTGCCAACAGCAATTTGTGATGATGTGGGATGACATTCATTTACTTATACTTGAAATCTGCAGGAGGAAAATCAAGAGTTTCCAGGGATGCCTTGAAGGCAAAGCTGAGTTAAACCTGTAAGAGTGCAACATACTTTCTAGTAAGGACTGGTAGTGCATTCCCAGTATTTCGAACTAAGGACAAAATACAGAGATAGCTAGAAAGAGTCAAATAAATGAGGCTGCTTTCCACTTTTATTCACTCTGAGGCTTGTGCACAAAGCCCACTTTCATTCACTGTTATTTATAATGTGCATGTGGTTTCTTTTTCAAATGTACAAACTTCCCTATTTATATCTGTTTAAACTGCATACAGGGAATATATCCTCAGCTTTGCATCCTCTGTTAGGCTAAAAAGATCATGTCCTCTGAGCAGTACCTACAAAAGAGGAACCGATTGTCCATTGAGAACCACCTGCTTGTGCAAGGCAAACTGCAGATCAAAAGTCTCAGCGCTCAGGTTCCCACAAATCCTTCAAGCCAAATGTTGACTTAGAAAATGGGGTTTGAACCTTCCCTTGAGACTATCTGAGGCAGGAGTGGTAGGAGTGAGCCTAGAGAGGCCAAGGTGGGATGTGTGGGGTGTGTAGGGGCCAAGGAGGAGTAGCTGCCCTGTAGCCGGGGCCCACGCAAACATCAGGATGCTACAGGGGCAGAGAGGACGAGGGGCTCCTGCCCTGGGGAGTATCGCCCACCAGCAGGGCACGTGCCATTTCAGTGCTCTACCAGAAAGACAACATGTGCTGGGCATAATTCAGCTTCTCCAGGCCTCCTCAGGGCAACACTCTTACGTGCATAAAGTTTCACCAGAAACAGGAGGCTTAGACACTGATAACTGAAAGCTTTTGCCCATCATTACACCCTCTTTTTTGTTGATTGCTGTAGCACATTACTGTACCTGAGAATCTGACCCCCAATATTTGGGCATACCTGCTGAGACAGATAGCAAAATATCAATAGAGAGTTCTAAAACACTAAGTATGTATGTCCTTAGACTAGTTGATTATCTTTTTTTTTCTTTTTCTCTTTTTTGTGAGGCCGCAACAGTCAGTACCAAACGTCACGCCATTTAATCACATTCACAGACCCATGTCAAACTTAATCAGATGCGCCCAGAAAAGGTATGCTGAAGGCCCTGAAGTTTTGGTTCAGGGTATCGTAGAGGCTATTTTTCACACAAACTTGTTAAGACCCATTCTTGTGTAGGAGAAAGAGTCTACCTTTCCACACAGCATAAAAGAGAAATTTACTCAAACCTAGAGGCTCTAGAGCACCTGTAATGTGTTGTGTGTTTTGTGACAGAAAACCCTTACCCCAGTCATTCAGGGGAGAACCGTTTTTATCCTGTAAAGGCATCTTTATCATGTAAAGGATAAAGCTCTTCTGATGCTTTCAAGCCTGATAAGCTGTCAGGATAGAAACTCAATTCTTTAACGAGTTCTTCAGTGACTAATCCAATAGTTTCATGACTGGGACTCGCTGGTGGTACCATGACAGGACTAGGATACTCATTGTAAATACTCACTAGGACTGCAAGAGATCTCATAATGCATTTGTTCAAAGAAGAGTGCATTTAGCTATAGGAGGAAAAACAAACAAACTCATTACCTCTATGGACCCTGGATCTACTTTGACAATTTCTCCTGTGCTGTTGTCATTGCTAAGATTTGGTGGGCTGTGTGAAGGTAGCCTTCTCTCTTCCTTTAAGGCATGCTCCAAAAGTTTCTTATTCAAGATCCTGGCAGCATTTTCTGTAAGTGTATAACCTGGAGGAGCAGATAAGTCCTGCCTGATACTTGTCACCTCACTCCCTTCTTCCTTTTGCGTCTCTGTCCCCAACCGGAGAGGACTGGGTGATCTGCCACGGGCATTTGTACATGGCTCCTGCACTGGGCCCAGTTCTGGTCTGGGTTCTGCTGACCTGGACCGGCTGCTAGACCTGGGGCATTTTTGGAAGGTCTCATGAAAGATGGGGCTATGGTCAATAATGTTGAACAAACTGGAGAGGCCATCGTTGATGGTGGTGTGGACAGGACTCTCCCTTGTAGTAGTTGATCTAGCCCAAGCAGACTCACTGAATCCTTTCTGAGGTGTGCCAGGCAAAGTCCGGTTATTTGGCTGGTCTGATTTGGGAAGGATTTTTCTTTGCAGCTTTGGAGAGCCATATTTGGGGGAGCAGCATGTGCGTTCAAACTTAGCCTGGACCTTTTCAATGACGGGGGTCACTTGCCTGCTTCTTAGGCTTCTGGATGGTGAAGAGACAGGCGTGGACCCCCCCTTTGGTGTCAGACACTTGTGTGGACTGCTGGTGATACTGCGCAGGGTTTCCGTCTGCAAGCCAACACTGATCGTCTGGGTGGTCTGCGTCCCTGTCGTTCTCATACCATTGGTTTGACACGCGGTGTCCTTAAACTGAGGCTCTGTTGAATTAGAGTTAGAACGTATTGCGTTTCGGACAGAGAAAGCGACCTCCTTCATATCATCACTCATGTTTTTGGACATCTCCAAGCTGTGCAAGGGTGAGGCAAAGCCCACAGTAGTGCAAATAGGACGTTCAATGGGATGAAGACCACTCTCCAGAAAATCCTTATGATGTTTGGCCAGGTCACAAGACCATCTTCCAAACATATCCGAGGAAGCACCTTTTGTCTCAGCGACATTCCCCATAGCTTTGGTCACAGAAAACAGGAAGTCTGGCTCAACCTGGTTTTTTCCTTCGCTGCCAGCTATCACCGAGTTATCAAACCTGCGGACAACCGGTGGGCTGTGAAAGACCCGAACTCCCATTTTTTCGGTTACACCGTGACTCCTCGTTGGCTGCTTCTGGCAGTGCTCCGGGCTGGTCATGGTGTTAGTTGTCATAGTGACACTGGTTGTGAGGTACCACGATGATGCCTGGAAGGGATCTGAAGCAGGATCATTCCCGGCTTTCCCGATTTCTGTCCTTTCTGCCCAGCCTTCAGCAGGCTTCTCAGTGGCCCCACCGTGGTTCCTAGTGTTACTGTAATCCCAATTTTTGTTGAACTCCTCAATGTATTTCAGATCATCAGGAGACAGGGGAGGGGTTATGTCATCTTTGCTGCTGGACGAAGGCAAGTTTTTTTCTGGTAGAAATGGAGAAATATCCATCAGGCGCTGAAATTCTGACATGGAAGAAACGGACATCGCCCTGGAGAGGGGAACACGAGAGTGTCACTCATAGGCTTGGAAACTCTCACAGAACAACTTACTTTGAGCAGCACACTAACTCAGGAAACATGACTTTCACTATCTGCTTATGTATGAAACCACTTTAGCCCTCCCTTTCACTAAAGTTCCCTTTTATTATTTTTAAAATAGCTGTGAAATGCAAGCATTCCTGATGTGTCATTAAAAGTACCAAATGGTTTATTAATGGCTCTTAATTTACTGCTTTCTCATGGATTACTGCTTGGCAAAAGTCTGAAATATAGAGCAGTAGGATGCATTTCAGAAATATACCATTCACAGAAAATGAGTCTTTGCGACAATACGAGGCACACTTTTCAAAGCAAATGTGGAGTATTTCTGACTTGCTGGGAAGTCAGCAAGTCCACCTCCACTCCTGAGAGTGCCCAGGCTGCACAGCTGGTGCATAGCAATGTGGGGCATCCAGCCTAGATGCTGTTACATTGAACTGGCTTGGTGAGTTGAGCTTGTGCCATAATTCAGCCAAAGGGCATCGCTGTGTGATAATGCTGGATTCCTGGCTTTCCCACACTTTGCTAGTTTGTACATATCACAAGCATTCAGCTGAGTTGTCCTACTGCTTCGCTTTAAGAAAAATCAAACAACAAAAGAAGCTTTCTGAATGGGACTACTTAAAAATGCAAATGAATGTAGTTATCAGAGTCAGCTCAATGAGGTAACGCAAGCTGGGTGAGGATTCAGCAAGCAGTGGGTTTTATGTATCAGTGATCTGGAGAATACAGTAAAATCACACTGTGAGTTTTTAATCAAGAGCACCAGCTGCCATTAGGGTGCATCTACGTTAGAGAGTTAGGTGAGATCAGGAGTGCGGTTTTGAAGTGGATCTCCTATTCAGATGCTCTGGTTTGCATCAGGGGACGATCTTGGAGAGCATGGGCTGGGTTCCTTTGGGATGAAAGTGAGCTGGAAGGTGTGCTCCAGAAGCACAACTAGTGCACTCTAGGGTTAGGTGTTATTCAGCCCATGGGATCAGACCAGAACTAGTCCAAAGCAAAATATCCCTGACATGTAGGGGCATGTCAGGTCCTCAGCACCAACTGTTTTCCTCTATATATCGATGTCTACAGGTCTGCATTACCTGCTATGGGTAGCTGTAGCCTTCAGCGTAAGCTGCAGCTTCGTCCATGTTCATACAGTTTGATCTTTGTGTACCACAGCTGAATGTGGCCCAAGTTAATGAGAGTATAACAGAAGCATATTGAGACAAATTAATCCCTGGGTAAATCCATTAATCTGGCTCGCAGGCTGCTTAGGAGGTGGCATGGCTATGCCTCAGCTCTGTGGTCTGGGTGCCAGAGAGCTATAGCTCTGGCAGCTGAATATTTGCTGTTTTTTTCCCTGTAAGTTTTACTCACCTTTGAAGATTTCCTTTATGTGTTTCTTCCTCCTGAAGAAAACAGAAACAAACAGCGTAAGTTATTGCTGGACCCATTGGTGGCATTAGCTTGTGGGTGTTTTGTCACTCACTTCCAGTTAGTTTCACCAGGTATGTTTGTCTCTAAAAAGTGGCTGATTTTCCCTCTGATAAAGAATCTTAAATTGCCAGTGGGAATATCCTTCCCTTTGTACATGGGTAGCAGAATGGGGAATCCCATCAGGACAACAGACTGCCCAGGGAAAGCCTGTACACCAAATCTGCAACAGCCTTGAACTTTTATAGTCCTGTGCAATCACAAATGGAAGTAAACTGCAAATGGCTTTTTTTCCACATCTACAATATATTGTTTGGGACCATATATCTGTGAGTGAATGTGTTCTGTGGAGTTAATCTGCTTTATGCCAGAGACCTAGCTGTGCTGAAATAAGAGATAAACTGGGGTCCTTTGACATAAGACTTCATTTTATGTTCTTTAGGAACCAACAAACGGCACCAGTTGAAACTCATTAAGTTTCAACCCTATATTAAATGCATGGGAAGACTATTACTTGTTTCATAGGGGGAATACCTACAGCTTGCTAACAGCATTAAGATGTTTTTATGGCAATTATTTCCCTGTGACAATTCCCATAATGAGTTGGTTTTTTTTAATAGATACTTCTGAAGCAATTGCTCTACAGTTGTTATTTTAACTGTTTGATTATATTTCTAATAACATACAGGGAATACAAAATATGATCAGGAAAAAAAGAGCGTTAGTACCTATTATTTTTATTCGACCTCATGAAATCAAGACCATTACCAACACAGAAGTGTTTTTCAAGTTATGCCTATTCAAAAAGAGCACTGCTTAACTCAGCAGATAGATACCTTTCTGGTATTTATCCAGAGTCAGGGGAAAAAACAGGAATAAACTGATCCTCCTTTCAGTTACTCTGGTGTAAGTCTGGAACAATGTTGGTGGCTTCAGTGGAATTACTACAGAGTAGATCTGACCTAACTAAATGGAGAATCAGGCTGAAGACTGGATTGACTTCTACTGCAGTTAGTACCACAAAGAAAATGCAAAGGAGAGGAACAGTCAGCAGGCTGCAGTTCCCTCTCTGCATCCTCAGTGAAGCCATTCATTAAACTCCAAGCAGTCTCGCCTGAGCCAGCCCTCTGAGGGGAAATGACTTTGCCCAGGTTTCACTAAAACATGCTTTGAAGCAAAGAAACTATGCAAATATCACCGAGGATCAAATTTTGCTGCCAACCCTTTTGTTAATGGTGGTAAAGGCTGAAAAACAGAAAAGGGAAGAGATATTTCTCTTCTAAAATATCAGACTGAATTTGAAGGAAAGAAAGCAATCCAAATGAAACACAAAACATAGATCCCTGACACTGGTACCAACATTCTTCACTGAACACTTGGACACGTATGAAATAAAAGCTAAGAAATAATAAATATGGACTCCCACATCACCAGTTGTACATTTATGGCACTGAGGGAGGAAAATCTAACTGGAACAAACAGGTACCTAGAGCTACTTAAAATGTAAGAAGGGTGGTCACATTTCTTGCCTCTCTCAATCTTTTTTTTTCTTCTTTCTCTCAAAGAACTTGATTTCCCAATCCTTTAGCTAAGTAACAATGTTATACCTCTCAAAGAAATGCTTGGGTCAAATTTTCACAGGCTCACATGTTCAAGGCACACCAGTGAACCTGGTCCTGCAGGGAGCTTGAGATCTGACCTGTTGACAAACTTTTCCAGAGCTGTCAAATTTTCAAGCCAGAGTACACAGATACATCTTTGACTGGGAAGCTTCTGCTTCCCTATTCACTATAATATGTACACCCAACTGGTATTTACGTACTCAGAGCACAAGCCAAATGTCTAACCCATGTGCACAAATCTGAATTTTCAGGCAACAAGAAAGTACTCAAAACTTGCATCAAGCAACGTGCTGCATGCTTGATAATTTTAACTTCTGGCAGTCTCCAAATGCTTCTTGTTCTGTAACAGCCTCTAACATTCAAGGAACAACAGAAAATAAAGGAGATATTAGTGTTTTGATGTTGTAATGTGTTTTTAACTGCACAGGAACCATTAATGTATATAGTTGTGGTTAGTATGAACATTCTCAGTGCCACTAATATAATATGCCACTTCACAGGCTACTTTGTACCAGCATATGGGGACGGGGACCCCAGCTTTCATTCAGCAACAATATAAACAGAACTGTGAAGACCTGGAACCAGTGAAAGTAAGCCTGTGGTGGTGCAGAATTTAGCAGGACACAGACTACATTCACTATGGCCCAATGGCATCTTTTAGCACTGCATTTTACATCTTTATAGCTTTATGGTGTAGTCTGAGGGTAGGTACTTTGCTGATGAATAACAACTTTATTTTTTTCAATATCTCATCTCACTCATGCTAATCTATTTAGAAGGCAACCACAACGAACAACCAGAAGTGCCTTTCTACAGCACTTACTGCTTTACTAACAAAATATAGCCCATGTTTCTTCATATACATGTATCTACTTACAACTGAAAGAGATTTAAGACCTTCTAAACCAATATATTGTGTCAAATATAGTTATTATACATAATACAAATGGCCACAAGGTGAGGTAACCTTTGGGACCTTTAGGCTGGCTCCCAGTTTCTTGGGTGATCGAAACTGGTCTAATCAGCTCATAACAAGGAACGAAATCTCGTCCATACCAAATTCACTACTAGGTAACTGTAAGCAGTGCCCATGACACAATATCTCACTTCCCATAGCATGGATGCTGTACCAATTCTGACATAAGAGACAACGCGCCAGCTTGATGAAAGGTAGAAGAGCGCATACTTCCGTTAATCCGGTCAAGAATTTCTCCCGCTCCAGCTGCCGAGACCGGTGCTCATCAGACTCGTCGGGGGAATCAAGAGACAGCGACTCCAGAAAGAGGTTTTCCGTGGCGCTGCACCGATCGCTCTCCTTCAACTTAGACAGTGACCGATCATCAAACTGAATGGCATCTGAATCAGAGTAGGATCTTGACCCCATCGAACGAGGCACGTGAAGGTTCCCCTGGGTCATAAATGGACGAAGGTTACTCTCCTTCTGGTCACACAGAAAACCACTTCCTCTTTGGGGGCTCACTTCTTTCTGAAGCTGGAAACAAGGCAAATTAAAATGAACAGCAATTACTTACGCAGTGTATGGCATTCTGCAGAACTCATCCTTCCCCAGGAGTGAGGCACCCATGCCAAGCTTGGGGAGGCTGAGATCACTGCCTGGCTCCAGCGATGCCGGCATTGCTGCACTGGTCCTTCCACAAAGGGAGATGTCTCTAGGACTTTGATGCTATTACTCATGGGATTTTGAGTGATTAAATGTGTATGTGTTTATGTATAGTTTTGCTTGTTTATATATACACGTATACATATAAACACACTGCATGTATATATACACAAAATAATGCATCTGCCTGTAATCTGATTTTTAAAGAAACAAATCAGCACCAACTGTTATTTAAAAGCAATCTTGATATGAGATCCTAAAGCAATAGAAGTTGAAGCTCAAGGAAGGGTGAGTGACTTGGAGTCTCATCAAAACAAACACGTTTTTCTTTTGGTCAGCAATGCAAATGTTGAGCTTTTATGTACATCACTTGTTTCCCCAGGTGGAAAATTCCACTTAACAAAAGAGAAAAACTTTGTTTTAAAGACTGTCTAGCCCTAATGCATGGATAGAAAGTTGACTATTTGTACAGAAGAGCATTGTCAAAGGGATGAATTAGGCATGCAAAGCATGTTTGAAGAAAATGCATATTTATAGAAGGGCCATCAAAGCTATTAACTCTACACTTTGCAAAAGCTGGGTGAAGAGAGGGTGAACCACTAGCGAAATTGAAACTACTTCCAATCTTAAAATTAGATTTTGTGATCAACTTTTCCTTTAATTTTAAATACAACAGGATAGATGAAGTGATATTTTCAAACATGATGAATGACAGCAGGAATCTGGTAAGTAACTCTGATGTTTTGCTAGAGCAGCCTGCTAAGGTTAGTGACAATAACCTGCAAATGCAAGCCATTCCCTAGGACCCTGGAGACGGAGGACCTACAAAACATATTATTTTAATCTTGTTGTATGTGTTTGGAAAAATAAACAGACATCGTATGGCCTAATGTAGATCAAAACATTTTAGGTCTCAGATGACTACATTTGCACTTGGGCTGAAGTCACTGAGATTTTTGCTTGATTTGGGTCGACAAAAAGGTGAATGCATCTTCAGTGTTTTGCTTACGATACATAAAATCTGAAACAGTTTTATTGGAAGGAGTTAATTTAAGGTATACTACAAAGGTAGGGGGGCCAGAAGGCATATCTCAAGAGATCCTGGAGTCCGTTCTCCAGCATATGGGGCAAGACCCAAAGCAAGGAGAAATGGTAATTGCATATTTGCTGTATAAACAGTTCCAATTGCAAGCCCTTCCAGATTTTCAGAGGTCCTATAAGGATAATGGTCTGGTAACCTTTATGAGAAAACAGTACAGTTTACTGGCTCGCTCTCTGAATCTCAGACAGCTGACAGGAGAATTAAAGTGAGAAATACTGGCCTAACTTTTCAAGAGTGACTAAGGATTTTGAGTCCCCGTGTTTTTTATACCTTTAAACACACGATGTTTCATACAGGTGATTTTGTGTGTTTAAATATTTGTCAGTGTGCTCTGTGCACAATTAGCTTGAGGAGCACAGTGCAGGGGGATTCTCTAAGGAAAAACAAAGTGACAGTGTACTTGAAAAGAAAAAAACAACAACTTGGAGCTCTGAAAGAAAGTAGGCCATCATGTTTTTTATATGCGAGCAGTATTCCCATAACCATCCAGAGTAAGGTATTTTATATATTTTATACATTGGTGTGAGCTTCCCCCTTATCATACATGTATTATTCAGGAGCTGTGTGAAAGCAGACAGGCACAAAGCATTAGTATGAAATTTGGCGCACACACTTCTGCTATCTCTTAGACTCTGTTTTTCAAACACACACACTGGTGTAGTCTCCTCATCCTCTACGTATTGCCATACATGGAATACACACAGAAAAACCCTGGGGAGAAGGACTTCAGAGATATACTAATTGTTTCCATATAAAGCAGGGCATGACTGCAATCTGAGAGGATATTCAGCTAAAAGCCTGCAAATATTTGGAAGCTTCCTGTCACACAGGGAAATGTTTAATTATAAGCAAAGATGGAGTTATGAAGTTTTGCAGGCAGGTAGCCAAGATTTCAAATGTTATTTCTGATCATCTAGTCCTCTGAAATTAGCTTGATATAATATTTTTTATTTCTCCTATCTATTGCTAATTCTGTGTACAGCTTTGTTGTACAGTAAATATATAGTTGAAGCCTAGAGGTTTCAGAATAGTAACAAAAGAAATCAGCTCCAGGACTAGTTAAGAGCTATTTTGTAGGCTCTCCCAAGATGACACTGAGAGGTTATATCAAGTTTAAAGAGAATTAAAGGCTAGGTAACATTAATAGGGATTTCTCTGTTGCTTGCTTCAATGTGCCCCATTCTCAGGGAACAGAAAAAGCAGTCTTTAACCAGGTTATGTCCCTCAAGCTATTGAGGATACACTGACGAGATAATATTGAAAAACACAGTTCACAGGGACAGCAGCATAAACATCCAAAGAGGTATCAGTGACTCTCCAAAGAAAAGTTTGTGTCCACATCCTTAGTATATTGGGAAACTTTCCAAGGGTTATTTAATTCCCGTTTTGCATGAAGGATCCACCGGAGGCAATTTGGTCACTGAAACTCAGCAGTTAGTAAACCAGCCCAGTGAAACCATGGAGAACTCGGCATCTTCTGCCACTGAACCCTGGGAACCAGGTGAGTTGGATGGAGAGCTCCGCTACAAGCCTTCCTAGCTCATAAGCGTTGGTTGTTTTATCTTAGGAGATGTACTATTGGTCTGCATTATAAGGCATCATAAGGGCTAGCTCAACAAGCTGCATGAATTATACGCAAACCCCCTCAGATAAATGGGAGATTAAAAAAATCCAGAATATAGTTTATTGATATTTTTAAATTAAGAAGCTCAAAAATCACCTTTCTTGGTCTGTAAAACCTTCCTATTGCTCACTGCCCACTCAGACCTATGCTTTTAGTATTGATTTTAGAAATAGCCGTAGAGTACAGCGTTTTCCTAAGTGCTTCTCTGTGGATTTAACAGCCATAGTTTAAACTGAGGTTTAATCTTGCACTCATAATATTTACAGCCTGGTGTCTTTTATTTAGCTTCTTGTTGCAGTCCAGGCATGGGAACATGAGACACTTTTCAAAAACTGGTCATGAAGTTAGACTGGGCTTTCATCAACTTAACCTGTGAAGCTACTTTGTACTTCATTCAAGCCTAGTGCTCCCTAGAGAGCATGCACAAATCTGGCGCAGTTCCATTTCTGATGTCCTAAGGACAGAAAGTATTCAGTTAATTGAGGACCCACAATTTCAGTTGTTTTTCTTACTTTTCCTGGAATGCATGACTCAGAGCTGAACAATGTTCAGTCAAAAATGGTATATTAACTCTCCCTCATTAAACTTTTTATTTTTTCTGTGGCTTCCAGCCAGATAATAAATCCATTAGGTATAATTTGGCTCTAATACTAAGTAGCTAGAAGTGCGTATGGGCACGAAAAACAAGGGGACAGGTATGCAATTATCAGATTTGCAAATGATAGCAGAGATGTGTAAAAATTCATGTGACCAAGGCCAGAAGTGTCTTCTGAATATTTAGTATTGATAGCTGTCTATTTGTTATCAGTCAGGGCTCTTCATGCTAACCCCCGGGCCCCTTTGCTAGAGAAAAAGAATTCAGTTGAGCCTGAATAGTTGCAGCAGCTGCATCTTTGGTGGCTAATTCACAGATGAACAGACTTTTTTGGCAGGAAGCTGTATGTCAACCCTTGAATAACCCTGCATGTGGGATTGAGTGCTTTAGCATGAAGAGATGCACAAAAGCTTTCAAACAGAACGAATCGATGTGACCGTGCCTGTCCGGGGTAACTGAAACGAGGCAGGAAATGGCCTTTAACCTGGAGCTGATTTCTCATAAGTGGTCTTTTATAGGGATTATGAGCATTTTCCTTTTACTCCCTTGTGTGTATAAATTGTTTTGTAGCATGAGAAACACTGATGTAGCCAAGGAACCAAAATTGTTCCTGTGCTGCTGCTTAATACAGTCTCTTGACCTCGGCCTGAGTGTAGTAATGGTGCAACGCTTCATGCTTGCAGCCAGCCGTTGCTCACCCCAAGATGACTCCTTACCTGCTCTATCCGCCTGAGCAGCTCCTTCTTCTGACGCTCCCATTCTTGCCGGTCTCTATCAAGCCTGTCTAGGAGCTCCACCTTTTCCCGGTTCCAGTTCTTCTCACTGTGCTGGATTTGCCAGCGGAGGTCCATCACCACACCATGACTCTCAGCCAGAAGCTTCTTATGCTCCTCTCTTTCCCTTTTAAAAGCTCCCTTTGCATCAGAAGTGAGGCCTGTTTCTCCTGAGGTGTTTTCACTCTTCCCTTCCATCTGGCATTAAAATAAAACATTACTGGGATATTAAACTTTCTGTGGTAAAAGCCTGTGTCTGACAATGAATTTGAGTTAAAGACCTAACTCCACAAAGGTAATGGCAAAATTATGGCAATTCTTAGCTCTTAGGATCTCAATAAATGATCAAAGATATTCAACTTGAAAAACGTTTTAAAATCAAGACAGTGAAAACCATAGGGAATAATTTCTTGGGCTCTACCAGCTCATGTTATTAAGACATCAGTTGTGATCTTTCTGCTGGGAGTGTGGGTACCAGCAATGAAGAAAACATGGAGATGAACTCCACCCTCATCATCCTCTCTGAGACAATCACCAGGACAACGTCCTCAGCCACTGCTCTGCCTCTGTGCTCTCACTCAGTGCCGCCGACAGTGCATTCATCTTCTGAAGAGACTTTTCCCAGAACAACCCTGAGCAATGGTCTTCTTATTGTATGTTCCTCACACCTTCCAACATAAGAGGGTGTTAGCAGCACAAGATGTACCAAGATCATCCTCCCCATCTCTGTAGGTTCTGGTGTCTGAATTGATTTCTAGGGCAGTTGTTAGCTGATGCTACCTTCCCTTCCTTCTCCTTCACTTCATGTTCAGGGATCAACTTGATCAGATCAGAAGAGCTGGCCCAAGGTAATAGATTTATAGGAAAATGCAGGCTTGATGGGGTGTCAGGAGGTCTCTAGTCCAACCCCCTGCTTCCAGCAGGGTTGGCTCTGAGATCAGACCAGGTTGCGCAGGGCTTTGTTCAGTCGGATCCTGACAAACCTACAAGGACAGAGATTGCACAACCTCTCTGGCCAGCCTGGGCCACTGCTGGACTGTTGTCAGAGTGAAAAAAGTGCTCAATGGTTTTGTGTAAGTTCAAGCAAGTGAAGAATTTATCCCTGAAGCCTGACCTTCTGTTGACAACTCAGTAGACATGTGAGTGACTCAGAATGGGATACATCTCTGTCCCCTGGCTCTGCAGGTGAACTGGAGTGAAAAGCAGTGAAAACTCATTTCTGTCTCTGAAGTTAAAGCTGTCCTCAAAAAGGAGAGGCAGCAGGTCTGCTGGGAAACATGCTCCTTTAGCAAGAGAGAAGGACAACACCTTCATATTGCCTTATGTGGAAAAGAAGCCCAAACTTTCTGAGCAAAGGGAAGTTCAGACTGGATTCAGGAGTGAAGCTTACTGTCTCTGCAACAGCCTGCCCAAGCAAATGGCAGAGGTGTCATTGCTTGAGGCATTTAAAATTGTACTGAGCTTCAGAGAACATCCTGTTACAGCCACCTGCATTGACAGGGAGATCTTAAAACACCTGCATCCTCTACCATTAATTTCCAAAGTCTAGTTGTTTTCAAACGACCAACCAACCAACCAACCAAAAAAATCAATTATAAAAAAGCAGCATTCTATTTTAACAAAGCTGACATGAAATATCTTTCTCACACTTACCCTGTTTGTGCAGTGTAAATTTATGGGACCAGCAGCAATGTGCAAGAGGCTGTCCTGCACACAACTGCACGGCTCGGTGGCGGACCGGAGGTGCCGTGGGGCACAAATGCAGAACATCCCAGGAGAGACACCTCTGTGCTGCAGATCCATGATGGAAGACACCATCCTGGGCAGCGCAGCTCCTCAAGAAGCTGGAAAGCTTTGCTGCCTTTCTACCCACTACCCAGCACATTGACTGTCACGTGTTAATTCAGCAATATTTAAAAATATCACTGCCAGTTTCCAAACTCACCGCTAACTTCAGGTAATGGTCTTTTGCCCCTTGCTACATCTTTCCTCTGTCCATCCACAAGTCCTCAGCTCCATTTCATGGTGCTGCGGGAGTCAAAATTGCTGTTGCAGCCAGGGTCAGCCATGTTGGCACCCATTCTTAAGGTTTGTTTGCTTAGATTTTGTTCCAGTATTTAAAGGGTGGCTACAAAGAAGATGGAGACTCCCTTTTTACAAGGAGTCACATGGAAAAGATGAGGGGTAATGGGTACAAGTTACTCCTGGGGAGATTCCGATTGGACACAAAAGGAAAATTTTTCACAATGAGAACAATCAGCCAGTGGAATAATCTCCCAGGGAAGTGGCAGGTTCCCCAGCACTGGACACTTTTTAAGATTCAGCTGGACAGGGTGCTGGGCCATCTTGTCTAGACTGTGCTTTTGCCAAGAAAGGTTGGACCAGATGATCCTTGAGGTCCCTTCCAACCTGGTATTCTGTGATTCTGTAATTTTACTATTCTGTGGCCTGCACCCCCTGGCTTGCCCTCGCAAGTTCCTTCTGGGTTTACTAAGTAGCTGTGACACTAAACAATCATGTATTTCAGAAGTGTCACTGCAGAGCTGAGACTAGCCAAAATAGTAAGGGACTAATGAAGTAAACTCTATACAGTTTCCTTACACACTCAGTAAGTTTGCAGACGACACCAAGCTGGGTGGGAGTGTTGATCTGCTGGAGGGTAGGAAGGCCCTACAGAGGCAGCTGGACAGGCTGGATCGATGGACTGAGGCCAGCTGTATGAGGTTCAACAAGGTTAAGTGCTGGGTCCTGCACTTGGGTCACAAAAACCCCATGCAACGCTACAGGCTTGGGGAAGAGTGGCTGGAGAGCTGCCCGGTGGAAAAAAGGACCTGGGGGTGTTGGTTGAAAGCCAGCTGAATATGAGCCAGCAGTGTGCTCAGGTGGCCAAGAAGGCCAATGGCATCCTGGCTTGTATCAGGAATAGTGTGGCCAGCAGGACCAGGGAGGTGATAGTGCCCCTGTACTCGGTACTGGTGAGGCCGCACCTCGAGTACTGTGTTCGGTTTTGGGCCCCTCACTAAAAGAAGGACATTGAGGTGCTGGAGCATGTCCAGAGAAGGGCAACAAAGCTGGTGAAGGGCCTAGAGCACAAGTCTTATGAGGAGCGGCTAAAGGAACTGGGGTTGTTTAACCTGGAGAAAAGGAGGCTGAGGAGAGACCTTATTGCTCTCTACAGCTACCTGAAAGGAGGCTGTAGCGAGGTGGGGGTTGGTCTCTTTTCCCAAGTAAGAAGCAATAGGACAAGAGGAAACGGCCTCAAGTAACACCAGCGGAGGTTTAGATTGGACCTTAGGAAAAACTTCTACACCGAAAGGGCAGTCAGGCATTGGAAGAGGCTGCCCAGGGAAGTGGTTGAGTCTCCATCCCTGGAGGTATTTAAAAGACGTGTAGATGTGGTGCTTAGGGACATGGTTTATTGGTGGAGTTGGTGGTGCAAGGTTAATGGTTTGACTTGATCTTAAAGGTCTTTTCCAACCTAAATGATTCTATGATTATATGATAAGAACGCATGGCTGCCGTTAGAATGCCTTGCCCAAGCTGCCAAAATACAGTAAGTCATCCTGTGCTGGACCATGGGCTCACCCAGACCAGAGCCCTGGCTCTTGCCCCATTTGAGAAGAATACAGGAAGCCTATAAGTACAATGATAAGTTCAAAACCAAGGCAACGATACAGTGATACACCTTCAGAATAATTTTCTGGTGTTCAGTGGTTTGGGATCTAAAACCTTCTCCAGTCAGAGGTGGTGTCTTTAGACTCAGAAGACAGTTTTGGTGCCTGTGGAAGGCAGAACAATGCTCCTGGCAAGGAGAGAGTCCTTCTGCCTCTGTTTTGATGAAACGACTCAAATCATGGGGGAAAGGTCCATTGGTGTCTCCTTATCATGAAAGTCTAGATGTAACTTTCCTAAACCTGCTAAGTGCTAAGCGTGGCCAGATGCCTCTCCATGTGCACCACAGCTTATATTCCCCCAGGCATCCTGAAGCTGGACCATGGTTGGAGTCCTAGTGAGGGTCTGTGTCCTTATGTGCAAGTTCTCAATGCATACGCAGGGTTTGGCCCCACATACTAACTCCCTCCTTCTTCCAAACCTTTCTCAGTTCCCAGAATACTGAGATTTTCCATTTGCCCAGCTGGAAGCTGAGAATTACTGGGACTCCTTATTGGCTCAGAGTTATTGCAATCCCATACTTGGGAGCAATCTCATTATTTCTTATCTTAAAAACAATGCCTAAGGATCCTTCTGCCAAATAAGATGTACATGCATTTCTGACAGCCCAGACTTTTATTTTTAATGATATATGCAGTGCTAAAGCTCCAAAGCAGCAAGCAACAGTACCTTGTCACCTCTGATATGCAGTGCTTTTGTATCAAAAGAGTTTTCCTTCCTTTTTTTCCTCTCCTATACAGAGAGTTGAAGCATCAAAATGCAAAACGATTGCCAGTGACTATTAATTAGGAGTTGACTCTCTTGAGGAAAATCTTCACAAAAAAAGTGGAAAACAGCAGCAGTGAAGACAACAGTGGAGACTAGAGAGGCCTTGATTCTCTATGGGGTTGTCAAGGGTTTGGCAGCTGTATACCCCCCCTAGGGTGCGAGTGCTGTACAGCCCGCTGCTTCATCACTACCAATCAAAACAACAAAATGACATCATGAGAGGTTCTCCGACCCACTTTGACATGACAGACTTGGCTATTTAGTTAAAGCTGTTGTTATGCCACATGTTGGTACAGAAGAGCAAAAGATGTTAATGTGACTATATGTAATGCTGATATTTTACATGTTGTTTATTAGCTCCTCCCATTTTGATGCTGAAATTGAACCTATAATAAAAACACCCCATACTTTGAATCCTTAACATTAGTTTGAGTTAAATTTATATTTCTATTTCAGGCTTGTTATTTTCATATGTACTTTTTTAATTGCCTCCATGTAATTGTGAGCACATACACCAGACCTCAGTGGGACACTCACATTGTTTGCTCACATTGATATTCACTCATATTGATATTCTAACGATTTATGTGCTATGTTTTTGCTACTGCATTAGGGACCTGTTTTTACTGTGAAATAGAAATGTAGTTTGGGGAATTGGCTAAGGAAGATAGTATTATGTCTTAAATATTGACGAGTTTCATTCTTTTCATTTGCTGGAAAAAATGTGAAAAGTAACACCCACGGCTCGATAATTACCATATGTTAGATATTATTACCAGTGGAGCAGTGGAGGTAGCAAAGAGCCTGATAAAGCCACCAGAAGGAAGGATGCAAATCTATCTTCTCCCTGGGCAGGAATGGCAGCACCATCCTGGTGCCAAAAACCGGCCAAAGTGGCAGCCTTGGAGTTTATCGCCCACGCAAAGGCAAAGCCTGCAAGCTCTAAACTGGCAGTTCGTTGTCAGACTAACTTTCTCTAAGTTTTGTTCTTTGTTGCCATCTCGAGTTTAAGGTAAATCTGTCATCGAGGTTTTATTTTGGGAGGAGTGAAAATAGAGATTGATTTTGTTTCCTTTCTCAAGTGATCTGTTGTCTGGAAATGCGTGTGTGCTAAGAAGCAGCTGAACTGAGAATCTGAATCTGCTGTGAGAAAACTCTGCTAAAATGAAAGCTTCTTCCTTCATTCTGGGAAAGCAGCCTACGGTACCTGGGCAGGAAAAGCAGCGCTCACATCTCAGGTCTGTGCGTCACAGTGAGTCTCCGACATTCAGTAAATCCTCCTAAATGTACCACCCTCTCAGCAGTGAATATTTTTATTATATTTGTCTTCTGCAGACATTCTACAATTGCAAATCTTCTTCTCAGGACCTGAACGTACTAATTCTCCCACCCCTCCCCTCTTCAATGAGGAAAATTAGAGCTTTCATGCTATTGGCATTGGAAATTAATCCTTGTGGGTTTTTTGCTGATTTGTTTTCATATCACTTCAGAAAGAGTACATCTTCTGTAAACAGCCGTACATGACACTGAAGCACCTGGCACCAGATTTTATATAAATACTTCTGACAGTATCCCATGGTGGGTAGCTAAAGCTCTCTCTTCAGTGGGGTACCATCCGTCACTAACCAGTAGCTTTGAATAGCTGGTTTAATATTAACATATTGATCTAACACTTCAGTATTATTAAATCACTCTTTTCTCTCCTATGCATCAAATACTGCAGTTGTTATGTGCCAAGGCACAGTGATGAGCTAATTGTGAGCACGCCAACATCAAGATATTTTCTCTTCTATAAATGCCAATAAATACAGACACCCGCATGTCTCATTACCATGAGACCAGCCAACTCTTCTGAGAAAATACAGCAAGAAGAGGTTCACTTCCTTTGTCCTCACCTACGTTACACAGTACCTACTACATGAACACTCGTACTGGGACAACTGGAATCCAAGAGGCAACTCAAGAGGCAAAGCTTTGCTCAGGCTTCAGGGGGGCTTTCAGGCACCAGGGTAAAATGAATAAATGTAGTACCTTCCCCAGCTGTCATAGATTTCCCGTTTCATTAAGCACCTCAGCCATTCTTTACTGGTGTTGGATGCGGGGGACGTTACCTGTTCGAGGTGGCACTTCAGTTCAGTCATTTCCACCTCCCAGGCTGCCTTGTGCAGGGCATACTGCTGCTGGAGCCCCTGGCGCTCACGCTCCTCATCCCGCAGCTCCGAGCGGAAGTCATCCAGCAAACCCTTCAGAGCGTTGAGGAGCTTCCGATTTTCACTTGCCTGCCACAACAAAGCAAAAGAAATGCTGTCACTGGATGGCTTTAGCCTCCAGTTTCATTTTTAGGGGGAAAAATACCTGCACATCCACTGCATGGAAGAGAAAGTGCCTGGGCTAACTTTTGCATGAGAAAACTAAGAATGGCAATGCCTGCTCTGTCTACAGGCTGCCCAGGGAAGTGGTTGAGTCCCCATCCCTGGAGGTATTTAAAAGATGTGTAGATGCGGTGCTTAGGGACATGGTTTAGTGGTGGAGTTGGCAGTGTTAGGTTTACAGTTGGGCTCGATGATCTTAAGGGTCTTTTCCAACCTAAATGATTCTATGGTTCTATGATTCTACTTCTCGTTAGCCCTAGTCCTGAAGCACCCATGAAAACCAAAGATACCTAAGTCACACTGAAAAAGGCACTAAGCATCTTTCTGGATTGAGGACATCTGTAATAACTTCTTTTTTAATACTGTAAGCCAAAGCTAGAGTATCATTCCTGAGGTTTGTTGGGTAGCTGGGCGTCTCATACATACAGCCATTGCTCAGCATCAAACCTCAAATATTTGTAAACTACATATATAAGAAAAGGCATTCATTTTCAATACTTTTGTATTATCAGAAAAAATTACTTTGTAAAAAAATGTCAGGTTTTGAGCCGAGTATCTCTGCTAAGGTGTTTCACTAGTCTGTACTTCACATTTCTCCTCAGTCCCAGGCAGCTGCACACAGGTTAGCTTTGCAGCAGCACCCTGCTTGGTACCAAAGGCATGAATGCCAGGTAGGCCATTTTCCCTCTCGCAGATGGGATCAAAGAGCAAACCCCCACCGACACCTTGTTGAGAATGTCAGGGCCATACTGAAAATGTTGTCTGTGCTGTTGTGCTAGCCAGGAGCCATGAATGGAGTCAAATTAAAAGTCTAGCCCAGAGCAGATATCTGATCTTGGCAAGTACTGAAAGATAGCATGTATATTTATTCAATTCTTTAAATTTTTTTTTCTTAGTTTTGGCATTTACTTTCTGCAAATTCTCTGGAGACTTGCAAAACTGGTCATTTTTATGTTAAATATTGAAGAACATTTTTTAAAGATTCATTCTGGATCAGTGAAACAAAAGGTATCCCAGCGTTTTTCTGCAGTCATTGAATTAGGAAACAGAAACGTGCAACATGATTTATTTATCCAAAATTTAAATCAAATATTCCCAATGAGCCGCTCAAAGACCACGGAGTAACCAGAGATTGTATCTGATAAGTTATTTTGAATAGAAAAGACTTTAAAGGAAATTATACTTGATTAGCAGACACAGCATGAGTAGAAAAATGGGAAAGCTTACTCAACAAATTCAGCATTTAATCACCTGGTTTTCATGAATGCGTTAGCTTCCTTGGGAAGGCTTAACTCAGATTAGCTGTCTTGATTCTTACATGAGAGTCTAATTAATTTTATTTTTTACTTATTTTCCCAAGTGGAGGCTTCCTGCAATTCCTCTTATCTGGTGTTTCGTGAAGTACTTACATGGAGACTTCTTTGTAGACAAGTCAAGTAAACAAGTGTACGCAAAAATCTAAATTATTTTCATGTGCTTTTTTCAATGACTAGAGCTGATTTCATATGCTCATCAGATTTTCGGCACCAATGAACCCACCTCACCCACTTTTGTAATCACTAATCAGACATACCACAGTGCCTTTTTTCTTTAAAAAACAAACAAATGTGGTCTACTTTTTCCAAGCCATTTGGTTCATCAGCAAAAATATGCTAGATGCAGGGAAATGACTGCAGGTGCTCACTGACTGACCTATCATCTGTTTGGGCTAATGAAATGTGATGGTGTACAACATGGGGTTTTATAAGAAATGCACCCACAGAAGCAGAATTAATTCCATTAACATTTAATGCCAATTAGCAGTTTCCTACTATACAGCAGCAGTCTCCATCATGCATATACGATCACCTACTTTTCAATATGTAATGAGATTTTATGTTTCCACCATGAATTTTCGTTCTGATACCCAATTAAGGCTAAATTCTCCAAACATCTCAAACCCCTTGTGTAGTAATCAGAGTAAGAGTTCTTTTGAAGATTTGTCCTTAGTGTGACAACAGGAGCTGCTGGGTATCGAGCGCAACCGGCCTCATCCTCTTTGAAAACCCTGACCCCAAATGTCTATGAAGTGCTTTCATTCAAGAGCCACGTCCTGTGTTTTCTAGTATGCTGCATAAACCTTTCTCTGGCAAAGTAGTCTAAAGGCTCCATGAGGGAAATGTGGCAGAAGAAAAATAAAACCAAATAACACTAAAGCAAGCTACATCCCTCATTCCTGTGCATACGTTTGATAGCTTTAGAGTCCTGTAAAATTAGGTTTGCAAAGAAAGGAGTGATGGACTAGTACAGAGAGGAGCCAAAAGAGCCTCATTGCAGGTTTTTAGCCTACTGGGATGAGGGCATGTCTTATTTCTAGAGGCATTACATCAATGTCGCTGTTATGAGACAAGTACCCCAGGTGCCCCCTGGGCTTGCTGGGATTTTAATTAACTTGCCAATATAAATCCAATTTTGGTCACATACTTCTAATTCCTGCAGAGAAGTCTCTTTTGTGTGACTTTGTATTTACAGTCTGAAGTTGGAGAGGTCTGTGAGATTATTTTTTCTGTTTCGCCAAACTGGAGTGTTTTTGGAGAACAAAGTACTTTTGAGACAATGTGCTCTGAAATACAACATTTACATCTAGACATGCTTTAGATTTCTGTTGGTAAAACTGCCAAACAGCTTCTGCATAAGAGTAAGTCCCATAGAAACATAACAAGGATTGTTATGGTCTTGCCCTTCCTCCCAGGGATGTTGTACAGGCAGACGAAACATGGCATGGCTGTGATTCCCTGGACAGTCTCCCGTGCAAGGAGATGGCTCTTTAGTACCTTACCCATTACCAAAATTTCGTGCCTGGAGGAATCTGACTGATTGACAACTGATCTAAGGCAAGAGAATTATAGAAGCAGTTTAAAGTCTTCTTGTATCCACAGCTCAGGATTTATAGGTAAAGGAAACAACAGCTGACAGTAAGTAAAAACTTAATATAGTAATCCTCAATTAAATTCCAGGACTTTGGAGTCTTTACTAAGTTGAGTCAACCCCAGAGATGGGAGCATCCAGCTCTAGAAAAGTTTGGGACCAGAGCAGTTGTTTGAAGCTTGGTTCTGCTTTTAATCACAATTCTTTTTTCTCTGAGAATTTCACTTAAGAATTTAGCCACAGTCTGGTATTACAAGCAGTTTAGTAGAGCGGTCAATTAAAAACACAAGGTCAGCAGCCTAAACAGAGAATGAGAACTGTGCATTTTCTCTGTTTAATCACAGATCTAGGCAAAAGTGCAGCTGGATCTTGGTACAAATCATTTTAGTATATTTAGGTCTTAATTACTACTCCTTTGGGCTTTTCTCTTGACTAAGCTTTGAAAACAAATGTTGTATGAGCAAAAAAAAAAGATCTAATTGGGGATTTTCTTGACACACACCCCCAGCACCACCACCAGCGTATTGGTTTTTAATGCTTTTTCCATTGGACCACAGGTATGTAAACTCTTTTCTTCTTACTCTCCTGATCTTACACCACCCGAAAGGGATCTCAGCCATTCTACTCAACTGAACCAAAGCTCTTCCTTTTTCCACAGGCTGTTCTCCCTGATCTCTTACCACACACATAGAAATGCTGACTTACAGCAAGTCCTCTGCTACTGTGCCACCAGCCCAACTTGCCTGCTTGTCTCCTGCCCGTGACCAGACTTTCTGCTTGGTTCTTGAACCTTGCCAGTTCCTTGCCCGACCCTTTCTGCAGTGTGCCCCAGCTACCAGCCAAGGGACAACGCCATGGACAGAAAGATGAATTTTTTTCAGACTTTTCAGACTCTCCATCTACTCTGCCTCTCATCAACTAACCTTTTTTCTCCCCTTGCCCCTCTGCTGTGCCTTCATCCTACTCCACACACTGGCCACATAAAAATCCCAGACAAGCGAGACGTGTACTTTCCACCAAGTCGAGTATCTCAAATCATAACAATATAAAATTAAAGGCTGCTTGTTGAAATTAAGGTCTCAGGGTTTATCATTTGTCTCAAAACAATTCCACTTTCCAGGCAGGGTGAGAAAGTCAGCAGCAAGAGCGCAGGCTGAAGATACAAGCCATTAAATATTAACATTAAATGTTAAAAATAAATATGGGTTACTTCAAGTTACTGTAAGTACTTTCTTTTTTCTGACCTAGTTATCTCAGCCACTCCTAGACTATTGCAAAATTCCCTTCCTAATGTGAAACAAGTGCTGATGCATTTCATCTTGGAGCTTGCCAGGCAGAACCAGTAACTTAGGGCTCCCCTGGGCAGCTGCAAACCTCGGAGACTTCCAGCTTCACCGCTCACCCAGAATTCCCCATATAAACAGTGCTTTTTCCAGCTGCAGGCTTAAGGAACCTGGAGAAGACCCCCAAACCCTGGGTGTTTTTCAGCGCAGCCTGACTAGTCAGTGGTATACTGGGAGGTGAGCACTGCTGAGACTCAGCCCTTCAGAAGGATGTGCTCTGGGTCTACTGATTCTCTCAGAGCTTTTAGAGCTGAGACAACGCAGGCGAAGTGTTTTGTTGCTCTATTTTTACTTAGTTAATGTGTTTTGGGATCATACATGAATTAAGTGGAGGTGATGTTTATGAGACCAGGGGTCTGTGAGGTTGGTGAGCACAGTAAAGGTCCTGCACTCAGGAGGTTCGCAGGGCCAAGCCATCCACCATCATGAGTTGGACAATTCAGGCCCAACTGACACGAAGGTGTGTGAGGGCAGAGCAAGGCTCTGGCAGAGCCTCAAGGGTGCAGGAGGTGTGCAGGCAGCTACTCCTCTGTCACAGTCCTCCAAAAGACACTTCTAATGCCCCAAATCTACGACAGCATCAGAATTAACCTACACTTGGGCTTCCTATTTCTGTGCCAGAGAAAAATCATAATCCTTTCTTGCCACTGACAAATACAAGCCCCATAGCACTGAAAACCCCTTTTACATGCGTGTCAATAAACACAGTGCTTGTTACAAGATTCACTAGTGTGAGCAGGCAAAACAAGTCATAGTGCTTAAAATGAGAACTATTTAGCAAACTCACTCATTCTTGCAGTGTTGAAATAACACTTTTTTCCTGGTTGGAAGGCAAGAAACCTATTTTACCTTCACAAGTCCATTTGGATATCATGCACTATTCACTATCAAGAGGGGTACTGAGATGGGGTCTGTTCCTATGGATCATTTCTTTAAGCAAAATTACCTGGAACCGCTGCATTAGAACATCATGCAATGTATATAAAAATGAATTGTAAGCAATCCTACTTCCCATTTCTGCCACCTTAATTGAGATTAATGCCTAAGCAATGGTTATATCAAAGAGGACATAATTTATTTGAGTGTTCTTGGTCATTTTAAGAGATCTATATGGAAAGTTAGTACATGACAGAGTTTGTAGTGAATATTTATTTTACTCATTCTAGATTAAATCAGTCTACAGATGGAATGCAGTTAAATGACGTGCTCAGGAGCATCTCTTCCATGGCCGCCTTCAGCCTCTACCAGAGAAGAGCTTGCTGAGAGGATGACAGTGATGGGTCTGGGGGTGACTGGCAAGGTAGCACATTTCCAAATGCCAAACTGATCAAATAAATACTACCTTGGTAGCACACTTCACAGAAAATAATAACTAGAGAATGGAGTTGTCAGCTAGCACTATGAAAGAGGAAAGCAAAAGAGTATATAAACTTAAAGCAGAATATGAAGTAGCATAGAGATCACAGACCTCTACTATTTTTATCCAAACAGAAATTCTAACTGAAGTTACATCTTGTACTAGAGAGGTAGGTTGCAAGACAGCCTGTGCATCTCCCAGCACCAGCCTAACCTTATTATAGGATAGAGACTTATCGTTGCCCGCTGCGTATCTATTAGAACATATAGATAATAAGCAAACAGGTTGTACACAGTTGTGAGAGTCTGGGGAATTCAAGGCGAAGAACTGAAATGCAAAGACACACACAACCCCCAGATCCTGCAGCGAGTCCAGCAAAGTAACGCGGTCATAGAGAGCACATACTTGTCTGAGAGCTCGTGCTGTGGTGCGGGCTCCCCAGTCAAGGGCCCGGTTAGAGATGGGGCATAAGGCATAAATCTTCAAGACCTTTTTCACTGAATTTGTGTTTTACACAGAATTCTTGCTCCATTCTACTTACGATTGCAAATAATTCCATGTAACAGGATGCTCTCATCTGAACGTTTCCCATGTTAAAAATGTAAGAAGATGCTCCTGAAGGACTGTTGGAAGCCTTAAGTCTGTCCCCTTTGAATGTTTGCTATTATTATTGTTAGGACTGCTGGTATATTAAATGCACAAAGGAAAAAGCTAGGATATATGGCAGTGCTCTGACACACAGGCAGGGCACAGGAGATGTCAGGGAAAAGTCAGCATGATTTGCTTTTAGGCATTTAAAAACAAACCCACTGACAGGAAGGAATTGTTGCATTGTTTTCCCATCATCTCTAAGGGAAACATTAAATACATGTGCTAGTTTCTTAAATTATTTAAAGGAAATAAAATCACCTCTTGCTAAAAGCTTGACAGTAGAATACAATAGATGTGCTCAGGCAAGAGGAGCATGTAAATTCTGCAAACCATCACATACTGATAGATATTTCTGGGCAAACAGCCACAAGAGGAAATAGGATTTTTCACTGATAGCATCTGCCAACAGGAGAACAGTAATCACGTGGCTCCTGATTAAATATAAATATAATGGATGAAATCCACTGTAATTGCTGTGTAGCTATAAGTATTTTCACAAGTATGATTCTAGGTGATTTAACACAGCAGCAGAAGAAAATGAACTCCCTTGGAAAATCCACAGTTTCCACTTCCAAGGCATGATATACAAATAGTATAGGCATGATATACAAATAGTATAAGCATGCTATACAAATAGTATAGTACCTGCTTCTGCTGCTGCAGTAATTCTGCAGTCTGCAGCTGTGGTCCACGATCAGTGCTTTCTGTGGTGGGACACTGGGAGAAATCTGTCAGTGCAAACACAACATCCTCTTCCTCCTCTTCTCGCTCTGCGTCCTCCGCCTTCTGCTCAGACTGAATGCCAAAGTCTGGGAGGGCCTCAGGGTGCTCGATCTAAAATGCAGGAGATAGATAGGACACATCAAGACTCTTTTGCCATTTACCACGGGTGACAGAAAGCTATCAAAAGGCTAAGGCAAGCATCTATCTTCCCCTGCATCTCTGTGGTGGGATATATTGACTTCTGTTCTGTAGGCTACAGGAAATGGTCTTTGGGTGATATATGATATGTTGCATACGTGTATACAACACTATGCAGGCCTGCAATATAGGAGATCTATGCAGCTGAGAAGATGGGTGTAATGGAGCACGATGGATATAATCCATCCTGCATTAATGAAAAGCTGTACAAGACACTGGTGTCTTGTCTGATGAAGATATGGAGATCAGGAAGTATCCAAATCTAGCACTTTATTACCTGTTAGCAAAACATATGACTCCAGTAATGACTGGAGGTGGATTGATTATAAATTAACCAGTCAAAAAATCCAAACAGTGAAAAAATGAAAGCTATTTTGATATTAGAAGATGAGCTAGTTTACATAGAAGCAAATTAGTACTGTTGAAGTAAAGTAGAAGCAAATTATTTCTAAATAGCTACTCATCTCTTGTTTCTGACTCATATTACCACTGCAGATGAAGGTAAAGATGTTCATCCACCCTTTTATCTAAGAATACAAAACACTGGAGTATTCAACTTAAGCATACTCCTACCAGACCTGAAAGGTTACTTGTACTGCCAAATGCAGCAAACTGGAAAACACCGGGCACATAAGTATCAGAAATACTGAGAAAAATTACTTAGTTGCCTTAGCAAATGGTTTCAGAATTGCATGAACCTGCAAAATAAATCTATTATTCTCAAGAATTTTGTATAAAATGTCAGAATGGGCAAACACTTTTTTTTAAACTTATTTTTTCTTTAGGTAAGATTTCCAAAGCAAATGATAACTCTGGATGTGCAACTCAACACAATTTAGCAGCACCTTTCTTCACAGTGCATGTTGGCTGGCAATCACATCCCTGCTGAGATGTGTCAGCTTGGGGATTCCAGGTTGTTATGTACTTCTGAAATTCCTGATCTTAATTTAGTCGCTACTTGGAAAATCACCATGATGACTCCTGGCGTACTGCTGCTGACGGTGATAGACGTGTGTATGGAGACGAGGAACAAACAAGAATGATTCACTGTAAGTTCCCACAAGAAGCTGTATAAGTCTCCTGCCAACATGAAAACAGAGCTTCCCTCCATCTGTATTGCTGAAGGTTTTGTAAGGAACACACTGTGCACATGATGAGAAAAATGACAGCACTCAACCCATCTAAACAGACTTGACTCCATCAGCTCACTAACATTTTTTTTCTTTCCAAAAATTATTCAGGAGTCATCTCTTTGAGACCTAATTAAATTTTCATTTACTATGACAGAGTTTTTCAGGACCAGATGTTTGTACTAGTTAAGGGTTTAGATTTAAAGATGGGGGATCTGTAACATATCATGCAGAATATACTTTAGCACAAGCCAACTTAAGAAAAGGCTTCATGTTTAATTTGAATCCCCTTTAAATCTATGCGTAATTATAAAGTTGCTGATGCCACATTATATTTAAAGTCTACGCTTAAAGAAGGGACATCCCAGTACCCCACCACTTGCAACTTCACTGGCTTAATAAGGTGGGAGCGTTACCTCTAACATGTCCTCCCCTTCCTCCTCCATCCGCTTGCCTTGCCGCCAATGTTTCAGCAGCCACTTCAGTTTGACATACAGGAGAAAGGTGTCCTGCTTGAAATGCCTGAGTTCTTGCTGCAGCAGACTTTTCTCCTGGCTCCAGGTCTTCTCTTCCAGTTTGTTCTGCAAAGTCAAGCTCTGCACTTCCAAGTCTTTCCTCCGCAGGGTCTGCATATGCTCCTCCTCCAGCTTTAATGGAACGACAGACACCATGTCAATGGGGTGGTGTCCTGGGACAGTTTCCAGGACTCGTGCTTTGTGGAGTGAGACAACCTGAAATCTCTAATTTTCATCAGTAGTGAGGAGCTATTGAGTTTGGCTCAGTAAGTTCCTCAGCAGTTATGACTGTTGAGGAAATTAGAGGACAGCAGTCAATAAGCTTTGCTTAGATAACCATATCCAAGTAACCTGCTGTGGAAGTGGACATTTACTTTAAAGACGCACAAGACCTCTGCTGCTGCTTAAACATTTTATACCACTCATATTTTCCTTGCTCTCTTGATTGTATCCCTACAGTATGTTCCCAGCACAGCCACCACCCCACACTGCTGCACATACCACACCCGCTAAACACATTTGCAGCCATTCCTGCCTGGTGGTACCACAGCTGCCCTTCAGACAACCTGGAATATTATCCTTCCCTCTTCCCTCCCCAGCCACAGGCTCATCCTTTCCTCTGTGGCTACGTCTCCCTCTGCTTCTGGAAGGCAAGGCTTCTGAAGGAACCACAGCCACTATCTCAGATGCAACTACTGGTCCCTCACCTCTCACAGTTCATACTTGGAGGCATCTGTACAACTCACAGTAAACAGTTTCTCGTTCTGATATGACTAGATCAGGGACACATGCAGGAACTGAAGACACAGGAATAGGCTGCAACTCAGCATTCAACATGTCTCAGTTCCAGTACTAGAAGCACCAAGAAAAGCTCATTCTTTGGAGCACATGTATAATTACATCTGTTTCAACACAAGGCCACCTGAAACATTATTCTTTAAACGTGACTTCTCCCTCAATACGTCAAAATCAAACCACAGCATGACCTGCGCCCAATAGCACTTGTACAAGTTAGTTGTACAACATCTCATTTTCTGCATGGATGAGAGAGTGTTTCCACTTCAACCAAGCTGTGGTTCACATTGATCAAGAAAAGGCAGATGGAAAATGAGTACAGAGCTACTGGTTACAGATGCCAGTTTCTACTATTTTCCATTCTGTGGAACAACGGCCTCTCCCTTTGCTGACCAGCTCCATAGATGAAATCTCTGAAAGCCACAGTACACCAATGACCACAACAATTTAAACCAGAAGAACATACCCTGCAACAAACAACATTCACACAGGAATGAAGAATACTTCAGAGATTCTTCTTCAGGAGCATGGACCCCCTAGCAATTAATACTGCTAAGAAATATATGCTTAATTTTTATGGCAACATTCAGATGCTTCTGATACAGGCTACTGGTCCATACTAGATGGTCTACTATGGACTTCCCTGCCCTTTAAATGATGTATTTTGGCATAATGCAAATTTTCAGCATCTATGCTACTATGCTTAAAAAGTTCCTGATTAAATTAAAATGATTTACTGTAGTTGCTAGCTTTAATGGGTTTAAAATGCAGCTTAAAAGTAGTCTGGAACAAAATTAGCTGTAATGGCCCAAAAAACATACATGCAACTCCTAATAACACTCATGGAGATTGTACACTGCTAGCACACATCAATTTGTTGTCATTAAACATTGCTAAAAATTAAGTAGTGAAAAAGGGGCTTATTTTAAATTTAATTTTTACAGGAAGAAACAAATAGACTTTGTGTTGATGCAGGTTCTTCCACCAAATGAAGTTATGGTTAAATACAGCAAAGATCTGAGTCATTTCCACCAGAAATCCTGGAAGATGATAAAAAAGGAACAATATCAACAGGATGGGCATAGTCTGGAAAAAATGAAGAATCCAAACGATGCTTTTATTCTTCTATTTCTACTGGCTGTCAACATGAATAGCTAGCTTTGATTTTGCTGCATTTTTCATTGTTTTTACAATCTGTTATGATCTAAGTCCCCATGGTCACAAATTCTTGCAGAAGACCCTGGTGGAGGTAGCTTCATAGAGTATTATGCTTTTTCAATGGATAGCTATTGCAAAAGAAAAGAACTTTAAGAGGCAGGCATAGCTTCCAAAAAGCTTTCATGGCCAAGGCAACTAGGAAGGAAATCAATTTACTGGTTGCCTTCAAAAGCCTCCATGAGAAAGCTCCTATGGAGATCAACTGGAAATTAAAGCTACTTACGAAAAAAACGGAGATACCACTTGGGCATAATGAGATTAGCTGGAACAAGGAAAAATGCTTTACACTATGCAACAATTATGCTGAATTTAGTCTATGAAGTAAATTTAAAAAGAAAACTTCAGTTAAGAGCCAAACAGCCTGCAAATATTAGCAACAGATTTTTTTCGCTCTAGGAGCTAGAGATCGCAAAACGATTGACTAATCTGTTCCAGCCTTCAAAAGAGCAGGGGGAGTCCATGTAACAAAATATGATTTATTCACCAGTTATGAATAAGAGGGTTGGAAACATGGGGTACTCAGAAATATAAAAAAGTCCTGATTTGTGTCTCAGTTATGAGCACGTAACAACTCCTCTGACTTCAGACTGTTGGTTTTTCTTTGGGATAGGAGGGGTCAGAATAAGGCATAGAGCCAAACTGTGCTCCCAGAGATCAAACGCACCCTTCCCCAGCTCACAGAGAGCTGAAGGGGCTGAAATAATTCCCCATGCAGTATTTCACGTCTCTACCTTGACTTCCCCTGCACAGGGGACGACACAACTTCTCTCCACCAAGCAGAGAAGCCAGATTCAAAGTGGCAAAACAGGCTTGAGTTTACATTTCCCCAACTTCCAGACTCTTCATTTACTCAGATGAGCTCAAACAGGCACAGCCATCAGGACACAAGTTCCCATGGTCCTGACAAACAAGGTCCACGCCACACGTCATGGTCACGCGTCTCTCCCAGCAGGCAGGTTTTGTATTTACCTGGATGATCCTTTCTGTAAACTTTTCTTGCTCCTCTCGGTGAAGTCTCGTCTCCTGCTCAAGCTGAGCCTGAAGCTCCTGTATCGATACATTCTGTACAGGTAAAACATGGGAATCCCTGAGCTGATCAGCAGGACAAAGGGATAGGTTTAGCAGAAAACGTGTCTCCGTGGTGTATAAAAAAGGAAAAAAGAAAAGAACTGCAGGACAGACATCTGCACAACTCACGGTTATCAATAGTTAAAGCCAAAGCACAGTGTGCAAATAAATAGCAATGCCCTAAATATGTGTGGGAATTTCCTGTGTGGCTCCATCTGAAAACTAAAGCTGGGATGCTGATGTTACATGTTGGATATTCCCTTCAGGCCTCTGCTCTGGGTTTGCACTCGAGTAGCTGAGACAGTGCACCATCAATGATGTTTGCCAGATGAGCTCCTGTTTACAGCGTTACATACTTGGTGGTGTATTTCTTTATGATAATCAAAGCTATGAAATTTTAATATCTCTGCAGAAGATGCATCTAATGCACATATATTGAACCTAATTATTTATTATTTGCAACACTTCTGATTAGGCAGTTAATGGGATAGCATTTTTTAAACCACCTAAGCATATAAGGTCCCTTTCTTCAGATACAGGACAGCTCTCTGCACAAGTCGACTTCTTTCTGTGATTTCTACTCAAAATAATTACTTCACTAATGTCACAGTGATAAGCTGTGTGAGCCTGAGATCTGACCAAAATGCTTAACTATCTCCCTTTTCAAGTCCAACACTATTTTAATCTTAATAATTTCAATTTCGTGTTCTCATTAAGTTGGGCATCCCATCCACTTTACTTCTGAAAGCTACTTAATTCAAAAATAAAGACCCAAGAAGGCAGTGTCAGACCTCATTATTTATACTATGTTAATTAATCTTGTGGCACTTCTTATATTCCTGATCAGAACTTTCTATACCCTTCATTTTGTGCCTCTCACATTGGAGCTAAAATTGATTTGTCTGTACAAAGGTGATGCTCGGCCAGACACCATCCTCTTCATATGTATGGCCACAGAAAACACTACGGCACCAAACTCCTACTTCCCAGAGTAAAGATGCACTTAAAGAAGGGATCGCTTCAGGCTTCAAAGCGTAATCCCAAATTCTCTGCTGGCTGACGTCCAGCGTGCTCCAACCTCAGCAGCTGCAAGGACGTAACGCAGGTCGTGGGACCGCTCTTGCACGCTGCGTTGCCATTTCCCCTCCAGCATCAGCCCCGGCACCCATCTCCTCTCCCCGAGCACTCCTCCCGCTTCCCGAGAGCGAAACCAGCTGCTGTTGCTGTTCGGCTGCGGCAGCCTTTGCTGGGACACTTTTGGTTATTCAAAAAGTATTTGTCACTGGAACAGATGCTCCTCTCCTCCTCTAGGGAAAAAGAAGATAAGGCAGATGGAAGTATCCCACAGACCACCTGCAGGACCATACTCTGCTGAAAAATAAAAGTCACCCTACATATACTTTCTGGGCCCCATCCATTCCGTCTTTACTTGATTCACTTATTGACTTGTGCACATCTGTTTTGTACCTGAGGAAAAGACATTTCCAGCCTTCTTAAAGGTACACATAAAGTGACCAAGAGAACATTATCTGCCTTACCGATGTCATCTTATGCCTTAACGTGTCTGTAGACATCTTGTGTTGCACAAGGCCAAAATTCAGTTTCACAAATAATTTGGAAAAAACTGCTTGCAATGGGATTTGCCAGTTTTACACAATCATTTGTAAATCATCGGTTTAGTTTTCTCATCCAATAAAGGAAAAATTACTTTCATCAGGAATTTCTGCATTCTTTTATCTGATCAGGCTTCTTTAGGAATATGGCAAACAAGAACCAATGTACCTAGTTAATTCAAGTGTAATTTAAAAAAAAATGTGTGCTTCTTCTTTTTATGAATTCAAAATCAGCCAAAATCATGCAAAGTTGATCTGGTGAAAACAGACACAACATGGCAACACTCTTCTGTTTGCAATAATCACTGATCTTAATATGCCTCTCCTTACAGTCATACGATTACACATTTAGATAGAAATATCGTTGGTCTTGGGATTCATGAAACTGGAAGCTGAATCAGAGCAGCAAAAGTTACCAAGAAGGTAAGGTTTGAATTTTTCACTATTCACTTCACACTTACGTTTTCCAATGAACAATGATTTGCTAAAAGATCATTTGTTCTACTTCTGACTACTATTAATTGGAATCACATAGTTATGTATATACTGACAACACCTTATGTCTGCAAAATTAGGGCAAGAAAATGATTAACTAACCCATGCAATTTTTCAACAAACATGTAGCCCATGCAAAGCCAAGTTTCAGGAAACTTGGGCTCTGGGATTATGTGATAACTGTTGGAATTACTAAGAAGAGATTAAATACATCATAAAGGCAGATAGACTGTTACATGCACACTGGGCAGTGCAAATCTTTTTACAATTGCTTTGCCTCTTTAAGGATGATAGATTTTTATAAGCAGCAAAGTAAATGTGTTGAAAAGCAGTTAATGCATGAATGCAGAGCTGCACACCTTTTCCCTTCCGGTGCAACCTGGGGACCCTTCATAGTCTATAATTTCATACAATGTCATTTCTACCAGAAGCATTGGGATTAGTACTGCTCAAATCAAGGGAGATAAGGCTGTTTAAGCGCCTAATAGATTGCTGCTAGACATCTGGATCGTGAACAAAGAAGGTGTAGAAATGTATCGTGATATTTGTACACGCAGTCCAGGTACCTGGCATTGCGTTGATGGATGTCTATATGTTTATATATGGATATCAGGTCCCATCATAATTAGCAGGGTGTAGTCTGTGGCACAACTGTGGTTTTGTTTTGTTTTGGAAAACAACACTGCTACAAAATGGACACAAAGGTTGATAATCTGTTAACTTCCATTCTTTGTCTCCTTTGTTCTCATTGATGAATGAGCTACACGAGGAACGGCAACGTACCGACACCACAGAAACAGACACAATCTCACTACAAGACATACAAACACACTATACTGGGAACTACAAGCTAGTGCTACTCCATCACAGCGCCACAGAAGCAGCTGCACTTCATCCACAGCTCGACATCAACTGACAATTTCCCATGAATCCCAATTATTCCATTTCCAGATCCACTTCCACTCCCATCCTCTCAGACAGGCAGTGCCAAACCCTTCTGCCGACTCCTTTTCTCTCACCTGTTATCACTCCAGAACAAGCTAATCCATGCTGATGTCTTTACCTCAAGAGGACGTTCAGAGAAAAGTCATCCACGCTTTGGGGGCTTCACCACCACACCCTCATTGCACTGACCCCTTTCTGCTCCTCTCAGCAGGCTTCTCCGCTTGCACAATCCCACAGTTCTGCCGTGACTTGTTCTTACAGTATTGCCATGCACCATGAGGTACAGCTGGGTTTTACTTGTCTGTTTTCTCCATTTTACCATAGCCAATTGGAATCTCAATTTGTCTGCAAACTTAATCTGTTTATATGCAACAACTGTGAACATCAAATTTCATGGAATCTTTCTTTTTAGCCTTTTTTTTTTTGCCAGAAGGGATGGAGCAAAATAAGGCCTTAGGAGGCAGGGTAGAAAGATGCTCTCCAGCATTTTTGTGCAATTCTAGGAAGCCAAAAGATGAACGTTTTATGCTGTTCACCTAACACTATAACGCTTTGATATTTGGCCCTTACTTTTGATCATGCAGTCTAAAAACTGCTACTTTTTCACACGTGACAGTTGACCATTGCATGCGTACAATCAACCAGACCAGACAGGAACTTCCAGTGCCTTTTTGTATTACTTTTTACATGCAATACACATCTAACTGAATTCTCAGAGGCTGCTTCTGAAGATGTACTCTTCTCCTCGCCCCTTAAAAATAAATGACATATATTCCATTTGCTAGTGTACAATAGGCAGCAGTTGTGTGGTTATACGTCTGTGCTTATATGGAGAGTCTCTGATTTTGGGAAAACACAGAACACACTGCTCCAAGTCTTTAAAAATCCATCTCATTGTACGGATAGTACACAAAGTCTCACTGAGTTCAGCTAGGACTGGGATACCCAGATTTACATCATAAAGGATCTTTTAAGCCATTATATTGTCAGCCTTTATGGAATCTTGCATAGCAAGAAAGAATACAATTAATCAAAGTAAATTATTCTTGCTGCCCCTAATCTTGGTGGGAAGCAATACTGTCAGCACCAGTTTGTTTGTCTGCTTCCCACAACTTTGCATTGGAGGAATAGCGGACACTGAGAGATATACAACTTTCTATGTGGTCCTCATTTGTTGTTTTGGTTTTGTTTTGGTTTGGTTTGTGTTTTTTTTTGTTTTTTGTTTTTTGTTTTTTCTCAGAAGAAAGAAAAGTCACAATGTATAAAACACTCACTGTTTCTGTGAAAACAAAATCTTAAATCAGGGCAAGAGAAAAGGATGTGTAAATTTTTAGCATATGGCTGGGAGCTGCTGCAAAAGCCATCCAGCTGAAAAGCTCTCACATGGAATTATGAAAATTGCACAGAAGGAGCACAGACACTCCAAAACCAGCTAAAAATAGAACATTCAAAATATAGACCGAAATTCTCCTTGTATGTCCAAAATGGATCCATACAGAAATTTTGATTCAAAGCAGGTGGTAAAGTGACTTACCTAATTTGCACATCACTGTATCTGGTTGGTCCACACTTAACCCAGGTATTAGAGTAATAGACATGTTTTATATTTCTTACGGGCATGATAAGTAAGGAAAATGGATGAACAGATTAAGAACGGCCTAGAAGAAATTATTCTTCAGTGTGAGCTCTTCCTACTTTATTACTAGAGCTTGTGGAAGACTTGCTTTTAAGACATGCTCTCACATTATCTAGCCTATCTGTTTTTATTTTAATTCTCTGGTTACAACTTGTTCCTTTTAAGTGAATTCACTTCAGTGGTTCTTTTTCCATAACCTGGGAGTGTCAGAGATTTCGTGGCATTTTTTCTACACAGAAACAAATGTTTAAGTCTTTAAAAGCTATGTATGAAAATAGTCCAAATCTGAAATGCAAAGATGACTGCTTTTGCCTTTGGTGATATATACTTACTCAGGTAAGGGCAGAACTGACACCCTCTGAAGGAACAATCACAGCTAGGAGATACAGCTCCATTTTAGAGCATCAGGTATCAAATACTGCAACAAACTACATTTGGTCATTTCAAAGAGTGAAATTTTTCTTCTCTAGAATGTCTTCTTGTTTCTGAACAAACAGGAGGAGACTGCTTAAGGAAGCTGCCTTTTGTTTATGGATATTCCATTGGTAAAAAGGGTAAAATTCACCAGTTGAAAAATTATTTACCATTTTTCCCACTGGTTCCCATTTGTTGCCATAGTAATCCTTTGATTCGTGCCGGGCATTTGCTCCATGAAGCATTTCGTTACCTTTTTTAGTTCCTCTGTGGCTTTTAGTCATGGCAATTCTCACTTGTTCACTTGCTTTTTCTTTGGATGGTAAAGAATGATTTCCCCCTCCCACCATAACCTGGCTCTGCTAAAATCATGAATAATGGATCAAACATCCACCCCAATGGGCTCCAACCTCCTGCAACAGCAGCTGAATGGCTTGTTTCAGCAAGAAAACAAAGCCCTGCTCTTAAGGCAATTTCAAGATATAATTTCTCTTGGACTGTGACTCTAACCCACTTCTTTAACATGCAAATACATTCTAATAATACTGTTGCACTAACAACGGCAGTGCAAAGCCCAAACAAAGGCAGATGTTTACAGTTAGGCTATGGGGTAGTTTCAAGCACAAGTCAGTCTGCATTTATTGTATTTAATCAAACAATTAGGCTCCCACGATGCTTATTTTTAAAAATAGGAGAAACGGCTAAATGGAAGGTGCTCAGCATTGCTTAAGAAAATTTTCATTTAAAATTCAGCTTGGAAAAAATGAATTTAGAAAAATGGGTTTGCTTGCTTAAAAGGAAAACATTTGCCTCACTGAAATGAAATGTGTTCTTCTCATGCTGAAAGTCCATACACAGTAAGATCATCAATCAATGTTATCCACTGGCCAGTCCATATATTTTCACTTTATATGTTAAAACAGATAACGGCTTACATGTAGCCATCTCGGCTGTGGGCATTGAAAAGTTTGAGTCTCCATCTGAAATTTCTGTGGTAATAAAAAAAAAAACTTTGGTATTTGAATAATATTTTTTCCTGCTCATTCATCTCACACACACACAAAAAAAAGGTAGCTTTTGCTAGTGCAGTGTATGAGACTAAAAAAGACTAAAAATGATACCATACAAAATTATCTGAAGGAATCTTCTGCTTCACTTGGGTTTGACTATTACAGATTATAAGATTTCAATTGGCTGTCCACCCACTGAAAAGTTTCAGTGTAAAGCAGTGTAATATTCTTTGTTGCTTAATTAAACCTGACTGAAACAAACACCTTAGTCTTCAACATTTTCTCAGGTTGGGCCATTTGAGCCCCAGCCTTGCTCACCTTTTGAGCATATCAGGTCCTCAGCTGGATATTCTCTACCTTTGATTATAATTACAGGTTGTTCCTTGTCAGGCTATGGTGTGAAAACTATCCATCCTCTGTTTAAACACAGTTTGTTGTACACAGTTTACACATCATCCCATCCTGGGAGAGGAAAAAAAGATGTGCCAAAATTACCCAAATCCCTAATCTTAATAGAGGGCTCACATATACAGGAGTTGATATAATAATGAGGCTGATCTAAGGTAAGAGGGAATTAACAAAGATGACAGAATTTAAACTGAAATATTGTAAACATTTGCTGTGGTGGTTTTCTGACTTAATCTACCATAACTATTGACCAATGCAATTGCAAAAGAATCCATGCTGTACAGCAAGGTTTCTCTACCTCATTGTCCCATTTCACAGCTGAAGAAGAAAGACTTTACCTTTCAGTGAGAGACTTATGGTGTCCTGGGTTTATCAGATATCCTACCTGAGGTTTGTTATCACTGGTAAAAGTGAAAAGTTGGAAGAGAAGCTGCTGAACAAATTAATTATTCTAATACTACCAAAACTCTGCACTGTCAGGATAGTTTAAAACAAACAAAACAAAACCAGCAAAGAATTACCTGTGTTAAGATGAAGGGTCACTCTCCCTTTGGTATTCAGTACAGCTTGGCTACCGGCTGCCCTGAAGCTTTTTCTTCCTACCCCGGCTTTCTAGCGCTTGTTATCACTTACTCACAAAACCAGCTGTCCCAGCCAGCATTCTCCTTTCCCCAGAATCATTTAGGGGTTTCAGATATACTAAAGCCTCTGCACGTGTCTTTAGAATTAAAAACATATTAAAACTCGTCCCTCACTAGAAGCTACTCTAACCACCAAAGTTTCAAGGTAGATTTGGCTTCCCAGTGGCCAGCAGAAAAGTTTTTCAATGCTCCAGCTTGCCTTTGCAGAGACAGATTAGAAATTTTTTTCCTCAGGACCAGTTGTAGTGTCTGGACAATCTATGTTCATGAGAAAGCAGGTAAGGAGATGTTTACTGAGGCTGATATGGCCTCTGCATGGATGAAGATTTAAATAAAAACTGATCAATGTTTTTGACGAATGGAAGAGTACTCAACAACCCAAACAATGGAGAATTCTGTTTTAAAGAAGTTTTTTTGGAAGCTGCAGGGTGCTGTGTTCCCTGTTGAGAATCACCATGCACACCAGCATCAAACCCTCTCCTGCGCAGACTACTGCCAGGCAAAATGCAAAGCAGTCTCTATCTGTAGACTTTCCAGATTTAAAATATCCACCATGGTGAAACCAGGAAGCATGATCTCATGTCAGGGATTACAACCTCTTCCGGAGATCCTTCATTACTATACTCAATTGTAGTGGGTCCTGAGCCATATTTTCCCATTTAGCAAAGCTACTGGGAATAGAGTCCAAAGTCAGGACCAATTTGCTTCTCTGAAACTGCAAGGGGGAAAAGCGGGCAACCACAAATTTCACAAAAGGGATGCTGTGTTTGGTCCAATTTACTCTCCCAACCCCTGGCTTCTGTTACTCATCTCCTGGCTAAGGCAGCAGGAGGCAGTGAGTAAGACGGGCTGCTTTGCTGACCTCTAGACTGAAACAGCCCTTGTCTCCTGGCCTGTAGAGTTTAATGTCTCCATCAGCTCTGCGGTGTGGGTCGGTGGTGGCTCGCTGGTGGTGAATCTCTCGCTCCTCTCCACGATCTTGTTTGAGCTGCCACTCCATCTGATCCCTCAGTTTGGACTGTTAGGTGCATGGGCGGTTTATAACAAAAAAACAAAAGGACAGGAGGGAATAAAGAAAACAAAAATGGGTAAGGTAGACGACTGAAAAACTACAAGACAAAGAAAAGCGTGAACAGAAAAAACAACTTAAATACAGTGGCATAAGAAAGTGAAGAGAATAAAACCAAAATGAGGATGAGCAAAATGATGGGCTGAAACATCTGAAAAGCAAAAAAGAGAAAGAGAGGAAAAAAGAATGCAAACACTGGTTATGAGGCGCATGCAATGAGGATGCATGAGTCAAACCAACAGCAAGCATACAAGTCATGAAGGATACGGGACACAAGGCTCTTCCTTCCTTACTTGTGCTGTGCAGAAAAGCCATATCCAGTGTGGCAGTTGTGGCAGTTTAGACATGCGCCCATGGGCAACGCTTTAGGCAAGGCAGTCCTTCGCTGGCTACAGAGCTTCTCACTCGCTGCTCGGTTAGGGGAGTGAGCTGTAAGCAGGCTTTTCAAAACACATCACTTAGAAAACTGCGTTTGGTTGGGTTCTTTTGGCAAGGCTTTTGAGAACACGCCTGACCCTTTTACAAGAGAGCATAATAAAGACCTCCTCACATTTCTTAGCAAGGCTGCTAATTTACATTCATCAGAATTTTATTTTTTTTAATTAATCTCCTCTTTCACAGGGCAACACTGCTGTTACAGACAAAAAGAAGACAGATCTCTATAGCACCAGTGGATTAGCCTTTTTGCCACGAGGAACCGCCTCTGAATCAAAGGAGTTGTGCAAACAAACAAAAGAAAAAAACCTAAGAAGTGTTTGTTTAACATTACACACTTTAATACATCGTGGGTCTGAAATCATAACAAAGCAGCTGTGAGGAAAATTAGCTCTAGGGTAGCGATGCCAGCAAGAAAGAGAAACAATAAACAGAAAGAAGGCAAACAAGGGGCCGACCTACCTGGAAGTCGGTGATTAACTCCTTCCCCAGGTTACCAATGGGAGAGTCTCGAGACATGGACGTCATTGTGGATAGAAAACTGGAAGACTCTGTGAGATGGGGAAGAGGGGAGAGGTCCTCCATCTGCTCCTTAAGGCCCTCCCCAATGTGATCAACCTTCTCCAGGAAGGTCTGCAACTCCTTCCGGAAAGCTTTCATCCTGGAGTTGATGGTGTCCAGAAGCTCCGGTTCGTGCCTATCTTCTCCCCTTTCCTCACCACTTTTGAAATCCTGCTCGGTGGATGGGCTGCTGGTTACGTGCACCTTTGCGTCATAAATCAAGCTGTCCGTATCGGTGATAAGGCGGTCCACGGTCCTTTCAAGCCGCTCAGCCTCACGTTTGATGTTAATTAAAGACTCAGTGTCCTCTTTCACTCTCATGAGCTCGGTGGAGCACAGGTCGCTGACTTCCGATGGCTTCCCGCTCCCAAAACCTGATGTCTTCTCATAAACTTCTTCAGAGTCGCTCTCACCCCCAATGGGCCCCTCTCTCTTTGGCTGGGGTGGGCGACCCTCTTCGCTGTCACTCTCCTTCTTCCCAGCATCGCTGTCCGCGTCACTGTCCCTGGGGCTGGATGTGCGCAGGCCCAGGTGAGAGGCAAGATCGTAACGCTGGACATTGGACATCAGGACCCTGTTCTCATACTGGAGCTTCATCACTTTCCCGCTCAGCTCGTTGATTTGCAACCTGGCTGACTTCAGCTCCTCTTGCAAAGTGCCACCACACTTGGATGCGGCATCATCCAACCAGCCCGGCTCCTGGCCTGGCTCAAACTTGAATTTGTTCAGCTCGTTTGTTAGCTGCTTGTTGTGATCCTCGATTTCAGAGATCGACCGCCTCAGCAGTTCTGCTTCCTCTTCCACAAACTGCAGGTGCCGGCGCAGCTCCGTGGCCGACTCCACGGAGTCGCCATAGGGCGAGGTAGGAATGCTTGAAATGTGGTCCCTGCTGAGACACTCTTTTTCGTACTGGCACCTCATATCCTCCATCTCAGCTTTAATCCCCCTATTCTCCACCTCCAGTTCCACTATTTTTCTACCCAGTATGTTGGCTTCCTCCTCCACCAGTTTCAGACGAAGCTTCAGCTCAGCCTCCCTGGTGCTGGGCGGGCCTCCTGCCTCCCCGGTAGGCAGGGGACTGTCCACGTCTCCATAGATGGACTTGTACTTCTGGAGCTCCTGCTCCAGTTCATCCTTCTCCCTCCCCAGTTTGGCCATCTTCTTACGCATCAGCGCTGCCTCCTCTTTGGCAAACTGGAGCTGGCACTTCAAATCAGCACTGTCCTCCTGCCAAGAATAATCACCCCCCCAAAGATTATATTAGAAGCACAATAAGTTGCTCACCTTCCAAAATCTCCACCTCCCCACCCTCTGAGCTGTATCTGTTAGGTATGCAAACAATACACAGACAGAGCTGCGCAAACCACACAGCTGACACATTTCACGGCTTGGTCCTGGTTAAATTGGCAAAGCAGCTTGACCAGAGTTAAAGAGGGGGAAAAAAAAAATCAGTGTGCTAGTGCAAGTGTTCAGTGATGCAAGAATGCCAGCACAATGCTTAGTTTTTCTCAAATACTGAGCAAATTTTGTGGAAAATAAGAATGACTCAAATGAAAAGGTGCCATGATTTGCTGGCACTTTCTGTTCCATTTATGTTTAATGATACATTTGCTCCCTTTTAGCATCATGAAATAAAGACTACGCAGATGAATTTGCTCATTGTAATCCCAAATCTCAGGCTTCTTCAGCTAGAAAGCACAGAAAAAGTGTGCTAAGATGCGTGGTTGCTTTGCAAAGTGAAGACTGCATTTACTGGATCTCACAATGCTGTGAACCAGCCAGAGTGCCTAATGGCTTTCCAGATAGGAAGCACTACTGTTGTCTCTGCTGCTGGTATTATTAGGATGGTCCAGATTGTGATCCCTGTTTCTGGTATGGACAACTGTTCACAAGGGAGATTGGTGAAAACATGTGAAAAAGGAAAGAAAAATTCATTAAACCATAGTTACATCCAAATCCATCCCATGTGAAAACCTGCATTTTTTTCAGGAAGCACCAGGGTATTAAATGAGAGTTTGATTTTTTTGTGTGTGTTAGGCATTTTAAAGCACCGCATCTCAACTCAAATGAAAACTCCAGTGTGTATTGTGCTGAAATAAGAGACAAGGTTAAGTAAATTCTAAGCCTGTGAACAATTTCTTTGCATGAATCACTTTCATGAATTGTCATGGAGATACAGGCACTTGGCCTTGTAAGAGACACATTTATCAGCATTAGCAGTATAATGGAAGGCAGGCTTTGAAAGATGATCTCTTGAGACAGCAGATTTCATCATTGTTGGTAGGCCATGTGGACATATGTGCAATTATCTATGGAAACTTCATTTCAGTCTCCGGAGCACTGTTATCTTTCACAAGCACCATTTTGTTATAATTCCTAACAATGGCAACCAAATCCAGAAGAAAACATGACTGACTTTAATTGTTCACCCAGATCAGGCTATTAAAAAAATAAAAAGATTTACAAAACTAATTATGGCTCAGCAATCTGAGGAGATGATTTAATTTCTAAAGCACACATCCTTGCATATTGGTAATGGTGTCTTTTGTGCTACCTAGATTAATTTCACCCCATGCTATTTAGATATATACTAATTATGTCTTAATTTCAGCTATTAATACCTAAACAACCACAAAAGTAATTGGTTGTATACTTCTGAACTCAGTCAGCTTTCTTACTGATAGTGCTTGGTGCAGGTTGGAATTTTAAAATACTAAATAGTTAAAAAGTTATCTTAAATGTTAATAACACGATAGAGGCAAACAACAGCCAAAGTTTCTGTTAATATGTGGTTTTCAGTGATAACCAGGAGTCAAAAACAACTGCAGTCAGCTGACTGACTAAAACTCTGGTCGTTGTGTTTCTGGCACCAGCAATGTGAGTTTTCTATGAAGACAATCGAGGTGCATATAATTGATTAGAAGCAGAGCCTCTAGAAGATCGGTCGTCTTTCCTCTCTATCATCTCCTCACATACACACACCTCTTTTTCACACATATATTTGCAAATTGCTTTTCTCTTTATAACTCAGGACTGCAAATTAAGTATCAGATTTAAACCTGGCAAAACTCCACGCAGCCTCCACTGAAGTCACTCTGAATTCTGGTAGCTCTGGCTGGATAAGGCTGTATGATTAAAGCATCATCTTTGGTCAGGGCTGCACAATACATTACCTCTGTTTTTCCTCTCATCGAGAATCAGTTTATCCCTGCAGCTGTAGGCTTTGCTTTTAGGGAAATACAAAGATCACAAGGAAGGTTACATCCAGACCAGTGCTGCACTTCAGAGCTCCTGGGTGGGGTGATTACTCCAGTTTATTTATTTATCTATTAATAGCTTGGAAATAATCGCATCTGACATTTTCCTTATTCTGTCTTTGTAATCCAGCATTTTCCCCCCATGCTTCTTGTCTACCTTTGGCTGCAAAAGCCCAGCCATCAGTGGCACTAGCTGGCGCCTCGCGCCTCCCTGGCTGTGGGCACCTGGACCGATGCGGGTGGGGAAGTGCCAGCCTGCCCGCAGCCCTCTCCCCCGGCTGGGAGCACTAGGGGCCAGCTCCTCCCCGGGGGTCAGAGGGGGCTCCAGCCTGACACCCACTGACATTGCATTTCAAGCAATATAAATAACAGTCACCAAGTCACACTCGGGACAACGCACTCAGCATTTTGATGCTTTTGAAGAAAAGGGAAAGGCTTCACCGTGTTTGGGGTCAGGGCCCCAATGTTTTTGCTCGGCATCACTGCATGACTCAATGCATCTGCAGAGTTAGCGCGTTGTTATAGCAGGGCAAACCCACCATTAACCTCTTATAATGGCATTACTTTATTGCTAGGTTTTGTCTATGAAAAAAAAGGATCACATTGGTAAGTTTTGTTTTTTGCAAGAGCTGAAACAAACACAAGCCTCATACAAAACAACAGAGCTGATGGATGTTAATCTCGCCTACTAAATATGGATCCCATCTGGAAAGGTGAGAAAGCTCTAGATCTTCCCTGCTTCTCTGCCAGGGAATGTGACTACTGAAAATCCCATTCCCCTGACAGCTTTTTTCCAAAGGAAAAGAATGGTCAGGAGAGATTTATCAGCCAGATCTAAGCATGCCAGAAGGGTAGGACTCCAACCTTCATGCATCTGTCCCTCTAGAAACTTTGTGTACAGAAATATCAGCGATTTCTTGATCAGTTGAAACCAAATACAAACAGCAAGAGGGCGAGACACCCACACAGGCAAGTAGAGTTTTGACATATAAGGCAAACTACAGAGAGGCCAAATCACCGAAATTAAGAATAGTTGATTATTAGTTAAATCATGAATGAAAAGGGGGGGGAGAGGGCGGCGGAGGGGAAGGAGAATACAGTCTTTCCACCATTTTGGAGGAACAAGAGGCTTGAATCCCAGGGGCTGAAAGCTGGGCTATGACACAGCCTGACTGTATTTGACATCCAGTATGTGGATGCTTTCCTAAAAGGTGTACGTAGGGCAGACTGTATAGAAAGAAAAGAAGGAACAACAGTGCAAAAATGTTCCGTCAGCCATGGTGCTAGTCATGGACTTTAAGAGATCATTAAGGATAAATGGGAATTAATGATTACTGACAGTGATTATTTGCATGCAATAGCATCACAGCTCTGCATGGCACTTCAGAGGGATGTTAATGGAAAAAAAAGCAGAAAGAAAAAACCCAGATCCCTCCCTACAGAGTCTGCAGTCTAATTTAGGCAAATGTAGAACGTGGAGATAAAGAAACAAAACTTAAAGGAAAGAAATGAACTTAAATTCATTATGCAATGTAAATGATGTGATGAGAATGAAGAGCTGATCAAAAATTCCCAAATACGATATTTCTTTTTGGGCAAGAAGACACAAAGATAGATAGAGACCAACGCCATCTCCTCTACCACCACCACCGGCTCAAGGGAACTGCCAGGCAGAAGATGGGTAAGCGGTTTTGGGGTTGCAAGTCTGACGACAGGGCAGTACGACCAGCACCCAAGCATCTGGCTGAGTGCCAGCACTCCTACCTTGCGCTGGAGAACCACTTTTCTTTGTGTTTTGCCTGGTGCCTGGTATTTTCCAAGAAGCTCCGTTTTGCAATTCTGCTGAATAAAAACTTTTTTTCTTCAATACTGCTGGAGGCGGGTAAGCACTACTATGAATTCTGCTTTTACACGACTTCAAGACAATCAATTTCACAGGTATTATTTACTCGGTGTGCCCTGCGGTGGGTGCAGTGTTCCAGCTAATTTTCATGATGAGCTCCCAGTAAGTAAAAACATTGGTCTTGCCATATGCTATAGATATCTGTAAGCATGAGGATGCACTGAATCTAAGTTTGTGGTTGCTTTTCACAAAACATGTAATGGGTATTTGAACTTATTTTAGGTATTTAGGGCGGCTGTCCCTGAAGAGCAGTGTTTTGAACTTCCTGGGCTCTGTCTGTACTAACCCTTTTGGGCTATGCCACAGGACCCGGCGGCTGTTTGACCAGGTCGGGCACTTGCTGTGGTGCGCTCTGGTCTCAACCAGCGCATACCTCTGAAGGGATGCCTGGGTTTGGAGACAGCTCTGGGTAGCACCGCAGAGTTGGGAGATAGCTAGGACATGCACCTATAGGCCAGGACATGTCAATATATAAGATTGTTTCTCAGTCTTTCCTACCCTAAAGAATTGCTGAAGAAAACTGAATGGCCACCTTGCACAGTGCTGTTGCAATGGTTTTCATTTTCAAGCCCAAATCCTTTCCTTGCATGAATTACAATGTGTGTGTGCAGTGTAAAGGTTTTTTTTTTCCTCCTGGGTGGTTTCTGGGATCACCTCCTCACATTGTGAGTGGAGAAGAGCTGACCCAGGGTTACTCAGATAATTTTGTGAAGTCCTTTTTAAGGCTTTCCAAGGCAAACTAAAGCTGTCATTAATGCCTGGATTTGGGTAGAGGAAGCAAGCACAAGGAATCCATTCCCTCTGCACCTCTCTGTATTTCCAGGAATGAGGAAATAAAGGACAGTGCTGCCCACAAACCCCGGTGGACACAACCCTGCTTTCATGTAGCTTCATCTGTAATCTGCATATGTGCAGGCATATATATATATATTTCATCCATGTATTTTACAGACTTGCAGAAAAACAAACTCTCTGACCTGACGACTTAAATAATTCTCTGTAGCAGGCGCTGCAGGCAGAAAGCCCAGTGCCCCATTTTAAGGTCTGATTAAGCCGTGCTTGTATGGGCTCGGCGGGGACGCTTGGTCTGCTGTGTCCCAGAAAAGCAGGCTGCAGCCCCCAGCCACCACGAGCCCCGAGTCTGCCCACCCTACCCACTCAGCTGCCTGCCCTACCCACTCAGCTGCCTGCCCTACCCACTCAAGTCCAACATGTTGTAATGAATTATTACCGTTATTATTACAAATCAATGGATTTTAAGACTCCATGGACTCAGAGAAGACCTCTAGGGTCTCGGCTGCGTACACTGAGCCTGTCGAGAGGGCAGCAGGGGAGGCGCAACCTTTCTCTAATGAAGGCACGATGTCACTCTTGGCTCCTTTCGCAGTGAGGTGAAACACTATCCCCATCTCTCTGGCTATAAACAGTAACCATACAGGTGCTGGGAAAAGCTTTAAGTCCTAGAGTTAGCACAAAAAGCAGAGGAAACCAGGCAGACTGCTTCCCTGAGAAGGATCGGCCTATGGGATTTCAATAAAACTGGTGTCCAAAGGGAAACTTAGTGGGTAGCTTAGGCTCTGTGTTGTATCTCAGCCCGGGGAAGCACAAGTTCACACGCTGTCCCCCCCGACACCAGAGAGAGATCAAACCCAGGGCTGCGACACAAGAGCTCGCGAAGTGTCGTTGCAGTGTGTCAACCGCATTCCCTGCCAAGTTGCTCATTAGCACAAAATCTTTGGCACGGTGTATAAATTTAGTTAGTCCCTAAGCTGCGATCCAATTACTTTGTGAAGCAAGGTGATTTTCTCTTCTTGTAGAAAACCTGCAGCCTGAATCTATGGATACAAGCACAACGAGCCTGAGAAGCTGCACGGTTTAGAGACCAAACTTGTGTCCTAAATTGCTTCTACATTATCTCCAGGAGGTCTCAGTAGATTAAGGCCTAATTGCACTCTAGTTAATGTGGCTTATGGCCCTGTCAACATCCATAAAAAGAAATGTGGAGTTTTATCATGTGCTTTTGCTCAAATTTGCATGTTCTTGAAAACCATACCTGGGTAAATGCCTTTTTTTCTTTGTGCATTTCTCTGCTGCCTCTTCTCTTCAGGGAACTCTGCAATAGAAGCAATGCTGAGTTATTGATAAGCTAAACACAAAGCCTGCAAGTTTGACAGGGCTCAGCACCATAAAAGTAATTGAGGAGAACGCAAGTATATTCTCCTGAGCAGATAGGGATTTAATTTTTCATATTAATCACTAAAAAACCAAGATGATCAGGGCCTTGTCAGTGAATTTTTCAATGCACAAAATTTCCCACCAAAAAAAAAAGGGAATAAAATTAGTTAAAAGTTCACAGAGGGAAAAAAACCACCCTCTTTTCTTCTTTGGACCACCACAATTTTTGGCAAAACTTTCTTTTTGCATGGGGCAATGATTTATGTTTGATTAATCCACGGCAGAAGTCCAAGAATGTTACTCACAGTGGATGTGAAACACATTGTGGAAATCTCAGAGGAAAGCAACCCCCCAAAAAAAGGGAAGGGCATGCATGTTTAAGTTATATGGTGTAACACTATTAGTTAATCTATGCTAGCAAATGTACTGAGGAGCCCAGATAAAGACCAGGTATTCTCCAGGTATTTCTGAATTTACTTTATAAATCACATTTGATTGGGTTTGCAAATCTTTATATCCCTTTATAAGCAGTTTTTTCAAGACATGGAAATGATGTCACCACCACCACTTGGTTTTCAGAAGCCTCTTAGCACCCAAATGGAAAAAGACAGTTTTCCTGAGAAGCAGGGGGTGGAACACCGTCAGGACGTTACCAGTGTTTGCACTGACTTGTGTCTCAGGACCAAGTTCAAACCAGTGTGAGCTGGGTCTATTTAGAAAGGGCATAAATTTGACTTTTGTAGGTTGAAGTACCAGAGGGGAACGATAGATATTAGGCAAAAAAAGCAGGAACTAGAAACTGCAGAGTCATTTGAATTCAAAGCAGGACGTATTTGTCTGTGCCCAGAGCCTGAAGGCCAATACTCCCCAGCAATCATCCTGACATTGTGGCCTCTTTTATTTATTATTTCTGTTTAGATTTGCTCTGCAGGGGACAATTTCCAGATGGGGCAAAGCCCCGGCCTGTGCAATGGAGCAGTGTGCCTGGACCAGGACCAGCACCAGCTCCCACGTCCGACGCGCTAAATCCTGGTCTCTGTAATCCAGACTAACCCAGCGCTGCAAACCATGAGCCCAGTGAAGAGGAAGGGAAAGGAGGGAGAGGCATCCTGTTAATTAGCTAAGTCCAGTCTCGTGCCCAGCCGTCAGCTGGCAGAAAACGCGATGTGAGCTTGGGGACAGGCGCACACACCCCATCCTAACCAAAAGCTTTCTGTGGCTTTGTGGTTTCTGACTGTTAAGCTATGCAGCTACTGCAAATTATAATTATTGCACGCTAAGACAAATCTCTCCTTCTGCTCTTTGTTATACAGTTAAGTAGTTAAAACCCATTCATACGCGGCACCATATGCCCAAGACATACTACAGTTTATTTTTTGCTAATCTGCTCTCTACTTTAATCCAGTGATTTCCTATAACTAATGAAGCTGAGTAAGAGAAATGGAGTTTTTTTTTGGATACTGAAACAGTTTAATGAAAAAAGATTTTAAACACTAAAAACATCATATGAAAACCTGTTACACAAGCTTAGCCAGGATAAACAGTTACTGTTTTCTCTTTTTTTTTTTTTTTCAAATGTGGTGTTATTCTGGAAACAGATATGGAACTGAAAGCAGTCACCAGTCAGCAGCATCATGCTGCAGCATGCAAGATGGGTCACTATGGTTGAAGAGATATGGGGCATAGCCCTGGCCCTCACACTCACTGCTTTTCCATGTGACTTCAAGCAAGAGTAGCTTGAGCAAGAGGAGGTTCTCTGGCTACTGCATTTAATTCATAAATTCTTAGAGTCAGGGATGAATCCACCAATTTCTGTAGAGGCCTCAATGCATGACTGTAGCAAACAGCTACCAAGCATGCTAGAAATGCAAAACGTGTCAAATCCTATAAAACCTCTTGGTCTTACCTTTAAGCAAAAGGTTACACTTAGACACATCCAACTTGAGAAGCTAGGGCATATAAACACATGGGCTACACTGTGCAAGAGAAAGTAATAAAGCCTTTGCTCTGTTGTACAGGATAATACTTGGAAAGTAAGGGGAAGGAAATTAAAATTTAGGTAGGAGACACGGATAACACACTGAGAAACAGACAGGTAGCGATCTGGCTTTGGAACCTGTAAGCTCCACTCCTCACTGAAAAAACGGATTTCACAGATCCAGACTAACAAGTTTGTAAGGTATTGCCCTAGACGGGGCCTCTCTTCAAGCACTTTCACACTGTCCTGTTTGGATTTGTGTAAGAACAAGCTTCTGATCAGTGCTTGGCTGGGAGAGTGCTTGGTATTTCCATAACACTGAGACTCAACCTTAGGCTGAGTCTGTCCTCGGTGTAAGAAAAAGAATGGGTTATTTACCTCTGGGGGCTACCAGTGGATTACAGGGAGAAACCTCCCTCCCACGTGTCAGTGGAGGACGAGAAACACAGGCATGGCAACAAGGGACTGCCTGGCCAAAATCCCCTAAGCCCTACAGGAGATCAAGGGAAGATCTCCATTTCACCACTGTGGGACCAGGCTGCACATGTGTACAAAACACCAACCAAGATAGCTGATATTTCAGTAGGACTAAGGGCAGAGAGTGCCGCTGCAAAAAGAAGTAGGTGGAAGGCGCTACAAGCTTAAATGTTTTAAAATGTAAAATGGTGCAATAAAGGAGCATTTCTCTTTGATGTACAGGAGATTGGTATCAGAAGCTGGTATGAATTAATGCTAGAAGGAACATTTCTATACTACTTTTTATACTCAAGAGACCAACCAGGGTTGGCCATCTACCAAGAAGTCTTTCAATGGTGGTTAAACAAGATTTTATTAGTCCTTTGGTTAATATAGTCTCTTAGGAAAGAGGTTACTTGCTGGACATTTTCTACCTTCACAGCTTCACTGCAGTTTGCCACCATACCTCTAGGCTACCAAGGAGAGCTAATATATGGGGGTAATAAATTGCGCAGTGTTTTAAAAGTTAAACTTCCCCAAAAATTATTGGATGTAGTGACTACAGTATTAACAGCAGGAAGAGACACAATTATTTTCATTTTCGCTAGGAGCCTAGCATGGACAGGAAGAGATAATTTTGTCTTTTGGTGAATTCCATTTTTAACAGGTCCGAGAAGAGTCCTGCAAACTGAGCAGTGAGAGTGAGACTACCCACGTGGGGAACAGCAAGCAGCAGTCAATGCACTGGAATTAAAGGCTGAGCAAGACATGCAAATAAAATTTGAGTTAAGAGCAATCATACATGTAAACACATAGTATGTCCCAAGTTTTCATACTGAGGCAAGTGCTGAGTAGGATGAGAACAGATCTGCAAACAGGAGGCAGTAGAGAAGGACTTGGAAAATAAGAAGGGAGAACCAAGAGTCCTGAAGAGCTGCCAGCCTGTCACTTTATTCACTGCTATTAAGAGGAGCAAGTCATTTTGGGTGCAGTCTGGCATCTGCAGGCAAGCGTGGGCTTGCTATCATATGCGCATCAAACTGAACCTGCAAAATCAAGTAGTCAGCCATTGAAGTGATAACGTCTGCAACCTAAAAACAGAGAGGCTGGCTTGGAAAGTCCGGCCCCAAAGGCAATTTCTATCACTGTGATGTGTGAAGAATTATGCACAAGCATCACTGGGGCTTATGAGCTGTATAAATAATGTTTCGTGCACAACAATGGCTTCCTTCCGATTGCTTTGAAATGGATAATCACAATTTTCATTTGCATTCATTAGAAAATACTGCCTGTGAAAGATCTGACAGTACTTTTAAAAAAAAAATATGCATGAGTGACCAAATCCACTTGCACTAAATACAGCACTAGGTGAAGCAGACTGCTTTCAGATTACTGGTATCTAGAAGTCTAATAGTTTCAGAGTTGCACATTGGCATTTCATAATAACAGCTAACTTCTTGCTAGCTGTTGAGACCCCTCATGTTCAAGAATGAACAAAACATCCAGGGAGACATAATCTCTGCCCCACAGTACGTGACTCATTGGGAGATCTTGCCAATGGACCCACTCTTTCATAGCAGTTACTCTCCAAGAAACACCAGTGACTTAAATGAAGGTAATTCTGCTTGGCATGAATGTGCATCAGAAGAAAACCAGATCCACTTGTAACAGATGGTTAGAAGGTAGATTTATCCCCAAGTGATGTAAATGAGCATTCGTTAACTGCATTGCTAATCATGGCTCAGGAATGCCTCACTGCAAGCATTTTCCAGGCACTGTGCAGGACCGCATGGCAAGATTATAGCAGAGGATGAAAAAAGCAGAGGATCTCCGTGGTCCTTCTCCGGCAAGCCCCCTCCACACAAATCCAGCTCCACTGGTCACTGCAGGCAGTTTCCCTCTCAACTTTTTGCAGCTTTGGCTTTGCCAGACCCTGACATTGAGGGGGTGCGTGATTCCCCTTCATCTCACTGCTTCAGAGCTACCCCCGCTTGCCCAGTCTCGTAGATAAAAAAAACCCCTTTGTGCAGAGCTCTGTCACTCTCAAACCACTAATGAATAAACTCTTCTAACAAATGCAGCACTGAAAGAACATGACCAGGACCTGTTTCTTTAGGAGGGGCAGCTTTCAGCTATCACACTGCAGCTTTCTGAAATCTCCCTCCCGGTACTGTTACCTGCCCATTTGGTGAAAAGGAAGCATTTCCCATTTCTGTAGCAACATCCCTTTTTTTAATGGTAGGACAGGATGGCTTTCCATTCTTTCTTAAGGCCTGAAGTGTCTTTAAATTCCAAGTATCCAACTGAAGTTTTGCTTTGCTGCTGTTCCATGCTTCTGTATTACAACAGCTGCACAGTGAAAGTACAGGGGCAGCTTTTTGCATGTGGACTCTTGTACTTATCTATAGGATGGTTAATGCAACTGGAAAATACAATGAAATTCTAATTGCTTTTCAATTGCTGTAGGCCCTTGAAAAAGATATCTCACCAAGCCCTGATAAAGCTGGGTTTGACGCAAGTGATCTATATCTGCATTCATTCCCATGTGTGTTTCATTTACTAGAAACCTCTAAATACTGCGATATTCATCATTCACATGACCTAGCAAAGCAAGCCATGTCTGAAATATCATAAGCATTACAGTTCAGGATAAAAGCCATCCCTTGAGTAAAAAAGCAGCAAAGCACAATAGCTTTCAGCACCGGCTTAAATTTTCCTAACGCTGCATTACTCTATTGTGCTAAGCTTATGAATAGGGGCTTTGGAGGAGCCTCTTTCTTTCTCCTCTTACTGCTAACACACGTTGTCTCTCACAGCTTCCCAGTGCCCTTTGTGTGTAGACTGATACTACCGTGATATGAGCTGGCTCGGTGTTCACAAATAATTTGGTGTGATAGGTCTGGGAGCGTGCTGCGGGGAGGGAAGCAGCAGGGTTGCACCCGCTGCCTGAAGCCCTGGAAGGTGAGATGGCAGCTCTCAGGCGGATGGGAGACAGCTGGGCCAGCTCTGCGTTCAGCTCACAACACACCATTTCACTTAATATTTGGTCAGTGGAGGCTGACAAGAGGACCTGAAACCAATATAATCATGTTTACTAATATGATAATTAGTTAATAATCATTATAGTAATAACTATATAGCCCAGTGATGTAATAATTGTTATTAATATAATAAACGAAATCCTGCAACAGACAGCTGAGGTCTAACTGGTGTATCACTGTCTTATGCAGTGCTTCTGCCCAAACACTTTTCTTAATAACTTTTTAAATTAATTAAAATGTATTTTAAAAGTCCCTGTCTGTCCTATTTTGTTAAGACATAAAATATCCAAATTACATCACGTGTCACAATATATAAAGAAAATTATAACATGGCGAGACCAGACTTTCTTCTTTTTTTTTTTTTTTTGTCCTATTTCAGGTGAAGAAAACCAGGAAGAAGCCAGGCAGATCGCTGCAGACAGCGCTGCTTCTCCCCCTCCTGCTACACCAGTGCTGCGATGCTGACGTGCCGGGAGCACACACGTCCCTCCAACCCTTGTCACCCCTCCGTTTGTGCAGGGCGAGTTCCCCACGCTGTGCCCGTCCCTTAACCCCCCCATCGCAGGGACACTCGCTGACCCTCCGCCGTGCCACCACCTCGCTCCCAGCCCCTGCGCCAGAGGAGGAAACCACAGCCCCACATCCCTCGCAGGAGCGGCAGCAGCACCGACCGGCAGCAGGGGGTTGCTGCCAGGCCTCTGCTTCTCCATCTCCCACCATATTACACCCAACCCATAATGCCCATGGTAATGGTAAAGCTGGGACCGACCGCCCTCCCCTCCCCGCTGGCGCAGGAGGCAGGAGCAGCACCCCAAATTCCCCTACACCAGCTGAGCCGCAGTCATCGAGCACCAGCCCGCTCCTGGTCCCCACAATGGTCCGTGAGCCACATCAGCTTGCACCCTTTTTGGAAAGAGCTCGTTCAAGAGCCGGGCCTAATCCAAGTGGTAGGTGCTGCTCTGACACTGCCTGAGTCCTGTAATTACCTCGTTAGTGTTATATCCTAGCAGACAGCCCGTGAAAAATGCGCCGGGCACTATATACACACAGAAACAGACCTGTCCTGAAACGGCTTGCCAGCAGGAGTAGTACTTGTCCTTGGCCACAAAACCCTACGTAATGATATACGTCTGGTGCCTGTAGCCCAGGACACGCTTCAGGCATGCCAAGGGAGAAATGGTGTCCGGCCCTGCGGCCAACGGTGCCAGCCGGGACTCTCTTCTCTGCCTCTCTCGACCAAAAAGGGGTGGCAAAACTCCCAGAGAAGACGAAATAACTTGTATGACTTTTTTAAGCCTTTTTTTTGCTCTTGTGACAACTCTTACTGCATCAGTCTGGGCAAACTAGACAACTGCTAGAGAAAGCAAACACTTGGAAACAGCCCCTGACATACCTGTTTGCCCATCCGCCACCCACGCCGCGCTGCTCGGCATTGCCACATCACCCAACACTGAATGCGGACTGCCTGAAAACGGAGGTGAACGGCCCTCCCCTCCTCTTCTCCCTGAAAAAAGTGCTTTAAACCCCAGATCTTTTCTGAGGGACTGCAGCTGCCATGTCACAGGCCTTTCATCTGGGGGCTGCTGACGGCGCTGGCTTTACAAAATTGGACCGTAGGCCAGGTAGTGCTCAGAGAGGGGATTACGAGTTTACGTTGCCGAAGGAAGACAATATGAGAGCATTTACTGCTGATCAATGCACATGCACCCTGGCATTTCCTGTAGCACAGGAGATCTATTATCGACAGAAACGTTTTTGTTGTTTTTTTTTCACAAGAAGACAAAGCAGGCAGTATATGCAGAGGGATAGATACCTGCTCTCCAATTGCAGAGGTAGAGCCTGCTCATTCTCTGCCACCAAGAGCATTTAGAAAGCAATGCTACATAGCTGGTGGTCCCAGTATCAGGACACCCTTCAGCGCACTGGAGAAGCAAACTGGAGAGTTCGACAGTGATGTGGCGAAGCAGAGAGCCGTGATTCGGACAGCGCTGCTAAAGGAGAGGAGGGGAGCTGGGTGAAGCCCCAAGCTCCCAGTAGGTCAGGAGGCTACTGCAGCAACTTACTGCACTGGGAAAGGGAAAAAACACATGGCTCTGAAACCTCTGCAGTGTTCAAGGCATAGGTGTAAAGCGCAAATCTCATAGAAGGTAAAAAAAATTATATACATATATATACATATATATATATATTTTGGAAGTCTTTTTGCAGAGAAAGATATTCAGAGCTGCACAACATCTGCACTTTCCACACTAATAGATCAACAGCTACAGAATTGTTTTTCGCATTGGGGATGGAAAGAAAAATTTTCCTTGAGCAGACAAGTACAAGTACAAGCATATTCAATCTCCTCTGGATTAGAGCAACTTGCTGTTTCCATAAAGTATTAAATGAAATTCTAAAGAAGCAGAGAGATTAAAGGCCAACTGCGATGATCCCCAGCAAACATGTCCCAGATAGTCTGTGTAATCCTCAGTTGCACATCTATTATTTCACAATTTTAAGGACACTGCACTCTGACAAAGGGGTTTATGAAAATAAGAGCAAAAGGATGGCAAATTCACACTTCTGTAGCTGGTGACATTTTTGAACCTCATACAGCTGCTACCTGTGACACACTTTCCCATACATCATTCAATGCACACAACCATTTACCAACAGGTAATGGGTCACCCCCAAGACATCCATATTCAGCAAGCCATGGGAGTCACAGTTCAAACACAAATGAAGTTAGTCCTGCTACAACGAACAAGGCCATCAATTATAGGAATGAAATTCAAGCCAGAGCATAGCACTTGTAATTAAGAAACGGTGGAGCCTGGGCCAGGTCAGGCACAGGTGACGAGAAGGGGACGCAGCTCTTGCGAATACACCAGCCCGCTGGTGAGCTGTAGCACATGATGCTCCGCGAGCAGCGGTGTGATGTCCACCCACTCTCCCAACACAATCTGTGGGGCAATAGTAACCCTCATGGGAGAAATGTGCCAGGCTACCTACAAGCCCAATTGCGGCTGGAAATGGCTAGGAGGGAAAGAAATTGTTAGGAGAGAGTAGAATTGCAAAAGCCACATTTCCGTAGTAAAACCAGTCTATAAAGATGTGTCAGCAGCAACCCTGTAAATACCAAATGAAAAACTACGTGATGGATATAGCTCCGCAAAGATGCACTTGGAAAGGAGTAAGACAAGCCCAAGTGGGAACACAGTGCTTTAAACACTAAAATTCAAAATGGACAGAAAAATTATAAAGGCAGCCAAGGACATCAACAGCAAATTATTCTGGTGTGAAGCATATTTCTGAGAATACCTTGATCTGGGTGGGTATTTGGGTTATCCTTAGCCATTTTGTCTGCTTATGGGGCTGGGCTGTGATTGCCTGGGAACCCGTTCCCATTGCTTGTGGGGAGCTGGGGTGACTCTGTAGGTGTGCAGGGGCTGCGCTCTCCTGTGCTGTCATTGCTTTGAAGCCTAAAGGAGCTGCCTCAGATCCTTGCTGGTTTTGTGGTCCCTGCCTCTGGATACAGAGAGATGCTCCAGCCCCGAAGACCAAAGCACAAAATGAAAGGCATATTGTGCATTACTGGGTCTTACGTGGGAAAGAGAGACCTGGAAGAGGGTCTTCATGCTCTTAGACCTCTGAGAGCAGCTCCTAGGGAGATGGGTGAAAGCATGGGGTGAGATAACGCATCTTGGTCTGCTCTATAGCTCCTGGGAAGGACAGATGGCTTTTCCATCCCTCACCACAGGAGCTGACCACCCCGAGCTTCCCCGCTACAGTGGCTCAGTGCTTCAGGGTGCTGATTTCTTGGGAGCCGACAGTGCTCAGCACCTGCCCAAAGGAGGAATTTGTGGCTTCAACTTTGTTGGTATTCACCCCTCTCTATACACATCCTATTCGGGGCCTAACTGCTGCACTTCGCTTGGATACAGATTTGCTTATGAAACACAATGTTTTATTTGTTTTTCCAAAACAGAATAGAAGAGAGAAAGAGGATGACACATTTATATTCCCTTAAAACAGCAAAAGGATGAGTTCCACCAATCCAGACCACTCCAATAGCAATAACCCAAGGCAAAAATCTTTATTCAAGCAATGTATTGATTTTAGGATACAAGACTAAGGTACGTGGATCATCACCGCCTACATTAAGTTGTTATATGAATTAAACATTACAATAATGGATTAGGACATCTTTGCTTGGACACACACTCTTTTTTCCTCACTGTATATTATTCCTGCATTTTTGTTCAGTCTAATTCATAACTTCCAACTCCTCTTGACAATTTAGACTATGCTTAAGTACTCCTGATAGGGAAGGATCTCTCATATCTGAGAACTTATCCTGCTGTCCTCCTCTCTGCCTCTCTTGCTAATACCTAACCAAGCACAAGAATCATAGAACCATAGAATCATTTAGATTGGAAAAGACCTTTAAGATCATCAAGTCCAACCGTTAACCTAACACTGCCAAGCCCACCAATAAACCATGTCCCTAAGCACCAGGTCTACCCGTCTTTTAAATACCTCCAGGGGTGCGGACCCAACCACTTCCCTGGGCAGCCTCTTCCAATGCCTGACTACCCTTTCGGTGAAGTTTTTCCTAATATCCAATCTAAACCTCTCCTGGTGCAACTTGAGGCCATTTCCTCTTGTCCTATCGCTTGGTACTTCGGAAAGGAGACCAACACCCACCTCGCTACAACCTCCTTTCAGGGAGTTGTAGGTAGTTGTAGAAGCCTAAAATGGCAATACGGATCATATTTAGAAAAAAATACAATCATTATGCTCAATAACACCCCTTGCTTCCATTCCCCTGTGTGGGATGAGCTGCAGGCACACAGCTGGGGCTGGTTTTCAGGAGCTGCTTCTGCATAAGAAACCTTGTACCCTCCAGTCACTGCAGCCATGACCAGGCTTGAGCTGAGGCAAGCAGGAAGGGGCTGTGTCTGCACTGCATTAGGCTGCTTGGGAAACTTCTCTTCTACCATTTCCTGACCTTCTGAGTGACTGAATTTGTAACCCTAGACATGTTGTACATAGTATTTTTATTATGATAGTTATTATGATAACAAATGAAGACTGACAGCACGTGGGTTTGACAGCTTTCTCTCAAAGGCTATAAAATGATGCCCTTTTTCTCCGTACTTTTACACACTTGCTGTAAAACATATATCTAGAGAATATATACTGTTCATCAATGAAGTGGAAAAATCCCTCTCTGACTATCTGGCTTGCACTGCTGCACAGATTCAATCTCAAATACAGAATGAAATACGAAAAAGGCGAGCAGCACTGTCGACTTGACAAGTCTCTGAAAGCTGATGCCAGTTGTTGTGTCCTCGGTTGTCACCAAGCACTAAAACACATAAATTACAGGGAAGATCTTACTGATCCCATTTGCACAGATTGTTGATGTTGCTGCCTAGTAAAAGAGGTGTCTGAAGATGATTTGAGAATCAGCTTCTGAAAAATCATTTTTAGAGAGTAACTCCAAAGTCTTTCTAATCTCTGGGTACTTCTCATGCTGAAGTACATCAGAGCAGGAACATCCTCATATGTTTTGTATTTGATTTGCCTACTCCAAAGAACCTCTTCATATGTGGAAAGCTTTGCAAAGCACTCGGGAAGAGCAAAGCAGCAATAGCATGCTCCTGCTGGGGACTGCAGGCTGGGAAAATATTCTGGGGAAGTACCTTTTTATTATACTTCTTGACCAAAAAGAAAAGGAGGTACTTTTTTTACTATAAATCAGCGTATGAAGTACAGGGATTTAAGCATATACAAATGGCTAAATACCAGATACCACTGTGGAGTATAATTCTGTGCCAAAATCACACCAATCTCCACTTTTTAATGATTTTTTCAAAAAAATCTCCTCACATTTTCATTAACTTCAGTGAGGCCTGGACTAGGGCCTCAGGCAGTGTAAGGCTTTCTTTGTCTTCTCTGAAATGCAAGTTCGTAGGAGACTGGACAGCATACAGGGATTGGTGCAGAGAGGTGTTTAATGGTCACTAATCCACGACTACTGTTCTGCTGTGATTAAAAGTAAGGCAGCAGGGATGATCAGGTCACATCCTGAAGCCATACTGAGTCTGACAGGCGAGAATACAAATCTAGGATTATTTTGCGAAGCCTGAAGAAACAGCCAGTGCAGATTTGTTAGGGGACTTGGTAAAGCCTTGCCTCTTCTCTCTGACTAGCAAAGCAAAACAAAAAGGGGAAAGGAAAAGGAAAGAACCTCAAACTATCTAGCTAAATATTCTTTCTTTACCACTGGTCAGGACAAGAGTTCCCAAAAGGCTGTTACTCTCCTGGCAATAACAAAATGGAAATGTCTGAGCCACATTGGTGGATGAGCTTTTGACCTGAAACAGGGCAACTAACAGCAGAATAGGCTTTATTCCAGCCTGGGTGCAGAAGATTAATGACTATGAGTAATACGTATGCATTAGAGTGAATAATGACAGCCCAGTGGAAGGGCTGCCAGAGACCCGCAATTTTTTAAGATCATTATTTCTCAGATGACAGAAACTATTACAATGAGGAAATTCATGCACTTTTCATTTTTCTAATTAAAACACGAAAACTGTTTCTCTCTACCGCTTAATTCATTGCTCGCTCTTTCTTTCTGCCTCCTCAGCCACCTGCAAAAAGCAGCTCCTCACAGGTAAACTGCTTCTTAGCTGAGGTCCCACCCTATCTCAAAGGGTGCTGCGGTGTCAATGCTTAAAGTAAGGGCATGAATAGCTGCCTTAAGGATTCCCACAGCAAAATAACTGCAGAATTCGAATTCCCAGTCGTCCTAAAGCAGGCGTGCTGTGGTTGCTACCCGGGTACACGCTCTGCCCATTGACCGATAAAGAAGGGGAATCAAACTGCTTATGGGACTGATCTTCCAATGCTGCTGCTGATTAGCAATGAAAAATTCATGTGATCACAGGTTTTATGGAGGATCTTGACAAAATATGCATTTCTGCTCTGCTCTTAGAAATCTCAGTGTGTTTTTTTTTTCTGTTTGTCTGAGAAGCCTGAAGTCCCCAGACCCTTTTGGCAGCTATTTTCTAAGATCCTGGCAGTCTTGACACCTAAAACATTGGGAGGTAGTGAATAAAACCACAGGCAATTAGCAGCCGGTCTCAACCAAGACATCACTTCCAACCCTTGCTTTTCCTTTCCTCGCTGCTTTACCTTGCCAGGCTCCCAGGAGCCCTGAAGGGAGCTCTGAAGCAGGCTCTGGATAAACAGAAACAGAGAAGCACTCGCTTTTTCTCTCAATAAATCTCTAAAGCGTGGCAAAGCCCCAGTCTCCCTCTCCAGACACTGTTTCCCCCTCACCTTTTGCAGTGTTTTGCCTCTAAATGCAAAGCAGGAGATGCACTGCAATTGTCCTTACAACCGAAGGAGCCTTTACACACGTGTATATTGAAGGGTATTTTTGAGAGAGAGCCTTGTGGTGTGCATTTGGCACAAGTTACTACACACAGCGCATGACGGGGAGGTCGGACCCCACATGCTGGGATGGGCGAGCAAGGAGTGAAAGCCCTCAGAGATGCCCAGCATCTCTTTAAAAAAGAACAAAAAAAATTTGCAGCGTACACAAGTACCCTGAAACATATTGACTGTTCAACACTTGCATATCTGCTAATTCACTAAAGGGACATAAAGTTATAAAAACTCTAAAATGAAAAAGGAGTTTGGTGAAACTTAGAAACCTTCACCCCATGTGCTCATGTGCTCTCTCACACAGATGTGCACATACACACGAGCACGCACCTTTGCATACTATTTCTCCATCAGCCAGCACCGTCGCAGCCAGGCACGCCAGCGCTATCCCTCTCCCATGTACACACGTGTCCCCGTGCTACTTGGCTCACCAGTGCCAATGCCAGAAAAGCTCTTCCTGGCCACCCCAAATGCCCCGAACGACACCCAGTTTCCTAATCTGGCTTTGTTATTTTCTCTTTATTTTGCATATAACTGAAATATGAATTTCCAACGTGTTTTCATTTACATGGGAAAACTGGAGAAAGCTGTTTGTGCCCCAGAAGGAGACAAAGAAACTTGAAGCAAAAGTAGATCTAGAGTTAAGCAAAATAAAACTCTAATTGAGGTAATTATTTTTAACGACTTGGAACCGAAACTCATTTGGATGACTCCTCTTCAGACTTTGCCTATTCATTTCCCTAACTGTCAACATAAAAATGGCAGGTTTTAGCCAAATAGTCTACCCTTATAACAAAAACTAAACTGAAAGCTTCTTGCAACCTTAAATTCTAAGAGGGATAAATTATCAATTTTATTAGAAGGCATATACTTATCTGAAATCTCCTCCCACTTTCAGATAATAAAACTACTCACACTTTGGGAACAGCAAATCATTGATTCTGACTGGTGCTTAAAGAGATACTTCTTTTTTTTTAACCTTGCTTTAAGCCACTGGGCTCCTGTACAGCATTATGTATGCTCTGTATCACTTGTTGCTATGATTCCAGCAGTGACTTGCAGATACTGCAAGATGAAATAAATGGCTCTACGTTCCTTCCAAATGATTCAGCAGGGATTCTCTTTACAAATAAGATTTTTTGAACACCATTCAGCTCTACTGAAACATAAAATAAAAAAATTCTCTACTCCCAAATAAGACAAAAATAATAATAAAAAAGTAAAAGACCCCCAAGCCACAACCAAAATTCAATAACCATTTTTATTTCTACAGAGCAAAGTGGCTCTATAGTATTCGCAGCTATTTAGGCTCCAAAGTTGCGCCGCACGTACTGATGGGAGTGGTTCATTATTAGTCATGCAAGGCATCCCACTGACCTCACTTCAGTACGAACTGCAGAATCACAGCCCTATTATGGGCAGGCCCAATATTTATGCACACTTGTCAAGATTTCACACGGCTCCTCTGAATGACATGCTCTCCTCTGGCCCTGCTTTTCTTCTCTTTAGGCACTTCTTTCTCTCCTCTGCCCTCTAACTTCTATGTGGCTTTTCATAATAAATGTGAACTTAACCAGCAAGCCTCTCTGCAAACTCACATGTAGGATTGTACAGTTCTCACAAGGAATGCTAGACATGTTCATTAAGACCCGGGGCTGAAATATTCAGTCACACAATAAACTTGCAATGGACGGAGGCTCGCTGGCCAACGCTCAAGAGCTGAGCCCAGGGTAAGGGCTGAGGACATGGAAGAGACTTTTAAAACTTTGCAATTACTGTCTGCAAATAGTCTGCTGAAAATACTCCAGGCTACCAGCTGATTGTACTTCTACTAGATGTTTTAAAAAGAAGCTTTGACAAGATTTCCTCTCAACCAACTGCTCTTCTTCACAAAATTTTCTGGAAATAGTATTCTTCATAGAAGCCAGGGAATTCTGATTTTCCTAAGAATAATAATGCTTTAATACCAAAAGCGTTGGAGATTGAAGCAATGCCAGGTGTCCCTGCCTGCTGCGTGGAGGGAGCGATGTCCCCACCGCTGCCGTTGCATTAACACATTCCCAGTGCAGAACGGCACTTCTGGATATATTTCACAGAAAGAAACTACACGGGGTCTAATGTGGTAATAATCTGCAGAAGCAGTATTTTCCTTTTGGCTGGATTTTAACAATGAATGCAAATGCATATAGGCTTTTATAGTCTGAATGTTTCTATTCAAATCTTTTGATTCAAAAGCCTTTTTTTCTCAACCACTGATCATGAAAATAGAACGTAAAAACCAACCAGTCCTTTTCTGAATCAATATTCTGGGTACAATGGTGCAATAATGTCACCTAAGGCGTTACAGTTTTTAACATCATCGCTAGCTCTTACATTTTTACTTGGCTATTTCAGTCTTTTTAAAATGAAAACACAATAACCTCAATGTAGAAAATCCTGCAGTTTTGAAGTGTTTCTTAGGATACTAGCTTGGTAGTATGCTGTCAGATGGCTGCTCCCAGATTAGAGATAGGTTGGTATTTTCAGCTCTTCTGGCAATTTTTAAATTTTGCTATTTTGTTTCGTTATGATCCTACTGTTGCTTCCCTATCTGTCAGTGTGTCACCACAGAGAGATTAGCTGAAATTTCAGACTCTCTTTGTCCTCTCCCACATGATGCATTAGCTGCACATTGCAGTACCCCAAACAAAAAGGTTAACTGGCAACAAAGTGGCCCTGCGCCCACACGGCTGATGCAAATTTCTCCAAACCATCAGTTTTAAACCTCATTATTCTTGGATGTTTGTGCATACGTGCCTGGATCTTTGCACGTAGTTGTAAAAAGTTACTAAATGAAGAAAAGAAATATTGATTTTTCTCTTCTTTCCTACGATTGGATATTTATGATGCAAACAACTCCTAAAATATGTAGACTTTCTTGCAGAGCTTTGAAGAGGCTGCACAGTCAGCAGAGTCCGAAAGTTCAGCTGCAAAGGTCAGGCAGACACATAGAAAAAGGAAGAAAAATGTCCTGAGACTACTCCCACTTCAGAGCAGAACAAGCAGATTATTCTGCAAGAGAAGTCACGATTTTGATTTCTCTGCAGCTCTATTTCTACCCTACACAGACAACTGAAGCAGCAGATGCAAGCAAGGATGTGGTAAAGAAGAATGCTGAGTTCTAGCTTAATACCAATTTTTGTATCACCTAATTTCTGGACTTCAGTTTGCTCACGTATGTACCTCACAGGATTGTTGCAAGGATTAAATCTCTGCAAGGATTAATCTTTAAATCTGGGTTTTGAAAAGATCTCCATATTACATGTAGAATAACAGCTATAGTTAAGGTCACTTGATTACTCTCCAGGCAATAGAAATTAAAAGATCAGCTGATAGCTATTGTGTAATTATCTTACATTGCATTTAGAAAAACTCTCTCTATTATCCTGGGATAAAATCTGTGCATAATTTGGCATAACTTAAAAAGCAGACAGGTATTGCAAATAGATACACCTCAGATGATTTCACAGTTACACAAATAGCAGTCATAATTTATTCTTCGATTCCCTTTGATGTTCCCCCACATTGAAAACACATATGTCATTTCACATTATGGCAGCTATCCTGGAAATGAGCCAAATTCAGCATTGGTGTTAATAGGTGCAGCCTGGTATAAGCCAGCCACGATACAGCTGCTGCCAACAGAGATGAAGTTGGTTCAAAGCTCTGTCAAACCATGAATGTGCCAATTTTATACCTTTATGGCCAGTGTGCGCAGTTTTGCTCCCCTATGTAATTCTATACTGCTGTCTTCTTAAACATGAAGCATTAAATCAAAAAGAAGAGAAAAAGTAAAAACTGCAGTATAGATAAGAAGTTCCCCACAAAACACAATGGCCAGGTTTAGAGCTCTGAGGAGCTACTTCTCAGCTGCGGTCCTGCAGTCAGAGCTGTTCAGATCTCCCTGTTGTAAGCTCTGACAAAAGACAAGGACCTTCAAAAGAGAAATGCGTTGAGTTCAGTAGAAGAGGCTGCTGCTGGTATGAAGACTGATGCAGGGAAACAGGCATGCCATCGGGGGGACAGGAGCATGTTACCCTCAGGAACCCTGTGCATCCCTGGTGACCTCCACTTCTGGACATGAGACCACAACGGCTGTTTTGGGGGAGGAATTTTTTTCAAGTTGCTTCTATCAGTTGCTACCAGTGGCTTCACAAGAGCTTGCAGGGCCTGAATCCCAGTGGAACAGGCTGCAAGGGTAAGGACACCCCCCCCCAAAATGGTCCTTCCCTTCATCTGCAAATGGATACACAGGGAAGGTCTAGCTCAGGAAAGAAAAGGACTGTGGTGTGGAAACCTACATTAGGGAAGATCCCAAGAAGAGACTAGTTGTAAGGTCAACCTAGTGATAAAAGCAACAGCAACCAGAGACTTGTGGAAGTAGCAAGAGTGGCATGACAGCAGTGAGAGCTATCTGGCAGTAAGAGACAATAAACACTTAAATCAGATTTATACTTGGAAGTAACACTCTGACCAAAAATTAATGAGGCTACTCTAAAGTCCGCCCCAGCTGCTGCTGATTTAGTCCATAACTAAACCTGCTCTTCCATGTCCAACCAGTTTTTCCAAGCCACTTCTGAAAAAGTGAGAGAGCATGTTATTCAATCACATCATTTGGTAGGGAAATGCTCAGTCCCTGCTCTCTGCAAACGCCTGTAACATCTCCACATCACAAGAATAGCAAAACGCTCTTCCCTCTTATCTGTGGACCAAAGTCTGACATCAGTCTCACGCTAGCCCGGGCCCTGGAAGCTCTCACTGGATTCCCAGGGGTTTTCCGCCCGAGAGATGACTGATTAATCCCCACCCATCTAACAGAAGGACGCCAGCGCACTCTGTGCTCCCCTGAATACTGTGCAATCACAGGATTCAATTTAAAGTTCCTAAAGACCAGCAATTGGCTCCTCAGACACTGATCTACCGAACAGTAGGGTGCTCAGATACAGAATAAAGGAAAAGCAGGAGAGGGCATTTCAGGAGTCTATCGCTAATGAGCAAACCATCTGTCTGTCTTCTTTGTGAAAACTGGCTATTTATTCTGACATTTCCTTTTCCCCAAACAGTTTTTCTGCTGATGACCTTATTATTTTAAAGTAATGTAATCTAATTTTAATGCTAGTACTTGTCAAACTTTTTTTAAAAAGCAATAAAGATAACTGTAGCTTTCTTAGCAAATGGAAAAATAAAAATGTACCATGCCCATGAGATAGAAAAGGTGCAAGCTATCCAAGCTCTGAAGTCCCACCACAAACAAGCCTAGCTGGTGATAATTACACTCATTATTAAGAAAGAAAACCATGGCCACAGCTGTGAAATGAGTGACCAATACTGAATTCTTCATATGGGATCATTCTTCCATCACAAATGAAAAAAGACACTGAATACAAATTAGAAAAAACAAAGGAAAGTCTCACTGTCGGCAAAAGCTTATCATAAACACATAAACTGGGATGGACTCTCCCTGGTCTGCCTTACCCAATTTACATCTCTCAAAGGAACGGGTCCATTTCAGGACAGCAGACTGTCCTTGAATGCCTGTAAATGCGAACACCATTTTAGCAGAAATGTAAGAAGAGGGTACAGAGACTAATCAAGTTGTTCATCCATCTTCCAGTATCACGTATCTGCTGCAGACACCACCAGCTGCTTCAGAGAAAGGCGGAAGAAGCCTGACGGTAAGTTAACAGGGATAGTCTGCCCAGCCAAGAAGCTTCCTCCTTATTCTTACCAGCTATAGACTAGTTTCAGACCACAAATATGAAGTTTTGTGGCCCTTTCAGGACTTTCCTTCAGAATTTTTTTTGCCTATTTTCAAGCAGTGCCATTACAATCCTAAATCTGAGCAGCTAGGCAATGCCTATGCACTTCTAGCAAGAATATTCTAAAATGTAAAAAAACAGAGGATACAGAATTGAAAGACTACAGATGAAGTCTGAGTACACGTGAGTGGTTATTTTTGGATCCACGCTCCCTTTGATTTGTTGTCTCACATCAGCAACCATGGGCCAACTCAGACCTAAGAAGTGAAGTCAGGGAAGGCTGTTTCTTTGGATGGGAAGGTAGAACTTGATAGTATTTCTCCAACCACCTTCTGATATTCATTTTAATCTCAGCTGAGCCTGTATTTCTTTGTGCATGGTTTTATGCCAGGTAGTAAATGAAGAACACTGCATTTGGACTCACATTTGGACTTTGGTGAGGCAAGCATTTACTCCAAATGAACACATTGCTAAGGAGCTTTGTCAGCAGCGACATTTTCTGATGCTTAAACTGATGTTCAGTCTGCCAGACTTATGGAGTGAAAGGAGAGATTTATGGAGAAAGGGCTGACATCCTGCTGCCATGAAGGTCTCACAAGAACATACAGCTCATAACTACATGTGGCCCCTCTTTGTTCAGCCTGATGCCTTCCCCATCAGCCTTTGAGATGTCTGTGACATGCAACAAAAAGAGGCGTAATGAGCCTTGATCTAGTACTAACCTAACATATTTGGCATGCAAACAAGCTGTCAGGGATCAACAGCAGCACTAAATAGCATCAAAATGTACAAATCAAGGTGGTACAAGAGCTACATCTCCTTTAATAACCTATGTTTAATGAACACAGTCCCACATACCAGAAAGCTGGATCAGATCCCTGTATTAAGAGGAAGAAGCTGGTCAGCCCTGGTTTGTATAGTGTGCTACCTAGTGTGCTAAACAGTGTGCTAAAGCACTGCATAAAGTCAACAGTAACCAAAATTTTTCTTTGATTAAGCAACAGAAGACACCCAAACAGGAACTGCTAAGAGCAACCAAACTGGCACAAACTTCTCTTCCGAAGGTGAATAAAGCTTAAGTGACTCTTGCTCATCTGGTGGTTTATCTAAAGCACCTTGAGTATGTCCACGTGTCTCTAAAGAAACTGTGGACAACTGCTCCAAGCAAAGCTGCTTCACTAAAAGGGGACCTCAAAAAACATTAGCATTCATCTGTTCCTCATTACTCCAACCGAATACTAAGTCTGAACAGATCTGGAAAAATGTACTTCCTACACAGACATTTTTTCCTCATTATTGTCTGTCTAAGTACTGAAAACACAGCTGAAGGCGTGACCAGCTGCAATACTGGAAGCTACAAATACGTTACTTATGCAGTAGCGATGCTGGAATAACCAGAGCATGGTGCTACACTTTTTCCAAACGGAGGAGTTTCAAGAGCGAACTGATAGAGCAGATTTTCCTGTTCCTCTAAGAAAAGTGAGTACTCAGGGGCATGTGTTCATCAAACGACAGGACATATGTTTCTGGTTTTACAATCTAGTGAAGAGAATAAAGGCCTAAAACCTCCACAATAACCCAGAGGATGTCTCAGCAGCTCTATTCTAAGTTGTTCCTTCTGGGAACACTAAACAGTGTGACAATTTAATTTTTTTTCATTAAATGATGAGCCCAAGCAGTATTGATGGCAATGTGACCTGGGAGGGAGAAGGACTCAGGATAGCCTAGTTACCCACTGGCATCCACCACCAGATTGCTAATTTTATTTGGTCTGAGAGTGACTGACCCAGGAATACCAAGGCTATTGTTATAAAAAAGCTACACCTCAAAAAATGGAAAAAATTAAAGAACAAAAAATGAGGGTGTAAGGTTATCTGACTAAAGGCTTTATCACAATAAGCATAAAGACCTGGAGAGGATCAGAGGAATGACGATAGGTGGAGGGAGCCAAGTAACCTAATCAGTGAAATCAGAGCACGACGAGTGCTCCATCAATGGAGAAGATAGATTAAGCTGTTGTCCCTGGAGTGAAACCCACGAAGAGCTGAGGGGAAGAAACTTTCTTCCTGGACTGCCATGCAAAATATGGGGGTTACTGCCTAAAGGGACATAGGGCTCATTGTGGGATGCAGGGGGGAGCAAATTTGGGGATGGTGTAAAACTTATCCAGTTGGCAGTTCATCACTTTAGAGAAGATGAAATACCATATATTGCAGATCCACCTGCTTAAAGTGGGCAGAAAAATAAGTTTAAGGAGAGAGATGGTGCCACTAGACAACCCGTACATTTATTTTCTTTTTCTACTTGGCATTGGTTATGTGTCTCCATGGGTGTACCCACAAAGTCATAAAGTGCACTATGGCTGTATGTTCTACATGCCCAACATCTGCATATTTTATTCATAGGGCTGAATAAGACAGCATAGATACTTTTACTTATCCATTACAATCTTTAATAGCTGTGTTCAATTTCACTTAAGCATCTAATTTTGACATTAATGGGCTGCAGTCAGGCTCACCTGTTCTGTGCTCACACTGAGCAAAAGACCTCATCATATGTTTCCAGGAATGAAAATTCACTCAAAGAAAAAGGACTGAGGCCACTACTGCATACGACGAATGGGAATCACATGCCTGTTTCCAAAACTGGAAATCCCAATCTGAAGTTTCTGTTGTTCTGGACAGGAACCCAGCACAATCCCCTAAAATTACCTCAAGTTATGAACGCCGGCTTACGGAGGGACTGTGAATCGGTAATTGTTCCAGTGGGTTGAGAAGATATGCAACTTCAAAGGACTAATTGAATCCCTCTTCACATAATTCACCAATATGGTCAGAACATGAGGAATCACAAGGACTTTACCCATTCTGGCCCAAATTTAAGCTTTCAATACAGAGCACCAGTGTGAATGAAGACATAACCTAAGGAGCTTTCTCTACTTCTCTGTACAGCGACTAAGTAACGGTGAGTTACCCCGATTACTCCTCAGAGGCATCCCTGCTATCAAAAGGTGCCCTAAGACTGGCCATTAGCAGCACAGACGCCCCTCAACAGCAACATGGCAGGAGTACAATTCACTGGCCATATGCAGAACTGCAGCTACAACTTCAGACCACTCAGTTCCAATTTCAGACCACCCTCGTTTTTAAGCACGGTATCCACATAAGAAATACAAAGCATCAATGATCAAGAGAAGTAGATTTAAAATAACAGAGCTGACGTACCAAGATATGATCACACCTTGGTGAACCCCTGTCTCAAGTAGCTGAGAGACTTCTGGAGGCAAGTGAGAGTCTATGCCAATCAGGAGCATATAGTAGGTCTTTCCATCCAAGTGAGTGTGATGTCTCATGGCATGTAAGGAAGGGCGGCACCGTGACCCTCACACCATGTTACTCAGCTGGAGGAAGCAAATCACACCTTCTGCTTTCACAAACGCTGTACATGCTTCCGACTTGGATTTGTTTGTTTCTGCTCTTCTGGGACAAGGGCCTCCCTGAGTTAGCCGCGAATTTTGGAAACAGCACAACAAGTTATCTAAACTGCAGCTGCCGATCTTAACGTATTTGATATACGCACAACTTTCTGGAAAACAGCTGGAACAACCCCTACCAGAACGTAAAAAGTAACTGAATCAAAGACAGAAAACAGGGTTTTTTTAGATCTCATTGCCACTGTGCAGGAGGTCAGCATGAAACTTCTTGGTTTACAGAGGTACTTCATCATTGCTAAATTAAGAAAGAGAGTCTCTTGGGGAGAACAATGCTGCAGCCACGTTACAGGAGAAAATTGGAAGAGAGAGACTGCAAATCTTGCTCGCCTTTTCACAGTTGGCAATGTATTCCCTTGACTTACGCATATGTAGGAGACCTGCCCACAGTCTTAGTCTATGCAGGAGCTTTGAGTAAGACTTTATTACAATCTCTTTCAGTGTGTACCCATAAACAAGTTTGTCTTCTTGGAATAAATCTTCTTTTACATTATATTTATGTTCCACTGCATGTCTCAGGAAAATATTAGAGGGTTTATCATTGCTAAAATTTCAGATATACTACAGCCAGTGGTTTAGAAAATTATTTGTTAGCTGTTAAAACAGTTAATGTAAGCCTCACTTTTAAACTCTAGAGTCTTTATGACAGAGGACCTGTCTTCTGCCTTTTCTGTGATAATTCTGTGATAATATCTGTGGGATATTTTGGGGCCACATAAAGCGACAATCATACCCTCACAATCAAGGTAGCGAAACCTAGCATTTTATAATGGTCTCTCTGATAGAAAAAGTGTTCCAGAAAAATTTGGGCATACCTATCTCTAACTGGAAGTTTTATTTATAATCAAAAAGTATTTCTACCTTGCCAGATCTTGATTTCATCCCTTTCTACTTTTAAACAGGTTTTCACTTTAAATCATACTTTCACAGGAACAAATGGCTTCAAGTTGAATTCTCTTTATTCTTTGCTTTCACCCTTCCCTTACAAAAAAAACCACCATGGAAATAATGCAAATACTGTCCTCCTTGCTATAGGTCAGCACCAGAAAAATCTGAAAGCGTTAACTTTTTATATAATACTCCTTCTGTCTGCTACATACATTAACATTTACGATGGAAAATGTTGAAGACCTCCCACCTCCAGTTGTTCAAGAATATCTTGTTTAGCATCCACTGCATACTATAACAGATTTGCTGGAATACACATCTCTGCATCGTCAGATGAATACTCTGTGTGTTTGCAAAGGTCTAAGGGATGGGCATGCCAGAAAGCAAAGTTTGTTAACAGCTCCAGACAGTTCTCACTGGAGTTTTTGTGTGCCTGTAATACACATGTCGATATTCACCTAGAGAAGACCACACGTAATTTCTCTGCAGAGCTAAAACCTGTGCAGTGGGTCAAAAGAGCCTTGGGGTTGGTATCAGTAATTCCCTGCTATTCCATGTCCTTGAATACTGGCTCAAAGGAATAGCCTCCAAGGAAGTTCAAACTTTCAGTTTTTCTGCCTTTTTCAGCTTTTCGGTACAGACCTCCCCATATCACCTTTTCCATCTACCACTTGAATTCCTGTTGAACACAAAGAGCATGAGTCAGGAGTAGACATATGAAGCATACCAAATTCCTGAAGAAGAACAAAATCACATCTCACTGCTAACCTAATGAATAACGTTCTTTGCAAGTCAGTGATTAATCCCCCTTTGTCTGACTTGATTCAAAGAGAAGGGTGTGATACTTCCTTCTCAGGTAGCCTTCAATTCCCAGATCCTCCATGCCATCGCCTACTCTTTCACATGTGCAAGGACTTCTAAATCAATCCTACCTACAAAGAGGGCTGTAAGACTCATTTCAAGACTGTCCTTGTTTCCAAGCTCCCAGCTAGTGTGGAGAAAAGTGGTTCCTGCCTGGGCCTGGGGCCATTTTGGATGCAAACAGCAACGCTGCTCCATTTTCCTGTGTGACAGATGCGGGGCGAGGGAAGGAACCCGGTGCTGCCATTGAGCAGCCTTCTCCTAATGGAGCAATCCTTCAGGGAGGGCAGCATTAGGAGAAGGACACGTTGGATGCCACCTTTGCAGGGATGGGTGCATGGCTGCTTCCCAGGGCTGCTGCACGGGTTGGGTTTGGCTCCAGCTCCAGGGGTGGCTTTGAGCCACAAGGTGACTCCCTGTTCCCAGGGATCTATCACACTGCAGCCCCGGCCCTGCCAGCACCAACTCACCAGGCCTGTGGTCTCACACAGGCACCATCCCAGTGAGCATGGGAGAGCCACTCCAGCACCCAGTGGGAGCAGGAGTGTGTGTCCACGCACGGAGAGGTGGGCAAGTAGGTCACTCGCCTCTCCTGCATGCTAGCAGGATGATATAAGTGTACACCCACAAATGAAGTGACCATAAAGGGAGCCCACGTTTCAAAGGCACAGCTTCTTTGACGATGCAGCACTCTTTAAAACTGTAGTAAAATACATTTAAATTATTAAAATTAAATTATTAAATTATTTAAATTAACCACGGCCATTAAAATGACAGGTGATCCAAGGGACCAACCGATGAAGTTACCTATTTCTGGGGTGAGGAGAGGAATAAGTCAGGCAAGGTGAGTTTGCTGTGAAGGTCTGCCTGGAGATCAGCAGTTTGTGGGAAGCAGTTAAGCACTGCTTTATTTACTGAACTCAGACAAAAATCTTTTAGTCCTACCTGCCCATCAGTTCTAGCCTACAGAAGATATGGAAAACCACTACTGGTCCCTTCCCCACGTGACTCAAAACACTATGAAATTCAGCATAATAATTAATAAAGGTGTAATAAAATCCCCAAATCCTCTGGGTCAAATTTTCCAAGCAGTGCTGAGGTGGCATGGGATTAGCTCTCGTCCTCTTCCCACTTCCTCAGCAGTGCCACCAACCTCTGCACCCAGCACTTGGGCTGTGTAATTCCTTCCTTCCACTTCCCACCTGTGTGAGAACAACTCCTATGCCTTGGTCATACTTACTACTCCTGTTTTTCCTACATTAGATCTGATAAATGTAAAGAGGGGACCAATAGAATTTATATAACCCCTGTCCAAAGGATATAAAAACCTGGAGGATGCTCAACACGTTTCAGCGATTAAGGAAAAGGACTACACATCTCTGTGTGGAGCTTGACCCCTCGCTAGATTCAGCTTCTTCAATCCCAGCACAAAAAGTGGTGCCCACCAGGCTGTGCTCAGCTCTGCCTCATGGTGTCCATCTCTTCCTGTCCTGGAGGAGGCTGGCCTGAGCCTGGTACTGAGCAGCAGCTCTTCCCCTGCATGAACCCAGAGCCCAAATTCCCCCATGATGCTGCAGCCCACAGGCTCCACAAGTGACTGTAGATCTGTTATGCAGCTGTTCCTGTCAGATACCTACCCACACAAATCCTGTTTACTCCAGCTCTGCTGGGAAGGTACAGAGCAGCACTAAATCCTATTTTACTACAGTCAGGATTAAGCTTATACATCCATGATGATAGCTAAACCTTGCTAAAAAGCATTAAAAGCCATGCACCAGCTAAAAACTGGACTCTCAGACTTCCTAGAAATTCTGTAACATTATCTTTCCTTCATTCGTCATTGGGAGAAAATATTAAAAACAAAGACCTTGGTTCAGTTGAATTACTGATTAGATGCTCATCTAGCAGTTTCCACTTAAAAAGAAAATTCCATCAGTAAGCAGCAAGATGATACAGCCTACTTAAATTTAATTTATTTTGCCAGAGAAAAATTACACAAGCAACTACATTATTAGGATGTACTATTTTTAATTAAAGTTCCTGAGGAGAAGATAAGCATCAAGTAAGAAAAGCCAGCCATGTCTGGAATCTGTATTGAGAATAAAAAAAATGAGATGCCAAAACACATTACAGAAAGGGACTTTTCACATTTGAATGAGGATTTCTAATAGCTCAGATGAAGGAAGAATATGAAACTGGAGTTTCAATCTTGGGCCGATTCAGATGTAATCCCTTCTGTTAGCGATTTGGGGCTGTGAAGCTTCCTGGCTTCAATGCGTATGTTTTTAGCAAGGTTATGCATATCAGACTGAGAGACACCTGCACGTTCCCTTTGGGAAGCAAGCTGGGGATGATCACCGACGGTGCTCGAAAGAAGAAGCTTCTGCAGGAAATCCCTTCAAGCTAAAGGGACCCCAGGTAAATCTCAAAATTTGATGTGCACTTAAATCCTAAATCCAGTGTTGCCTTCATTTCTAAAACTTGTGGTAATATTTGCACTCGTATGACAGGTCTGGTTGCTCACTTCATACAGATGCATGCCTAGTCTCCTTTGAGTCTCCCTAAATCCTTGCTCTTCGGTGATAATCATGTAGCAGTGAGTTTCACAGACTGGTGACTTGTTTATGCCGTCTACCCAACAAGTTATTCTGTAATAGCTTCTGCCTCCGGCAACCCTCTGTGCCAGTGTAAAAGTCACTTTGTCTTGGACTGGGGGAGCAAAGTAAGCAGCAGCAGAAACATTTTTCTGCAGTAAACACCAAGGAGAAATGATGGGGGTTTAAAGATTGCTGTTAAAAGTTGTGATTTGGAATGTTATCAATGAAAGGATACCCAAGCTGGGCAGCAACTCTTTAGCCACACACATATATTACAATTCTAATCTGAAAAATAAAAGAAAACGTAAAGCTACTTTCAAACATACCCCTGTTGCACTTCAAGGATAAGAATTCATTGCATGGTAGTTGGGCCTCAAAGCCCAATGGCTATCCCCAGTCAAGAGATCAGGAACAACAACAACAAAAAAGTAGTATATGTTTTAAATAACCCTGTGCCTCACTTTTCCCCATCAGTAAGCCTGGGATAAATCACACAGAGAACTCCATGATGTAATTTACTAACTTTCAAGAATTACAGTTAGGGTCTCTGACTGAAAATATTTTGATAGCCCCAAATACATTACTAAATGTCAGTAAACACTCTGAAATACCTTATTTTCATTTTTGTGAGTATGAAAGAGCTACTCATACTTTAAGTAGCTATATTGGCTAAAAATCTTTTTAAGATTACTAGAAACTCTTGCATACACCACAGCCCTGCGCATTCCTGATTTTTTTCTCAATGACTGTTTTCTTCGTAGTAGCTGTAATACTAATCATTAGTAGTTTAAATTTATTTTCAGCACACTCTTTCTTCTTTATTAATTTATTTTTTCCCTCTACTGTTTAAATCCCCCTGGAACTCAGTGCAGACAGTCCTCAAGCTTGACAGCATTAGCAGAGGATCAACCTTGCACCTGAAACGAGTCTCAAGCTGATATTAGATAGGACTCCCTGGATGTGGCTCAGCAGCAGTTTGCATGTGGCTATTCCCTACCACACCCAAATATGAAAACAAGGCATCAATCTCTGTTTATGCCATTGCAAGGAATGGTGTAAACATCACGAGATCATTACAGGAAATTCACGTCATAAAAAAGCAGGGAATGAGTAATACAAACAGATGAATGCTTCCAGGCAAACTGGAAACTTCATACCAAAAAAAGGGGGAAGGTGTCTTCCAACCTCTGCTGCACCAAAGAAATGCCAATTGCAAATTAAAACCAGAATGCTTGTATTTCATTAGGGTTAGGAAGGAAATTCTGTCTGCCCTCTGACAGCTGTCCGTGCCAGCCAAAAGTGAATTTATGGCATAACTGAAATTACATTCCTTTTCTGCTACTCACTTGCTTCTGCTGAGCATCATTATGCTGATGCAATTTATCATGTTTTATATCTGAAAGAGCTGTTCTGTTTCCACAATCCCACCCTTTGTACCATCACTCTCTAAAAATCTGGGCATTATAATCTTCTTCCCCCTCGTGCTTCCCTTTCATGAAAACTCTGCAGACAATTGTGAGAGAAAATACAGAGGACATGCACAATCCCAGATAACTATCAAATCTTCTGAGAATTAAGACATACTTTCACTGTCACAGGTGAATTTTCACTTTGAGCTTTTGGCTCCAGTGTCCCTCATTTAGCAAATGCTCCAAACCCACCAAAGAGCAGAAGCAGGCAGCAGAAGAGAGGCAGCAACCTGCAGCTGATATATCTGTAAGTAGGTAAGCGCCGTGCGACTGCCTGTCCTGGGAGGGGAACATTTGTACCTGTAGTTTCCCCTGATGCTTGGCAAAGAAAGGAAAGGGAACATATTCTCTTCCATTTCTCCTGGCAGACAAATGAATTAGCATCCGCTACCGAAGGCAGAAGCTGGTGGGTTGGCCAGTGCCCTCAGATGTGTTATTGTAAGAAGAGGCTACCTCCACTGATCATAGCAGAGAACAGTCGATCCGTGCCAAGGAATACAGTCTGTTCAGCAGGACATTTTTTTACTCTTGTTTATGAACAAACCTCATCCCATGCTGAGATTTCAGGACTGGTAGTCAAAAAGTACACTAAACAGATTTACTTTGAAGGTCTGCTTGATCAAACGGCGAGCCTCAGACGCTGCTTCATGTACCATTTTCAAGAACAGAAATACCTTTTTAAAGTAGCATGCTCAACCTCACCTAGTCCAGATTTTAGTTCGTTATCTGTTGCTGCAATGCTGAATTGACAGTCTGGAGTTGACAAAACGGTACCACAGATGGGGAAAATGGACTGTGTGGTTGCTGGATCCCACATCGTGTGGGTAGGAATAGGTACTCCACTAGAAGATGTTAATTGGAGGTTTTTAAAGCCAACCATTGAGAGTATCCACAATTGCAAGATACTGAAACCTTGATATTTTATTTGGCTGTAATCAAATTACTTTATCAAACCTCACGCACTTGTTTGCTGTTGAATGTCAAACGAAAATAATGGGTGCTTTAATGCATATATATTAGTCTGGAGGATTCATTAGGTCTCAAAGAATAATCAATGGTTTGAGACAGAAAAAAATCTTTTTGTTGGGCAGTCTGCCTCCAGAGATTGTCACTGTTACTTGGGAAGGCTTGACTTGCCCTTGCCGCATAGCCAGCTTCTCTTTAAAAACTGCAGACAAACAGCAATCAGCTCTTTGACACCTCCAGGGATCCAATTCCCCTACCTTCAATCCCCTGTAAATATAAGTACTGTCATCACTTTCTCCCATATTTCAAAATTCCCATGAACTGAATGCTGAAGTCCTAAAAAGCTTAACATGGACTGATTTTTCCCTCCTTGGACAGTAATGTGATATTTCACTTTGCATTTCTTCATCGCATTGCTCCCCAAGGCTGCCTTTGTAACGCAAGCTCAGTCATGAAAAAAAAATAGGTCTGCAATTAGAGAAAGATAAGAAAGTAAAAAGCCAAAGAGCTATTACACCATGAGCTTAAAAAAAAAGAACTGCAGGTAGCTATGATCATTCTGACATCTGCTCACTTGTGGTCAAATTCTCCATCTCCTATCAAAGAGGAAAAGATAAGTTGTTACTGCTATGCGTGCTATAGAGGCAGAGTCTGACTGCCTGGCTATAATAGCTAGGAGTGCTGTCAAAAAAACCCCTAAATGCACAGTCACTAATGATTTCATTATGGTAAATCTTTCATTTGAAAATAATAGTCGGTACCTAAATGGAGAAAATAGAAACTCGATAAATCCTTAATGATGCCTAGTCTCTTTATGCTAGCAGTTTCACATGGTAAAAACAATTCTTCTTGCAAATGTCAACCTGCCAATCTGGTTTAAGGTTTTAAACCTTTATGAAGAATTTCAGAGGAAGAGTAGAAATATTACTGTTAATGGCTTTGTTTGAAATGTCTTGATTATGGATAATCAGCTATGAGCCGTTGCAAAACAAGAAGCCCCTGAAAAGAAAATTATAGCTAAATCAGAAGTATTCCAAGGCTTACTGCTCGTCATCCCCCATCACAAGTCTCCAAGCAGTGACTGCCACGTCCTCCTCGCCCAGCGGTTCCCACTTCTGAGACAGGAGTAAAATGAGCCTTTGGTGGTGGGCGATTTATCTGAACTATTTCCTCTCCTGATTGCCCAGGAGGAAATCTCATATTCTCCCTCTTCTCATCCCTGAGCTGCCGAGTAAAACTCAACTCCAGGACCTCAGAGCAAGAGCTAGAGTGACCAAGTGAGGAATCAAATCAGTTGCAGTCCAGGAAAGGGATGAAAAGACAGCTTCAGTTTTAAAGACTAGATTGTAATATGATTAGAATGACAACCTTTGCATTCCAATTAGTGCTCCTGTCCCCTTCAATTATGTCGGCTGATGACCTGGAATAAAGGTGCCAGGATCCAATCAACACCCACATTTAAAACCAGTTAACAGACTGTCAGGTTCAGTTGTGAAAACGCCTTTATTAGTAACTAGTCTCAGTGAATCCTGGAAAGCACTGTCAGTCTTTATACATTGAGAATTACATGCTGATTGGTTTTGGAAACTGAAGATAATGTACGGAAGGGCCTTCTTTTTCCCTCTCTCTTGGTTTGTGTTCACTATGAAAAATCATGTAGTAATGTTAGAGATCTTTGCATTAACACCAAATTCTTCGAAGAAGTATTGTACTTCTTGTGGAGCATTACATTGTGGATGTTTGTGGAGTATCACTTGTGGATACTTGTGGGGTATCACATCCATAGCCTTTCTATTGCTCTTGCAGCCATGAAGACATGAAGCACGTGTGGAATGTCCATGCCAGCAATGCTCATCCCCACAAGGCTCCTCTTCCTTCCCTTTGACTAAGAAAATTACTGCCAAATTTTCTCCTGATCATCTTGTAGCAAAGAAACAACAATGCTGAAGTTCTTCACAGTGCTTATTCATACCGACTCAGAAGGACAGCAGTTCATGCCATGTACCTGTTTCTTCCAATAGGTAGCACAAAATCATGTTCAATGAAAGGCAGGAAATGTTCAATGAAATTGGCAGGAAAGCCAATGCCTCATCTTCCTGTGCAGAACTGCAGAAACTCCTTCTATTTTCTACGTTTTTCCCCCAAAGAATACACAAATTGTTACATACGGTTACTCTTACAACAGTTGTGGCCAAGAGAAGCAAGGGACATCTCTGCATTTGTACTACCTGAATTACTGTCTCCTGTATGGCTGTGTGGACTGGTGGACTATCCACTCAAACAAAACTGAACAGACACAAAACTTTATCCAAGAGTGAAATCAACACTGCAGGATCAAAAACATCCCGACTTTAATATTCACTGACATATTGTTTTTCATTTTGTTTGGTCTTTGCACTTATTACAGTCAGGACCAGAATGGAAGTGACAAATGATCCCAACAAGGGAACGTTCTCACAGTATTTCCAGGGAAACTGAGAGCAGGTGGAACCAGAAATAGCACAGAAAAAAAATTCCTGTTTAAAGATTTTTGTGCTTGCCTGAAGCCCTGACCTAGGGGAGCAAAAACTTCTGGAGCAGCTGTAAAGTAACTTTTCAAACAGTATAGCTCAGCTCCCAGCACTAGAGACTGCTGTCCCAAGGTGTGCCTGAAGTCCTGCCCATCGCAGCTGCCCCTAACCTCAAGGGCTGGTTTGCATAGACTGGAGAATTGTGGGTTCGACTTAGCATCTGCATCTGTAATATGCAGAGGAAAAGCCTAAGGTGAAGAAGAGAGGGAGGGAACAAAAGATGTGAAAATCCCACCAAGGAGGGGCCAGTAGAAGGGGAGGGAGGAAAGCTGATACGTTTGGCCATCTGAGGAGATGGAGGACACCAAAAGGGAGGACTGGTGTGCTGGGCATTTCAAAGATGCATTCCAACTCTTTTTTTCTTTTTTTTTTTAGGAAACACCTTAATTTCTTTCTCCTTTCCCTTGTGAAGGTAATCCAGAAACTATAGTCACATGCCCTGACAGCTGACCACAACAGTGGAGAACTTAAGAGCTATCCTTCTATAATTTTGATGCATAATGGTCAAGGTACAACAGTAACCTCCTTCCCACAAGTGATTTCCACCACTTCACATCCTGATGAGTAATGTAGGACCTACATTTCACTGCCTCCCCAGACTAATATGGGAACCTTCCCCTATAACCGCGCACAGTTCGTGATACCTGTGGCAATATGCACTACATCTTCTGGTTTGGGAATAATCAACAGATTAATAAAGTCATCATAAAAGACACATGAGCATGGCAATGGAAAACCAGAAGGACTCCTTGAGAAAGGAGGACCCTGGGAAATACTGACCTGTCAGCCTCACCTCTGTGCCTGGGAAGGTCATGGAACGGATCCTCCTAGAAACTATGCTAAGGCACATGGAGGACATGGAGGTGATTCAAGACAGCCAGCATGGCTTCACCAAGGGCAAGTCCTGCCTGACCAACCTAGTGGCCTTCTATGATGGAGTGACTACATCAGTGGGCAAGGGAAGAGCTACGGATGTCATCTATCTGGACTTCTGTAAGGCCTTCGGCACGGTCCCCCACGATATCCTTCTCTCTAAATTGGAGAGATATGGAGTTGATAGGTGGACTGTTTGGTGGATAAGGAATTGTTGGATGGTCGCATCCAGAGAGTACTGGTCAATGGCTTAATGTCCAGATGAAGATCAGCGACGAGTGGTGACCCTCAAGGGTCCGTATTGGGACCAGTACTGTTTCATATCTTCATCAATGACATGGACAGTGGAACTGAGTGCACCCTCAGCAAGTCTGCAGATGACACCAAGCTGCAGTTGACATGCCTGAGGGATGGGATACCATTCAGAGGGACCTGGACAAGTTCGAGAAGCAGGCCCATGTGAACCTCATAAGGTTCAACAAGGCCAAGTGCAATGTCCTGCACCTGGGTCAGGGCAACCCCTGGTATCAATACAGACTGGGGCATAAGGGGATTGAGAGCAGCCCTGCAGAGAGGAGCTTGAGGGTACTCGCAGAGGAAAAGCTAGACATGAGCCGGCAACGTGTGCTCGTGGCCCAGAAAGCCAACCATATACTGGGCTGCATCAAAAGAAGTGTGGCCAGCAGGTTGAGGGAGGTGATTCTGCCCTTCTACTCTGCTCTGGTGAGACCCCACCTGGAGTGCTGCATCCAGCTCTGGGGTCCTCAGTACAGGAAAGACATGGACCTGTTGGAGTGGGTCCAGAAGAGGGTCACCAAAATGATCAGAGGGATGGAGCACCTCTCATGAGGAAAGGCTAAGAGAGCTGGGGTTGTTCAGCCTGGAGAAGAGAAGGCTCTGAGGAGACCTTATGGTGTCCTTTCAATACTTAAAGGGGGCTTATAAGAAAGACGGGGACAGACTTTTTACCACAGCCTGTTGTGACAGGACAAGGGGCAATGGTTTTAAACCAGAAGAGGGTAGATTTAGATTGGACATAAGGAAGAAATTTTTTGCGATGAGGGTGGTGAAACACTGCAACAGGTTTCCCAGAGAGGCTGTAGATGCCCCATCCCTGGAAACATTCAAGGTCGGGTTGCATGGGGCTCTGAGCAACCTGATCTAGTTGAAGATGTCCTTGCTCATTGCAGGGGGGGTTGGACTAGATGACCTTTAAAGGTCCCGTCCAACCCAAACCATTTTTCATGAAGGACCAGACTCTTGAAAACTGAAAGTGGAGGTGAACAAACAATCCTCAATTATTTTTGATAGAGAAATATATTATATATGATGAAAAAACATTAAAGAGAAAAGCAACTTAAAGGCTTTCAGATTTAAATCTGCTTTAGAACTGCTGTTCTAAATCTGCTGTTTTGACACTACTGCACTCAGGGATGGGAATTTATCCTGAACTCTACATGCAGCGACGGTGAGGAGAGCTGCCTTCACCAATCTTCGCACAAGACCCAGTTTCTCTTGGCGCAGCTGACTGCAGCAAGAGCACACTGAAGAGATTGGACTGTAACTATTTTGGAGTGATCCCTGAGAAAGAGGCCTTAAATAGACCAATACGTACATCTGGCAATCTCAGATGGATCATTGTGCTCCTTCTGCCCACGTAGACATGTTGACGTCGCTAAATATCAACACAATTTACCCTCCCCAGCTCCAGTTACTATCACTGGAGCAAGACCTGAAATTTTCATATTAGGGTAAGAATATCTTGCAATGCTTATATTCATTTGGGATCGAGCTTTCCTCTTGCAACAAAATATGAAGTAAAAAGAAAAGGAAACACAGAAATCAGAGATGATGTACCCATTGGGGCAGATAGTGTCATTTTTCTAGATTGAATGAACCACCGTTACGGGTACTAAAAGAAATTTCAGGCTTTCGCACATCAAGGCACAAACCCAAACCCAAATCAAGCGAAGGCTTCGCCGTGCCTCCTCCCACAGAACAGAAACTGTCTCCTTCCCAGGCATTTCTCAGCAGGCTGAGTGTAGGAACAGGGTGAAAAAACATGCCAGCTTTGCAGCGAGCTCCCTGGTGATATAACTGCCGTCAAAACCCATGGGGATCTGTGGGGTGTGGGGATCACTCCTATGGGGAGGAGAAAGGGGCTGAAGTACTGCACATGCCACCGCTTTGGCATGAATCAGGTTTGTGAAAAGAGCAAGATGGGTGAAAGTATCCTCATCTGTGGCATAAAGGAAACAGGTTATTTACAGAAAGCAGCAAAATGTGCTGATTAGAGGTTGCTTGAAGACTCCCAACTGCCAAATTCCACCTCTCTGCTTCTTAATCCCTTTTTGTGACTTACTTGCACCGAGCGACTCCATTTTTCCATTCCAGGGGAACAGAGAACTTCCTGATGGATCCAGACAACGCGTGACGCACCGCCAAGCTGGGCTGCCTGACAGCCAGCAAGGCTTTGGGCGGCAGAGCCAGGCTTACCAGCACGGTGCCAGGCGTAGGGAAGGGGGAAAGCCCAGTGCTGTAGCATGTGGCAGGGCAAAACCTGCCAAGATGGTCAGATCTTTCCCCCTCGGTCATCCTCTGACAGCTTGAGTAGTGCGATGTTAATAATTCATAAGTTATCTGTGCAATAAGTTACGTTCGCCTTTTAAAAATAGAGCTAGAGAAGCAAATGTAAATAATTAATTTGAGAAGAGAAATAATCAATTAACCCTTTCAAAGAAGGACAAAAATCAATAGCTCTGACTTTTTTTCACCTGCCTAAGCATTTCCGGACAGTGCCATCCCGGTGGCTGCCAGTACTCTGATGTGACACGGATTCCTACATGCAGAATCACCACAACAAAAACCACAGGCAAGCTGGGAAATTTGGTAAGAAACTATGCATCTCACAAAGCTCCTCTTCTCACCCTGACAGACTGTCTCTCCCTCTTTTCCATCCCACTACCCAGAGCTCCAGATGCTGGGATGAAATTACCGGTGACGTGAGATGAAAACAGTTGGCTCCCGCTCACCGTAAGCCAGCCAAAGCACGGCAGGAAAGCTGCGCCTCGCAGGAGCGGCGGCACAGAGTTTGTTGGCGATGCCAGCTTGCACCAAGTGCCAAACGAAGGGTGCTTTTTTACAGGTTTATATAACCTTTCTCCTTCAGCTGGAGCTCCCTGATATGCTCGAGACCAGATTCACTTAGGATCTGTGCTGGCTCCTCCGAGCCCTGGGTGGAAAGCGGGGAGGGCAGGGCATGAGACATCTCTGAAACCGCGATGTACTGGGTACCCGTCTCCACCCCAAACACTGTATGACACTTCCCATGTGAACAGTTGCCAGACGGTGGCTGATCTGAATTTTACCAGAGAGCCGAAAGATGAGGGATATTCCTAATTAACGTCAGTGTACACTCGGCTATGGATATTCCAGCTTTAAATCCCAGCTTCTGCTCACAGAACAGCAGCATACTGAGAAAATTTGCTTGCCCTGGAACAAAGTCTTGCCCACACCTTGGCAAGGAAGGAAAAGGGTACTGTCTTCATCGAGGACTTATGCCCTAATTGAAATGTGATTTAGAATATGGAAAGCATGCCCTGATTTTTCCCCCCAGAACAGCACTTGAAGGATTTGCTGCCAGTTTTTCACTACGGCTTGCTGAAGAAAAACTTTAATTATGCTGTGGACAGAATAAGGGAAGGAAAGAAAAATAAGCCCATATTTTTTCCCATGAAAGTTTTATATAGATGTCATAGAGGCTACAGTTTGTTTGCACTGTCACTGCTGAAGCCCACGTGACAGACAGCAGGATTATTTTTGGTAACTGGGTGGAGGATGGGGAGACCGACACACAATTTGAGCTTCGTGGAGGTTATCTCCATGCCAGTCTCTGTTATTGAAAGAGTAACAGTCTTTTAGTTACTAAAAAGACTTCTGCTATATAGTAAGAAAAATATACGACAAAGAGGGCATAGAGGAATTTCAGTCACTATATAAAGAAGGTTTCCTTATAACTAACCAGTACCTGGACAATCATGCAGCTATGGTAGGTCATTGGTCCTGCTGTAAATGCCACCACTTAAACATAATTTCTCCATATGCAAAGCCCAGTTGAGGTCCACCAACATATTTAGGAGCAAGGTCATGAAGGGGGTGAGTTAGAGGATGAGAGGCTCTGCTCAGGCTGAGTAACAGAAGAGCAGGGGTTTTTGCATGATATAAAACTCTGGATCTGATCAGCAGTCACTATTACTTTCTCTCAAAAGCCCTCACCTGAAACTTTATAATAGGATTTGGAAGCAGTGTCAGATGATTGCTGGCAAGTGTAGACAAATAGCAAATACCTAGAAAATAAAGACTAGCTGGAGCTTGGTGGCAATTTACTTGGTAAATCAAAAGTTCAGATGCAGGTACTGTTTGGGGAGGAGGGCATTTATAAGTATATGAGACTGGAACAAAACATTTTAAAAATGTCAAGTTTTTTTTTTTGTTTAAATCTATTTTTAAAATTTCTAAAAAGAAATATGGACAGTGCATTAGAAGATGTATAATATAATTCCTTGGGAAAAAAAATAATTATGTTACTGAGTTTGCTTCTTAACTGCTATACATTTTGAGTGAAGCCAGATCCATTCCCATGCCTTCCCTCCAACCTGTTTGCTGGTACCAACACTGAACAGACCCTTTCACTATCTGTACAGCTCCTGAAATGCCATAACGAGTATAAATCATTCAGTGTGGTTTAGGTACAAATTCATTATTTATCACAGTGAAAAAAAGATACTGGAGACAAAATGGTGATGTGGTAAAACTTTCATACAGTTAATAGTTTTAGTTATGATTATTGCACAAGACTTCATTACTTATAACTGTCACAAGCAGTAACTTCTAAGCAGGGTTACTGAGTCAACACGGTGATCTTGCTTAGCCCTTTTAATGCTATTTGAATCTATAGCTTACAGGTCTTCTCTTTGCCCTGTTTCTCAGCGAATTCCCATCAATTAAACTCACTGATAACTAAGAAAAGTCATATATTACAAAAATCAAAGATTTTTTCACAGTATAGCCCTGCTTCACCCCAGTGAGTAAACTTCATTTGAGAAATGCTGAAGAACATTATGTGCTACCTTAATAAACATGTATGAAGTCCCAGCTAATGAAAACATGGGCAATATTTTCTACAAACAAGTGTGTTTTCACCAAGAATAATTTCGTGACCATTTGTGTATTACTTCACACTGTACCTATGTATTTACATCAGAGAGAAAAGAGGGAAAAGTGATTTCAGATTGCAATAATCATGCTTTACACACATGCTGCGTGTATTATGGCCTACTTAAAAGGTTCAAGGCAATGAAAATCAGACTGTCATGCTCAGCTCTAAGAAGTAGCCATCAGATTGCATTTTGCTATATTATGTTTATTGAGCTAAATTCTTCTATCAGCAAAATTCTCTCCCTCTAGTCATGTTAAACAGAGTAGTGCACATGCACTTTGGAGCAAAATTTGTCTCTAAATAATATGCCTGAAAGATATTTCATCTCATCTTGTATATTTCTATCATTTTCATAAGCATCTGAATGCAGTTTTTCACTCTGTTAAAAGGAACAGCTATTTTAACAGAAAAAATACTTTGACTGTTACAAGCACCAGTTCTTGAAGTGTGCCTCAACAACCAGGTGCTGCAGGGGAGGAGAGGGTAAGCTCAGGCATGACAGCATCCCCATTAGCAAGTAAGCCTTGGATGGAAGAGCCTTGAGAGAAGCCACTGCCCTAAAAAGCCCACAGGTAACCGGGGAAAGCCCATTTACAGTTTTCATCTCAGTCTGTGTCCTAGAGAGATGTGTTGGAGACATTACTAACAGCCAGCAGACTTGCACTTCTCTCCTCTCATGCAGAAATGAATGGAAACAGTATTTCTTGCCTTCCCATTTTGTCTCTGCCTTTCTTTCTAAAAACATCAGTGAATGCAAGCTGCAGCCATGGTCCTCCATCAACTGGAAGTGATTTCCCGAGTGAACATGCCCGGAGAACAGCACTCGTGCCTCTAACAGTCCCAACAACCTGGAGGGCTTGAAGCACAAATGATTTCAACTGAAGTTAGGAGCTGGCCAAGAAAACCTCAGTTTCATGGGGGAGATTGCTGCTACACCAGAGGTCCTTGCAAAAGAGAAAGCAACGCCTCTGGTTGCTCCCCCTCCCGTCCTTCTGCTTTCAGCGTCAATAAAGAGAGACTGTCACCTGCTCGGTACGGCCGTCCCACAAGCAATAAATGCCCCTTTCTTCCCAGTTACACAATTCTCTTTCATTTCTTGCTAAACCATTTCATAGCATTCACGTCAAATCTTTCAGCAGCTGCTACCTCCGTCCCTAATCCTCCCCTCTCTTTGTCCAGTCCAGCAGGGCTACCCTTCCCCAGCAGCGTCGACACTGCCATGGCCATTCCTCTTTCTCTTCCCTGGCTCGCAACGCCAAACCCAGACAAAGAACGTGAGAAAATACACATTTAGCAGCTGTGAACAAGCGACTGACTCGTTCTCCCCATGGGGAACAGGAGTGAGTCCTGTGCCATCTCAGTGCATTTCTACAATAAGTAGCAAAAATGGTTTATTCTTCCCCAGGTATGGAGTTTTTAGAGAGAGGATTACTCTGAGACGTATTACTTGCAGGGGAATTCATAGAATCATAGAATGCTTTGGGATGGAAGGGACCTTTAAAGATCATCTAGTCCAACCCCCCTGCAATTGGCAGGGACATCTACAACTGGATCAGGTTGCTCAGAGCCCCATCCAGCCTGGCCTTGAATGTTTCCAAGGATGGGGCATCTACCACCTCTCTGGGCAACCCGTTCCAGTGTTTCACTACCCTCATTGTAAAAAATTTGTTCCTTATATCTAGTCTGAATCTACCCTCTTTTAGTTTAAAACTATTACCCCTTATCCTATCGTTATTGGCCCTGCTAAAAAGTTTGTCCCCATCTTTCTTATAAGCCCCCTTTAAGTATTGAAAGGCTGCAATAAGGTCTCCCCGGAGCCTTCTCTTCTCCAGGCTGAACAACCCCAGATTTAATGATCACTGTACATAAAGGCACCCAACACTTGCCAAGCATGATTTCATGGTTGCTTAAACTTACACTAAAGACCATCTAGTTGTGAAATATCTTTGCTGAGAAAATATAAGGAACGCATTCCCTAAAGATGCCCTGGTGGCTCCAAGGAAATTATGTTTGGGATGCATTAGATGTTGAGTGGAAGATGTTCAGGTCTCAGAGAAAATCCACTTGCTGTTGTCAAGCCTTTGAGAAAAGACCTGGTTTCTAGATGCTCAGGAGAGAATTGGTAAGGGTTTTGCATTGGTTCAAAGAAAGGAAACTTTGGAAACAGTTTTCTGCATTCTTGCTGTTGACCAAGTTAAATTTTTAATATACATCAGTATTTCTGATGAGCTGAATTAGGATATCAGGAAGGGGAAAATGACAGTTGCAGGCATGTTGCTGAAGTAATCTGTTAGTGACGGAGTAATTTTTTTCTCTCCTGGCAGTCTATTGACTCAAATGGTGATGTTAATAACCTAGACAACAAGAGAAAAAAGCAAGCAAGCCTTGGCAGTGATACATGTACTTATCAAATCTGTGAGGGTACACTGCCTTTGCTTCTAAAGTTATAAGAAAGAAGCAGCTTTGGTAAGTCACAGAAAGTCCTAGCAAATTCCTAGAAGGGACCGTTCTTAGAGACATCCCAGTTTTGCAAGGATATGCTACAAAGAAGTGTTCACAGCGGTAGGAAAACTCTGAAGCTCTGATGGAGAATGCCACAAAAAAGGCATCAGAGGAAGGCCCAAAACCAGCTGAAAAGTTCACAGTAAAAAAAAAAAAAAAAAAAAAAAGGGAAGAGTTGATAAAGGGAAATTGAAAAAGTAGGTGAATGTAATCGTGGAAAGAAATTCAATGAACCACAGTATTGCAGCAGTTAGAGAATACTGAGGCAAAAGAACTCGGTACAGTCAGTAAAGTTAAAAAATATTCAGAAAGAAAACATTATTACCTGGTGAAAGAAGTAGCTTCAAAAGAATCAGTAGAAGTGTTTCAGGCAAGAGTAGCAGAGTGAGAAACCTACACTGCGATAAAAAAACAAAATCTGAAAAAAAATTAGGAAGCATTATGGAAAAGGAAAGCACCATAATACCTCTTGGCTAAGAGGACTGAAAAAAAGCAAATAGAGTGGCATGATTAAGCAAAGTGAATGCCAGGGTGCTGATGAAGACATTCAGAGAAGAATGGTTTCTAACTGGAAGACATCAAAAGTTGAAAAAATTCACAGGTGTTGGTTAAAAATCTTTATCTATCCAGATCTTAGCTCAAAATACATCTATAGGAAATGCTGCAAAAGGCTGGAGGGATGGAGCATACTTACGGAAGAAGAAAAAAAAGAAGGGAAAGAGGTGGCATTATCCTAAAGACCTGTAAGTGACTCACTGATGATCTGAGAGCTCCTTATTGGAACAATCAGTGAAAAACAGAATATTTTGATGATGAGGAGTACCTGGCAGATACCAGAACAAAACAAGAGTCTAGATGTGGTTTTGATAGATTATGCACAAGCTTCTGAAAACATGTAATGAAATGGGAATCCAGAAGTGCATTAGCTATGACACAGCAGTAGGAGAAGAGATAAGAGCGCTGTGAAGGACATGGCAGGTGAGTCCTTGTCACCCTTCCTTTTTGTTGTAACTTTGCTTCTATTATTTGCAAAGCTGAGACACGTTGAGAAATGTTAGTGACAAAAGAGGAAAGCCTGTCTCATATCTACTTAATACAACAACTTGAAATTACACGGTCAGGAGGAGGCAAAAATTAATTTCCCAGTTAAAACTGCAAGGCTTTTTTGAAGGAAATAAGAATCTTATTTAGACAGAGCAAGCCCTTATATATTTCACACCAAAAAAATCCTGTTGAAACAGGAGATCGAAACAGGTACTGGGGTGAAAGAATCCATAACAGCACTAAACAACATAAATGTTAGGAATTCTTCAAAAGATTATCATAAAAAATGAAGGTGGCTTTAAAGAAAGAGTGCTTTCAGAGATGTGTACAATCCCTAAAGATATTTCAGCATACAAAATACATTAAAGGTAATCAACGTATACGCCATCCACTGCAGTGAGAAACTGGACCTGAGGGAATTGTACGGCAGGACAAAGCAGAAGTTAGCACTGAATTAAGCAATAAACGTGAACGCAGATGTGAGAAAACCTTTTTGTTGATCAGAGGATGATAGAGGAAAAGGACTGAGAATAGTCAAGGATATTACAGAAAATGAGCATATGGTGAGAGTGAGCTATATCAGAGAGCGAATACTGTCTAACTGGGTCTCAGGCAATGCTCCAGGACCGGAAAGATGCTCCTTCTAAGTGTCAGCCTTTGGATAGACAAGATGCATAGTCAGGGTGGACTGGGAAGAAGCTACATGGCCTTTGGGTGACTTTTCTCCTGATATATAAAGCACTAGTTTTCCCACCAGCATGTCTAGAATACATTCCTTTAGAGCTTTGTACGCATTAAATGTTCCTAAAGAAGCATTGCTTCTGATAGTTACTTGAACACATCTTGAGGCAAGAATTTTTTTTTTTTTTATTTTTCAGCAATGTCAACAATGTTGCAAACACATACTTATCTGGCACACGTATCACTGTGTTTCTCCAGCTTTTGGCTCATTTGTCCTTGTGTGACCTGCTGAGGACCCCCACCCCTGTCTTCTCGCCTACTGTGACCTTGTGAAATTCTGACTTCCAGAGAAACCACCACTCATGGTACGAAAAACCAGACTATCTCTACTACTACTACTATATCTTATGCTACATCTTATGCCCTGCTGTGCCTCCGGATCAGCATGAATGCATCCCATCATTCTACCTGCCATCTCCCCCTTTCCCTATCTCCCCTTCAGCCGTTGCCTCTTACGGGGCAAAGTCTGCCTCCGAAGTAAGGGTACATTCACTTTGACTTGCAATGCAGCAGAGACAGTTGAGTGAGTTGGGCTTCCCTGCCCTGCTAGGCTGCAGCAATCTAAGAAGCAGGGTAAATTTAGCCTGGTTAGAGATAGCTTGAGACTCCAGCACTGCTGGACCAGTTTCTTTCCCAGTGCTCACCCACAATTTAGTTTCTCAAACCGCTTATTCCTAAAGACCATCAAGTGGTATCTACTGGACCTGTGTGTTAATCAACAACAAGCAATACATTTGGTACTGTGGATGACAGGGTAATTTTGTATGGAGTATAGAATGCAGACCCTGTAACATGGTATCATGTCCATTAAGCACAGCATTCACAAATAACATTGAGAAAGAAGAAGAATAGCTAAAACATCATGCAGACTTTATCTTTTGTGTCAGGCTCCTAAGTAATCTAAGCAACACTGTTATTTACACCTGTTAATGATCTGTCCTGTTAGGTACAAAATACTCCAAAACTCTTGCACTGGACTCCCCATAATGCAAATGCACAGAGAAATTAAATAGGGGTTGTCCTTATAAAACTGAGTCAGGCTTTGTGCTAGTTGACTTGCAAGCATTGTTTGAAAGATTAAAATAACACATAATTACACCAGCTCTCTAAATCTGACCAGGGCTCAGAGGATAAATGCCTTACCTCATTATGTTTAAATGCTCTATCTCAATCTGGTTTAAAACAGAGCAGAGGCTGTGAGCTGCCAATCTGCTGTACTGTTAAGAGAACAGAAATACCGCTACAGACTGGCATGTGGGCTCCGGCAAAGAGCCACGCTTAGTATTTAGCTTTCCTTTACTGTCCCCTGCTCCTCAGCTCACTTGCTTCCAAGGATCGTCACTTCACCCAGTATGACTACGTGTCAGCTCCAATTGAAATGATCCCTTTTCTCAACAGACAGTGTTTCTGCGCTTGAAGTGCAATGTTATTTATACATTACAGACCACATTCCTGCTGCCTAGCTTATGCTGGTGGCTCCCACTGTCACCACTGAAGAGCACCAGTCAAAGCGGTGGCTTGCCTATCTGAAGTATCCTCTCAGAGACAAGTCACGCACACCTCATTTGACTCTCAAATAGGTGGAAGTCCCAGTCTGCGTAAAATACAGTCAGAGCTAGCTGGAGTCAAATCAAAGATAGTTTTGCTCCAGTAGGAAGAGAGGCTTTGAGGAGCCAGTTTAAAATGGGACAGAAGCACTGTGAGAAGCCCCGGACAAAAGCCCCAGCATCACTCCTCTACCTCTCCATTGTTTCTAAATTACCGACATATTTGGGACATACAACAAAGGCGAGGAGACCTTTTAGGCAATTGCACAAGCAATATCAGTGGCATTTCATGTAAGAGTTAGTCTAAGATACTTGCGTGTCAAATTTCCCATCTAACCCAGCCACACCATTCTGCATGGCTTTCCTGACTATTGCTTACCTCTTTTAACTTGTCCAGCTCATTTTGCAGTGTCTGCTTGGATACTTCCACCTCAATAATTTGCTGCCGAAGGATTTCATTTTCATCTTCTGCTTTAACACGTTTCTCCTCCACACTCTCCAGCTCATGGTGCAGTCTGACAGAAACATCTTTGGCTACCTGGTCAGAAGAGCACAAACACATGAAGAGGATCCATGAGGAGCAACAGTCTCCTACAGTAGGAAGCATATTACAACCCTAGACAGTCGAGAGATTTTTAATTCAATTATGAGACTGTTGATGAAGGACTCCAAGCCTTCCAAGTACCAAAATGAACATTCATTTCTAATAAAGAAATCCAAGATGAAAATATATTTGATTACCCGTCTCCAGCTCCCTCTCCACATTATGCTAAGGCAATGCCGTGAACAGCAGGAGGAAATAAGCAGATACCAAACCTGCACATCAAAGTCCCAGCATATCACATCGATAAAACAAAAGATGAGGAATTGTGCTGTAAAGTTAACAGGTCATCGATCAAAGCCGCATCCATGCAGCAGTCTCATCCACCCAAATTTGCTGCTCTAGCAGCAATCACAACTAGGCAAGAGTGATATGAGAGCACAGAAATATATGCTAGCTTAGGTCTTCTGAGTCCAGCCTAATGAGAATAAATATTTATTCCAAAAACATTTGGAAAGGTGATTCATCACGCAAAATGATGAATTACTGAATTACAACAAGTCAGCAAAACCAAAGCAAACAACTAAAAAACCTCAATATCTCTTTAATTTGAATCTATATAAAAGATTTTTACTGAGTAATGTATCATTTCTATTATGATACGGTTATAATTTGTTTTCTATCATAAAAGAGAAAATTAGGTCTGACATTTTGAAAAGTCTGATGACTTGATATGTCGCTCTCATTTCCACTACTGGGAACCAATCATTCCAGTTTCAGAAGGTTTTACGTTTCACATTTTTAAGTACAAAATGCTTAATAATTCTAGTGGTAAGCAGTCCTTCTCCACAGAAGATATTTTCAAAACAGCTACAAGATAGCAATATTAAGACAGATGAGTAAAACTAGATAAGCATCATACCTATACAAACCTTAGCCTTGACGGAAACATTTCTGAAAAATATAAAAACTGTTTCAGTATGAACATAATTTTTACAGGAATTTGTGGTTTTATGGGAATAGCATTTTGCTTCTCTATCTGCCTTGCTAAAATATCATAACAGTCTGTTCCTGTTATGAGTAACTCATTAGGCACTAAGAAATGCAACTTTGACTAGGTTTTTTTCAGTTATTTGGCATAAGCAAGAAGAGAAAAGGAAGGAAATGGCATGAATTGGGAAAAGCATATCAGGTTTTGTTTATGCAGTTTTGCAAAGCTAAGGTTTTCAGTAAAACCAGTAAAACAAAACCCTTTAAATCTTTCACATGCACAAACGTAACTTGACTGCATTTCTTTCATTTTGAATCTAAGCACATGGTTTTTTACTCACTAACACATCTTTTTATGATGATAAGCTGCATATTTGTTCTCCACCGCAGAAGAAGGAAATTGGTCCTGACGTTTGGAGAACTACTGCCTGTTTCATGTGTCACCCTCCCTTCCACTGCAGGGAGCCAAATCCCGGTCTGCTCTCTTGCGCTGTGAATGTGAATCTCTCACCCACCTTTAAATCTTGCTCCAGGCTCCTAATGAGCTCTCCATCCACATGGCCTGTTTGTGCAACTTTCAAGCTTTTCTGTTCTGCTTTCCTGAGACGATATTGCAGAATGCGGCAATTTTTGTTTGCCCGGTCCAGCTCTCGCCGGAGCTCCTGCAGCTGGTAAACATCTTCCTCCAAATAGCTGTCACGCATTTCTTCCATTTCAGCCCGAAGTTCATCCAGCTCATCCTGTGAGAAGTCAAAACAGTGCTCCATCATACCTCTAAATCTCACCCATGGGAGCAAAATAGGAAACACACTCACTAGGATACCATAGTAATGAAGTGATACAGATTGCAACACGCAGCTCCAGAAGTCATAGGAACAGAAGTTTTATCCCAACATAGACTAATTATGCTGAACTAAATTAATGAATACTTACTATATTTCTTACAATTGCTTTAATAATTAAAACCAGACCAGATGCTTATCTGGCTCCTGAAACTGGTAACACCTTCATTTTACCATCTCTAATTAAAATAAAAAGTGCATAATACTCTGCGACTATCTGAACTGATTCCTTGCTTTATTTAGACTACAGTAAACATACTTAACTAGAGTACCTCAGCATCACTGTGTGATGTGCCTTTTTAACAACCAGCACTTCCTAAAAATGAAATTGTCTCTTTAAAACTTTAATGAATCTTTACACCAAATACCAAATTGTTCCATATGAAAATGCTGTCCCATCTGAGCCTAGCACCATGCACTTGCTTAATGACAGATGGGTTGGGTGCAGAAGAAAGTGGGTTTCTGTTGTGTGCACACACATTTCAATAACAGGACCACAGGGACAAAATAAAACCTGTACCCATGCGAACAACCTGGTCATTCTTTTCTGGGCATCATGAACTGTCCCAGTTCCACATTATACCATGAGTGGCACATGCTCTCTAAAGTCAGATTTAAAGATTTACGGCTGAACAGGATAAGCTCTATCATTCCCATTTGTTTAATCTGTGCATGGCTGAAGCTCCAGAGCTAAAACTCAGTCTTCCAAGCACAGGGGTAAAAGCCATTAAACTACTGCGTGACAGGAAAACTATGACTCTACTAACTTTGAAAAAAGTTGGGGGAAAAAGTCAAGAAAAAGAGCCAGGAGAAAGATATTTGAAATGAACTATTAATTTTTATATTTTTTTTTTTAAATTGCATTTGATACTATAAAGGCCAAATTTTCTGTGGAAAACATAGCTTAAAAAAGATTCAAGGAGAACATGTATCAGTGCTAGCTGTACTGTCATCTCACTTCAGATCTGTAAATAACACTTGAAATACCAAGGATGGCTGGAGAGTATTTCACACTTGTCTCAGGTGGAGAAGACACTGCTATGGAGTTACCTCCCTTGACAAAGTCCCCCGCCAGGCTGGACCATCCCTGCCCCATCCCTCCATGAACATGTCTGCCTACAGCCCCCTTGTAGTCCTCTCAACCATTCCCCCTTCCCATGGCCTAACTGGATGGATGGTCATGTTTTTCCCTGTATTCATCTTACTCCACTGGAGCTTTAGTAATAAATGAGGGACAGATCTTGTCTCTGAGCACAGTCCTGACCAAAGGAAGACGTGTCGAACTTCTTTAGCCTTCTTAGTTATGTTAGAATTATAGTGTTACTCCTACCAAAATCCCATCCATGTATTAAAAACTCCAGTATTTACACAGCTATGTTTTAACTTCGGTTAGTTGAGCCAGCATAAGTCAAATTTGGGGTAAGCACAAGGCTTGTTACTTCCAAAAGGACCACTTTGAGCTCAGCAGCGAGGCTTTGCTCCACCAGTACAGCCCTCCCAGGGCTCTATACAGTTCTCCCTAGATGCTCAGAAAGGACAGACAGGTTTTCTCACAAGCCCACTATATCGCTATACATTCTCAATATATTCAGATTTCTGCTGTAGGGACATCCTGTCCCACAGTCTCCCTGGGACAGCTGCAGGAGTAGGATATTTGCATGGATGGAGAAGCTCAAGGGTTACTCCCCAGTGAGCTGGATCATGCTCGTGCCATACACTGTCTGAAAAGGAATAATAGTGTAAGCACAGTAGCAGAAGTTACCCTTGCAGCAATGACATCCTCAGAAGTTGCAAATACATTAATTAACCACAAACAGCTGACTGCGAGGAAACAAATGAGCTCTGCAGACCAAATCCAGCAGGACTCTTTCAAAAAAATTTATGGTCCGGGCCCTGTCTACTCCTCCTCAGGCTACAGCCAAATACTCTGGCCAGTTTACAGCCAACACACTGGTGAAGTTTTAGTAAGTGACTGATACTTTTAAAAAGAAAAATATAGCAATGTATGCTTCAGTGAATTGAGGGGGAGACCTCTTTTTCTTTTCAATGTACACCTGTTTCACTGTGCTTCACATTTACAGACGCTTTCAGGAGGTAAAGTAAAAGTTTACCCAGTAAAGACAGAGATGCAGAAGAAAATGTCAAGGTTTTAGAAACTGGTTAGAGAGTAGCAGTGGCTTCTGAACCTAGGACAAGAAGTACACTTTTGCATTACCAGTTTATTAACTAGATATTTTGGCTAAGGTACTCATACCAAAAGTACAGCTAATACAGCCCTCTGGGATGAACACGACCAGAGTTATTGCTTAGGGCTGTCTGCAGACTCAGGAGTTGAATCTACCTCAGCTAGACTTAAGTTCAATTAACTTTTTAATATCATCTTCAGAATGCTAATGTTAGATTAATAATTTGGTTGTAAATTGAGAATTTTGAAACACAAATCCACAATAAAGGAAAACATCTGTCATTACCAAATTAATGGGATCTGGTTTATAATCTGATGTTTATATTTAAGAACTAAGCAATGGCTTTCATGTATTGTGGCCTGCAAAGAGCAATTATAATGTTATTGCTCATCTCTTAAACTTCCTTCTTCTCTATATCAGGTTTTGGAATTAGTAAATCCGGTTGGTTTCTAAAGACAAATAATCCACGATATTTGACTTCAACGTATTTATTACAACCAAATTTGGAAAGTGAAACTCACATCATTTTAAACAACCTAATCCCTGAAACAGTCATCCCATTGAAACCGAATATTCTCAAATCCTCTCAGTGGGCATGGGAGCTCTCCCAGCCTTACGAGTCACTCTGTCTCCGTTGGAGACTTGAATCCAATGTCTTTCCTCCCACCAAAGAAGTTCCCCGAAGAGCTGCAAGCGTTGGCATGAGCTATACTTCAGGAGATAGGCCTGTCTTTGACCTCAAAACTGAAGTTTTCTCAACCTCCCTTAATGTACAACTCTGACTTTCCAAGTCTTTGATTTTTTTTGTTATGCTTGCCTCTGGTTTTGGTTACAAATACACAGTTTGCTTTTCGCTCATGTAATTTTGCAGATAAACTCGAATTTAGGATAAACTCAAGAAAGCTGTACTTCAAAACCTTGCACAGTTCTCCTCTCAGATTTTTTTTGACTGATTTGAGCTTCTTTTCCACACTTAATTTTTTTTCTACTCCCAAAACTTTCATATAGAAATCAGACTGTTTCCCAACCCCTTGTATTTAGGAATACAGCATCCTTTGGATGAGCTTTAAAACACAGCAACATACATGCAAACACAAAGGCACAACAAATTTTGACCGTATAAGGAACGGAAACCTCGCCATACGGGCCGCACGCAGCGCCAGCCTGCTTTCTGCTGTATTACTGCAGTGCCTGGGGCTTCAACCTACGTAGTCTGTCCAGATCAGGGAGGAAAAACTCAAATGGGACAGGTTAAATCTTTTTGAGTAGCAAGGTGAAGTCCTATTTTTATATATTAAAAATATATATACAGGAGCATGTCACTTCTGAAACGTCAAAATATAGGAAAATGATATGTGGTTCAGATTTTGTATGACAGCACACAATTATGGATGCTGGGATAATCTTTTAGTACTTACAGTAAAGACATAATCTTGCTCTTGATACAGGCCACAAAACCAATGGCAAGGGTGTAGATGCTTCCAGTTCATAACAGCTTATTCGCCTTGGTAGGTACTTGTGATTCTGCCATAGACACTGAGACCTTGTGTCAGCATCTCCTAAGTCAGAGCTGTTACGATTACACCTACAAAACCAGGACAGCTTAAACTCCTCTGCTGAAGTGATGTGTGCACACCAAACAGAGGAAGCTAAGTTAAAGACCCAGGGAAGTGGAAATTACAACTGAAACTATGATGGTCCTACTTACTAAATCGGCAAACCTACCGCTTTGAAGGAAAACGTGTCAACCATTAGTGAAATCAATGGTAAATGCAGCAAAGCCAGAACCTTAAAAATCCCAAACTCAGTAGCTCACAAAAAAGATGCTTTGGCTGCGAGGCAGCTGGTAATACTATATAAACCCAATCCCTGACTTCGTTAAAATGTATTGTTCTTATTACTATTATTATTGTGAGTGAGAATTAAAGCTCTTTCTCTCAGGAGGAATTGAGCTTCATACTGTGGACTTTAATATTGTAAAACTGAAGAAAGATCAGAATAGGCACTTAAAAGTAATTAAAACAAACAAGTAAGAAAGCGGCCATCCTTCTTTGTGCACCTAAAAAATGGAGAGCCTGCTCCCTTCCTTAAACAGGGAGGACCTGCTCCAGCATCCCAAAATGGCAATTGAAATTGGAAGGTTAAGTGCTGGCATAAGAAGCTTCACTTTGCTGTACATCCCTGTAGGGGACGAGAGCCTCTTCTTGAACCCCTTTAATTTAATGGTAATTAGGTTATTAGTTTCAGTAAGAACAGCACCAGGCAGAGAGTCCTGGAAGAAAGAACATTGTTTAGGAAAAAGCTAAACTGCTTTTCTTTCCAGATGTCACCCTGGTCATCAGAAAGAACAAATACAAGTGTGGAAAAGAACATAACTTTCCAACTGGCAGCTCTTTCCAAATTTGCAGTAGAAATCCAAGCTGCTCCTGCTCCTGAGCCTGACTACTTATGGTTTCAGGTACTTGGTCCAAATAACTTCCTAAAGGCCAGCTATTTGGGGTCTAACAGGGATCGCTCATCTGAGATTCCCGGGGTGGCTGTATGAACACAGGGCCACACTTAAATAGCTGCTCCATTTGCAGGATTCCCCTAGACTTCAGTGCAAAAGCAAGAGAATTAGGATTCACTGTTTCCCTACCAGTCTACCAAGCCAAGGTGAATTGGCTGAAAGGGGAAAGCCTGTGTGCAGTTTACATCGCTGCATAGCCCAAATAACCACATACTGATGGTGTCATTTCACATCTGTACTGTGCAAATTGAAGACTTGCCTGTCAGAAGAGAAGCCATTATCTCATTAATACCTTTACTGATGTCATGCTTGTTTATTATTGATTTAATTTATAATGATGTATAATTAAGGGTAAATTATAGGAATATGCCTTGTTTAGGATTCTTAAAAAAAAAAAAAAAGAGAGAGAGAGAGAGAGAGAGAGAGAGAGAGAAAGAGTCAGGCCATGCAGCTATTACACTAAGTAACCCATACTCATATGAGTCATTCCCACTGAAATGACCAGGAATACTTGTACAACTGATGGGCTGTGTCTACCTGGCCAGTCTGGTTGAGATCCATAATGAGGTTTGAAAGTAAATTTTCCAATCATCCCCACTGATCTGGGGATCACATTCCCCAATGACTGAGCACTCATTCGGTCCACAGAGCACGCAAGAACTGGATTCCTTGTGAACCAAAATAAACAGAGACCTAGTGCTCCAAGGGTGCACCAAATGTGCTCGATTACTCTTGAGTCCTCTGGACAATTGTAAAACACATGCACGATGGAGATGATGTTTTGTTCAAGGGGCCAGGCTAAATACAGCCCAAAGTAATACCCCTAAACTGCATATAAAGACAGAGGTAGGGGCATCAGCACCAGCTGCGCCTAGGTCACCCTGCTGATCTACCCTCACTGATCTGAATTACTGGCTAATATAGACAAAGCTCTTAACTCAGAGCGTGAGTAGAGACTAAAAACTGGAACCCAACCACAAGTCAAAAAAAAAAAAAAAAAAAGGAATTTTGGAAATTACAATTAGGGAGAAATTACATGCAGAAAATAGCATAAAAGATGTATAGATACTGAATTAATTACTATGCATTTACAGTTATGTATATTAGCAAACTGTAAGTCTTTAGGCTCCAGTGAATTAGAACGGATCAGTGTCCAGAAGTTATATACTAACTTGGAAACATCTGCAAACTAGGAAGACAAAAACATACAAAACCAATAAACTGTACAGTATTTAAGAAAATGCAAATGAAGGATAAAATTAAATTGTGTATGTAAAAAATGTAAGTATTTATTAATTTAGCCAAAAGTCATATTTATAGATTATGCCAGTATTATTTTAAAAATAGAAAGTTATTTAATATACATTAAATCAAATGAGGAGAGAGTGAGGAAGGGAGGAGGGGTGGAAATTACAGTGGGTAGCTGCTATTGCACTGGCGAATCCAGAACTTCTAGAAAGTCCTTGATAAATCTGAGATTCATGAACTGTGATTTTACGTAATCTCTGTTTTTGTATTTTAAATATCTCAAACTGTCTGTATGTAGGAGCTGCTGCTGCTGCTAAGGAATAAACACATCCCCCATATCACTTTACAGCAGAACTGCAGTAGGGATAAATATGCTCGAAAAGGCTTTGGTTGGAAGAAAGCAACAACCATTATTTTTGCCTCTTGCAAAATATGTTAATGAACCTAAAGTCCCTGGGCCCCTGATATTATTGTTTAAATCTCAAACCAAACTACTTTACCAGGCGTGCACCGATCCGACGTTGTTTGAAGCTTGTGCACAAAATAAGATGAGAACTGAAAAATCATAGGACCGTGAGCACCTGTTGGCTTCAGGGCTGGTTTAAGTTTGCAGGATCTGAGAGTGAGAGCAGCGTCTGGCAGCTTTTCTGCTTCATTCAAGCATTAGCCCCGGTATTGTTTCAACACACTTCCTCGACTGGGGTGGCTGAAGCCGTTCGAGGAGTCATCTGGCTGGTACAACATTGATATCATCTATTGAGGGCCACCAAGGGAAACTATTGCCTTGCATCATGCAGCGAATCCCCTCCAGGCAGTGCAGGGGTTGACGGGGACACAGCTGGGGCTAACAAGGCACACGGCCTCGCTATTCTTCCCCAAAGTGACATCTCCCTCCGACAGCTGACCGTTCCCCCGGCCGAGCCTGGCCACGCAGGTTTTGTGCCCCAGGCAGGGTTATCACCTCCGTTCTCTTTGGGACCGCCAGTCACCAGGTGGGAAAAGCAGCATGTCAAGCAGAGAAGGGGGATGAGCTTTGTTTTGCTAACCCCGGTAACCCTCACTAAATGGAAAAAAATTGGTCCCATTGCTTCGCATCATTTTTGCTCTGCAAAACCCTTTGACATACACAAGTCCCTACAGGTTAATCAACAGTGGTGTTACTCCTCATGAGTTCATCTCAAGCCTATGGACTCGAAGATCTACAGTTTCGAGGGAGCTGAGGAATACAATGTAACCTCATATGACACACACTGTGATTTTAAACAAAAATGGACATCCTTTAGATGTATCAGAGTGGAATAAGGGGCTTGGAGTGGCCCCTTATTCAATTTATATCCAGCATATGTCTCAGATAAAAATTAATATAGAAAGAATAAAGACAAAGCAAGGTAAATGAGACAATTATCTAATAAATCCAAAATAGTTTAGAATATATTTTTGTGCTAGTCCACACTGTAGCAGCATTTCTGGCATGTTGAACTTACACCAACACACACACAAAGAGAAGGCCCGGTAAAGCAAAGCAGAGCAAGCACCAGTTTCGTTTTAAGGGCTGTACGAAGTGTTATGCCTCACATAGGAGGCTGCTTTCACACTGTGGCCATGAAGGATGTAAAGAGAAAAGGGGCATGTGTCACGACTAAAATACCACTGCTGTTTCTGCTAGCACGTTTATTTAATTAAAACAGACTGAGTTAAACTTTGGCAGGAATAAAGCAAGAACATTTTTAATTGCTAATATTTGAGCCCTCTTGATCCCTCATCCTTTAGAGGGCTCCACATCACAAAGAACTTCTGTCAAAGTTTCCCAAGGACTTGCATAGTACATGACGCTTCTCCACGTGCTGGACACTTTAAAGTAATCCTGAAAAACAACCACTTGTGTGGGCAGTATTTTGCTATTACTAACAGGACTGGCTAGCAATAACTAAAACTTTACCTGCCGCTAGCACTTACCGATGACCTCCTGGCTCCACAGAGTCAGGCACCACGACATAATTTCTCTCTTACACATCAACAAATAAATGATACCTTTTAAATGCTGCTGTAGTATTACAGTCTTCCCCCATAGGCAGCTGAAATAAGGTTACGCAAGAAATACACACAACTGAAATCAATGATGAAATTTCACAGAGGTAGTAGAAGAGAGACTTCCCAATGCAAACACTTCTCCTCAGCCACTTCATCTACAGGCTTAACTTTACAGATAGCTGGCCACTGCTGGAGCCGAAGTTTCATCTAGGGTAAAATCACAGTCCCTGGACATATATAAGGTGGTAACTTGGTATCAGGTTGAGATCTGGCTCACAGTATATGAACTCTGAGACGATTGCAGCACCAACAGTTTGCTCTGCAAAGGCTTCCATGGAGCATTCTGAGAGACTTCTAACACTTCTTGAGTAGAAATAAAAACAAATGATTGTTTGCTTTGTTTTTTGTGGTAGCCCTTTAATCTCCAGTAATCTTCAGCGCTAAGTCTATGTCTATGTGTATATATATATATATACACATGCACACACACTATGTTCCATAACCTATGTTCCAGACACAGGAAAGATACATGAAAGACCTTCCTGCACGAATGATAAATTTCCCTGAAACAGGCTTTAAAATTATGCACACTTACTGTTGCACTCCAGCTGCAGGGAGGGATAAGGAGGAGTGAAAACTACAAAATTCGGCATATGGCCACGCTCAGGAAATTAACAGTTTCTTCTGGGATTTATCTAATCATTTGTCTATTTACAGCTGACAGCTTCCCCGTTATCCCTTAGCCCCCTCCAGTTAAAGGAGCAACACAGCTCGCTCCAATATCAACCAAGAGAACCGCGTTGCAAAAAAGGCAAGGAACAAACCCACAAGTAAACAACTCGGGCAATGCTGTGGTTTTAATTTGCAGAAGGTTTTCGTAGGTTTCCCTAGGAAAGGAAAATGAAGTTTGGGAATTCTCCTGATAACTTCTGCACCACTGGGTTTTCTCCAACCATTTCGGGAGAGGAGCACAACTGCTAAGGCTTCATGCACCCAGGTGGCCAAGGAGAGCAGACAGACCATATACTCATTCCCCGCAGAAGAGGTGACAGCGTGAGCTCGCGGCTTTCCGGGCACCAGGACATGCCCACTGGAAGTCAGCTGAGACACAGAGCCCCAAGAAACCAGTCTGTATTATCCTACTGGTCTCAGAAATACTTGTAGGCTGAAAAAGTCAGAGTCCAAATCAAAGAAGGGTTGGGACACAATTGCTGTAGATGATGAAGTCATCAAGGTGAAAGACCTGAAGACACTGTTGCACAGGGTGAGAAGTTTGAAATGATGTAGAATAAAGTTCTCTACCTAGGACTTGCCAATGTCAATTAGGTCTCGTGATGAGAAAGTCCCTCAGGTGGGACACCCTAACAGTGATCAGTCCCAGACAATTCAGAAAAACTCTTTTTTTTTTCAGTTTCCCGTAGTTAAAAATTACTTTCACTATGACACAAGAGGCTTAACACATTCTTCATAATAGGTTAAAGTTTAAGTACTATAATTGTGCAAATCCTGTAATGCAAAGAGATGCTCCTGGGCTTTTGGCCTCTGTGACTTTTAATGGCAGTGCAAGTTTACCCACTCCTAAAGCAATTCCTATTATCAATTCTGATCTCATTACATCTCCTCTTGCTTCTGGGCTGTCAAGTAAAACAGAAGCTTCTGATAAAGGTTCTCTGTGCTGCTCATCATTTTACAGACTATTACATTTCCCTAACAGACACCGGAGTTTTCCATCCGATGAGTGCTATAAAAGCTTTGCTATGCACCAATAATTTTTATTGGTCTAGTTCTGCATTATCCTTTTCTAGATGACCAGCAGTGCCCATGGTATTTCAGGTACACCCACTGATCTGTGTAACAGCTACAGATCTATAAAACATTATAATATTTTCTTTGTTATTCTCTGTTCAGTTCCCACAGAAATCTAACATCATTTTTGCCTGCAGTTTCACACTCAGCAGAGATTTTCATTGCTCTCTCTCTCATAATGTTCCTGAGTTAACACAACGCATTTATAAGCCAGGAAAGTGCATACTCAGTCCTTCTTCTCTCCAAGTGCTTCAAATTTTCAATATTGAGATTTATTTCCCATCCTCTGCCTTCATTTTTCACTTATTCCTCGGGGGTTAAGTCTATGATTAAGTTCTGTCTGGTCTTTGCCGGGCTTGACTTAAGATAAAAAAAAAAAAAACAAACAAAACTTAGTGTCATCTGAAAATTTTGCTGTATCATTGCTCGTTCCTTTTTCCAGTTCATTAAGCAGCACCAGACCCAGCAAAGAACCTTGCAGCACCCCTGCTGTTAACCTTTTGTTATGCTGAACATTATTTCTTGTCCCTTAGCCAAAACCCCTTAACAAGCCCAGTCTATATCTTTACCACCCTTTTCTCCCAAGGTTATACCCAACTCCAGAGCAAAACTCCCTTGGATTTCCATGGTCATTTTGCTCGACAACAGGGTGTTTCCAAAATCAGGGAAGAAAGATTGTTCTCAGCAGCAGCAGAGTCAAATGGTACAGTAGCTGCGGTTACATGATTATCTCAGTTTATCTTATTTATAGATCTTTATGGATGTAGCCTCTTTGCTGTGCCAAAAGATCAGATTGTAAGTGCAAGTCCAACTAAAGGTTCCCGCAGGTCAACCCAGCTCAGAGCACGCCTGAATTTAGCTTTCTGTTTCTCCGAGGATGAATGCGCATCGATGTAGTTTTCTACCTGTACAAGGATGCAATGACACTTTTTATTGCTGCTCTTGTTATTCTATTAGTACTTCACAACGAGTGGCTTCACTTCCCAGTGATAAAGCAACACAATAAACAGACAACGTAATGCTGTCATCCTTTCCACATCAAATGAGGGAACCGGTTTCTTTGGCTTTTCTTAAAGGGTGATACTGAGGAAAACAGTTCCTGGAAAGCAAGGTCGCGCTAACCAGTAGAGTGTCTGCGGTGCTTTAGAAAGAGTTGGGGTTTGCTGAGCTACCACCGCGCCAACCAAACGTAACATCGCCACGGTACATGTTGCACCAGACTTAAGTTCATCCAGCCTCCACAAATGGGGCTTTTGCAGGGAGCCGTGATCACACGCTTAAGTCCCTTATCTGCGCTTAAGTCCCTTATCTGCCCTTAAGCCGTGCCAGGGCCGCGCTTCGCCGGGGAGCCCGGCTGGCTCTCCCTGCCCCTCTTTCCCTCCCGCGGGTGAAACCGGGCATTTGGTCCGGCGGGGGCGGGGGGTCCCGCGGGAGGTGACTTCAGACTGCGCGAATCCACTCGCCACCCCCGGCGCCGACCCCGCACTCCCGGGCAGGAGGGGGCTGCGCCTCTGCCGCTGCCTCCCCCTTCCCCTCCCCGGGCGGGGACCCGCCGAGGCCGGGCGCGGCGGGCGATGCTCACCTTGAGGTACTCGTTCTCCGAGCGCAGCTCCTCCACCTCCCGCTGCAGCTCCTCCGGGGCGGCCGGCGGCGGCTCCCCGCGGCTCGGGGCTCGCCCCCCGCCCGGCGGCGCGGGCAGCGGATCCCCGCGGGGGCCGGGGGGCGGCGGGGCTCCGCGCCCGGGGCCGGGGCCGGGGCCGGTGCGGGTCGGCTCGGCGGCGGCGGGCTGGGCGGCGGGCGGCTCCCGCTCGCGGTCGCTGGAGCCGGTGCCGGACTCGGCGTCGCTGCTGGCGGCCGGGGCCAGGCGCTGCTCGTCGGAGAGCGGCTCGGAGGGGCAGTCGGAGAGGTCGGAGCTGCTGTCCGTGTGGCCGACGCGGGCCAGCGCCGCCGCCGCCGCCGCATGGCCGCTGCCCGCCGCGGCGGCCCGCTTCCCCTTCCTGCCCTTGCCGGGCGGCGGGGCCGCCTCGCCGCCGGGCTGCCGCCCCCCGCCCCGGCCGCCGGGGCCCGGCTCCGGACCGCGGGCCGCCCGCTTGGCGCAGGGGGCGGCCTTGGCGCCCGCCCTGCCGGCGGCGGCGGCGACGGCGGCGGCCTTGCCCCCCGGGGCGGCGGGGCGGCGGGAGAGGCGGCCCGGCGCCGCCAGGAGCCCCGCGGCCGGCGGGTGGGCGCCCGGGTGCGGCGACGGGGGCGCCCGGGCGGGGAGGCCGGGGGACTTGGGGGGGGCGGGCGGCGGCTTGGCGGCGGCGGCGGCGCGGGCGTGGAGGTCCTTGAGGAAGGGTCTGGCGGGCGACGGGGCGCGGTGCAGCCTCTTCTTCTCGGCGTGCGGGTGGTGGTGGCCGGGCGAAGGCGGCGGCGGCGGCGGCCGCAGCGCCTCGCCGGGCCCCGGGCCGGGGCCGGGGCCGTTCAGCGCCTCCATGGCGCGGGCCGGGGGCGGCGGGGCGGCAGCGGCGGCCGCGGGGGCGCCCGGCGGCGGCGGCGGCAGGAGCGGCGGTCCCCGCGGGGCGCAGCAGCAGGACGGGCAGCCTCCTCCAGCCTCCCCGCTCGCTCTCTCATCACTTCTGCTTCTCCCAGCCACAGCCCTCACACTTTTCTCTCTCGATCCCCCTCTTCCTGCCCCCCCACCCCCACCTCCTCCTCCTCCTTCTCCTCCTCCTCGCCGCTCTCTCCCGAGCACTGATTTGTTTCAATAAAACGAGCCCAAATCCCCCGGTGGCAGCCGTCTCCTCCTCCTCCCTCTCCTTCCCCTCCCGCTCCCCTCTCCGCCTGGCTCAGCTTGATGCAGCTCAAGTTGTGATGCAGCCCGAAAAAAACCCAGCCCTCCTTTTCCCCTCAATCTATGGCAAAGGCGTGTTTCCCGCCTGCCTTCGCCCCCGCTGGCGAGCCCCCGCTCAGCCCACCGGCGCCGCCTGCCCCATGGCTCCCCGCTACCCCCGGCTCCGGCCGCCGCCTCCGCCCGGCTCCTGAAATAGCCCCGCTGCTGCCGGGGCCGCTCCGGCGCGGCGCTGCCCGCCTGTGCGCAGGATCCGCCCCCTCTGTCAGCGAGCCAGGCTGCTCGCTCCCCCTCCAAACTACTTTCCTCGCACGCTTTATTACAGGGGCGCCTCTGCCAGCCGCTTCCTACCAGGAAGCCGCATTTGGGGAGAAATTTTAATTTCCCAGCCACGAGCTGTAGAGCGTTGCCCGTATATTAGTTGTGTTTTGGTTTGTTTTTTTTTTTTCTCCCGAGCTTCGTGAAAACCCTCTCTCCAGAGACTGGCAGCAACAAAACAACAGCCGCCGCATTCTCCCTTTGCTCAAGGCAGACACAGGTTCACCGAGAGGCAGGGCTGAGTATCCGAGGGAATCAGCAAGTTCCTGGCTGTGGCTAAACTACAAAAAGCGCGGCCCCAGCCTTTCGGAGCACGGGGATATGAAATTACAGCCCTTACATTTGCAAAGCACCCGGAGAGTAAATGAAAGGGCGGAGAGGCTCCGGCGTGGGAAGGAGGCACAGCCTGACGGGCAGCGCAGCGCCGCGGCGGCCGGGATGTGACTGCCCCGCCCGGGCACAGCGGGACCTCGGACAAAGCCGCGGAGGCTCCCGTATCTGTCAGGGGAGGGGGCAAATGCCGGCTTAGCTCCTGGAGTCCTTGGGAGGCTCAAGTCATCCACGGCTGAACGGCGGTGACTGCAGCGCGCCCCGGGGAAGGGCAGTCCCGGGGGTTTTGGGGGGCTGGGCCCCCAGCAGCCTGGGGCGCTCCGGGTCCCCCGCTCCGCTCATCTGGGCGCAAGGTATTACCCCGAAAGGCCAAAGCCCCGGGGACGGCTGGAGCCTGAGGGCAGCGGGCACCACCGCAGCAGCAGTCAGGGTGGCCAAGGTAGGATCAGGCGGCTCTGGCAGTCCCGGGCCGGCGCCGGGGCCGGGGCCGGGGCCAGGCGACGTCGGCCGGGCCGGCCTGCCTGGGGAAGAGCCGGGACCGCGCTGGCATCCCGGGACTCGTGTCCCGGTGAACGAGGGGAAAACCGATTTATCCTGCTGACTAGCCACACGGATGCTGCCGCATGAGTATGCAACAGGTAGTCTTTATTTCGCAAAGGCTGCAGAGGTGAAAAAAATAATATTCAAATCAGAGCTGTATTTACAGGTCTCCAGGATCTGGGAGCAGCTCCTCGGCACCGCCCCGGGCAGCCGGCGTGGGCAGCGGCAGCCGGGAGAGCGCGGTGATGGGCGGGCAGCCGGCGGGGCCGGCCGGGGCGGGGCGGCGGCTCCGGCAGCCTGGAGAAAGCCGGGGTCGGGGGCGGCGGCCGAGGTTCCCCCCCCGTCCCCCCCCCCCCGTCCCCGGCAGCCTGGAGAAAGCCGGGGTTGGGGGCGGCGGACGGGGTCCGCCCTGTCCCCGTCCCCGGCAGCCTGGAGAAAGGGCGGTGCGGCCCTTCCGCCAGTGGGCGGGAGATGAAAGCCCTGCTCCAGGGCACCCACCGGCCGGTTTGTTGCTGTTGTTGGATGGTTTGGTTTTGTTTTTTTTCAATCTTTTGGCAAATCCAGCTTCAGTTACTGCTCACAGTTTCCCCCGGTTGGCATCGCTGCCGGGCGGCTACGTTCCCGCATCCAGATGTGGCTTTCAGGTCACACAGCAAAGTACCTTTTGTGGCAAAGATTGCACTTGCTGGTGCCTGTCTGTCCATCTAGCAGAGCTACCGGGAAGACTTCGCTGGGCCAAGTCCTTTAAAAAGTATACAAAATACTCTGAGGAAAGGAAAACACAGCAAACCAGCTCGTGGGTGTAAGCCCCTTCATCCTCCCTCTGAGTATAACATCAGTAATTTACTTGATTAGGTGAGATAACCAGTCTATAGAAGCAATACGAAATGGCTCAGGTAGAGTTTGATCTAGAAGAATGACTTATGAAATATAAACTATTATTACATTTTAATGACACAGCATTTGTCAGGCCATCACACATAATCAGTGTTTCCTACCAAGCCGCTGTGCTCTTAGTTGGTTGGTTTTTTGTTTGTTTGTTTGTTTTTTGGCAATATGCTGCTGGTCAGTTCAAGCAATCCTCCTTTTCAAGAATGCTTGAGAGTGAAAGAGATGGCAGTTGCTGTATTTCATCCTGAGAAATAGTAATTATTATGGAAATACTACATATTATGGATGTTGCCCTAGATGAGAGATATCAGAAAGGTTGTTTTCGTCTACTGTATTGCCACTCTCACTTGGTTTTGGTTATAACTTTCAAGAATAGATGGGAATTCCAGCTTCGCCTATTAGGTTTGCAATGTGTTCTATTCCTGTGATGAAAGGGGAACTGCTCTGTAATAATTTATGAGTACCCTGTTTTGACTTTGCCCCATGAACAGAATAGTTCAATTCAAAAGGAAAATGAAAGGAAAAAGTATGGCTCAAGATAAGCCACTTTTCTACAAACAATAGCTGAGAGACAGTGCCAGGCTTCTTTGCACTGGAGGGGAAAAGAATTAGGGAGGTGACAAAAGGAGCACATTCACAAAAGGCTGGGAATTGTCTGGGAGAATTAATCTGAGACACTTGAGTGCCTGACACAGTCCAGTTTCCTGTGGTTACCTTGTAAATTTTACATTGCAAATACATGAATAAATACATTTTTTGCTATTTTATGTTTTTTTGGTTTTGTTTTTGTTTTTTCCCCACTAAATGCTTTGTTTCAACTGCTAAATGCTTTATTTTTAAGATGTCCTGTTACATTGCTGTGCATCACTGACCACAAGCTCCTAGAGGCAAAGAGGAGCGAAACGCAGCCTGACTTCTGAGGAGGTGCCCTTGATAAATAGAGCCTCAGAATAATTAAAGGCCCGCAACGTGGCAGGGTGACCTCAGATCAGAAAGGGGATCGGAGAGCAGATAGCTCTGGAAACATGCATCCTTGTATTCTGTGCATCTTCCTCTCTTTGAAACGTACAGTAAGGTTCGTTATCCCTTGCGTTCAGAGGCAGTACCGGTTCAACTAGGCATCTTAATAAAGTGATTTATTTACATTGACGCTCAAGCAAAATAGCTGTGGAACTGAAATCATGTAGCAGCAAAACACATTAGACTGAGACGAATGCTCAGTCACGCTAAGATCCCTTTACGTTGTGCTGGCAACATAAAGCGTTTAATAACAAAGAAACGCAGTCTCCGTAACCCTTGCTGGGCACGTGCCTGGCTGGGTGCAGATGGCAGATTTGTATGGTATGGGGCCAGCTGTAGCATTTTGGCTGTGTTCCTCTGTCCTCTGCTGTCTGTGCGATGCCATTTGGAGATCCCTACGAGAGTGGTGTAAATAGGCATGGCGTGAATGAGCATAAGACCCTAATATGAAAGCTAAGTACATACCACAGAAATCTCCGTTGGGCTAGGCAAATGCCCAGTAAGGATTACTGATATCATATTTCTTACTTATTTATATCAAACCATTTTTTCCTTTACTTAAAACTCGCTAATGGTTCTCATAGGAACATGCAGGCACAGACTATCATGCTTGCCCTAATTCTCCTCTCCCTTTCTTTTTATTTGCTTGTAATGTTCAATTGTTTTCTCTTACCGTAAATTAGTCATACACTCCCTGGTGGTGGAACGGTTTCTTATACGCTTGTGTAGCTCTTAACATAATAGGACGTCTGGGTGTTGGTTGAATAATACAAGTAATCAGACATAACACTTTTACAACAAATTTATTTTGGCAATACTGATATCCTTTGTCTGATTAATGCAGACATTTGATAACTGAGTTGTACTTGCACAAATAATTATGAGAAGTAGACGCTAAGCCTAACTACTTAGATTAGCTATCACACATCTTACAAAGCATAAGGCGCAGTTTTTGGCAGTGCAGGGCTGCCTAAATTCTTTTCTAGGGCTGAGGCACAAGAGAGTTTACAATTACTTAGAGAAGATGTGAAGAGGCTCAATCTAAATGTAAATTTGTCCCTCCACTGGCCCAGCTTACAGTAGCCTAAGCCTAAGCTGTTATTTTCTCCTATTTCAAATCCCTATTTGAGATCTACTTCAATGACACCATAAGACCAGCCAACTTATAATGTCTGGAATTGGAATTATAAAGGTGCACTGATGTTTATGGAGCTAAAACAAAATAGTAAATGAAGACACAAATGCATCCATACAGGCCATACGTATGGATAAAACAGCATATATCTGGTTGAGTCTATCATTATTCCCCCTTTATATGTTGCAGATCATGAGTTGTAATTTCTTTGGGGCCACATTGTACTCTGTGATTATACCATCCCGGAGGAATCCTAATCAGGGCCAGCACGTGTTACAGTAACACATTAACAACAGTAACGAGGCATAGCTTCAACAGAAAAATGTGCGACATTTTCAAGTTCACAAATCCTTTTTTTTTTGCAATCTCTCCCTCAACTGCTATCTGTCCTTGGGGGATTCAAAGCCCCAAAGACCTTTTTTAAAGCTTTATTCCTGGTCCCAGGAGTTATATCTAGATTGTGACTGCTTGCTCCTTATTTGTACAAAACCCTGCTATTAAAGGTCTCAGTTTTTTACCAGAGCCTCTGTCCTACAGTAACAATATTACCAATTGCCATAATTCAACCAGGGAATGGAAATAATTGCATGAACTAGCTCCTAGTCCTAAAGGACTTCAGTACTTGAAGAAGGGCTTAGGGAGACTTCAAGCATCTTCATCCAAAACTATGATCCTCCAAAGCCCATCACCCGACCCCACAGACTCCTGGCTCTGTTGGCCATCTTAATTTTGGCCATCAAGCTCCAAGGATGACCAGAGCTGTTCCCTTGTATGTGTCCACGCCTACTCACTCAGAGCCAGCAATGGAGCCCCTGGGCATCACTCGGTCACCACTAATGCTTTCTGGTAGGGATTGGGGTCCTGGCAAAACACAGCGGCAATCAGCTCTGCTGAGAAAACAGCACTACCCCACCTCTCGCAAAGGGCCTGGTGGCCATGTGGTGGGGCAGCAAGTGGGATGTTGGGCTTTGAAGCCTTCCCCAGCCTGCAGAGATTAAAGACCAAACCCCCAAGTACGAAGGGGCTGGTAAGGCTCGCTGACTACTATCAGTCATTCCTGCTGGTGCTGAGCCTTTGTGTGTGTGTGTGCGTGTGCATGTGTGTGTGCTTGGGCTGAAATCTGCAACTCTGTTACAGGCAGGCGTTCCCAAGTGTGCACGATGCCTCTTTCAATGTCCGAGGAAATGCCAAAGAGCCAGAATGTAAAGTCCTACATGTCCAGCATTACAAGGCAGGTTTTTCCAGTCTGGTGTCTGCTTGAGAGTCACAAAAGTTCATGCTGAGGCCTGACTTTTTGTCTGTTACCCACTGTCCCATCTCTGCATAGTACAGCCAGCTGTAACATCCAACGGGAAAAAAACTCCAAAATTAATATATCGTGCTATCATACCAAGGGGCATCTGTGAACCTCAAACACCAAGGAGCGCATACCATGCTATTAGAGTTACTGCCTATTTCAGAACTAAACAAGTCAAACATGCAGTTTTCAATATTAATGAATTTGTACTTTTCCTCCTCACAAACCACCTGTGACCTCAATAAACACCCACACACACACTTTAAAATTTATCATCTGCTCCCCACTGTAGGCACAAGTACCTAGAATCTGGTATTGTCTGTAACAAAGCATTGCATACCACTCATTTTCCAGCTCCTTAACTTTCAAGGGAACATTTATTGCATTTCAACAAGTCTCTTTTAAAGCAGAATTGATACAGCTTCTTCTGTTTCTGGTTAACACTTGCATGCTACAGCTCAACTCAGTTGACCATTACTGTTTGTTTTGTTGGTTTTTTTTTTGAAGGGGTGACTGTACTAAATCAAGACTTTCAAAGCCATGAAACATTTGCTTGTTTTGAACAACTGGATGTTTGGTGACATTCAAAAGGGAGAGACCAAGTATGTCAAGAATCCTTGAGAATCAAAGGCTGGCTCTGATCAGAGGCACCAAGAGAGGAACAGTGCATTTTGGGTCTTCCTTCATAGACAGTAGGGAGCTGTTGCAGAAAGGTAGCATTAATTTGTCAGACATTCAATGAGGAAAAAGAAAGACAGGTCGTATACTTGTTACTTACTGAAGAGAGATGCTTTTCACAGGTTCTGGTTGTTGAAACTGATACGTATTACTGGATATATGTAAGTTACACAACACCAGAAATATTTCACAATATGAAACATATTTTAAAAGCTGAGGAGGCAGTCTAATAAGATGACTTTTGGTTGGCAGTGTTATTAGTTTGGATATTCTGCAAAGGAAAGTGTCACCTTGCACTGAGCAAAGCATCAGTCTTAGAACATTATAAATTATCTATTTCTAATGGTACAGTTGACTGAAGAAAGCTGCAGAAAATATCATATTCTGCACACACACATACCTCTGATAACTAACCAATATCCCAATATAGCAAACATTCAATAGGATTAACTTCCTAGATATATCTGTGCCAAATTTAGCAATTAAAAAGTCAGTATTTTTCCACAGTGCTTCATTCCCACTGTATTATTTCCTCCTACCCCTAGCACCTTTTCAACTATTTCTCTTCTGACCATGATTAAGGAGATTGTTCCCAGCAGAAACTAAATCCCCAATTTTTTTTTCATTCCCACTTCAATTCCTCCTCAGATGCTGTGGGCAGACATGCTGTATTCTTTATTTCGCCTCTTTTCAGTAATTTCAATTAATCTACCTCCAATTGATGCTAAACCTTTAGGACCTCTGGCGTTAGTGCCAGTTCCCTTCAAAGCTGTACCTCTTTTTGATTTAAGTCTGGTTTTTAAGACAGCTGCTCCCTAATTTTTTTTCTGCCTCTGAAAATCCCAAACAATTGCTGCTTACAAATCCTCTGACTGTGATGGTTTAGGACCTGCTTTGTCCTCAGTGCATCTGCTGTTCTTTTAGGGCTCAGGAAAGCTGATTACTGAAGTCTGCTTCCCGGCCTGTGCTTTCACATGGAATTTCCTCTCCAACTCTCCCATCCGAATCTGGGGCGTGTCATTGCATCACTGTGGGACAGCCAAGCTCTCGATTATGCAGCACCTTTGAGGCAAGCCCATAGTTACCTCCTGCAGTTTAGACTCATCTGAGAAGGCCCCACGATCCATTGAGAAATCAATGATTTTTAAGGAACATGCAAAGTCTCGCCCATCAGTGTTTAAGTACCAAAAAGTAAAGGCCTGGAAGAAGGAGAAGCCAATGAGCAGGAATGCGTTATCCTGACATAAAAGAAGTAAGTAAGCAAGTAAGATTGATTTCCATACATCAGAGGGATGTTTAGAAGATGGACCATTGATTGCAGGGGAAGATGGAGGCACAATATAAGTACAATCTAATCACAATATAAGTCACCAAAAATAGTATTAGTGGTATGTTCAAGGTCCCACGCTCTTTCAGTAAATAAGTCATTGACTTTAATTTGTGAATTTAAAGAAATACTGTTAGCATTTCCTATTCAGAAGTCAAAGAATAAGCTTTGCTTGCTTTCTTAACTTGTCTCATAATGTATTACAGTTTGTTTCTGATCAGTAGCAGAACCGACAGTGTTGTTTCCCTGCACCTGTAACAAATGGTTCAACAACAAAGTTTTTCGCTATAACAGGGAGTTAATGTTCACTAAAAAATATTTTCAGATCAGAAGACACCTGTAGCGTATCCAAGAAGTGTCCTTAGCACTGAATTATTAGACTTCAAAAAAAAGGCTCAGAAATTAGACACCAATTCTATTTTTACAACACTTCGGGGCTCTTCTTTTTTGAGGCTAGTTTGAAACAGTTCTTTATGTCACTTAGTACTGGAAATGCCCACATTTTATAAAGAATAAGATACAATCTGATAACAAATTGATTTACTGCATTTCAGTTTGTAGGGTCAAGCTCAGAATTATGCTGAAGTGTCCTGCCAGGGCAGGAAAAACAGGAGGGGGGGGGGAAGAGTTTTCTGGTTATCTTATCTTGTAAGACTGTTTGGAGTCTGTTCTCCAGCTTCTGAAGGAAGAAATATCTTTTTGTTCAATTTCTTGCCTGGCGACAGAATTAAAGTTCTAATATTCTCTATTTAAAATTGTGAGGTGACAGCATGGTGCTAGCACTGACCTGTTTTAAGACGTTAAATGTATTTGAATGCCTTACCTGTGCATGATTAGTCCAATATGAAGATCTTTCTACATTAAAGACAAAATAAAACCTCAGTTTCTTGGATATCTCTCTTGGTCTGGGAGTGATTACAAGTTCCCGCTGCTGTCTTTCTTACACTGATGCTGCAACTTCCTAAATTAATTTATCCTAACCTGCAGTAAGAACAGGCACTTGCCCGAGGGATGCCATGGCAGCGGATGCTTCGGGAGCGTTATCGCTGAGGCAGGAGTGAGAACCAGCCCCCTTCGCAGCGTGGGGTGCAGGCAATGCTGCCTGCATCTGCTGGCAGTGGTGCTCGCCCCAGCCCCGGTCCCTCAGCCCTGAGTTGGGAGGGGACAGGACCAAGGTTCAGTTTTCCACGCTTTCTCCCATCCGTGCTGCTGTGGGCTTGACTCTCTGTCCCAAGGTTTTGTGTTACCCCTCCTGTCGTGGTTTAACCCCAGCCAGCAACTAAGCACCACACAGCCGCTCGCTCACTCCCCGCCCCGGTGGGGTGGGGGAGAGAATTGGAAGGGTGAACGTCAGAAAACTCGTGGGTTGAGATAAGAACAGTTTAATAATTGAAGTAAAATGAAATAGAATGGTAGTAGTAGTAGTAATAATAATAATAATAATAATATAATACAATAATAATATACAAAGCAAGTGATACACGACACAATTGCTGACCACCCGCCGACCGATGCCCAGCCCGTTCCCGAGCAGCGATCGCTCCCTCCCGGCCAACTCCCCCAGATTATATACTGGGCATGACGCCATACAGTATGGCATAGCCCTTTGGCCAGTCTGGGTCAGCCCCCCTGGCTGTGCCCCCTCCCAGCTTCTTGTGCACCAGGCAAAGCGTGGGAAGCTGAAAAGTCCTTGACTGGTGTAAGCATGACTTAGCAACAACTAAAACATCAGTGTGTTATCAACATCATTTTCATACTAAATCCAAAACACAGCACTATACCAGCTACTAAGAAGAAAACTAACTCTATCCCAGCTGAAACCAGGACACCTCCCCAAGGAGGGACTGGTGAGCCAGATGGTTTGCTCACATATACCTAGCTGGGCCATAATGGATGATCCAGGAGTGCGCACTGGGGTGTGAGCTGGAGCCCTGGCTCTGCTACTCGTGTCCATGCAGAAAGTTAAACCCATGGTGGCACAGCTTGTGACTGCTTGGGTAAGACTAGATTGGCAGCAGAGAAAACAAAGAGGAGGAAGATCTCCCCTGCCAAGAGGGGATATTGGCACAGGGGTGAAATCACAAGCCAGCTACCGCTCTGGGGGAGTGCAGAAGATGATTCAGCAGTGGGTGTAGCGTAGACATTAATTAAAAATAATAAAATGAAACCATTGAGACTTTCATAGAACAACTAACGTTCTTCTAAATACCAAGAGTTTATGAAATGCATAACAAATGGCAGCTGCCATTTATTTCAAATTTTCTGAAGGGTTTTGATAAAATCTGTCTTTGGAGGTTGTTGACAAATCATCTTGTAATGAGCTGAAAACTTACTGCAAGGTAGGAAGTATATAGGGATAACTGGCAAAAATGGAAAGCTGTTAATTGTTGAATTTGTCAAGGGATGTCACGATACAATTGGCATTTTCAATCTATTTATTTGCAACTTAGAAGAGGAAGTGAATTCCCTCATTCACCAAATTTGCTGATAGCAAAATTTTATTCTGGTGGCCCAAGACTGTGACAGACTCTAGGAAAACCTTAATGAAATTGGGTAATAGACAATTTTGTGGTAAATTCAATTTAGACCCATGCAAGACTGGGGACTAGAGATGAGTAAATAATTATTTCTACAACATATTCAACATATTTAACTTTTGTATATGTTTGCAAAATTCTAAAGATCCATTTATGGTTTTCCAAAATTCATTACTTGTTTAAGTTATTTCCAACATAATTGTTATGAACAATTCTCAATTCATAAAAGGTTTATGGCAAGTTCTGGCCATTTCATTAGGCAGGACCTCAAAACACATGCCCTGACTCCTGATTCCAGGTTGGTGGTATCTGAAAACAGCAATGCAAACTGACTTCTGTGCTTTTAACCCCAGAGCATCCTTCATTTATGCATTAATTAAATATGATAAAGAGAGATTTCTGAAAGTTTAGAATTAGCTAAATTAAGGGAACCGAAAGAGAAATGTATGATAGAGTAGAAAACGTAATGGTAGGACACAGAACATGGATCAGCCTTTCTTCTCCTCTTTTGTACAAGAGGGAACTCTACAGGATTTTAAAAATATAAGCTAAACCATATACTCTGCATCAGAGCTTAGCAGCAATAAGAAAAACTAAGCTAAAAAACATAAAATTAAGTTTAGAAAAATTACAGGAGTAAATATGAAATGGAGGTGAATCGATCCTAGTAAAAATGGTATTTTTGAAGGAAAACCATAGAAAGACCATAGAGAAGCTCAGAGAGTTTGTAGGACCCAAAATGATCAGTCCATTATCACGGGAACCTCTTTAGTATTGTCATTTTATCAGGATGGTCAAGAAAGATTTCAATAGTTAAGAACATAACCTTAGTTTGCTTTGAAAAGGAAATACTCTGTGGGTTAAAAGTAAGAAACTATGTTGGTCAACAGCATCTAAAACCCCAGCTGATGGGCATCGTAACTGTGTGTGCTGAGAACAACTCGGAGATGACAACTGGATCAACCTTTTGTCATTTTATAAAGATGTGTACTGAGCCTGGTTTGGCCCACATTACAGATAACCAGCATTGGATTATAAGTCATATTGCACACACAGATTTCTGTAAATCTACCATCACACAGCAAAGTGGAGAATTTGGGGGAAAAGGGGAAAGAATCTGGATGAGGAGAAAAAGAGAAGCAAGCTTACAAATCAAATTACCTTCCAACAATTAATAAAATACCTCTAGGTCTAGGACACACTTCCCGTTACAGTATATTTGGAAAACTACCCCAGCGCAGCCTGACAATGCCTTGTACATCCCTCTCTTCCCATCCCTCACATGCCCTTTCCAAGTGGACAAAGAGGAACCGGGCGATGGAGGGCAGGGAGGAGGAAGGGGCTGGCAGAGGCCCTGTGAGACACCATGGCCTCCCTCTAACAAATCCACCCCACACGTCATGGGCCTTTGCCGCACGAGGATGTACCTATGCTTTCTCTGTTCACTGGTGCAGAAGCCATCCACCCCTCCTAGGGTAAGAGTGCCAGCATAATGCAGTGGTTCATGAGGAGCACGGTAGTGCAGCTTTGTTTTAACAACAGAGAGTTTATGTTTCTGCCACCTCTCATTTTTAATTCACTGTCATGGATGCATTAATTTTCTATCATTTACATCACAAGTAGAGCCTTTCCTGCAAAAGGAGCACTAAAGGCCCATTATTTTTATCTTCCCCCCCCCATTCTGCTTTGCTGTTAGCCACCTTTTCTGCATGAATCAATGTTGTTTCTCCCAAAAACAGGCACGTGGGATTTATTCAGGCAAAGTGCTGATATTAAAATTAGGGCACTTCCCTTTAGCAATAAACAGTGAACAATAACGTAAAGCATTACGGTATGACAGCCATCTCTTGAATGAAGAAGAATACACACCTGACTCATCCTTCTCGCTGTCTGTCAACAGTAATGGATTCGGACCCGGTAGTGCCTCTGCATGCTACACAACAGGTTGTGTCCTCGTGTCTTTTGGACTCGGGTACTAAGAACCTGCACTGCCACACTCCAGAGATGTGCATCGATTTTTATAACACTTCTGTTCTCCGCTGAAGTGCAAGAAAGATCTTTAACATCTGTAAAATTGGCACCTGTCACTAATGATTTTTAAGCTTATTATCATCTGTAACTTTAAAGCTCTCTTTAGTTGCTTTAATTTTAGATTCCGTATACCATCCTTTTTCCATTCAAGAAAGAGTTCATCATCCCAGGATGCAAAGTCATGTACTATTTTAACAAACTCCCGAAGAGATTGGAAAAGTATGAATGGATCCTGCGGTTTTAGCGAACGCCTATTGTGCTGATGTGACTGCATGAAAGAAATCAACACCCAGAATACAAAAAGGCAGGTTCACTTTTGGCATGAAGTTTCTCTTCCTTTACTACTCTTTCCCTAAAGCATGCTCATGCCTTTGTTTATCTCCATCTCCCGCTTTCTCTTCTCGTCTAACTCCTGCTCATTCAGAGTATCAAAATCTCCTTTGCCCTTTGGGCCACATTACTCCTCTCTTCAAATCCTTCTTGCCTGCAGCGTAATTTTTAAGGTCTTATCCTCCCATCTTTATGGGTTTACCCACGCACCCTGCTTCTTTCCAAGCATAAAATATGATCGGGGTAAGAAAGATGCCGTAGGCCCGCAGAGTTTGAAACCATTATGTTTAAGTCTGGCAGTGGGTCAAGGCAGAGATGCAGCTGCAAAGCTGCGTTTTCGTAAGTATTTTATGCCTGATCTATAGTAGAGGTGGGCTGTGTAAACTACCTGTTGAAACCCTTTTGTGATGGAAACTCACTGCACCACAAAATATACTATCAAAAAGAGAGTGGGGAGGAGGGGGAAAAGGATAACTGCTACTCAGCAAACTCATTACCCCAGTGTGGGATGAAACAAGGTGACCAGGAAAACCCAGCCACGGGTGCTTGGCACTGCTCTCCTACCTTACCTCTCCAGGGCAAGTAACATCCGTCCCCGCAGGGACGGCGGTCACAGCCCTCCAAATAAAGTTGCATTTCACGGTGGATACAAAATCTCTTCTTTTGCACCAAAAATGCCACATTTATGGTGCTTGCCCTTCAAGAATTTTCAACAATATGTACTGATTAGCTTGACGTGAAATTAGTTAAAGACTAGGAAGTATGGCATATGTATCCGTTCTTGTATCATGCGTGAGATACACTGGGAGAAACTAGGTTACAGTTCTGCTAAGTTATTAAATGCTCTTCTGGCTAATCGCTGTGATTATACAGGCTAGCAGCTTCAGGACAAGAGTGCAGGTAGCTCTTCAGTAGTCACTGTGAGATTAGAGATAAGCCAGCTATTTGCTTCTCTACTTCCAAGCTAATTGCCTGCAACACTGCTGCTCCCTGTGATGAGTCTGGAGTTTTCTTGGGTGACTTATGCTTTCGGGGGAGCCACTGCTGCAACCCCGAAGGCTCAGACTCGAGCCCTGCTGCTCTCATTTCACATAATATTGGTCTCACCACAACAGTCCTGCAACCTCAGAGACCAGCTCTAAAGCTAGAAGCCAGATTCACAGGCTGTGTCTCAATTGCTTGGTAATGCTCTTTTGAATATGGGAAAAAAGTCATAGGAAAATATAAGCTGTTGGGAAAAATTTATAGGAAAATATAAGCTCTAAACTCAGCATTACTAGATGGTGTGCTTTATTTTGTATTCTTTGGTATCTTGGTGAATTTGCCCATAAATCTGTGTTGCTACTGCATGTTTTATCTAGTAAATATTAAATAACGGTAAGCTTTTTGCTGGGTTTTCTTTGTCTCAATTAGTGTGCATTTTTGAAATTTTACGTTGTATTAAATGAAGAATATTATCCAAGCAAAACTATCAAGTGTAAGGTTAAGAATTGAAATCTATACTGCTAACTCAAGGCTACCACATACTACAGAGCAAAATACTATACGACACATTACAGATCTAAGCTTTTCAAAGCAGGATATGCAGGATTAAGGCTACATTTAAATCCAAACATGATAAACGGAAAATAACAAATAGGCAAAACATGACTACTTTATAGCAATGTTATGTAAGAACTTACTTGGGGAAATAGTTCATCCCCTGCTTTTATCTTGTAATGGTATCAGAAGGGAAAAAGATATTTAAAAACATTAATTCTTTTTTTTTTGTCCTTATCTAATCTGATACCATAAATACTAAAATACTTTAATCCAAACTGTATGGCTATTGCCATCACAGTGCAGAGCTCATTTTGTTTGTGAGCCTCAGTTCTGTATTTTCTGTTTCAGCACACTTCGATTTCTCTTCAGTACCAGCTCAGCTCTGACATTTCGGGAGTTTGTGACCACTGAAATACTTAACTTCGTGACGCTTTTCAAATAACTGCAGCATTATCTGTACTATATTCTCTTTTCAAGTTTGTGACAGATATTCTCAGTACTGACTCGGTCTTGAAGTTACTTGCGTTTTCAGGCAAAAATGCTAAGATTACACTATCCTTTGGGACTATGCATACTGCCTACAAAATATATATCTATTTTGTAAGCAGCTTAGGATAGGGACCATGTATTATATAAAGTGGAGCACATAACCAATGCCCTTATTTAGTAATAACCCATGTTCTCTCTCCTTCTGATTGTAGTGCCCGGCAGCAGGCTCAGATTTTTTCAAAAGAAGATGAGTTGTAGCACAATAACATCTACTAAAATACACTCATTATTCCTGCCTTTCTCGTTTGAAGTTGAAGACAAGCAAGCAGCCAGCGGCGCAACCTCCTTGGTAATCGATACACATAAGAGGCTCCTAGATCCTCCCCATATCGTTCCATCTTCCACCTCCCCAGGAAGAAACGCTGTGATGGAGACGGCAGCATTACCCACAGGAGGGTACCGCTACTCCCCTCCCTCCCTCCCCTGGGATCCCAGAGAAATACGCTGCCTTTGAAACTCACGTGCCAGGATATTATTCAAAGATTTATGGTTCCTGATTCTCGCTACAGTCCGCTCTTGCTGCTTTGTTTACTTGGCAGGCTGAGGGAGGGAGGAGGGAGCTGGATTAGCCTGCAAACCCCGCAACAAAAGGCAGAAAAGCTTCTGCCTTAGGCGTTTAATAATCTGCATTTCTAGAGAATCACTGAATATGCCGGAATTACCTCCAGAAAATCTGGCGCATTTCAAAATAGCTATTCATAGAGCTTAAGAAACACTTCACATCAAAACAGATTTGAAACCAACAGGAGTTTTGTTCTGATCTGGTAGTCACTGCACATACCATAAGAGAGGAGCAAAACAAAATCATGACACCAGGCTACTGGATTAGCAGAATTTAGTTATTATTTAAAGTCCATGAGGTTTTGTTTTTATCTACTTTACCTTTAGATGTATAAATGTTACAGGGATAAAAATAATCAGAACCACTGGGATAGAAGTATTGGGAAAAAGAGGGGGGAAACAATTCAAGTTTTTGGTCAGGTGAATAATTATCTTCCCATCTGTAAAGACCTTTACAGCTGAGAGAGGACTACAGTATTTCCCTAAACATAATGTGGGGAGAGGACCAGGGTATTGGTTTTGTTGATTTTTTTTTTAACAGAGGAAGAAAACTACCTACTCTTTTCTCATGGTATTAGACACGTATCATGCAATGGCTCAAAACGTTAATTTGCTTAATTGCATTAGTCCACTCCCCTCCTGTTATGGGAATTCAAGCTTCAATGGCAAATTCAACCTCATAATGAGATTATGGTGACGTTCCCAATATGAGGCTGTAGGGTGGCAGTAAGATGGGCACGGGAGCCACGCGTTTCCTTGGTGACTGGCTGAGTGGTTAACCCTGGTAAGACTGGGTGGAGGGAAGAATCAGTTTGAGTGACAGTACTTCATCCTTTAAACTTCAGTTAATGGCTGAGCAAAGCAGAAATAGTGCCAAGCAACGACCATGGGGAAATTACCCTTGTTTTAATCTCTGTCTCTTCCAGCTGATGTCAGTAGAAGGGGACAAGACAAAGGACCTCAAGCTGTGGTAAAGATCATTAAAGTAGAAGAATATAAAGCCATGGACATCGCTGTGCCATCTATTAAATATTAATTTCAGCTGAATGCAGACATTTTTCTTTGTTATGCTGCTTGATGCTATTATTATTATTATACCTTTAGTCCATTTGGTATAGTTTTATTCCTGTTTTAACCTCCTTTGTAATGAAGGTGCCTTCTAGTCAGGTCTACCAGCTAATCAAATTGCTTTCTCTTCATTACTCACATTGAGCTTTCAAAGCCTGAAGCCTAAGCTAACTGGAATATACGGCCATGATTTAAGTTCTGTGGAAGAGCTGAAACTATGCCAGAATCACAGCACAGAGCTATGTTATTATTGTTGTCATATCAAGAGTAGGTGAGATGCTTTTGAATTAGGGAGTATTCAATCACAAACATGTCCAGTTACTATACGGTAGTAAAACGTGTGTGTTTATCATCCACAGCCTCCAGTGGAAACAACTAATAGTCTTTTTCGCCATTTATCCAATAAATTGTGTTAAGACAAATGTAGGGCAACATTAAAAAGATGATGACTGTGAATGGAGAAAGACAAGAATTTGGGGAGGGACATTATTTTTTCCCCAAGGCAAAGATATTTCTGAGTCAGAGGACAGCGCTGCCCACACACAATTAAGCAGTCTATAACCCACACACATGGATCCCCTGAGCCAGGTTTAGCTCACAGCAGTGCAAACCTAGAGGATTTCCATCGCAGCCAGTAAAGTTAAGCTGTTGTCAAAAACGCTCATAAAGGCAAAATCATTCCCACTTTCACAAGACTGCATACGCGAGGAAAGACTGGAGGTGCAGGCCCATGGGTAAACCTGAACGAAGGGCTCCGAAGGCTATGTGAATCCAAAAGTGATAGAAAACTTACTCTGACCACCGAGCACCACCAGCGGGTGATGTGCCTCTCTGGCACGCGGCTGCTGCCTGGCAGGGCGGCGACGGGGAACAGCGTCCTGGCGCAAGGGCGAGAAGAAAAAAGACAGACCATCACTACATGAAACCAACAGCAGCAACTTCTAATTCCTCTGCGCTCTAATTTAGCACAAGTGAGAGTGTCATCAATTGCTGAAATCTTTTCACTATTTTTAAACCTTAGGGAGCAAATGGAAATCACATTTTAAAGACAGAAATTTAATTAGGGTATTTGAGAGCTAGTAATTTGCCAAAGGAGAAGTGACAAGGCCAGTTCTACATTCCTTACCTCTTCTCTCCTCTGGGAAGGTTTCTGATGTCTGCTGCCGATCCATGTGGTGTTTTCTTTATTATGGATTTCGCTGCGATGGCTCCTGGCAGATCATTTTGACATAGCTGGTCATCAGGATTAAAATAGAAGAATCAATGGGTTTTTCAGTTTGTTTGTATTTTTGTTTTCCTCAGCGCTTTTAGGAAAGCCTGTAATTCTTATAATCACATCCTGACCTCAGTTCTCAAGACCTTCTATTTTCGAAGATACATACCTACACTGTAATCATGATTAAAGTTGCCATTATGGCATGGCTAGGTATACCTGCAGTGGCTTTCATCTAGCTAGATTCGGATTAAAGGTTTCTGCAACCTTTGGGCTGCTGAAGCCAATGGCAGGGAGGCTGTCACAGCAGTGGGGCCCTTACAGCCCCACAGGGAACGCTGGGCACCTGCTTGCGAGGGACGTGGGCTTGGTGGCCCTGCCCGTGACAGCTCCTGCCTACCTGGCTCTGCTGGAGTCACACCTTTGCCTCCTAGAAACAGCTCATTACACCCATCACGATCAGATTGTCTGTAGTTAGATCTTCAAAACATGACCTTCCTCAGTCCTTCAGCCCAAATATTCATTAAGTGCACGGCGAGTTTTGCTCATTAAGCTCTTGCAGTTCATGCAGGTCGAGAGCTGAGCTCCAAACACAGCAGCTACTGCTGTGTCTGCGGCTCCTCCTCTTCAGCTCTGGATATTTTTTTGTGAAAATTTTTTCCTTCTTGGCTTTCTTCAAGCTTGTTTGTTGTTTCTGGCTGGTCTAGAGCCCAAGAGAAGATGTTCTGGTATACTTCTGAAAGTTCAGTAGGATCAGTAAGTTAGCAGCTTAAGAAGTTGAGAGGCTGGGAAGAAGACAAGATACCCACAGAACCTTTTTAAGGTATCTGATACATAATCAAATACAATCAAATATTTTGATACATAAATTGGGAGCCTAATCTCTTTTGACTTTCCTAACAGTGAAAGAGATGATTCCTCCTGACTCCATTTGGTGGAGGAACCTAATTTAAGCATCCAGATTTAGATGAGTTAAGTATATGATGTGATGACTCCTTCCCACTCCTGTTCATTTTTCCGCTGTTCACATGGGTAGGAAATTCAGATGTATGTTACTATTTTTTTTAGCCACGTGATGTGACCCCTTATTGCTAATGAGAAGAGATTAACCTTTTGAAATGTGAGGATGAAATTACACTCTGTTCAGGACTAGAGCCATGAGCTAATATAATCATGTAGAGCCTAGGAAAGAGCTATGGAGACACCAGAACCTCAGATCTGAAATTTGTGTCTATAATAAGAAAACCAGAACCCTTACTAAAGGGTTATTTAAACAATCCCAACCAATTCTCCTTTGGCCAGGAACAGAGAATAGTTAGAGAGTAAGGATGCAAACCCAGATCTCCACCCACAGTTTCAGTGGGAGAAAAAATCATCTTCCAGCTGGGTTTTGCCATTGACTAATCCTGCAACATCAAAAATTTTGATTTTCATGGAGAGGCCTAAGAACTAAAATGAGCTTTTAAAGTGCAGCCCCAATACTCTTTGGAACTGAATTTTGGGTGTGTAACATACACTTATGACAGTCTTTGGCTGTACTATGTTTTGAACACAGCTGCAAGCACTCATGTAGTCATTCCCTTAGAAACATCCATCTTGGTTATGGAAATATTAGTATTATTAGAAAATAACTACTAGTCATTAGGAGAGTGCACCCTCATCTGACCATATGCTAAGAGAAGAACCGTGGAATATAGGCAATATTATTTGGAAATTTTAAAAAAAGGGTGTGAGGGCAAAGAAAGGCCAAGATAGAACTTTGTTGTGTTGCATTATCATAAAATATAAATAAATAGAATAAAATGCACTCATGATTCCAATTCAGAATTTGAGGGATTCCTTAATTATGGCTCTGCCACAGGTGAATCGTCAAGAACACTGCCCTTCTGATTGCCAGCAACATTTTCAAACTATTTGACATAGGCTTAGGTGCTCGTGAATCCACAGGGGAGGAATAAGAAGGTAGAATATAACAGCATTAAGTAGATTTATCCAATGCAGAAAATACTTACCTACCTTAATCCCCCTTTTGGTTCTGCTGTCTTGTGCATCAGATGGGATGTCAAGTTAAATATTGCAATGCTAGAAAAAGAGGTTTTGCTGCTGTTACTGGCACAGTTTTAACAAAAGCAGAGGGCTAGTTTCCTGTGCCACCACAAAAGTAGCCCTACACATACATTCTAGAAACAACCAAAGTACATACAGTTGTATTCTAGTTGAAACACACTTCCACTCATATGCTAACAATTTTGTTGGTAAGATCTAGACCGTGCTTTTAAGACTATCAACATTTGTTCTAGTTTCTCTCTTCCATTTCAGTATGGCTGCTTCTTTCTTCCTTCTTCTCCGTCCCTTCTAATTCTTCTGCTCCCACTGCAACAGTGCTCCGGAGGCTCCTGTCGGTCCCGTCCTGAAGGTATGAAACGTGCACGAGACTTTCACGCCACAGCTCCCTGGATCCTGGCCCGAGGTTCTGAGCCCTGTGCGCTCGCCGGGGCTGCCTGGGGAGCGCCTGTGTGCAGCCTGTGCGATGCTCAGCTACCCCCTTTCTGACTGGCAAGAGGCTGCTTTGATGGTTCATCTGGGCGCACCAGGAGCCTGGTTCAGCTCAGCTAGTGCTGACAAGGTAGGCATCACCCCCACTAACTCTGACAGGCTGACAATACAGGTTTAATACTAACGAGCACAATTTCTTCTTCCAGTACCTCATTAATATTTGCTTGATTAGTCTCATGTCTTCTTCCTTTGCCTCCCCACTTCTACTCCCTCATCTAAATTCAGTCTACTTGTGATATACTCCCATCCATTCTCCATTTTCTCTTTGTTTTCTCCTCAGACACTCCTCTCATTCTCTTGCCTAAAGCAGCAGTGGCCAAGCGCACTGAGCAGTTAAAGCACAGATAAGTGGTTACTGAGCTTCTGAGCCCTCGCTAACACGGCCTTGTACGGAGTTAAATGAGAAAGAAAGGGGATGTGACGGGGCGTGCCTGGGAGAGAGGTCAAGGTGCTAGCCATGGCCGAGACATACTTTCTAACTATGAGCTTTTAAGGGAGATCAAAGACGAGGCTGACCAGGTGTGTCAGTGCGCAGTGTGCCAGAGGAGGAAGGAAACAGGTCCAGCTCCCTGCGCTCAGCCTTCGCTGAAGCCCCTCACAGGAGACTGAGGGGATGTAAAGAAAGACGGAAAGCACAAGGCACTGAACGCCCCAAGCGACACAGGGCAGATTTGACTCTCAGCTGAATTACTAACTGGCGTGCGACGTTTGAGATGTGAGGTTTGACTGTCCCACATCCCTACTCACATTTGCATTCTCCCTCCTATTCATTTTAGTTACTCTTCTCTTCTGCCATATAGGAAAATGGGAACGTTAATGCTTTATTAAAAGGCATACCGCTTTCAGAAAGCCATTACAGCAGCATAACCTCCTCCTCTTTCTCTTCTCATGGCAGAGCTGCGACAATTTAGACGTTCCCTGGAACCACTGACTTGCTGAAGTTTTTTGAGAAACTGAAAATACAAAAAAGCCCCATATGAATTCGATGGGAATTCACCTTCTAGATGGTGACAGATTAGAATTGGATGGCTGATTTAATGAATCAACCCTGACGCCTGTTGATCAAGCTGATAACTGACGTACTCCAGGGACTGCTTTCTGACCTCTTCAGAGATGGGTGGGCACCTGGAGGCAAATATCTAATTTTCATTTGGACCCCTACATGAGACAAAACCCTCTTAAGCCTTTTGTCTCTCAAACACTGATATTTATTTATGATGCTTACTTAGAGCTGTGCAATGCACAGCAAAAGCTAATCTTACTGCAGAAAACCTGCAATTCTCTTTTTCTCACTGACCTAATCGCATGCTGTTGCCATTTACTAGGAAAAGAGAAGTTTAACTGGTCAGGATAGCTCTCCTCCATCCTCCTTTGGGTTCCATTATCAACAACATTTTGAATTTCAGCAGACACCTAAACTTTCTTTATGAGCTGCTACCACAGCCTAGCACAACTGCAATGATTTAAATCCATCCTATCCAAATACATTTTACCTGTCAGTATCTTATAACCCAGGAAGACATAAAACTCAATTTATTCATTAACCTTAGCTTCCTGAAACTGCAATTACTGCCTTGTGGACAGTCAGTAATTGAATTGAACAAGGGTAGCATGCAAATGCCAGCCGCTGCTAGCTACTGCTAAGAAGATAATCCCGCATGCTTACAAAAATTACATGTGGCACACAGACAGCAGGTAGCAAAGCAAAGCATTAGAAAGGAAAATGCATAAAGTAGCATGTGCAGGGATTAAGGAGATGCGAAAGATCAGACTCACAGGAACCCACTCAGTGGGAATAAACACTATATTACATGAGCTTAAGTTTACAGTTACAGTTAATAGCATGCAGTTATTACTTTTGCATTGAAAAGCATCTTCTGAGTGGATGGCTTCACCGCAGAATCAGATCTTGTTTTTCTCCCTTCCTTTTGTAATTCAAGATGTTAGCTGGCATTTTACATAGCCTAGTATCCCTTGCCCCAGCTGCAGCAAAAGAGATCAAGACATTACAAATAAGGACCGGAGTTAGCAGACTGAGATTTAGTTTGAAGGGCCCTTGTCTTTCAACACTGTTACTTTGCATTTTTTTTCCTCCCATTGAACCATCAGTGCATGCTTTTCCATGCGAACAGAGCTCTTGCATTTTTCAGCTTGATTTAATTAAAGTGTAGATGACCCTGGTCAGCTACATTTCATATCTACAGCTACATTTCGTATCTCATCACGGCGCTTGCAGAAATCTCCCTCTGGTTTGTTGAGTGCATTTACTATGCAACCTCATATTCCTCTCACATTTAACTTATTTTGTTTAGTTTTCTGGTTCCAGTCCTAATTTCTTACTTTCCTGCTTTGCTACTGAAAGATGCTCCAGTAAATAAAAAATGCCACTCAAGAGCTTTCATCACCATGGTTCTGATCCCATACAAGACAAGCCTACATTAGTATTTTAATTCAGATCAGGATCATCCCTTCTTACTGCACTTCAGTTCACATTGCAGAATTGTGTTGGAGAAAATAAAGTGGATTTCTCCTAGAGGAAAGTAAACCAGATGATCTTCAGGAGCACAGGTAACAAATTCCGACGGCTATCGGCAGCCAGCGGCTGGGACTAGACCAGAGCAAGCCCAAAGCAATCCCTTCCCTAGCAATGTCCATGCAGACTCCCAGCACCGATTCAGTTCCGTGGAGCTGCTCATTTTGGATTGCATGACTCATTAAGATTGACATAGCATCCACAGCATACGTAAGTATACACAGCTTTCTCCTGTTTGAATTTGGTGATGCCTTGCAAGAACCTACAGAGGATCTACAGCTATCTATAGAAAACAATATGTTTTTCTGCTAATATTTTTGTTGTAAGTGACGTCTCTTTAATATGATGTTTGACTTATTAGAGTAGTTGTCTGGGTCTCCCCTTTGGCTGAACTTGTCTCAGCCTGACTGAAAACCTTCATTTAGTTTGCTTAGCTTTAACACAACATTTTTTTTTCCTAGTGATCAGACAGCTACTACCAATTCTGTGTACTTTTGCTTATTCTAATCATGTGATGTAATAATTTTTATAGAGATAGTAGTGGTAGTTGGTTATTCTACATAGAAAGACGTATTTAGGACTCAAACATACAGTGGCCACTGTAATTACAAAGGGATAGAGGCAAGATACGGCAGCAAAGGCCTCAGAAGTGGGGATACTGGATGCAATTTAGGGAAATACAGGCCTGGGCTGATAAGAGGGAGCTCGGGATAACACTAAGGATGCAAGTATTCACCCATGGTCAATTAAAGATATTCACAATTTGGAGCTGGGCAAAACCAGTGTGAGGAGTAAAAGAGAACAGAAAAAAAGTATCCAACACATGTAGAATGCACTATATATTGTAAACGCGGATGTAACGTACTTGCAGACCAGTGAAGAAAGAAGAAGGTGTACGAGTGCGTCAGCAAACATGAAAATAGCCCCAAGCGGAGCCTAGAATGATGAAGAAGCTGCCAACATCACATTCCTCCTGACAAAGACAACCATCAGCATCACACTCCACCCAGTGTGTCTGCATGTGCTCGCGTGTGTTTCTCTGCAACAATTTAAACTGTTTTTTTTTAACAATGAGAAGTATTTATTTAATTAGATAATTGGGACTGTGAAATTTAGTAACTGGACTAATCGTAGTAACTGTTTATTGCATTTTATTTAAGTCTACTAAGATTTAAATTAGACCAAGAATAAATTGTTTTGCGTATAAGGCATGTCCCCATTTTTGCCCATAACAAGATTTTGAGAATAACAAACTGATTTCAATTAAGATTGATTTTGTTGCCATTTTAAGTAACCCTTGTCTGGATACACAGACACAAGAACCTGCAAAGGCGAGTTATTTTGGTACAGGTTTGTATCCAGAACACCACCAGTGGTGCAAGTTAAACACAACCAAGTTTAAAATTTTAAATGCATCAACATGGAGGTTTTCACTGCTTTTAAACTGCTTTCAATCCGCTCTTATGCCCACAGAAATAGTGTAACCTGCCTGTGCTTTCCTTAGAGTGGTGACTATACACGTCTAGTGCAAAAACTACCCATCTTGTCTGTCCTCCCACTCACATTCCACTGGGGAGAGTTCTCTAGGGGACATCAGACTGACATCAATATGGGATAGTTGGTAGATACTGTGATCAAAGAATAGAAGACATGTAGAAAAATGACATTGGGGATCTAATATCATCTGTGATATCCAGCCATTATAGACCACATGAAAAGAGAGATCCACTTGATCTAATTTACCTGGATTTACAAAAGCCGTTCAACCACGTCCTGCACTGAAGGCTCCTAGAGATACTAAGATGCCACAGGATAAAAGAAAATGTCCTCTTCTGGATAAATTAACTGATTAAAAGATAAAAAGCTATTGTGTAAACCTCCACTGAAACTACATTTTTGAATGCAGTGCCAGCCTTCTTGGAAAAAAGATGGTAACAGAAAAAATGTACAGAGGAGGGCTGTAAGGATGTTTAAAGGTACGAAATGGCTTCAATAACAGGAACAATTGAAAATATTAGGACTTGTCAAGCCTGCAAAGGATATGACTGATGGAAACATTTGATAAAGGATCTTAAAATTATGGGTGGCACAGAAAAGTTAAAAAGGAAACAATTGTTCCCTGCTTCTTCTGGTAAGGGAATGCTGGTGGATTAAATGAATTAGCAGATGATAGGTTCAATATAAAGCGAAGCACTTTTTCCCATAGTGTATAGTTATGCTGTGAAATGTACTACTGCAGTATACTGCAGATATCGATAATCCACATGGGCCTAAAAAAAATGCAAGCAATCAGACCAATTCTTGGAAGAAAAATCCATTGTAGTATTACGATTCATCAGCTCTGGGACAGCAGAAGTTTACCATTAAGATTTCCTACCCAGCAGGGGAAAAACTTTGTTTTCTTTTAATCCTTGTCTATTATAGGATGGCAGTGAGGAAAAAGCCTCTATTTTATGTTTGCCTGTAATCATGGGGGATTAAGTTAAAGAGGCCTGAGGAGCCTCTTCCACTTCTCTGTTCTTAAAAATCAGAACTGCTTTGGAGCAAACAAAGCCATGCCCTTATGTGGAGGTCATCACTGGCTGCAGACGGATGTTTCTGTCTCCTCTTTCTCCCAGTGGTTATCAGAGCTCTGTGGATTTTGTCCCCCTCCTGACATGCCATCAGAAACCCCATGAGAGGCAGCTGCAGTACTCTCCAAGGAGAAGCGGCTATAGTCAGAAACCTGCAGCATAAAGTAAGTCATTTCATAACTTGGCAGGTAACACCTTCTGGTTGCCCTGCTGCCTTCCCTCCTGCTTTTCATGCAAGCTTGGCCAACTCCGTAAGGCCTGTGCTTACATAGCTACTGTGAATTTGCATCACTGTCCTGAGAAAGAAAACTGACTGCTTTCTTCAGTACTAGCCAGCTTCTAGGGACCCACAATTTCATGCCAGCTAGGGAAGGTGTCTGTAGGATTGTGTGTACTAACACATTGAGATAAACATGCTAGGTTTTATAACCCTTACACGCAACATCAGAAGGCTTTAGAGAACACGATAAGGAACTCTGGGTTAGAGGAAAACATAACAATTTTAATCTAAAAAAGCATCTTAATTCCCTCGTAACAACAAAAATCATAGCCAACACCAAACAGGATTCCTCCTTTCTAAGAGACCAAAATCATCTTCAGGAAATAAAAACTTAAAATTATAAATAAAATAAAACCTGAATGTTTCATAACTATCTGTTAGGATCTACAGAAAGCTGGATTCTTTTGCAAGGGCTGGCACTTACCCAGACTGACATAAAATTTTGTTTTAATAGCATTGACCCTGTAATTCTCTGTGATAGAACAGCATCCTTGAAGAATAATGTATAGAATTGGACCTCTGAAATACTTGGAATTAAAATGAAAATTTGATCTTTACAATTTTAAGGAAAAACACCCTTCATCAGAAATAGTTTATGTATATTTTGGCAGAGTTGGAAGGAAAAATTATTTCACTCAAGACCACCTAAATCAAGTAATAGTACAAAGAACAGATTTTAGGGGCAATTCTAAGAATAAAAAAAAGATATTATGAGTCCTGATAGAAACACAAGTAATAAATCACACTGAGGTTTTTTTACATTTTGATTCATTTATTATGAAATGATGAAGGACCATCTGGATACTTAATGATTTTTGAATAAGTCATCGAAGGGGATGATCCTCAAGAAGTACAACTAAACAAATTGCATCTATCATACAGATAACTGGAAGTTAGCTAAAAATATCCCTTCTGTCAGAAAAGATACTTAAGCAAACATAACTTCGCATACAGAAAGAGAAGTGTCTGTTTTTAATCCTTCATTACGTCCTTCCTTGTACCAACACAATACACTCGTGCAGTTCTTCGGCTCTCTTTTCAGTGCCCACAGCTATTCACCACTCTTATACTTTAAGTTGCTGCTTTGGAAAAGCAGCAGGAGTTTTGGGAAAAGAGATATTTACTCAGTAGGAAGCAGCAAGAAGCAACTGCTAATCCAACAGGACAGGTAACTGCGTCCTTCACTGGCGGAGCTTCAGTGACCCCTAATGGACAACTTCCACCAGCGCGCCCGCCCTTGCAGGAAATCCAAGCCATGCCATGAACACTCGCCGTACTCAAAACTTCTCGTTTCAGCCTAAGATGAACTCTGGCACTTCGGCTTTTCCTTATTTAGTGCGAACACATTTATAGCTACACTCAACACGACTCTACCTGCTAGGATGCCACCTTCATATTTTGACCATTCGAAATGTTCTAAGCCAGAAGGAAGAGAAAGGTGAACAAACCCGACGTTTCACGCAGCCATTCTGACAACTAGTTAGGGCAAAGCAAATTCAACTTAAAAACTAGAGCCGACTGGTTTGACATCTTTCAACATGAAATAAAAAAATGTTAAGAACTAACATCTCAAATTGACCCATTTAAACTACTTTAAAAGGAAGACTTGCAATCAGTACAATCAAGGGTCTGTATAAACGACAGTAGTAATTTGAAGGACACAGTCCAAGTATTTCTGCCTTTTCTCCCCAAAGTGAGGCTCTACCTGCCATTAGTACGGCAATGAGCTGTTTTCATTACAGGGAAAGGATTCTTTGCTTCAGCAAAACTACTGCCGTTTCCACTGAATGAAAAGCTGCCAACACAAGAAGGGAGAATGAATTCGTGCTGGTTGGTGCAGTTTCTTTTTGTCTTTCACAAACTGCAGAGATGAACTCATGCGAATGAACTCTCAGTACAGGAAAGCGACCAAGCTAGAAATGGGCTGCATTCCCCATTCCCCTTCTAGAAAAGGGTTTTGTTCATGTTCTTCCTTTACTAGCTTGGTTACTCTGTTCCCCTTTTCCTACCTACCTGGCTTTCCTTGCCACCTCAGAAATGTACCTGCTATAAATCTTTCTATCTCGGTGAGATTTTGACACACAAAAAGGCACAGGCATTGAACAGAGGGATCACAGAGCTGATGCTAGCACTGACAGCTAGCAGAACAGACCCATTTAGACAACCGATAGCACTAGTCTGTAAGACAACTACTGGCTTCCAAGGCTAACTGGATTAACTAGAAATCCTTGCCCAAGTCAGAAAGACCTACCAAATTCCCAATCCTGCTTAAATCTAGCACTCTAAGTAACGATCAGTGTATGGTATCACTTTCACAAAGAATGATAAAAAGGCAAACCAGTTAAGGCAAACCCTTCGCTGCCAGAAATTCCTGCCCCTTCAGTGCGGTGACATAAGTAACAGATTAAATTAAATTATATGAAGGAATGCTCAAATCTCCAGCAAGGGCACAAACACACAACCCTGAATTTCCTTTAGCAAGTCACCGTATCCTGGCTTTAACTTCCAGTCCTTTTTTCCACCTTCTTCTCATCCTCCTTCCTCAGAAGTACCAAATGTTGACATTAGTTGCGCATCTCTGCTCTGAAGGAGCAGAACATCTGCCGAAGGGAAGACTTGACTATCACTATTCCTCTAGCACACACAGCACAACAGTGCATCATTCAAGATGTCCTGGTAAGCCAGTGGTTTTCAGCTTTTTCCGTATCATGACTCACTATTACACAAGAGAAATTTCCAGTCTTCCTATTTTCTTTCTGTTCACCTATGAAGAAATGATCTGTTAACCGACTGGCTGAATGTCCATTATAGGCAGATCTAAGACTTTATGGACACAATCAAATATTTTATCAGTCTCTTGATGGAGATGAACTTTGGTTTTGGTACAAGATGCAGTGCTACATGGACACACCACTGAAATTGTGCCATTTCAGGAATTTACTGGATTAAATCATAACCACACTGCAATCAGTGGCAAATCACCATTCAATGGCCCCGGTCTATCTACCATTACTTCATGAAAGTTAAGAAACCACCACTACTTTGCAGCAGATGTTACTATCCTATTTCTGACAGTCCTGTGATTTCTGCTTGCCATGCTTGCTTATCAAAGGACACTCCTGTGTATTTTCTCCAGGATGAAGAAACTGCCAGGGACTACAGGACCTCACAGCATCTGACGAGTTTAGTGGTACAGCATGTTGGGCTTGGTATTAGGAGGAAACAATCCCCCCCCCGCCCCCCTCCTGCCCCAACACTGAAGCGTGGGAATGGGCTACACTTAACAAGGGCTCCTAAAGAACAGCAATCTGCCAACAGAAGTTAGAACAGACTTACACAGCAGCAGCTAGTGCTCATCTTCCCTTGTTTTCATGCTGGGACCTCTCAGCGGTTGTGTAGATCATTCAAACGGTCCATCATTAGATGTCAACAAGGGTTGGGCTGACTGCTGAACTTCCATATGAGGCAACGGAGCAGCAAGAGTACCTTTTTTTCCCACCCATCTTTCCTCACCACACTGCAAATGCCTGCTAGGTGAAGCAAGGACATAAATGAACTTTTTTTGACTCATATAAAAGTTGCAGAGATAAAATTAGGTGACAAAACCCTCTTCAGTCTCATAGTATAATGGATGCAAAGCAAACAGGTTTCCTGAACTTTTTATGATTTCCAATGAACAGTCAAGTACATTCAAGCATTCTTACATAAATATGTCTTTCTTAAATGCAATAATTTTTAATTTTTGGTACAAGAGACTGGTATTCCAATCTACCTATATACAAACAGCACAGAATTACAAGAAAGTGTATCTAAGTCAAATTTCTTAATTTTTATTAAAGTCAAAAACTGCAGGAAAAAAAATCACAAATTTCTAAGTACAAATAAAAACAAATCAGCTAAAATAAAATGGTTGCCAAGTTAAAACTCATTTTCCGTAATTTTCCCTTCCTTGCTATTGCCCACAGTACCATCAGAAATCCTACAAATTCTTTAGAAATTGATTTTATCTTACCAATATGATAGTAAACTGTAAGTTTACTATGTAAAAAAGCAAACCATTTAGGCACAAGGTGGCAGAAGACATAAGCACAAATATCAACCATGCTTCCTTAATTTGTCAGTTCAAATCCAGGTGTGCTAAAGATCTGCATGGTATTGCATTTAGAATGTCAGAGCTTACTCTGCAAAATAAGGGCATTTGTGTTTTTTTTTTTGGTTTGGTTTTGTTTTTTTTTTAAACATTATCAGTTTGTTGTGTCTTTTTTCCTTCCAGAAAACAGAGAGAAGCTGCTTAAGTCAGTGGTATACCTTACTGGTCATTGCCAGTGTTCTGGCTAGGAGAGTGGCAAAAGTAACAAAATGGGTTCCAGCACCAGAGAATGAGAAGTAGAGAAGCTGTAGTGTGAAAAAGACTGGTGCATACTTGTGTTGCCAGTGTAATTAATAGTTTGGCGACCACCTGCTAAGATAGCATGACAAGCAGTCACATGCTATTTGAAGATATCAGCTGGGCTAGGTCATCAGCTGCTCTCCCAACAGAGCAGTGATCAAGGTGAACAACTAATGTCTGCTGCTTTTCTAACTACACCTAAAGGAACTGTCAAACTGAAAATTAAATCATAACAAAATTAAAACAAGTGTTGTTCCATATTCCAGATTCTACCTTTTACCCATCATTTGATACTTGCCATTCTAATAACAGGTGCAGTTCCATTGTCATTCATAAATACAAAATTTTATTTGCACTTCATTAGTTTAGAAAGACCACAATGTTTTTCAATACCACAACATTCAGGACACACCAAGTTATTCAAATATGTCACTACTGATCTACCACAGCTAAACTAAACAGTGCATTTTAATAAAAGATATACCAAAGATATAATTCACAAATTCATTATCAGACAAAAACCTAACACAGTATTTGCTTGATGGGAATAATTTCCACCATTAGGAAAGAAAATAGTTTTACCTTAGGTTCCCTTCCCCCCAACCGTACAGATGTCCAGACAAATACACATAGATATTCCTTAACACAGGAAAATGTATCATTTTAATATTTTTTTTTTTTAAAGAATTTGTCTAGGACAGCAGCATTGCTTTTTATACCTTCTTTTAGAGCTTGAATATATCTCCATTCTTTTATTGAAACTTAATGATTCTTGCAACCAAGTTTATGCTTACGCAGAAAATTATATATGCTATTTCAGAGTGCAATCTTAGATCTGCACCAGATGTGATGTCTTGGTACACAAAGAAAGGGTGCAGCATTAAACAAAATAAATAAAAGACTGCCAAAAATTAAACTTAGCTTTTCAATAAATCCAGTCAGCAGAGGATGCTACAGCCAAAAATGTTTTCACTACATTAAAAGGAAACATAATGCTGATTATGGAAGCTTTGTACATAAAGTCCTCTGTTTTTAAAAAATTTGTCTTTAAAATAGTTAGCAAAGCACCATATACTTATCTTCATACCAGAAGAGCTTCTGCCTGCCTGTTTATAATAACAAGAACTATTACAACATTTATGTCAAGAATAGGTATAGATTTAATTTTTCCTCCTCCTCGACTGGAAGTGTGGTAAACCCCCACCGACTGTACAGTATTTATAACACTGGGGCAATGAATGAAACATCATTGTGAGGGAGAGGGGTAATAATTAAATGTTATAGCTGAATCCTACACAGGATTGCATATTTGCATATTTACAAGTTAGTGTGTAGCTCTGACTCGAATAACAAAGTGCAACAAGAAACTGCCAAATGATTGTAGTGCAGAGTAGTACAGATACTTTCTTTACCCTCCCACTCCTGTTTTTCACTCTGTATGGAGTAACAAGTCAACAGCAACGGACATGTGGCCTTGGAGGAGGCAGTTCTGGTGGGATTTCTGGCTCTGGTTGCAGGGACAGGATACTGTTGGACAATTCATTTCTTATAACATCCAGTGGCATCTTAAAAAAAGAAAAATCACCTGTAAACAGTCATCTGCATAGAACTCAGGAAAAAGAGCTCGTTTCAAGAGTTCACTCTCAGCCAAAGCCTCAATTTAAGGATCTTTTGGTTCTTTTAGTGAACTACATTCGAGAAAGTTGTGTTAATAATTTCTTTCAGAAAAAAAGTTACAAGACATTGTCAAAATAAAACCACTTCCTAAAACAAGTACAACAAAATACAACAGAACTGCCTGCAAATGAAAGCGGGCACATGTACAGTCAGTTGCTGATATATAGTGAAGTTACAGGAAAGAGGAAGTATAGCAAATAGGAGCACATGTTTACCAAATTCAACAGCAGTATTTATTAACTGAAATGTTCAGCAGAGTCTGTGAACTACATCATGCCCGCTATGTATTAACCAAAAATTTCACCTGACTGTGTGCACTCGCCCTCTATGTCCTCCCAAAAAGTACCTGCAGTCATTATTTAAACACTGACCATTTATGTGGTCAGAGGAACTACCACCTGAATATTTTACCTTTTTCAGAATGTCATCAACAAGTTTTAGAAATATTTCATCCACATTAAAATTATCCTTGGCACTTGCTTCACAGAACCGCATCCCAGTTATTTGCTGTGCAAACTGATGGAAGAGAAAATAAAATAACTAGATGAAGATATGCACAAACAGCAAATATACAACCCTCATAAAACCTTTAAAAAAACCCCACAACCTTCCCCAAATCTGTGACTGAAGTCTAATTCAATTAATAATCCTGAATCTCCAAGGTACAGCAAATACTGGCACATGTAGCTAATTTTCACTTAAAATTGGTTTACTGGAAAAGTGCACTGCATTTTTCCAGACTTAAATCTGAGAAATTCATGTCTTCAGTTGATGTGCCCAGCTGCAGATTGCCAAAAAGTAAGAACTTTTCAGAAGAGTTAATCTCAACCTTATTATTAAAATGCAGAAAAGGGAGGTACAGATGTAAGAATTAGCCTTAACTCTCTAACAGAAAATGCTTTACTTCCCAATGCATGATGGGTAGCTGAAGGAAAATGTTTGTGTATGTCCGTACTGATAGTGTCCTGATCAAGATGGTGGTATGAGTGTTATCCTAAAACGTATTCTCGCCAGGTTCCCTACCACTTTTGGAGTTGGAAGAGAACAAAAGAAACATGAAAACAAAGGTGAGCTAAGTAATCAAGCAGGCCTGTTGCCTGTCCTAAAATACTACCGAAAAGCAAATGTCTGGAAGAAGGTTCACAAAGATGTCCTCAGTAGAGATATCTCCGTTTGTGATTCAAGTCTTCACTATATCCTCTTTCAGAGCCCAAAAAGGAGTATCCTCTGCACTACTGTGTAATGTAAGCTAACTTGTAGTTTACTCTTTCTTTAGATCAAAGACAGACTGCTCCAGCAGGAATGCATATAACTGCACATTCTATAAAAGTAAATACCATATAGATTTTGACAGAATACCACCACTCTCAATATGCTCCTTAGGTCTAACAGTCTGAACAAGAGTAGCCATGGACCGTCACCAGTAATGCCACTGCAGTTTTGCTTCTAACAGTAACTAAGAATTTGGTTAGACCTTACCTTTTCTCCCTGCTGTCGAGTAATCTCTCGATCAACTTCACAGTCCAGTTTATTTCCAACTAATAGAAGCTCTGCATCTTCTGAAGCATACTGCAATTAAAACATTTTATATTAACTAAACCTAGAAACATAAAATTTTGTAATGCAAACACAATATTAAAAAAAGGGCAATTCCTCTACTAAATAAGGAACCACACCTACACAGTTTATATGTAAACGTTCTTCCCAAACGTTATTTCAAAAATTTTCAACTTCAATTTTTAAATTCCATTTTTAAAACATGACTGGATAACTAGCTGTTCTAGTTTTTCTAAGAATGAACATAACGACCTTATTTCACAGACAGGAAATAAAACTTTTTTCTCCCCCCAGTGCACAGGTAATTGAGTAATGTTACAGATTTCCACTGACACTTCTAACTAGGACAATTCTAGTTCAAGGAAGCAGGAATGGACAACCATTTTGCAACAAAAACACATTGATGTTAAATCCTGGCTAAAAGAATCCAGTGAAAACTAGTTGGCATTAGTTTAATAATCCTATATCAATGCTATTAAAAGTCTTACTGAGTACCTTTGAGGAAAAAAAAATTGCTTCTTAAAAAAACACATAAAAAGAAAATACTTAAGGCCTACCTTATCAATCATTTTCATCCATTTTGGTAAATCATCAAATGTTTCCTTCTTGGTGATATCATACACCAAAATAATTCCCTTGGCACTTCTGTAATAAGCTGAGGTAATGCTGTTGAATCTCTCCTGACCTGCTGTGTCCCTAAGAAGCAGCAGCAAACATTGGCACAGATATTTCACCAATTTGCAAAGCACAGAATAACTTTGTTCACATTTTAATAAAAACACCCCCACGCTCATTAGACACTCTATAGCAAACGTTTCCTTCTATATGTGTGCATTTCAGGCAAAAAAAAATGGAGCAGTACTTTCAAACATAAAAAGTTTTCATATCAGCACTACTTATCCCATACTAACTTCACCAAGAAAGGCCACCAAACAGTTCTACATGTGTCTGAGAATGAAGTTGTCCAATGAAAACATACCAGCAGAAGCAGCTGGTTTTGTGTTGCTGGGGTTTGGTTGGGTTTTTTTGTTTGGTTGGTTTTTTGGGTTTTTTTGTTGTTGTTGTTTTTTTTTAATAGCCCTGAAAAAACAAAAAAATAAACAGATATATGCTTATCAAACATAGCTGGACACCCAACTATAAAATGAGCAATGCACCGATCATTATGGTTCAAGGTTTCAGAGCCTTTTTGGGTCAACCACAGCAATTCAGCCACGGTTCTAAAACTAATGCAGAAGCTACTGGCAGAGGTGAATGAAAAGAGTGAGCAACCACTATGTGGTATGGCTTTTGAAAGTAGATACCTGGCTTTCACGCTTACATCTACTAATCTGAGGTGTTCAAATAACATTTCCATTCTCACCTTCAGCATTGTAGGTATTTCAGACAGGGTGCATTTACACTGGAGACTATTTTCCAGCAATGACACCATGTCGCCCATACTAGCTATGGCTTATACTCCAAAGTAGATGAGACAGAAGGGTTTTTTTACTGAACCATGAAAACCTGTGAACTGCTTTTAATCCTATCATCAAGCCTGCTTATGGAAGATTTTTGGCAGTTGTACTAAAAAAATAGCTGGTGCATACCCTAAGTCTTAAAATGTGACTGGTATCACAACTGGAAAGTAAGTTATACAGTGCTCCAAAATGTTCAGGCATTTGCTGCTTGAGTTCAGCTCCCCGAGTCAATGGATAATTTTGAAATTTCACTGTTAGAGCAAGTCAAAAGATGGACCAGAATTAAGAGTGGATGGGGGAAAATGTGTGCATGTGTGTTGGGACTCAGAAGTTCAAAAGGAACGCTCTTCAACAGTCACATTTTAGACAAAAGGAGGAGGAGGATGAATTTGGGAATGAGATTAACAATGGAGACCTGAAACACTTGTTACCAAAAAAAAAAAAAAAAAAAAAAAAAAGTCATGTTCACAAAATGCCACATCAATTGTCCTGAAGAATTAATTCTTTTAAAGTCTATGCACAAAAAGCAGTAGAATAAACTACCACAAACCTATCTTGCTCGTCGCAAAATCTTTAAGAATTTCAACTAAGCTGGTTTAAAAGCGAAGTACTCAACTTTCTCCTGAAATTGCCACAAGTGCACTTGATAGCAACAAGTCTTTGCTAGTGATTTCACAAAATAAAGTAGTGTCCACTAGAAAAAGATTTGAAAACCTCTACTTCATAGTCTGTGAAAAAACATTGACTAATACTTCACTGCAAGCCAATGGCATTGCAATATGGGGCAGAAGAGAACAAATTCCTATTGCATCCATTTTTATTTTATTTTTATTCAAATCCCATTCTCTACTCAGAACTTCAGATTTACATTCAAACAAACCTTTGGGACCCTACAGAAGGTGAAAACAGGTAGCCTGTTTCAATCAGGTCAAGCTCTACTAGTATTCCAGACCAGTTTTAGATGGTTAATTGGTTGCTTTCTTATCACTAATGAGGCATTTTTATTAAAGCAATACAAGTTCTGGCAGCTGAAATTACATATATAAGTATGACTTAGAGCAAGTAAGTCTACTTTCTCTTCCATTACTTCTTTGCTATGGTCAGATCTATTTTTTGAAAGGTCCTTCGGACATTCACTCCGTGAAAACTTTAACAATTCTAGTATGAACCGTTGATTTTCCACATATGGATAACATTGCTTTAGTGCTTATGAACAGACATCTCAGAATTATGACCTTGTAGAGTAGCTCCTGCCATCTGTTGCTAATCCAGCCTACTGATCAAGTGTATTAAGGATGGGACCCCTTTAGTTCCATCACTCTGAGCAGACATAACCAGATGGCAAGTGGAAGGGCATACCTGATGGGGAAGAATGCATCAATTCTAGCTTTGGCCAGAATAATGGAAAAAGTTGCCTTTTTTTTTTGCTGGCCGGTCTTCTCCCCCTTCTCTGTGCCCGTTCCAGAACACAGAAATAAAGGGGCTATTTCAGAGTCACCTGGCTGTGCCTTCAGGTCAATGCTAAAGACCTTAAGCAACTCCATCACAGAGAGGCTACGAGATCACCCAGTTCATACATTAGAAAAACAGAGGGGAAATAAAACCGCTACTGTTCAACTACCCTCCCTGAAGACAGTCATCAACACACTGGATCAGCCTAGGGGTAGGCAATGGAGCCAACTACACAACATTACACTCTGCCACTCCAGCTATCTCCAACTCCACATTTCCCCATGCCTGCTGAGTGCTGTATCTCAAGTCTAGTGGTACTATTAGCCTCTCCTCACCCCACAACACCCTCAGGCTCTTGAAAAGTTTATAATATTCCCAGGCTGCTGCTCCTCTCGGCTGCTGTACCCTCAGGTCCTGCACTCCCCTTTGTGTAGGTCATTCACCCAAGTACCACACAACTTGTAGTCTGGCTTGCTGGCTGTTCGAGACACACCACATGCTGTGGCCAGTTTAACACACCCATGGACAGCCTGGCTGCCCACTACATATGTTAAGTGGCCAGATGGCCACTGACTGTCACCTGCCAGTCACGCTAATTACAGCAGATTATAGCTGACTTTCTTTGCTTTCAGTCATTGACTTCCCCACATTTCACACAACCAATGCTTCTACTGCTGCAGCAAGTTTAAATGAAACCACTCAACAGGTTTCTGGTTGCAAGCATGATATTCTAACCCTTGTTTCCTTTGAAAAGTGGAAGAAAATAAGCCAAATTTGCAGTCTCTAACATTACATTAACATTGTAATAACCTTCAAATAGTAAGGTGAAAATTGGAAGACTATTTCTGCAATAAGTAAGTTTAGAACGTAACCCCATAAGCTGCAGTTTGAGAAGAGTATCAAGGTGATCTTTCACATGGAAAATCTCATCTTCTACCAGGTGCTATCTTATTTTTCATTAAAACATGCAGTAAATTCTTCCAATATTGGGAAAAAATGACAACCCCTAATGCAGAGCTAATATTAAAAGCATATCCAACTTAAAATGCCTTCCTTTCATGTGCGGTACTGGAGCAATTAAGTCTGTTATGCTATTTTCATCAATGATTTACACTCCTGCAGCTGGAGTATTTTAGTAAGGACAGTTATTGAAGCACTAGCAGAAAGCTAGAAGAAGAAATGAGCATTATTTAACTGGGTGAACAGTACACAACTTCATGAATTTCAGAAGTGATACTAAGTGCTGCTAGTTCAAACTCCAGAAGTCCAAATAATAAATTACTATAACTTAATCAATAATTTAACATAACTGAAAAAAAATACAACAGATTACTCCTTTTTCAATGCTAAAAGCAGTTTTATTGATTTTTTTTCCAATAAATTGTTCTATTGGAAAAACACTGGTATTTCCAAATTGTAGTAGACATTGCTCCAAAAATACAAACAAACATTACACCAAACAAAAGCAAATAAAAAACCCACACAAAGCCCATTTCCAAGTGCTGACTTGTCATATTCTCACTATTTCAGACTGCATAAAATACAATACAAATACAGCTGATCTTAATTAAAATAGGTTTGGATAATTTTTGTTTTACATAAATGTTCTCTGGGTCTATCTAAAACAGTTGCTTGAAACAAACACATAGACAGACTCAAAACTGTCTTTGGCTCTGAAGTTTAATTTTTTATGAGTGGTGGTGTGAAGTGGCAATAGAAAGGAAAATATTTTTAAACATAAATAAAAATTTAACACTAATTTAACACTTTCACATGCTCTGTGCTTTTATGGAACTTAGAGGCAATATTTTTTAAAACGCTTTTCAGTCATTTTAGAGGTTAATTCTACTTGTCAAGCTGAGCTTTTTCCTCCCATAAAAACCATAAATATATTTAAAATCTTTTATTATATGAAATAATTTATTTCAGAGGTACTGAACAGAAGGAACTACATTCTGTTATATTCCAGGACAGATCTTTTCCTCAGACTACTCCTCACCCCAGAGATTTTCCAAGACAACTACTGTCCATTAGAAAATGCTGAGCTGGCAGAATGTGAACTTTTTGTGATAAAGCACCAATTTAAACAACCTTCAGAAGCAAATCAGACTGTTTTCTTGCCAGGTCACTGGCTTCCTTGGCCATTAAACCTGCAGAGATACCAGAGAGCCCCTTTGGCTCCCCAGCAGGGAACTGGGCCCAGTGGCAGGACGCTACAGCTTCCAGTAACCAGGTCCTTTCAGAGGAGAAGCCAGAAGTGACGGCTGCTTGTGGCAGCCAAGTGCCCAGATGACTCCGGTAAGAGGGCACAGTCAGACACCCTCCTGTCCTGCCCAGCAACTCCCGGCACACCTACGCTTCAAAGCGTGAAGTGGGGTTCCTATTATTTGGTCTAGTTCACAAGCTTTGTAAAAGCACTGATTCACAGATGCTTGCATTCACTTGGACACTGACGCTATCCAGTAATTCTGGTTACTTTAGCCCACAGCCCGAGCTGCATGCATGCATTACTTCTCACAGAACATATGAGTTTGTTTCAACCAAGAACTGCAACGCAGCAGCATTTACTGCATCTACTACGTCTGGCAGCCCAAGGGGCACTACTAGTGTTCCAGGTGGCACAGAGAAGATGGACGCTACGCCGCGTCCTCAGTGCTGCTCTACCATTTCATAACCTAAGGAGTAGAAGGTTGTTCCCTGACTGAAAATCAGGGAAATAGGGGAAGAGGTACTGTGAGGTAGCAGGGACCAGACGGGAACAGGTAAGCTAGAGGCGAGAGCAGACACCTCTGTGATCCTTAGCACACAGTATCCCGTTGTGAAAGGAATATGGGAGACAAGTCTGATTTTTACACTACTCTACTAACAGCAGCAGGTGCGAAAGCTGCTTTCAAAAGAACACCTTGCACACCTAATGGCTTGATATATTCAACATAGTACTGCTGTTTTTTTATAAATGCAAGTGGTAGAGCGCTCTGGAGAACACTCTGCTGATAGAGTGGGTCAGTGGAGAGACAGGCCAAGTGACCATAAAACCACCAAAGTTAAACTGTTTTATTTAAACTGTTCTTGTTTGATTTATGAAGTAGAATCATCAAATGACTACAAAAAATAATCAAACTTTGATGCTTTGAAATGTAACCTTAGTCATTTTAAGAAAACAGATAAGCATAAACTTTAGAAATGATCTGTTCACCGAATAAAACAGCTTTTGTAGTAAAGGTACTGTAATCATTGTACGTAAGACTACCAGGAAGCATGAGGCAACCTTAATTCTGTCTCTGTGTAGGTATGAAAGGAGACTGACTTAGGATCAGCCATGCAAATTCAGTCTGTATTTCTAAACTTCCAAGCATTTGACTTGCTAAATTGATTTCCTCTTTTAATCTAACAATTGAAGGTATGATACGGAGCTGAGGGATTGGCCTGGAGAAGAGGAGGCTGAGGGGAGATCTTATTGCTCTCTACAACTACTGAAAGGAGGCTGTAGCGAGGTGGGGGTCGGTCTCTTCTCCCTAGTAACAAGCGACAGGATGAGAGGAAACGGCCTCAAGCTGTGCCAGGGGAGGTTTAGGTTGGATATTACGAAAAACTTCTTCACGGAAAGTGTAGTCAGGCATTGGAAGAGGCTGCCCAGGGAAGTGGTTGAGTCCCCATCCCTGGAGGTATTTAAAAGACGTGTAGATGTGGCGCTTAGAGGCATGGTTTAGTGGTAGACTTGGCAGTGTCAGGTGTACGGTTGGACTTGATGATCTTAAGGGTCTTTTCTAACCTAAATGATTCCATGATTCTGTGATTTTATGATAATAAGAGTTTATTAATAGGCCCAACCACATACACGACATAATTCAGGATAAATTAGCAAAAGGAGTGCTTATCTAATTGCTTTTCCAGAAAGTTAGAAGTATGCCAAGGCAGTTTTAAGGATTAAGTATAAGAACAGCACTTTAACAGCCACTGTTGGAGAGAAAGTGACACTTTGGAGCAGGATGTTGTGTTCATGAATTTTATCATATTTTAAAATATTATCTCTTTACATTGTGTTTTCTCCACCATTTTAGCAGGGCTTCACACAGGAGTAATGGTCACAGTTTAGCAACCTATCAATTTTTAGTTTTAAAAGTTTCCTATATCCTATAGCATATTCTCAATATGTGGAAAATAATGGTTTAAACATCTCTTTTCCAACAAAACATCTCTCCTATAAAGTATTTATTCAACATGAAGAAATTGTTTGATAAGCTTAGCACATTTCATAGCAAGAATTCATATCAAGCGTACAGTAGCATCTCCATATCAGAATTTTTTGTTACCTCTGTCAGCTCCAGCAGACCCTGGCTAACAATTGCTGGCTCAACTGCCAGCCTTGTAGTCATAGGTTTCCAAACAGGGACAGATGATGGATGAAGACATGCCACTAACATTCAAGTGTTAGGTGACTGATGATACCAAAGATGAAGCAGCAGTTAACTCAGAGGGAAGCAAGACAGACACATGGTGTGACAGACAGTTGATGGTGACCTGCCAAGAGGAGTTAGTAAGCTGAATTCACTGCATCCATGTAGTTAAGAAGGAGAAACCACCGGAATATCCCAAAAGTGTAATGAGTATATTTAGAGCATTTTTTCCCCTCTATGGATTGTTAGCAGCTTTAACAGTTTAACTACAATGCCAATTATGCACCACGCACTGTTAATAAACCAAAGCTAAGCTTCTACATAGTAGTATATATGATTAATGTATAGAACATAGCTGGTTTATTCTCTCATAACTGTTTATGTATTGTACTACTCTGCAAAACAAAGGACCTCTTAAACTCAATAATTTCTAAACAATAAAAACTGTATTAATCATTGACATGGAGAATCATTATCAGGAAACACGTAACCTACTCCAGAAAGGAAAAGCTTAGCTCAGACTTTGAGCTTTCTGTAGTAGGACATCGGTACCAGTTAAGGTATAGAGTCTTATTTGTATGGGATCATTTTATTTCTCAGTGCTGTGTAGAGTGACTATAATTTACTTCATCTCGAATGCCCTTCATTTAAAGTTATTTAATATAGCATCAAAGAAACAGCACTGCCTATACCAAGTTTTAGAAAAACAGTTTAGAAAATACTTCACAGTTGTTTTATAATTGCTGTTACAATGAAGGTCAGTTTTAAACAGTCCAGAAAATAAAAAAAACAAAGTGTACTTTCTCTAGTGTCTATTTAACACAGTCATCTTTTGTCATTTGTAGAACTCCTATTTCTTGTGTAGGTGATATCATTCTTCTAGGAAAAGGGGCTTGAGACCTCTGTGATGCATTAACATTTCAGTAATTACATTCATGTCCTATTTGTAACTTTCTCTCTCCTTCTCCTCCTTTACCCTCACAAAAATCTAAGAGCTATTTGGTTTTGCTTAAGTCTTGTGGGAATGGAAGAGAGAAAGAATAGGCTAAGAGCTAAACCAGCTTGTAACAGTTAATAATATTAGACAAGCATATTAATTCATGCTAGAACATAAAAATTAAAACATACTGCTGGTTGCACATTTGTTTTACTTACCAGATTTGTAATCTAATTTTCTTTCCTCTTAGCTCTACTGTTTTGATTTTAAAATCAACACCTATAAATAAAATACAGTAAACAGAAAAGGAGGAATAAGAAGCAAAAGTAACGAGGGTGTAATTATTATTTTTTGATTTTTTTTTTAAATTTTAATATCAACTTGTAACAGTCTGAACAAGCAAAAGGGTTTGCACCACTATGGGTCACCTCAGGAACATCATGGGGATTTGAGAACCGCTATATACTCTGTGAGCCACCCAATTTGGCAGTGTCACAACATAAACCTTCCACTTTGTGCAACACTTCCAGCAGCAAGTAAACCCAACATAACAGTAAAACAATAGGCACAGTATGTTTGTTCCTCCCCTATTCACCTTGACTGTCAAGGACAAGCCTGCTCTACTTCCAACTGGCACAGATGCCCTGGAGTCATGGAGCGAAACCAATCCCTCCACAACAGTTTTGCTGTCTGTGAAGTGGGAACAATACACATCTGATTTCCAGGCTGGATGCTTAGCATCTGTAAAGCACTTTAAAAAGTGCTGGAATTGTGGTTCGTTTATGAAGAAGTTTGTCAGCACTGTCATTCTTAATTCCTGCAAATATTTATTAGCAAACTGCTTAGATTTAGAGAGGGTATTTGACTTTTAAAATTTCTTTTATACCTGTATGGTACAATTATCCATTATCTCAAAACTCCAGCCACATTTGGAATGCATGCTAAATATCAAAGATAGAACCATGAAGACCTTGTTATACAGAAAGATTTTACTTCTATAAAAAAAAATAATGCTGGCAATCAACACGTAAGACATACTATGGTCAAACAATACCTAGACACAAAAGGTTATCAGCTCAACTACAAGAATATTGCAGGGTATAAATGTCCTAGAATACCACAGCATTTGTACATTGTGAACCTGTTCATTTTAGTATACATTTGTATGAAGATTTTTGCTTCAGTTCTTCCTTCTGAACACCATCCCTCCTAACAGTGCTAAATCAAAAAGGGGGAAATAAGAAGACAAGAGAACATGGTTCAGACTGGTACACTTAAACTCACACAGAAGTGTAGAAGCATAGTGTGTTGGAAACACTTTCGCTATTTCACATACAATTGTATACCAAGGATAGGGATGAAAGTGAAGAGGGAAAAAAAAAGATTTTTATTTTCTCTAACAAAAACTACACATTTTCCTAACGTCTACCCTTGGTAAAAGCTGAGTGTTCCTGCTGATATTGCTAGAGTCAAGACTGGATTGTAACTTTGACAGAAAGAACTGAACTTGGCCCTTATGCAAAGCTTTTCAAAACTCCTGAAAATTTAGATAGGGGGGAAAAAAAAGAGCGCATTTTACAACCTGAAAACCAATTACACATCATTGACTTGGCATTTATTTCAAAATGCTTTTAAAGATAGTTAAGTCTGTAAAGTTGTTGGTATGAGACAATAAAACGGATGAAGTTTTAAAAAACTAGATACACTTTACTAATTGAAATGTAAAGGATACACTCAATTCTATTTTCACAGTTTGCAAAGCAGGTTGCCACTGTTCAGCTAGACTAAATAAGTGGAAGGATCACTGATGTTCATTCCCCTGAACAAAAATCCCTACAAACAGCTTGCAGTTGCACATTACATAATGATACAAGTACTGGTTACCACCACAACATTTGTCCTCCTGCTTCATGTCCTTAAAAGTGTCTAGCACACTTATTCACCAGTTCTTGGAGAGCTATTCACGACATATGATGCTTATATTTCACTTACCAAAATGTACCCCATTCAAACCCCAGTAGGGTTCTTAGGCAATACAGGAGCTAAAGCATTAAACTGATTTGTACTATACAGTCTACAATTTTAATGGCAATTTTCAAGTATTCATATGCAAATTGAGAAAAATATTAGAATGATTAAAATTTCAGAGCAGTTATTAATCCCAACTTTAAGAAATATTTTTCTACACTTTTGAAAAACCACCATCTGTGTTAGTATAAAAGCAGAAGAAAGTAAAATGATCCAGCTATGCTCTACTATTCAAAATGTGGGAATAAGAATTCTTGTAATTACTGCTTTTCTATTAACCAGATTTTTTTTTTAAAGAAATACACATCCTCTTCTACTGTTAAAAGGCTTTTCTCTATATAAATGCATTTAAACTATAAAATGCTATTGTCTTAATGGTCACAGCTTTGTCTACAACAAGACAGCAAGTTTACTTGCTAAGGAGATAATCAGTACTAACTGAAATTTCTTCAAACCTCTCCCTTCCTCAAGGAAGTTTGAATATAATTGCCCACACGTCTCAACCCCAACTCCTAGTCCTACCATGATCTCATACACAACATACTATACGATTTGCCATTTATCTGAGAACTCAGGTTAAAAACAAAACAAAACAAACTTGCTTTTCTCTCCCACAGAAACATAAATAGAAAAAAAAAAATCTATGATGCTCATACGGGTGAGTATACTTGTCTTCGGCTAACAATTATACTTGTAGAGGAGCTTGATCTGAGCACAAAGAGAATACAGCTCTGCTGTTTAAAGAAGTCCTATTGTCACACAAAAAAAAGTTTAAAACATCTCTGATCAAAAAATGTGTATTAAAAACCAGCACAGGAATTTCATGTTAGTTTCACCAATTCCATCAACAAAATATTTTTATTCTTACAGAAGTGGTTTATACACTGCTATCTTACACAAACCAAGGAACAAAAAGGTTTTGTTGTATTTTTTAAAAGGAAAAATAAATAATGAACCATGGAGAGAAAACCCAACTGTTCTAATAAAGTAAATTTTCAACTCGGGACTTCCTGGCACAACATATGAATGAAATGAAGTAGAAAAAAGCCTACATCTTGAAGAGATGGTTTCAAAATAAATAATATGTCAACAGCATTCTTATTTCAAAGGCAGATCTTTCTATTAATCATCTTAAAGTCATACCATGAAACATTTCCCTACTGTTAAATTTTGCAACGAACAATGCAAACCAGTAACAGTTTTGGAAAAGCAGATTCTTCTACGGAACTGTTTGAATCACTTCACACTTAAGTCAGCTTGTCAGAACTAAGCAAAGGTTGCTCAACTGCTTTTTATAATTAGTAATGCTCTGCAAGCATCAACATAATACCAAAAGCTTCATGTCTGCCAATACTGAAGGAACAAATGTGGCAACATTCCTTCTGCACATGAAGAAACAAATTCCTAAGCTTGTCAGGTTTCATTACCATGTTTCACCATAGACCTGCCAAAGGTAGTGCTTTGAGTTTACATACAAATCAGTAATTTAATTAAAACACCACCACAATAATTTGTTTTCCACTTCAATTTCAACTATCATCTCGAATTAAGAGAAAGTTCAATGAAACAAATTATTTAGCTTGATTAACATCAATGAAAATACCTAAATGAAAAGTTTTGCTACCCATTCAATTACTCCAGCTATTAAAAACAAGAGGAAAAACTGTTAATATTCTCTGAAAGTCAATCAGGAAACTAACACTTTCCACTATTACAGATAACAAATACTTGCTAGCCACGCATGACATTGAGAGCTGGACAACCGCACCTTTCCATTCACGTATGCTAAGCCAGTCTTATATGTTCTTTATATTTGCAGTGGTAAAACAGAAGATTTGGACCAGCTGCTGAAAACTCCCATTCTTCAGCAAAATAACTGCAAACAGTTCTTTTAAGCATCTCTATTCAGCACAGAATAGAGAAGGTATTAAGTCTGCTCTTAGAAATGGTGGTTTTTTTTTTAAAGAAGTGCTTTGTAATACTACAGTGTTGATGCCAGCAATATTTGATAAACTGTTTAAAATCCTTGCTTCAACAAACACTTAATTTACAGTTGCTCTAAGCAAGATATATGCTTCTCAGTCTTGTTAAACCTAATTCTAAGACCTGTTAAGTACAGGCAAATTGTCAGAACTTTTTCAAGTTTCAGGCTGTTTGTAATGATACTGGTAGTCCTTGAACAGCTACTACTCCCTTAAGCCAGATCCCAAAACACAATTAGCATCCAAGTTTAATAAACATGTGCATTTATTCTGTGTTCAATCCCGCCAGAGGCTGCTCCAGTCTCGAAGCTGTATAGCTGCACAAGCAGTGGTGTGCTCGAACGCATGCACTGACGGACAGGACTTACTTAGCCCTGGCGTAACACTCCACTAGCACAGCTACACCAACACGTTCCTCACTGTTTGCCTCCAGTTATGGTGGGTACCCCCTAAAAGGGTGTCAACAACAGTTAACACAAACAAGCTGCTTAAGCACCTTGTGTCCTTAATTATGCAAATAGAACCGAGGTCATGGTTTTCTATATAGTTCAATAAAACAGAGATATCCATAATTACTGTTGACAACTGCATTAACTCTGAACAACACATCTTATAAAAAGAAAGGATTTTAAAAGGCTCTCTAGCTGCTACACCACCGGCAAACTATTGCTGGTTTGCATGCTACCTAGTTTGCGTGTTAAACGCCTGCTGGTTAATTTATTGTCAACGAATAACCAAATGTACAGATGCCAGGGAAGCCAAGGAGTGCACGTGCTTATGATCGTACTGAAGTGTGCCCTTTGCCAGGTCACAGTGACGTGAGGGGAACCAAAAGGCTTATCACAACCTCCTCTCCCATTAAAAAGTCGGCCTCCTCTCCATACACCAGGCTTGCATGGACCACAGGCAATCAATGGGTTCAGTTTTTCTAAAATTATTATTACACTCACGCCATGAGTAAATCCAGACCACCACCTCTTTTTATGAATTAAAGGCATGCATTTTGGATGTCAGATTTTGACTCCCATTTTTCTCTGGAAAGGCCTTTTTCAGGAATCCAAACACACATCCCATACACATATAAGAACTAATGAAAAAGGCACGAAAATACAGATCTCAGCCTCTGGCTTGGGTTTCTGATTTTGTATCTATTAAGCATTTCAAAGTATACTGATTCAGCTTGCCCTACCACTTAGAACTGCAAATGAGCTGCTGCCCTCTCCCCACAGGCTAGATACATGTCAAATAAGGCATTAAGTACAGCAGCACTTATGTGGTGTGCGTAAGGTAAGATTATTAGTTAAGGATTTTCAAAATTTTATACAAAGCACATTGTTTTTGTTAATAGCACATGAACTTCAGATTAAAAATATGCTTCATGCAAATGAGAACATGAATTACAACATGCACTCAACTAAAACTATGCTTTCTTCCAGGGAAAATAAAGGGCTAGCAGAGTAGAAGGGGTTTTTAAAAAGTATATTAAACACACAGCTAAGCAAACTGTTTGCACTCCTTTCAAAAATAAACAGCCCTAAAAGAAAGAGAACAGACACTCAAAATAGAAGTGCACTAATGAAGTTCTAGATAAGGGCAAGTCGGTGAGGATGACGTATCTTGTCACTGAACCAAACTTGAGACTGTTCCAAACTTGAGTCTGAAATCCAATAAAAACGAAGTTTAGCCCAGAACAGATTCTAATATATTAATTTCTCACCCCAAATAGGAACTAAAAGTTATCTACCAAAGCACAAACTGAAACACACACAACTGGGTCTAGCTGCTCTCTTTAAAGCTGAAAGAATTTGTTTAGAAAGAAAGCAAATAGTGAAGAAACTTCTTACTATGTATTTTGCACATAGGTTTTCGATTTTTTTTTCCCCCTAAGTGGCAGAAAAAGGAAGTGGAAACTGTTTTGCTTAGTGCACACAGAGTGACCTTTCGGAGGCCAAGATTTCCTGATCATGAAGTTAAAGGAGGAGCTAGGAAAACAGATGTAAATAGGGCACCCCCCCCCCCCCCCCAACTAAAATCAATTCCAATAGATTAAATTTTCAGAGGCCTATTAGTGATTTGCATCAAAGCAATTCAATCAGTGAAAAATAATCAGACCACATTTAAAGAAACACAATCAGTTTAAAAATTCAGAGGTTGCATACTAATTAACCATTAGAACAGACATATAATTCAAAGACTACAACAGTTTATTTAATTTGGACATCTGACAGCATTATACATACAAATTTTCTTATTTCTGCTACAATTGATGACTGAGGTCACATGCTTCTTGAGGTAAGAACCGTCTTTGTTAGCCCTGGTCTGTAGCTAAATATAATATAATACTTATAGCTATCCAGAAACTACTGAAGTCAATGAAAAGATGCTCTATACCTTTGATACTGATTTCTACCATCTTGTTTCGGGGCAGGGGGAAGCAAGCAACAACAAAAGGTATATGGAGGGGAGAGGGGAAGATTACAAAAACTGAAGGAAAAAACCAAACCAAACCAAAAAAACCCCGTATCTTACTTTAATTGAAGCTGTGGGACATGCAGTTAATTTTAAAACACACTAAAGCAGAACTACTTCTTTCAAACTGCATATTATAAATTTGAAGATTTTAAAAAGAGATTTGGAAGCATTAAGTGTTAGTCAGATATGAGCCAGTTTGGGGATTATTTGAGAGGCAGGTAAAGTACGTTGTCCATAAAGCTTCAGTATGTAATTCTAGAACGATTAACATGCAGACATTTGAGACTGCTCGCCGAAAATAAAAATCTACCCATATCTCAACTGGCAACTGTGCTACAGACCAGAATGAAACAGATACACCAACAACAGGAAAAAAAAAACATCTGGTAATATATGTGCAAGTGACTAAATTTTGAAGGTATAATTATAATGAGTTTTTAGGAAACTGTCAATGATTTTCGAATGTCCAAGATACAGCTTCTAAATATCTCAGATGCTCGGTACTTCCAAACTCAATGAGAATGGAGGAAGTTATCATTTCTTCACATTCTTGTGGACAGTAACATTATAAAGCCTTTCACAAAATGTAGGCTTTTGACACAATCTACAGTACTAAGTTCAAAGCATGCACCAAAATTTTGATAAGCAGAATGAGGTGGAAGGGGAGCATGGAAGGAATAAGACTCTGTGACTACTTGAACAAGACTTATTTTCAAAACTTCTGATTAGAGAACAGGAAAACATAGTGAGCTACTGGTCTACAACTACCTGACCTGAAAGGGAAATTGAATGTGAAGAAAAATTAAACTTACATGATGAACAGCACTATCCAGATTTTAAAAAGGCAGAATCTATTTCAAAATGAGACCGAATTTAGCATTTCAGTTTGGGTATCAAGTTTCCCACTCCTTGGGGTATCAGAAGAAATAAGTTGTAAAAGTGTTGCTATATGCTGTTAAATAGTTGCAATCTTAACAACTGGGAATATTAATCCCCTTTCTTGTTTAAGGACAGCCTAGTGAAGATAGTTCACAAAGACTTCAGGATTTTTGTGATGAAAGGCGCTTTAAAAAGTCTGTCTCTTCCTTTTTATGGTTTAGCTAAAACCACAATTATTCTGCATAGTGCATGCACTATTTTCACCAAATGAACATTTAAGCTCACAACTCCCAGAAAGAAATAAAAGTCCATAACCGAGAATCATATGGCCCTACTGTTTTGATTTTTTTTTCCTTCTGACGCGCTCAGCTGTTCACAGCGGAGACTGAGTTTGACAGCTGCATTCCACTCTCCTTGCAAACTAAACTCCGCATTCGACACCATTCAAGTGGCCTCTTCATTTTGCCTGTTGTTTTACTTGCATATTCTCATATATGTACTGACTAGGGACTACAAGGTACTCTGACAGCTCTGTAGTGTTGACATAACCCAGTACCTGAATATGTCTATCAGCTGAAGTTAATATCTAGTTTACAAATGAAGAAAACAAAGCCAATTTCAAATTTACTCTTCTTTGCAACCTCTTGGTAATTAAAAACCCCATATCTCCCCAAAACCCTATTCCTGGGCCCTGAAAATTTATATCATCTACCTACTACATTTTCCTGCTTTAAAATATAGTTTTGTTACCTTATGAGGACTGAAACGATTACGCATGGAAAACAATTGCTGACTACACTGAATGCTGCCATATATGCTTGCTTGACACACGCAAGGCAAACGATGACTTGGCAGGTGCTTTCAGTTGCTCTAGCGTCCATTACAAGTGACAACACCGCTCCTGAAGGTGACAGGCAGCTTCCAGGGAACACAGGCTTCTGTTGCATTTCCTAAAGTTATGGTTACAGAACTGAAGACAACCAAGGCAGGTTCATACATGTTCCCTAATTATCTTAAGGTTTTGCGTAAGACAAAATTGTCTTCTGTGCGAGTTTCCAGCCTCCTGCTCTCCTCTATTTGGTGAAGTAATTGCAGCACACCATTAAAGAGATATTTGTTTGGTTTACGTGCACTATTATGCAATAGCCAAAAAGCCCATATGTAAGAACAGATACGTATTAACACCTTGGACATGCAAAGATAAGAACAGTCAATTCTCACAGAATACCTATCACTGACCAGAACTTTCTGTTTTTGTGCAACAGCAAAAACTTCTCAGTCTGAGTACAGAGCTGATTTTGGGTATAAAGCAAGGACATCTTACTGCTACTTTGTCATGATGTGGTAAGGCAAGAGACATCTATTTCCACCCTTTCTTCCCTCTCCCCACCCAAACTAAGTTTTCAGTGCCATCTTATGGAAGGGGAAGAAAAATTCTTTAAAGAAAATTAAAATTAATAATACTTGCCAGAAAGGGCCCACAGGCACATACAACAAGCGTAGCAAAAAGATAAGTGTTCTAGTTGATAAAGGATGTTTTTCTGAAAATTTTATGTAGATTGTTCTTAATCTCAGATTACATCAAATAAGTAAACTTGTTTTTAAAACATAATTTTTATTATGATTTACTGAAAAATTATTTTTCAAATGGTTAGTAAGGCACATACCCTGTTTACAGTGCTTGTGAGAATAAATACTGACTAGGTAACTAAAAAACTGAGGAGCAACTTAAAGGGCAGTTCTGAAAAATAACCAATTGATACTTCTAAAATGAACAGGCTGATACTTTTAAGTGGATATAAACATGTTATATGACAAGCTTATGGGAATGAAACTTAATATTTATGTTGTTAGTCCACGTTTTTTAAGGTTAAAGAAAATGAAGAAACGGTTTGAATTGTGACAGAAACCCCAAATATATGTATACATATACACAATTATTTATGTATATATTTATATATCACATATATGTGTATATATATTAAAACTAGAAGCTGCCTTACTTAAGATTGCTCTGATAAAAGATAAACCTAAAGTTTTCACCATCACTATTGTTTATTTGAAGGACATGAGGCATTTTACATGGACATGGGTATTTTAAAAAGAATTGGTAGGGAAAAGACTGCTTGGAAGAAAAATCTACGGAGCTCCATAAATCTAGTAAGTTCCCAACTTACACACCATTTCACGCTAACATCAAAGTAAAGTGAAACAAGGCCAAAGAGCATTTTTGTGAAGTCAAAGGTGTCTTGTACTGCAGTGCATTTGCATGCCACTGATCTGGATCCCACAGGCTACAATTAGTCCGAAACAGATCACAGGTCACAACATTCCCATCCTGATCCACAACAGAACTTCCCATTACAAACTTAGCTGAGTAGCTCTACCTATGATTTTGCTTGTAAACCAGGACCATAGGAAGCTTTAGCGTTTACTAGAAGCAGTACTGTCCTTCCCTGTGAATAGCTGCTAAAAGGAGCCAGCAATGCCCCAGGCACCCAAACTGCTCTGATATTATCAAGGGCAAGGTCTCTTTCCTGGGATGCTTTCAGACCTGGTGGAAAATAGCTGAAGGATAAGACTAGGCCTCAGAAACTTTACGTACTAAGCCAGCACGTAAAAGAAAAGCTGAGGAGCTCAACTTGATTTGAGGGAGCAGGAGAGTCAGCTGCCTGAGAGGTGAGTCAGTGCAGGGCCTCAGGTTTGGGTGAGCAGGAGCCTCAGGTTGAGAGATCAAAACCCAGAGAGCAGTGTAATGTCTGCAGCAAAATTAGACGGACAGGAAATACTGCTGAGTACAGGAATTTTGTAGATCTGTCATGGAAGACAAAACAGCAGAGAGATTGGGAATGAGCTAAGATTTGGTGGATGCAGGTAGGACAGACAACCGTGAGACTGAGCAGTAGTTGGTCAGGTGCTGGGAAGAGAACATAGCCCTTCGACTATTAAATAAAGGAAGTCTGATGAAAAAGAGGGTGAGATAGCACGACTTTTAAAAATTAATATATAAATTATAACATCATCACTATGGAGATCTGAATTAAAATGTATTTCTTTCAGGATAAGAACTACTAGGGGGGGGGATCCTTCACCATCCATCTTTGAATCTTCTCACAAATGTGGTAATGAGTATTTACCCACTACCTTTGGAAAGATCATCCTTTTTCATGCCGAATTTGGCATACTTCTTTTTAATTGCCAAGAGTCTGAAAAACCTCCAAGTGATAGTTTTGGATTCTGCTCCTGTGTGAATAATGCAGGCACATGGGAGTCAGGTAACAAATCATAAACCGAGATCAAATTTTATTTTAAAATAAAAAGTCTATGTATATTTATATTTGTTTAGAAAGCTAATATGATGCCAATATTACCCTTGCACAAGCATTATTCCATTATAGAAAAGAAGTTACCTTAACTACTCTGGATTTAAAACTGGCATGAAGAGAGAAATTTTACATTATTGCAGATACAGAGGAACATTGCTAAAAACTATTTCTTTGCCCAAACAAGTAATAAAAATAATTTATAACCTAATAGTGAGAACAAACCTTCAGACCTAGCACATAAAATTGTAAACAGCAACATCTATTTCTCATTTGACAACCACATGCAAAAATCAGTAAATATTTGAGCATATTGAGTATTCTCAGTACTATGTAAATAGCAGATTAAGTAGACACAATATTCTATGCAACTAATTTAATGCCCAAAATAAATACATCAAAAGAATTTTAGATCAACAGCACACTGTGTGCCGTTATGAATAATGTGCTGAAATCTGCCAAGCTATTTTTGAACACTTTCAAAGAACTTCAGTGTTTTGAGATGAGACTGAAGACATGTTGATGTGTTTTTATTACAGAATTTACTTTACCAATCTGGCAATGTAGTCTTCCTACATTAGCATTAAAATACTGTATCTTTTTTAATTGAATCCACACCTCCCCTTTTCAGCAGAAACACTTTTCAATGACATGGCATTATTATCCTAGAGCACTTAGGGCCAGGAGACAGCCAAAGGCTTTGGACATTCGCAATTCTTCCACTATCTGAGAAGACCCCCGAGTAGCCTCTGCACTTTCATACAAAAGACTAAGGTGTTAAATGTTGTTCTGTTTTGCCTGTACTTCCACTGATTTAGTATAAAAACATAAACATAAGGTTGAGACCATTAATATCAAGGTAAGGGAGGAAATATGTATTCTAGCATTCCACTTAAAATACAGCTTCGGTAATATAAGGTAGATACAGCAAACTTTAGTCCTTCGTTTGGTAACATGGTCTTTTCAAATTTAATCTCAAGGTATATTCAGTTTACATAACTTCCTCTGAAACTGCATCAGACACAGGGTTTTCAACCATGTTTCAAAACACATTCTCCACTTGTAATTCAAGAAAACCACTGCAGTAAGCAGTGACAAAGAAAGAGCTTTATGATTTCAACTGTGTATCAAAGTCTGACCTCAGGTCATTTTGGAGTGTGGGTTATTTTCAATCTACATGAAAGGTAAATAGCAGAGGTTACTTTTTCTTACTCTATAGCGCAAAAAAGCAGGGTGCAAGCTCACTGTGAAAAGCTCTTTCATTTAGCAGTCAAAGGATCTGGGGGAATCTCAACAGCTCTCAAGTTTAGTCAGAGGACCTTGAAAGAACGCCACTACTGTCGAGTCTTTCTACTGTCAAGTCTTTCTACACGTATTTTGGCACAAGTTGACTTCCCTATGCTGCTTTATGTTGGCACGCTTTGTACATCAAACATTACGTAATCTTCTGTCTAGCAGCATACCACCATTTATTTCCTGTTTCTTTTCTAAAATAAGGAAGCTTCTCCGCTTCAATCACTGTCTCAGTTATCTAGTAGATCAGTTTTGCTTACAAGGCACCAGACTGGAAGTCTGGACCAGGATCTAGAATACCTCCTCTCACTTCTCAAGATTCACATCAGGAAACTAACCCTAGTAACCCTTAATGTAGGTCAACCCAAAGAAGATGCACGTGAGTTCAAAACGATACATAGATCGGGAGAATTCATAAAGAATACGTTCCACTATTAGTTCTATTTCCTCAACTGTACCATGTATTTAATTAAATCTATCTATAGAAGCCATCAGCATTTCTTCATTACAACACATCACTTGAGGATTATGCCTCTGTTATGCTACCACTGTCTTTCTAACGTCTACGAGGTTAAGTTACCAACTTAAAAAAAAAAAAAAAAGTATCGACACTAACAGCACTAATCTGCACTACGAGATTTGGATTTTTTAGGGGACCTAGGAAAGAATGAAACTGGTAAAATACACATTAAAGCTGAAGTAAGAGAAACTGTGTATTATTTTGTCATGGGAAGATAATTTTGGATAGCAATAATTCAGTTTCTGAAAGGGAATACAATCACTTTCCATCAGATGCTATGTTTCCTCACATTTCAAGCTACAATTAAGCTAAGCATATGTATTTTCCAATGACACAGACTTAACAACCACCTTGCTGCAATACTCAAAGAGTTCAACTCCAAGGATAGGACTATAATAACAATACAGCCTAAATAGCTTGCTTTCCTCCCTTTACACATTTGCGCATTAAAAGACGGCAGGCACCTCCAAGACTCGTACAGATGACTAAAGCATGAATAGGACAGCATGCCACAGACCTAGGAGGTTGCTCTCCAGTTAGCCGTGTGAGGAGCAACCGCAGCACGCTCAGGGGACACTCCTCAGGAAACAAAACATTAACTTCCTCAGATCTAACATCATGGAGGGTTTCCTGATGAAAGCGTAACAGCAATCTGGAGTTAATCAGACTATGGTCTGGAACAGCATTTGAAGTCCCATCGACTATGCTGAATACACACTGTGCAACTTTTCAACTCCTGAAATAGCTGTTTCCCTACGTGAAACATCGAAGACTTGTGCACAATAACCCGTTTTACCAGCCATCCCTATTTTATTTTTTTTTAACCTGTGTTGCTTGTTGTTAGCAAGACTGAAACAGGATACCCCACACCTCCCCAAAACTCGCAAGGATAAGTAGGGCCTCCGCGATCTTTCTTTCCATCGAGAGCCGGGAAGTTCGACACCAAGGGCTCCCTCGCCACAAACCCCTCAGACGGAGTCGCCGGCAGCTCCCGCAGCCGAGTATCCCAGCCGGGCGAGAGGCTGGGTGGGGAGGGGGCCACCACGCACCCCGGGGGCGACGAGGCCTGGAAGGCCCCCGAGGGGAAAGCGTCGGGCCGGCATGCGGCGAGGGGGCCCGCGCTTGGGGAAAGGCGGCCGCCGCGCCGAGCCCCGTGTTTCCACGGCCGGGGAGGGGGGGGGGGGGGGGGGCACGGCGAGCAGCGGGGCGAGGACACCCCCCTCCCCCGGGACGGGTCGGGCGCGGCGCGGCGGGCTCCCTTACCCACGGTGGACTTGCAGGCCTCGCAGAAGGTGTCGTCGGTGAAGCGCTCCATGAGGCTGGTCTTGCCCACCCCCCGCGACCCGATGATGATCACCTGCAGCTTGAAGTCGGCCGGGCGCGGCGGCTGCTTCCTGCGGCGGGACTGCCCCCCGGAGAGCGCCGGCGACCCCCCCGCCGAGCCCGCCCCGAGGTCCAGCCCGCCGCCCCCCACCCTGCGCTGCGGCAGCCCCGAGCCCGGCTCCATCAGCGACGCATGCGGCGCCGCGCTGGCGCCGCGCTCCCTCCCCGCTCCCGCCCTCCCCGCCACCGGCGCCGACGACTGCGAGGCAGGGGGAGGAGGGGGCAGCGAGGACGAGACACGGTCGCCGCCCGGCCCTGCGCCCGGCCCGGCCCGAGGGGAACGCGAACGGCAACAGGAACGGGAACTGCGCCGCCGCCGCCGCCGCCGCCGCCGGGAGCGGCGCGCCCAACGCCGCGCCCGGCCGCGCAGCGCCCTCTACAGTGCCGGAGCCGCGGCCCCGCGCCGCAGTGCCGGGGGCGGGGAACGGCCGCCCGCCCCGCCCCGCCCCGGGCTTGGGCAGGCCCAGGGTCCCCGCCTGGCTGCACCCCGACAGCGAGGGGGGCAGGGCGGGCCCCCGCCGGGAGCCCGCCCGCAGCGGGGCTGGCCCCCGCCTTGCCTCAGCCCCTTGCCCTGCGGCGATCCGCGGCGGGCTGCGGCCTTGCCCGCCGGCAGCCTGCGCAGTCAGGCCTCGCCGGGACGGTGGGGTCTCCCCTAAATTTACTTTCGGGTTGTCAAACCCACCGCAACCGCAGGCGGCCCCCCTGTGTGCGGCATGGGCCGGGGGTGGGCTTCACTGTCAAATCCAAACCTAATGCCTGTGCCTCGGGGGGACGTGCTCGCTCCCGGGCACCGACATTTTCCCCACCGCGTATGCTAGCTCGGTTGTTCAAATTCCAAGCAAAGGAAAAAATGGCAATAGAGGAACTAGTGTCATAAATCATGTGAAGGAAAATGATCAGGATGAGCCGTGCTCGCTGTAATTTTTGAGGAAATTTCTACCTCTCCAAGCACTGAGGGCCTAGAGTTCACAGAATCCAGATCTTTCAGGAAAGATGCAGGCCTGACTTCCAGGGGTAGGAAGGATTCACGGTTTTAGCTGAGATCTACAGGTAGATGCAGTGTTCCTCCGAACATCAGAGGTGAGGGCAGTCAAAGCTAGTGGATATATGAGAAAATTTCGTCCCATTTTCTAGATTCTCACTACCATTTGTCAGCTAAGGAAATTCCACAAGGGAATATCAAATTGGCCTTTACACTTAGGAAACCAGTGTCGTACAGGAATGATTTTCTCAAGAGTTAATTTTCTTGAAGAAACAAAAGACAGTTTGACAGTAAGGCTATGTTGTCAAGAACAACAACAACAAAAGAACTAGAACTAGTTTAGCATTTATCTTAATTGTCACTAATTTTCATCACCAGAAATACTGGCAGTTCTTCAAACAAGTAGAATGTCTAAACCTTAAAAAAAAAGCCTAACAAATCAATCCCAACGCTTCTTGTGTGTTATCTCACCCCACCCTCTTCTTATTGATTATCTGTAATGCTATAATTAGGGATTTGAAGGGGCAATCCATCACTGAGAGTGAAATAATCTAGCAAGTAGAGCATCATAACAAGATAACCTTTTCGTAGTGAGTTGGGTTTTTTTCCCCCTTAGGTCCTGCCTCTCAAATTACAATGTTCTCCAAAATCAGCCACTTGCTCTGACCCATCTGTAACTGATAGATCCTCAAGATGGCTCAGCTCTTCCTAAATCGTGCAGACCACTAGGTATGATGTAGCCTGTTTCCCCACATGCATCATCAGTCATTAGAGCAGCCCCAGTTCCACATACCATTTTATGTGCTACCAACTCATATTCAGACATGGTAATTCAAATGAATATAGGTTGACTGCTCTATTTCTGTACCTGCACATAGATATTCAGCAACATCAATATTCATTTTCAGTCCCTCCTTAAATGAACTGAAGTGTGAATACCAGGCTTCAGTTGTGTAGCCTTGAGTGGTTTGTATCTTTTGTGCAGCAGGAGAGCTTCTCCCTCGTTAGTCTACAGCTGCAAAGAACCCACGTACATGAAGTGAATTCCTTTGTGCCTCCAGTCTGTCACGTGTATTCTAGCTTGGTTTTATTCCTCTCTGGCTATTCGGTGTGGCCATCTCAGCAAGCATGCATAGATTTTTCACGTTAGCTAGTTTGTGGCATGCAAACTGTTCCTTCAGCATCTGTTTTCAGCTTTCCTGTGCTGACATGCATAGTCAACTACCGAGTATCATAGAATCATAGAATATCTCAAGTTGGAAGGGACCCATAAGGATCATCAAGTCCAACTCCCTGCTCCTTGCAGGACTACCTAAAACTAAACCATATGACTAAGAGCATTGTCCAGATGCTCCTTGAACTCTTGACAGGCTTGGTACTATGATCACTTCTCTGGGGAGCCTGTTTGAGTGACTGTCCAACCTCTCAGTGAAGAACCTTTTCCTGATGTCCAATCTGAACTTCCCCTGTTGCAGCTTCATTCCATTTCCTCATGTCCTGTCGCTGGTAACCAGAGAGGGGAGATCAGCACCTCCCCCTCTGCTGCCCCCCTTGAGGAAAGTGTAGACTGCAATGAGGTCACCCCTCAGCCTTCTCTTCTCCAAGCTGAACAAGCCAAGTGACCTCAGCTGCTCCTTGTAAGTCTTGCCCTCGAGCCCTTTCACCATCTTGGTCACCCTCCTCTGGACACACTCTAATAGTTTGATGTCCTTCTTATACTGAGGCGCCCCAAACGGCACACAGTACTCAAGGTGGGGCCGCACCAGTGCAGTGTAGAGTGGGACAATCACTTCCCTTGACTGGCTAGCTGTGCTGTGCTTGATGCACCCCGGGACATGGTTGGCCCTTTAGTCTGCCAGGGCACACTGTGGACTCATATTCAACTTGCCATAAACCCAAACCAACAGACTGAAAGACTTGATGTCAACCCAAACCAGTCAGTAGAGCAATAAGTGCTCATTTGTCAAGATCAAACTACAAATCTCAGGCAGAGTAAGAAGCATCTGGACAACCTGTGGTACTGCAGAAATGAGTTTGTCGTACCCTCAACTATTTTACTCCAAACGGAACAAGTATTTTTCTTGCAGCTTTTTTTTTTTTTTTTCCCCAATAGCTGGGTTTGGATTTTCTTTGGAAAACAGACAATGCTATCCGTAGCTGCTGATGGGAATTTTTTCAAATAGACTTTGAAAATGGTCTTCTGAATTTTGCTGCTTTATATCAGACAACATCATTCATTGCTTGGAATGTAATTTCTTTTCCGAGGAATTGGATATGCCACAGTATTAGTTTGTTGGTCTTACTTGCCATCTCTAGGTGACCTGATTAGCATTTTAATCTCTCTGGCTGTGAGAGCTGGGAGGGACTGATGCCTTCATCTAGATTTCTTCCTCTCCTACCCACGCCAGAAAGTCATCATTATCAAAAACATGGAAAATGTGTTCTTTGGCTGAGCTGGAAAGAGATGATATTTAGGAACTGGAGATGACATTTAGGAACTGTAAAGTATGATCTGTGGCCTAAACAAATTATTCTGAATTAAGATTAAATAGCATTTTAATTAGTAGTATTTATCTCAGATAAGTTTGTTTAACATTTTTTTAAGTTTTAAAAATGTATTCTATTTCAGGAATAGAAGGGGCTGGGATCTGAGCTTCATAGTTTTGATGTGGATTGATTTGACTGAGGACATGATTTTTTTAAACGAAAATGCTGTTACTGTTCATAATGTGAATACTCTTTTACTGTTATAAAGGGATTCATATTGGTATAGTTCATACATTTGCCCTAAATGAGAGCCTGTATATATGATGTGTATATATGTATATATGTATATGTGTATATGTGTATATATGATGTGTATATATGATGTGTATATATGATATATATGATGAAGTGTATGTGCATCAGTAGGATCATACCTACATCAGGAGGATGTACTGATACTACTATATAAATAAGTTTTGGTAAAGCTGTACAATTTTTATGGATACCCTGGCCTACACTTCAACTCATTTATGTACACAAATAAAATATCAACATGGAAAAAAAGCCCAATCAAAAACTAGCTAAAAAAGCAGAGAAAGAGATGGGGTTTTTATTTCCTAGTAATTGTTTGGTGAAAAATAATCAATATGCTAGTAGGTAATATAGTCTGAGTTGCAATGTTTTCATTACAAATTAAATTGGTATTGGCCACCAGAAAAAAGCTTGGGGCAAAGCTCACAGGATCGGTACAGCAGCATGGCTGAAACAGAACAAGAGCTTCTGACCTCTTAAAAAGCAAAGAAACAAAAGCAAAAGAAAAAAGCCCCCAAACCTATCATTTTCTTCATAAGCAGATGTATGGAAAAAAGGGCTGGTTTAATACATTTTCAAGCTGCGTTCTTAGGGCAAATCGTAGTTAATATTCCCATCCCCGCTCTACATCCCAGGCACTCTTAGTGCAGCTAGCGCATGTGTTTATGTTTAGAAATGTGAAAGGAGACTTGCTTCACTGTGATGAGCTGTTTGGAGATGTCGCTCTGTGTCTGTACAGTTACTTTCCACTCCACAGCCTTTAGTATATGTCCACTGTATGTTGTCTGCCGTGCCCTAGACCTAAACTCTTTTTATCTTCATGCAGTTTCTCTTGTCTTCTGCTATGTCTTGTACTCTTCTAGGTTTGATCCAGGTTGAATTTATTTCAAAATAAAAATTTAAAAGAAAATACATGAAGTATTCTTTTGGAGAGAGCGGGGAGAGCAGGGTTGATTGGCTAGATCAGCCTCAGTGGCTGTCAAACCCAGTCTCTCTAAGCTTAAAGGATATTGATGGAATATTGGCAGACCGGTCATCGTTCCAGTGGAAGGAACTCTTGCTACTCAATTGAGTACAGGACTATAGTTAATTTAACTGTCTCTTTAATCAGTCTTTCTCACAGTCTGTTCTGCAATACTTATACCATCACATCTGAACTATGTTACTCTTATAATTAATTTCTCTTTTCAGTACACATCTAAAGGGCTACTGTTATGCCCATATTACAGATGGGAAACTGAGGCCCTGATATTTTTGGCTGTGTACTGTTTTACACTGATGTCAAAAATTTCAGATGGTTATTTTATGTGTTTTATATTATTATGTGTTTTATATTATTATGTGTTAAGTCTTGAGGATTTCCTTCATAAACTGTTGGGAATTGCTGTTTTGGAAAGGGTGGCAAAATAATTTTTAAGACAATGGCGGTCAAAATGAACACAAGATAGGGACTGCAAGCTTACATGTGCACGCTTGCCAGAGTATAGTCTAAAAGCAGGATTTCAAGGCTTGTGCTGTAGTATATTGGAAAAGCTATAGCACCTCAGAAGATTAATCCAAGAAGCAGTAGTTGTGGTTTAACCCCAGCCGGCGACTAAGCGTCACATGGCCACTCGCTCACTCCCCCCCAGCGGGATGGGGGAGAGAATCAGAGGAGTAAAAGTGAGAAAACTTGTGGGTTGAGATAAAGACAGTTTAATAGGTAAAACAAAAGCCGTGCACACAAGCAAAGCAAAACAAGGAATTCATTCACTACTTCCCATCGACAGGCAGGTGTTAAGCCATCTCCCGGAAAGCAGAGCTCCGTCATGCTTACAGTTACTTGGGAAGACAAACACCATCACTCCGAATGTCCCCCCCTTCCTTCTTCTATCCCAGCCAAAACCAGCACAGTAATCTTGAGCTACTCTGCAAGAAATGCTAAGCACAGGGCTATAGCTAACATCTCTCTTCCCCACAGAGTTCCAAGTTTTATACAGCTTCTTCAAGGTGCGTAGCAGAATGCAGATTCTCCCTCCCAGATTAATATCCTAAGACAATCTCTTCTCAAATATAAAAGAATTCCATGGCTTCTGTTGACTTCATTGCTCCTTTTTCTGCTCTACAAATTTGTGAAAAGATATCAACACACTGTATCTATATGCAACTTTTTTCTTTTTCCCTGTTTTCAGAAACTTCATCAACTCTGAATATTTTTCCCTCTTTTTGCAGGGTGGTCAACTGTGGTTCCCATGTGAATTTTAGATATACTTTCTAAACTGTTTTCGTTCTGAGCAACAAACCCCCTTTTTAATATGTTTGTTCCTTTCCAGACTTGAATATTTTATTTACTGTGTGAGTGAACTGAAAAAACCTTTTTCCTAGGCCATCAGAACCCATTCTGGGATTTGAAAGGATAGCAATTTTGAGTGATATCATACCCTGTTTTAGCTCCTTAATATCTTTTTTCCCTGAAAATTCAATATTAGCATTATTGCATCTATATTTTTCTCATTTTTGACAAATTCCATACACGCATGGGATATTTATCATCCAGTATCAACATGTCAGATTGAGTATGATTAAATCAAAGAAGAAAACAAACAAAAATTAGAAAAAGTCCTACTGTAAACAGCTCTGCAGATTCTTTATTGTACTATCGATTTTAAGCAGGCCTCCTCATTGATTTTGGGGGGGAGTTTGGTTAAAAATCAATAGTATGAGATGGCCTCCTGATTGTACCTTAAAATTTGTACAAAGACAATAAAAGGATTTTATGTGAGGGAGGGACTTTTTACTAGTACCATTAGTATGAGAGTTAACGGGCTGTATTCTGATCACTGTCACTTCTGAGTAAGTTTTCCTTTGACACATCATGCAGATCATGCACACAGAGAACAGGCTGTACGCATGGAATCCATACCTTTCTTCATGCAGGAGTGAACAGCTTTCCACATCTTCCTGGTATCAGGATTGATTTCTACATATGCAGAGACCCTTGGGAGAACTGGAAGGAAATAAGCAGGACACAGTTGAGATAAAGGATAGGGGAAACAGGCACTCACTTAGCCCTCATTTTTTAACCAATTTGGAGATGCAGAACGCCTAATACCCTTTAGCTGTTGCCATGGATTTGTGTGGTCTGCCACAGGAACTCTGCTCTGTTCTGTGAAGGCAAGCAGCTCCCCATCCCCAATGAAAGGGTCTCCTAGAATTATATTTTGCTGAATTCCTTGGTTCACAGAGAATTATTATCACAAAGGCACAACATCGTTCTCTTCATTGAGTTCAGTGGAATGGCTTCGTAGTTACACAGTGGCTTCATATTTGGCCTGAATTCTGTAGTCATGCTTTACATTCAGCTTTCCAGTTCTGTATTTGTTTTAAATGTTACAAGAGGGTCACTGTAAAAGAAGATGGCAGTTTGGAAAGCTTCAGTACATGCCTAAGAAATATGAAACTCCACCCATCCATCCAACCATGCATCCATCCATCCAGGTAAAGCTGGCTTACTCCAGATGAACTGTGGGATGTAGTGAGGGAGGACAGAGAAGTCCAGCCATGGGAAGTAAGTGGCTTGAATGGCTGCTGCAGCTTCTGGTTACCGGTGTTCAAAGCAATTCCCACTCTTCTCTTGGTCCACCCATGGCATGGCCTTTTGTGATACCCAAAAATGGAAACAGAGACTGTATTCATTGACTTCTGTGGAATCAAACTGGATTTATACTGGTGCATACTTTTCTTTTTTTCTTTTTTGTGATCAAAGTTTCCAATAAACTTCAGAAGGACACAGAAAAATGTAGAGTGGTTTTGCTGATGCAAGCATATTTACCTCAGTCCTGTTTCTAGCAATGCTTCAAATAGATATATGTGCTATTGAAGTGAGAAACTCAGTAGAGAGCAAAAAATAAATCCTGCATATAAATGGATCTACAAACAAATTCTTAGAATAAAATTAAAGCTAATGATCCAGTAATCTCTGACTACTGTAATATGATAAAACATGAAACATACCTTCAAGGTATGCAATCTTATGGAGCTCAGGTTGTTATAAAAGCTTAACTGACCAAGTTTCCTCCTTACTTTTAATTTTATGCTTTTCCTAGCGATTCCAGAGAGCTATTTGTTGGATAGCTTTCAAATTTTTGATTCATTTAAACAGAAATAAACTCTGAGGTTTGATAATCAATATTGCTAATTATTACGATTAACTTGGAGGCCTTGAAGGGTTGTGATTAGATGAAGACATTCAAGTACTTTACTCACTATAAAGAATAGCAGAATTTTTGTAACACGTGGAGTCTTTATATGGGTTGGCTCCATTGCAACCAATGGCTTTTAAAAACTCAAGAGTTTGTTTTCTTCCTTGTATTTGTCTGTGAAGTATTAAAGGATAAATTCCCTCCAGATGAAGATCTAGATCTGAGAGCAAATCAAAAATTGAATGTTTTCTGTCCCGTGCAAACACACGTACACACATGCCTGCACATGCAGACACATACACGTATGAAAACTAACACTTGCTTTTAGTTCATGTAACGTTTGTTTCAAGAACTCGAACTGTTGAGAACTTGAACTGTTTATACATTTCAAGACCACTAGGTGCTGCCTGTTCACTGCCGCAAACCTTACAGTCTCTCATAGTGAGAGGAAATATGTGAATTATTCATTGTATCAAACTGAATTTGAGGCCTTTTGCTTCCCAATGTAATCTGAACAACTGAGAATAAAGCTAAAAATATGGTAGAGGACTTATGTTGTGTAATTAGGAGAATCATTTCCTTGGCCACTTAGTTTTGAGCCCTCAATTACTGACATAGTGAATAAAAGGTATTAAGAAAATCCTGCAAAAAGCTTTCCAACATTTTAAGAAAGGAAAACACAAAAAGCCCTCTCATATTCTGCTCTGACTGGCATAGGAGGGATTTACTGTCAGGTGATTACTGAAAATTGAAAAATGTAATTAAGATTCACTTAAAAGTTTCTAATCTCACTTTAGCTCTGATGCTCATTATCATCTTAAATGTGACATCTATTGTTTTTTAAATAACACACAAAGAGCTGGGATCTTACAGCTAACACTCAGTCCTTCCTAATATATTTCATTACCTGCTAATTTTGTACATGCAACTGCAGATTAAGGACAGGCAGGAATAGAAGAAGAAAGTTTTTCTGCGTGGTTATAATAGAAAGAAATAATACACATCTCTAGCTTTAAACAAGCCTATCCACGATAGTTGTAAATATGCTTAAGAGCGAAATGCCAACAGCAATCGCAACATGTGAGTCACCTATCCGCAGCCAAGTAGAAGCTCACGGCTGCATGAAATGGCTTGGAAACCTTTGTGATTTTGCTGTGCTGAACAAACCTGTATTCTTCTAGAAGATGGACTGTTTGCAAATAAATACGGGACAAGAAATAGAAGTAAAGGGCATGGATATTGTGTCGATATTAGCATATTATGACAAATGAAACATTGAAATAAAATGTGCAGTATGCGGAAAGCAGGATTATTGCTGCTACGTGTGTTTGATACCACTGTTCTCTTTTCTAATGAAAAAGAGATGACATTTCATTCTTCCTTTGGCTCAGATAGACCATCTCTATTATTCTTCCTACTTCTCAGTAGGAAGAATAATAGAGATGTGAAACTAATGTTGAAAGGCAGACCGAACATTATCAAAAGTTTTTGTAAAGATTTAGATAAAAAATTGCAAGAGAACAATTGTTCTCTCCGTGTCAGTAAAATGACCCTAAGAATGAACTGTACCCACATTGTTTTCAAGGTCCGGAAAAAAATAATAATGCTCGAATAAGCAATAAAATACAGTAAATTAGTAGCCTAGGTGAAGAGATTAATCACTTCTGTAAAATATCTGTCTGTTAATACCTCATGTAAAGACTGTCTTAAGGGAATATGTAGTCAGGTGGCAGAATGCCCGAGCGAGCAGGCTAATGGTAAGAGCATGGGTAAGATTCTGAAGCAAAATTAAGAAACCATAAAGCCCTGCTTGTTCAGCTTTGGGTTTCCCCTCTCTTTAATTGCAAGGTGCAAATTATATATCCCAGAATGATGTTATAATCCTGAAAATGTAATGTGAATCAAAACACACTCCATGTTATATTTATCAGCAGGAAATCCCAACTCAGTTTATGCTAATGGAAGGATATTTTTTTTCATCTCTAATTTCAGTATAGCAAGGCCTCATCCATCACTGGTTTGGCTATTCCTTCACTTTAAGAGCTGGCTAAGAAGTGCAGGCAGCTACCGGTTGTGTGGAACAGGCACGACATTCCCATCCATGTTTCCGAAACCCTTTTTTTTCACAGCTACTGCCAGGTTTGGAACCATACAGTCACAGTGTTCTCTGCTGCAGATGTTCTCTCCTTTTGCAGAGCAAGAGATTTGGCATCAACTATTCACACTGGCAGTGTTGTGTGACATTTATACAAATGTGGTCAGAAGAAAAATGATATGTACTGGAGATGGGAACAGTCAAGCTCCCCTGGTCCATGTCACTACTGTATTGTAGTGCACATTTTGTTTCCCAGCAGTAAAAATGATCATGGTTTGGGAAAGACTAATCGTTTGCATCATTCCCTTCTCCAGGAGATCTGCCAGAAAACAGCTTTAAATCATGTCTAGGGTACTGAAGAGGTACTGATGGCAGAGCCTGCCCCAATAGACAGTGACAAGCTGTGTGGTGTCAAAGCTTTAAACTCCAAATTCCTGAAAACCCATCAGCTATTTAATGGTGTTATTTTCAGTTACACATGGCAAGCTTGACCAAAGGACCTGCTTAGTGAATGTCACTGTTCAGAGATTAGTGTGTAAATGCCAGGCTTTTGACTGATCACACAGTTGCCCAAGTTACAAGGTGTATACCTTTATTTGTAGTGAAGCTGGCTTCTTTATGACAGTGATGATAAGATCACCATTATAAATACATCATTTTGTGGATAGAAGAGAACACTTACTCTACCTGAGGAAGGTAGAAAGGAGAATATCTGGTCGCATCTTCTAAAACTAAATATTTATATCAATAATTTATATGCTGTTAAAGTTCTTCTTGAAATGATATTAACTAACAGTAATTTTCAAATGATCTGGGAAACCTGAAGACAATCCAGTGAGGATTTCCAACATTGTTCTAGAGAAAGTGAAGGAAACTCAGGGATCTACTTGTTTGCTTAAATCCCATACAAAGTAACAAAAGAAGTAATTTTGTTAAAAATAAAATTATAAACTTAAACTGTCTATCAACATAATTTCATGGAAGGTAGATGTCTCTTGCCAAACAAACTTGTCATGTTTATTTTATAGTGAACGGTGGATCTGATGGAACAAGGCGGTTTTATTGGTACAGTAGCGTTGGATTTCTCCAGTGGGTTTGACATAATCCTGCACATTCTGAATGAAAGATGTGATTCATGTGGGACAACGAGCATGCACAGCATGTAGATTTAAAACTGGATTACTGAGAGGCCTTGAAATGCAACTGATAGCAGGCTGACAGAGCTAGGTGTCTCCAGCAGGTTCCAAAGGGGTCATTAAAGCACTTCAATGGTCTTTTTAAAGTCAGTTGTGTAGATGATGATACAGAATCTTTGCCTGGATGGTTTAAAGATCGACCAGGAAGTAGATAATGAATACAAGTTGCTTTACAGAGAAGACTTAGTTGCCTAATTAAATGCAGTTACCCAGTCCAAAGAACTGTGATTTAGAAGGGCCACATCTATAACTAGGAGTCATTACAGGGCACAGCAAAATCTTCAGCGGGGCTACTTAGTCTTGGCATGTGATTTTGGCTATGCTGCCCTTCATATTGAAATTAATCCCTAGGGGCCACCTCAGGTATGTCTGTATCGCATTGTGTAGACTTGCTTACTCTTTGTCTTGGTAGATGAGTGACTCAAAGAAGAGCTGAAAGTTCACTGATAATCTCAAGATCAAGCACTGATCCTTGGGTTTTAGGAAGAAGGAACAAAGGGAGATGGTGAAGTGACTTTGCCAGCACACATACCAATACTAACAGCATTACTAGAATACTGTATCCATTTTTCATAGCTATGCTGTGAAAAGAATGTGTAGATACTGTTGAAGGATACAGAAGGGTATAGAGCAATGTCGTGATGAGGTCTGTGGCTATCTCTGCTTGGATTGTTGGCTTCTAACTTTTGGGGAGTTTGAAAGAAAGCAGAATGCCTTTCTATGAGCAGCCCATGTTCATAACTTCACTTGTGAACTCTTCATTACTTGGTTAGAAAAAGTCTGAGCTAAAAGTATTCAACATTGTTCTGAGAATCACATCTGTCTGCTCTCCAGTTCGTGTCCCAAAGCAGAGTTTCTCTTCAGGGTTCACCCCATCGTTGGTCCTCTTTCTTGTGCTTTCCCTTCCCCATTTGATTCTTAAATGGTCCTTATCTTGTGACCTTCTTTTTATGAAAGCCTGTTGTGCACCTAGAACAAATACCAGATAAGATGAGCAAAGGAGATTAAGTCCTGCAGAGGCAATTGCATAATACTGTGCTTTTTAAAATTTAAACCTGATTTTTTTTTAAAAGATGTTAATCATTGTATACTATTCTAAAGACCCTCTATAATTACCTTTTCATTTTCACTGACTTCACTGATAGCAGAGGGTGGACCAGTAATGATCTTTGGCTACACAGTGCTTTTTTCCTTTCAATGAAAGGACAATAGATAATTATAGCTTATTAATGGACAAGAGAACAGTTATCTACATACAGGAAAAAATGTTAGGGTCTTATTCAAAGCTGCAGAGGGAAAACTTTCAATGCATAGAGGCATTCATTTTTATGCAGACTTGTTTTTTGTTTTTCCTCTAAACAATGGTTCTTCAGAGGCTCAGTAACATTTTGCACACTGCATTATTTTGTGATTTAGCACTGTGTGAGGATTTGCATCTTATGGAAAGGGAAATCTACCAAAATTCAAAGCAGTTCCTGAACTGTTTTATTGACTCTAGTTCAGGTGGGTCTGTCTTTTTCAGTTAACCACAGATTTGAAAACAGGAATTTTAAGTGCGATGTAAAATATACTTGCCACTAGGAAGCTCTTGCAATCTGCAAGCATCCCAAATGACATTTCAGTATGTGCTTTTGCTATTTTTAAAGATCAATTTTTTATATAACTCCAGTAACAACAGGTATTATTTGAATTTAAATGGTTTCCAGAATATTTAATAAGTCTTGTGGCTGCAAAAAACTATATATATCACATTAATAAAGCTAGACCACCTGCCTCCTGCCTTGATCAATACATCAGTTGTTAGGGAAGGGATAAATCTGTGCTGTAAATTGTAGCTATTTGTTTGCACTCCAAACCCTTTCAATTTAATTTTTTAAAAAAGCAAAGAGAAATATGTCCTCTTCCCTAGTCCCTAACAAATATCCCTATGACTCAGAAGTGCAATTTGAGATTAGGCTATTTCCATTTCAAAAGGAGCTTTGAGAAGAGCGGATACATGGAAGATGCAAAACCACGACAGTCTTTGTGGACCACAATTTCTGAACTGTAATAGACCTTTTAAAAATTATTTCTTGTTAATAAGATGCACCACAAGATGGCTCTCTAACAACAAAAATAGTCAAAAAATCCAGAGCTGGTTCCAAAAATAGTTGTTGAGCTCTGACTGGGAGCAAGTTCACTGGCACTGTGTGCGATGCTGTTGGAGCTGAGCAGAAACAGTTTAACCATCCTGACAATACCAAATGCATCACCATTTTTTTCCTGCATGGTGTTATTTGCTTACAGGAAGCAACTAGGATATAATAGCTCTTGCTTAAATGTTCAACAGTGAATAGCCATGCCCACCTGGGACAAGTGAACAGTGTATTTGTTATATGAATGCTGAGTGCGATGGCACAAGAACTCCATGGCATTTTGTGGTGGGTTGACCCTGGCTGGACGCCAGGTGCCCACCGAAGCCGCTCTATCACTCCCCCTCCTCAACTGGACAGGGGAGAAAATACATGATGAAAGGCTTGTGGGTCAAGATAAGGACAGGGAGAGATCACTCACCAATTACTGTCACAGGCAGAACAGACTCAACTTGGGGGAAATTAGCTTAATTTATTACCAATCAAATCAGAGTAGGGTAATGAGGAATAAAACCAAACCTTAAAAACACCTTCCCCCCACCCCTCCCTTCTTCCCGGGCTCAACTTCACTCCTGAATTCTCTGCCTCCTCCCCTCCAGTGGTGCAGGGGGACAGGGAATGGGGGTTGCGGTCAATTCATCACACGTTGTCTCTGCCACTCCTTCCTCCTCGCGGGGAGGACTCCTCACACTCTTCCCCTGCTCCTGCGTGGGGTCCCTCCCCTGGGAGACAGTCCTCCATGAACTTCTCCAACGTGGGTCCTTCCCATGGGCTGCAGTTCTTCACGAACTGCTCCAGTGTGGGTCCCTTCCATGGGGTGCAGTCCTTCAGGAACAGACTGCTCCAGCCTGGGTCCCCCACAGGGTCACAAGGCCTGCCAGCAAACCTGCTCCAGCGTGGGCTCCTCTCTCCACAGATCCACAGGTCCTGCTGGGAGCCTGCTCCAGCGCTGTCTTCCCATGGAGTCACAGCCTCTTTCGTGCATCCACCTGCTCCAGCATGGGGTCCTCCACGGCCTGCAGGTGGATATCTGCTCCATCATGACCCTCCATGGGCTGCAGGGGCACAGCCTGCGTCACCATGGTCTTCACCATGGGCTGCAGGGGAATCTCTGCTCTGGTGCCTGGAGCACCTCCTCCCCCTCCTTCTTCACTGACATTGGTGTCTGCAGACTTGTTTCTCTGACTTATTCTCACTCCTCTCTCAGGCTGCAATTGCTGTTCTGCAGCAACTTTTTCCCCTTCTTAAATATGTTATCCCAGAGGTGCTACCACTGTCGCTGATAGGCTTGGCCTTGGCCAGCAGTGGGTCCGTCTTGGAGCCGTCTGGCATTGGCTCTATCGGACACAGGGGAAGCTTCTAGCAGCTTCTCACGGAAGCCACTCCTGTAGCCCTGCCTGCTACCAAAGCCTTGCCATGCAAACCCAATACACATTTTTAGCTGAAGAATAGTTTCAGAATAATTTATACCCAATTTCAAGTGAAAAAAGTGAAGCATTTGTTCTTGTTTTGTACTATTTTGTTCTCTACTGTTCTTTTGAAAGGAAGATAAGCACGTTCCAAACTTCCATTTATTTACAAAAATTATATACGTTGCTATTACTTGACCAATATAAAGGTTTGCTTGTTGGAAACAAAGATCTGCATGTGTGCAAAAGTGTGGGGAGAGAACATGCATGTGGAAAATACATACCGAATAAAAATATCAACCGCAACTTGTCTGCAGTCATAGTCTTAAACAGGTACAGTCAGAAGTGACTCCTAGGAAAGGCCATCTCCCAAGAAGTATGCACTGACTTGGCTAGAGATGAAGCACCAAACTTTTGTATTTTTGTCCTTCGTCTCATAGGTTATTGTCAAAAAAGCAGAACTTCCCTGCCTGTAGCAAAGGCTGAGACAAACTTCAGTTCTTCTAAAGGCAGCGGCCGTTTTTGCAGAGACATTAGGTAGGTCTACACAGTCCCAGCACAGGACATTTCATGCCCTGGACACCCAAAAGACAAAGAGGCTAGTCTGACTTGATTAGTCTAGTCCAGTTGAACTCCCCTTGGAGCTTAAGTGCAAATTTAAGAACCCGGTGGAAGAAACAGGGTCAACATCTGAGTCCCCAATTCTTGCTGAACAGACCAGGACCTGTGGAACCAAGAGGAGAAAGTCAGAAACTGTCCTTAACTGCTCCTCATCTGTTAGTCATGGCTGATAGCTGCAATTCAGTCATTGCCTGTGTGAGCACTTTTGTTCCATGTGAGGAAAAAGTCAAACAGATTAGTTTAAATTCACCTGTTTGAATTTTCCCCTAGATGGAGCAGAAGAGCCCTTGTAGTCAGTTAGCAGCTCTCAGGTAAGAGTTATACACTATCCAATTCATAGCAAGGCAAAATAACAGATTAGTTTCAACTGTCTTCAGCTGCTTGTTAAGATAACATGTCCTGAAATGAAGTGCTCCCATAGTCAGGCATAGCAGAGATGTGATGCTAGAATCTCTTTTTCCTTCCCTCTCAGCTGCTACCTCAGACCCAGTACCTGACTGTGGAAAGGCTTAGGGAGTACTAATAAATAAAAGGCAGGCACAGATTTAATGTGTTAGTGGGTTTGCTGTGACTGAACTTGGGATAGAGAGCTTAGCCACAATCCATTGTTATTATGGTTCTGTTAGAGACCACTTCACAGGGGCTTGTGGTGCTAGTAATGAAATATAAGAGGATTACTGTTTTGGACAGAGATTTATATCTAGTCTTCCCAGCTCTAATAAGAAATGGTCCTAAGCCGTGTAAAATGGGATCTAGAATTTCCTAAAGTTTAGCAGTGTTCTGAATGGGGACTTTGATTCAGGGAAAGTATTTATCAACTTACAGATCCTGAAGTGTCTACTCTCTGAGACTCCCTAGTCCTCTCTACCGCTCCCTGTGAAGCAGTCCAACAAAATTACTGTGATAAAAGGTCTGCCTTGCAGTTCTTCAGCCCTAACCCTGTCTAGGTTTCTCATAAAGGGCTCTTGTTGCCGAGCTGGCCTCTTTTGTTACTGCCCTTCAGGTAAATCATCTTTCACAGGGGTGAGATAAGGTTACAGGCAACCTAGTGGAGATCTCCTAATTTCTTATAATGTGACCACTGTTCGATTGCCCATGTGAAAGGATGGGATAGACTTTGTCTGTTGACTGTCACCAAGTGAGATGATGTATTAGACACTGAAATGTGTCTAAATTAAACTGGAAGTCACGGCTGATTCCTTCCCTACTACTTCTATAACACTGGAAGTCACGGCTGATTCCTTCCCTACTACTTCTATAACACCCTGATCACTCTCTTCATTAGAAAGGTTGTCTCCAGTTAGAATCTGTTGCAAAAGTTAATCTGATGAAAATGGCTCGTTTTAGGTGGCACTGGAACAAAAAAGGATCTCCAAATCTGTGGGATGGACCAGGCAGATTATATCCATTGTTACAGAATCACAGAATGGTTGAGGTTAGAAGGGAGCATCTGGTCCAACCTCACTGCTCAAGCAGGGCCACCTAGAGCAGGTAGCCCAGGACCATGTCCAGTCAGGCTTTGAATAGCTCCACAGATGGAGGCTCCACAAACTCTTGGGGCAACCTGCTCCAGTGTTTGACCACTCTAACAGTAAAAAAGTGTTTTCTTTTGTTCAGATGGAATTTCATGTGTTTTAATTTGTGTCCTTTGCCTCTTGTTCTGTAACTGGGCTGACAGGAACTTGGCTCTGTCTTCTTCACTCCTTCCCATAAGTTATTTATATAAATTGATAAGATCCCCCTCAGCCTTCTCTTCTGCAGGATGATCACTCCCAGCTCTTTCAGCCTTTCCTCATATGAGAGATGCTGCAGTCCCCTCATCATCTTAATGGCTCTTAGCTGGACTTGCTCCAGTAAGTCCATATCTGTCTTGTACTGGGGAACCCAGAAGTGTACACAGCACTCCAGGTGTGGTCTCACCAGTGCTGAATACAGAGGAGGGATCACCTTACCTGCTGGCAACACTCCTAATGCAGCCCAGGATACTGTTGGCCTGTTTTGCCACAGGGGTACATTGCTGGCTCATGGTCAGCTTGTTATCCACCAGGAACCCAAGGTCTTTCTTGGCAAAGCTGCTTTCCAGCCAGTTGCCCCCAGTGTGTGCTGGTGCCTAGGATTATTCCTCCCCATATATGGGACTCAACATTTCCCCTTGTTGAACTTTATGAGATTCCTCTCTGCCCAGTTCTCCTGTTGAAGTCCCTCAACAATGGCACACCCATCTGGTGTATCAGCCACTCCTCACTGTTTTGTATTATCTGATTATGTGTGAAATTGCTGAGGGTGCACTCTGTCTCATTGTTGAGGTCATTAATGAAGATGTTGATCAGTATTGGCCCCAGTATTGAGCCTTGTGACTTGTCCACCAAGCCAGTCACATCATTGTAGAAGGCTATCAGGTTGGTGAAGCATGTTCTTCCCTTTGTAAATCCTTGCTGACTACTCCCCGTCACCTTCTTGTCCTTCATGTATTTGGAAATGCTTTCCAGGAAGATTTTCTCCATCACGTTCCCAGAGATTGAGGTGAGGCTGACTAGCCTGTAGTTCCCTGGATCTTTGTTCTTGCCATCTTGAAGATAGGAGTGATATTTGATTTCTTCCAGTCTTCAGGAACATCTCCCAGTTGCTATGACCATTCACAGATAATCAAGAATGCCCTTGCAATATCAGCCAGCTCCCTCATCACTCGTGGGTGCAGCCTGTTGGGCCCCATGCAGTTATGTACATCCAGTTTGTTTAAGTGATCCATAAACTGTTCCTCCTCCACCAGGGTAAGTCTTCCTTGTCCCAGACTTTCCCTCTGATCTCAGGTGCCTGGGATTCCTGAAAGACAGTTTTCCTGGTAAAGACTGAGGCAAAGAAGGCATAGAGTATCTCAGCCTCCTCTGTACCATTTGTCACCAGTTCCCTTGCTGCATTCAATAGTGGGCCTGTGTTTTCCTTGGTCTTCCTTTTGCTGTTTATGAACTTGTAGAATCCTGTCTTGTTGTCCTTCACATCCCTTGCCAGACTCAACTCCAAGTCAGCCTTGGCTTTTCTAACCTTGTCTCTGCACGATCAGGCAGACTCTATACTCCTCCTGGGATGCCTGCCTCTGCTTCCACCCTTTGTGTGCTTATCTGTCATAGCCATGTACCTGCCGAAAATGCTTCAGCAAACATGGATAAGCGCAACAAGATTCTTCACTCTCCACCAGCCCTTTGCAAGACAGACTGTGCTGAGTTTGTTAGCTTCTCCTTTCATTTGCACCTATGGACTTAGCATGGTTTTCACACTTAGCCACTGTCAGCAGCTTCTCTCTCAGAGGGTGCAGCATCACTGGTGCATCTGTGGGAAACACTGGGGAATTGGGCTCTGTTCCTACTTACCGGGCTCGGAACTGAACTAGGTGGCACAGCGGTGAAAACACTGCCAGTCCAGCAATGCCAGCCCTCCCAGCAGCACCAGGAAGAGTGCTGTCAAAGTGTGAATAGAAACAAGAAATTGGCATCTCTAGTGGGCACAAGGCAAAAGAAAATGTACACTCGCTTCTGCAGAAAACCCAATGGAGCACTTTGCAGCCAGCTGGGTCTTCTACCCAATGTGCAGCACAGGTTGCACAAGGGCTTCCAGGCCCTGGTGTCGCTGCAGTGGGAACAGGAGGAAGCACAGTGGCTGCAGCTGCATCTTGTGATCTGGAGCAGACCTGTTGCACTGGGCAGTGCCTTTGAGATGTTACAGCCCTCTCCTGTGTTTATCTTTGGTAAATCCTAACGTGGACTTTTTCGTCTACTGCTATATATTTACAAGAACAATGGATTTTTTAATATCTAAAGGATAAGGATAAAGAACATGATAAATGTTACATATGTTGTTCCATTTATTTCTGTTTAACAATTCGGTATTGAAACTTAAAATGACAGAAGTGGCTTGGCCAGTTGGAATGTGCAATCTGCTGTATTGCTCTTTGGCAAGTGATGTTTTGGGATGCACAGGAGAAATTATCATTACAGTTGGTGTATCATGGAGACAACTGGAAACAGATAAAACACAGTAGAAATCTTGTTCTAGGTTAAAATTCACAAATCTTTGCATATTTAAACGGAGGAAAAATGTCTTTTAAAAATTGTTTTATGATTAAAATATAGAATATTAATAATGAAAACAATAGCAATGCCTTGTAAATAAAAGTGTAACAGTATACTTTGTGAATGCTCAAAAGTTAGCAATTTGAGTGAATTCAGTATAAATGAAAATAAAACACAATAAATTTCATGTGTGGTGTTCAAATGTATCACTGCTATATTGTGAAATTTACTGTCTGTGACTCAAGTAATGATACTTGAAAGTCTTAAGTGATAAAGCACAAAACAGTGGCTCGTACAGAATACAGAAATTGCATCAACATGGACTCAACAAGTAAAGCCACAATAGGGGACAACAGGATGGAAAAATTATGGAGATGCCATCATTGCTTTCAGAGATGGGATGAAGGGATGGGAGGGGCAGATACCTGTTTGAGAAAAATACTCACTTCTTAAAAAAAAAATCTATTGACTTAGTCGGCAGTGAATAATATTCTCAGGGTATTAAAGCATCAGCCAATGTATTTCATCTTGTGAGATCTGTATCATTAATCTATACATGCCCCCAGTGCGATACTAGGTTATGTGGGTGCATGTGGTTTATCAGAGTGTATAATATTTTCTTAGATCTGGCAGTCTCTGGGAAGATGTCACACTGCTAATCAGCATTAGAAGAGGCAACATTTTTCCCCTGCTCCATGTGGGGAGTTTATGTTCCTAGGCAGCTGACAGGGCACCAGAGACCTTTCTCTTCTCATTATTAAAGCTGAGGGCTGCCACCAGCACATGCCCAATTTTAACTGAAAGGTGTAATTCAAAGCTAACATTGATGAAGATGTTCGCTCAAGGGATACACCGAATTGACAATTTGACTTGCCAGTGCTTGTGCAGCTGGACCTGTATTGGAACCAAGAGTGCCTGTACATCCTCACATGATCGAGTCTGATGAGACATCAGGATGGTTAATTTTCAGTTAGGAGTTGAAATACTGAAGGCCGGGCTGCTGACACGCTGTTGAGCCATCAAACCGCCCATTCCAAGAAGATGCACGTCAGCATCAGGCTGCTCTCGAGTGAGTAGCACTGGAGTGGGCAGTGCCCTCCTGGTTTTCTCTTGGAGTCATCCAGCTAGGAGAAATAAAAGATTAGCCCTGAGTGAGACTGCCAGTGAGGCTGTAGCACCAAATCCCAAAGTGCATCTTCCGAGAAAGAACAAATGTTTTCCACTGTACACCATAAATTCCTCATTGATGAAAGAGCTTCAGGTGTAAGAGCTGAGGTTTAACATTCCCAGGCTTTATCCTGCTTTGCCACACAATATTTAGTGCATTGAATACAATCGTTGTCCTATCAGTAGGTATAAGTACAGGCATATGTGGTATTTTAGACGTACCTTGAATGTCTTAAAGCCGTTCCTGACACCTGATACTGGGTATGTCAGGAAGAGCATCTTGCCTGGTTCTCTGTTGTTGTGCCAAGATTTTCAGATGCTCTTTTAAAATCAGTGCTCTATCAAAATATATTCAGTACAATTAAGGTTTTTAGGTGTTTTCTAGTGAGGATGTAGCTATTAGCAGAGGCAGCAATAAATAGGTTAAAAAAATATGAAAAATCTCTTCATCTAACAACAATATCTTTCAGGCTTGTATGCTACCACATAGGCTCATAGGAGGTCTTCCAGGGTCAGTCCTCTAAGCATGGGGGGGCATGAGTTCCTTCATACAAATAAATAATCTGCAGCAGAACTAATCCGCTGGAAGAAGTTACTCGCATGCCTTAGTGCATACAGGACTCGGCAGTTCTGTATTTGCATCGTGCAGTTACAAATGCAAAGTTGAATGGTATTTAAGTGGTTAAATTTTTGCATGAAAGAGATACCATAGCACTCTAGTAGACGTCTGTGCGTTGGTCCAAGGCAGTGCTTTCCACAAAATTCTGTACTAAATTACAATAATAATACTTTATTTGCTTAATGTCAAGCTATCATCAATCCCGTGCAAATTGTTAGCTTTGCAACAAAACACCATGTAATTGTCACTACAATCTTAAGCCTCAGCAGTCTTGATTTTCAAAATACTAGTTCATCAATAAACCATTGTAAAGGCTTTAAGCTCCAACAGCAATGCAGTAAGGGAACTCTTTTCATCTGTGATGTCAATAAGCTGAGATGAGACAAGAAACTAGATTCATCAAAGTGACAAGTGTATATATATATTTTAACTATAATGAATAAATGACATCCCTATTAATGATTTATCTCCTTTCAACTTTAACAAACAGTTCTAGTGATAATGACTAATTTTTTTTTTTCCATCAGAAAAGTAAACTGACACATACCTAACATAGTCAGATAGAGCCTAGTTCGATATTCATAAATGCTAGCTTTGTATATGGAACCCGAGTTGGTAATTACAACCAGAACCATTCATTTCCTTTTTTAAAAGTAGATACCTGGGAATGCCATTTAGTCATTACTCAGAATTACTTGTTATCTTTGATGAACTTAGTCTGTGCTTTCATCTGGTACCAGACTGCATGCTAATGCCAATCAAGAGTGTAAATATGCAAAGAAAAAAATATTTGGGATGCGAATTTTAAATACGCTTGGTGTCATTTTCATTCTGTTCCCATTGAATCAGAGACTGCAGTGGCAGCACCCTTTTCAAAAATGCTGCCATTGGGGCAAGAGGGGATATCACCATGCTTAGAGAAATCCATCTCTATTCTTGTGACAAGAAATGCACTGCAAATGGGCATTCTTCCTATCCCTCAGTCCATTCCATTTGTTCCTATTCTTATACCAATTTCGAGCCACTCACCCGTATCCTGCCCATTAGAGCTGGTTAGTACGTGCTGTTCATTTATCATAGGGGAAATAGGCTGCTTCACCGGTCAGATGTTTTACAGGAAGGTATCATCAGTTTCAGCGAGGCTTTTTCTGAAGGCTTGAAAAGCAAGAGATAGGAGCCCCGTGTCCCAGGGCAGCCCCGCCGTCACCAGGCGTCACAGGCGCAGGCGTCGGATGCTGAAAACCGGTGCTTTGGCACAGCTCCGTTTCGTGCAAACAATGGAAACGGGTTGTTTTTATCCTTGTACAGACTAAAAAAGACAGCAGCAACAATAAATGTCACAACCTGAAGAGCTGCTACAAAACAGAAATGTCATCCTCGGGTCAACTCTCGGAGACATTTAGTTTGCAGATCTAACTCAGCATCTAAGACAAAAAAAAAAGATGATGTAGCTGTTTTTCTGCAATTGGCTTCTATTTTTTTCACATCCTTATAGTTCAAATATCTATTTTAAGCTTTTCTGTAGTATCTGTGATCATCCCCTTTAGGTATTGCAGAAGAAACTTTGAAACGCAAATACTCAATAATAAAACCAACAATAACAATAAATATGAATGTCAGGGAGACAGTTACTCCTATTTTTGCTCTTGAAAAGTTCTCCCACTGAATCATTAAACATCCCCAGCATTCTCTAACCTCAGTACATTTATCTGTAGTGAGATTAATGATGTTTTGAAGTTATGGGTCATTTTTCAAAATGTTGGTTTCCTCCTGTTTTCTGTTCATTTGTCTCAAGATGCTTCTACTCCATGGCATTGCTGGTTAGTACATTAGCTCTTCACCTCTGAAGAGCTGGATGAAAGATTTTAGCCTTTCACACTTGTCCCTTACATTTACTCAGTCATAAACCACAGCACAGCTACCAGAAAAGCAGGAGGAAACGTAGAGCAGAGCTGGAGCAGGAGGCACGGTGCAAGCTTAGAGAGGGGTAATGTCAGTACAGCTGTGTGGGAAACACTTTTTAATGCCAGCAGACCTAGTCAAAGCTGAGTTAGGCCGTCAGCACTGAGGTCAATGCATCGTATCAGCTACACCAAGGTGAAATCAGGACTTAACCTCCCTTTTTCTGCTGGTTGCAGGTTCGGTGTCTCGCTCTAGCAAGACTGTAAGAGCGCTCTCTCCACCTTTGGAGACCAGACAGTAACCTTGAAGGATAGCTATTTGCATAAAATATGTTGCAAATACTGGATTTCTGAACACAGGCTTCTGTTAACATATTTCTTCTATTTCAATAAAAGCACATTAAAAAAAAGATGGTTATTTGGAATTGTCATGCATTACAGTGAATACAAATACACTCTTATAAATGAATAAAATGCTAAAGCTTCTTATGTTAGGATCTGTCACTCAGTCTCAGTGGAACTTTATCCTCTTCATAAAGGCTTAAATTTTCTACTGAAATAAATATAAATCAGCACCTCATTCTAAGTCATTGAAATGGTGGTTTGCTTTGTTTTTCTTGACGAAGATCAGATGGGATCCAGTTGGCAAGCTTGCAGTAAATGCCTTAGTGGTCAGCCTAATCACCTTTAATCATTTCAAGCCCTGAGCCATTCTGACATAAAAAGGGAAAATCCAGGCATTGCTGTCTCTACCTTCCTGAGAAAAACTCTGTCTTTGGGCGCAAAGCCCAGTGGAGGCCATGGCCTAGGAAAGAGGAGCCAGAGGGAATAATAAAATACTTCAACCTAGCCTGGAAATGTTCTTTGCCCCTGTGGGGACCCACACAAGGCTCAGGAGGATGTTGCCCTTCAAACATGCTTTAACCTAACTGGGAGGTGCGCGGGAAGCAGACGGATAAAGGATAGGTAGCGCCTCCTGTCATGGTGTGTGAAGGGCTGTGCAATTAAGCAGAGCGGTGCTACTCAGGAGCTTCAGAAAGCAAGTTTTGAGAAGCCGGCTGGCAGGAAGAAGCCAGTGTGTTGTTTGTGATGGCTTGCTCCCAGGAAGAGGGCTCTCAATCTCTTTTCCAATGGGGATCTTTTACAGAAAATCGTAGCAAACATCAGGCCAGGCATCAGCTGGTTCTGTGGATTCGCTGTCCTCAGATTTCAGAAATAGTGTGTATAGGCCATTTTGTTATTTACACTGAAAATCACAGCTTCCTACCAGAGACTGGGGAGGTTAAATGAGATTTGTTAACATCTCTGAAATTCCTGCTGGGCGGAGGTCCATGGTCTGCATGCAGGTGTTGATAGTGTCTCTGTATGACAAGGAAAGAGCATATAGAAATCAAAATGGTTGTTCAGTGTGAGTGTGATTTGCGACCACACACTGCAGTACTTATGAACCATCTCTGGTCTTGTCATAATAAGATGTAGAGGAAAATTTCCTTTGGAAAAACATGTTAACAGAGCTTTTCAAGTGAAGTTTTTACCCTTTTGCTCAGCTTCTTTCAGTTATTATGAGTTGAGAAATACGTGTATTTGCTTCTCCCCCTCCCTCCCTCTTTTAGCTCTCCCCTCTCCCTGCTCCTCAAGCTCTGCCAGGCTCTAGCTGCTGTGCCTGAGGTGCTCTTGGAGCTGACTGGTTCCTGACAACATCTAGGAAAAAACCTCTGGACTGGGACCAGAAAACAGCAAATGGAAAGGAGGGGTTAAGGTATGTGTTATAGACCATTTGTTTACAACCTTTTCTGTCCCCCACGGCATCATGCAATCAGTTCTTGATTATCCACATTAATGGAGACTTAAGATGGCTCGTGTAAAGCAAAAAATGTAGCTAATGCAAACCATATGGCAATTAGACTATTGGAACATTCAGTGAAAAATATAATGGGGAAGGGAAATAAGGCCAGTAAAACTCCTGAGACTGGAGCATGGCAGTCCCCAAGCCAACACTGATTTGAGCTGGTAAGTCCACACTGGTGGATTAACCTGGTACCAAGTTGTTCTAGTCTTCTTATTGATACAACTAAAGGAAGCCTCACAGAGTCCCTTGATTTGCTAATCCGTTACCCAGCAGAGTTCAGAGCAAGATCCAAGCCCCAGGCTTATTTTCTTCCACACAAGCAAAGGTTGTGATCAACTCCTGTTCTTTAATGCCGATGTAAAACACAACTCCCGCTCTTCAACAATTACATTTCAAACCTGCCACTTGAATAACTGGGCTTGAAAATTTTTAATCCCACTGTGGCTTCTCTGTGGGCTCCCAGAAGAAAAGAAATCTTTGTACATGCTCAGCCATCATCCACTGCAAGTTCCTGTCTGATGAACTGAAAACGACAGCCTGCGAGCAGTTCATTGTTTAGTTGCACCATCAGGCTTTTGTAGTGCTTTACTCACCTAGAAGATAAAGCTGAAGAAGTTGCTTGACCAACATGTGTAAGAATATCTAATTTGTTTGCAAGTTTACCTCCTGTCCTTGTACACTCCAGTTCTCAGTGGAAGGAAACGAGAAATAATTCCTCTTAAAATGTTTCTCTTAAAAACTGCTGTCTGCTGATAGCTTGATTGAGATGATACAAAAAGGCTTTGCTGTTTGGGAACATTGAGTGTTACCCTATGGGGTTAAAAGCAAAGGCTCTGTAATGCATTGTGAAATGGATTCTGGGATTTCAGAAGGTGGCGAAAACATTCAGGTGGACTTAGATATAAAACTGTTGGGAGGGAAAGCAGTAATCAGGGTTCTTGCAATGATAGGACTGAAACCACCAGATTCCCCATGTGCTATAGGAGGTCACTTGTCTTGAAATCTAGTCTACTGATTCCCATCATACTGCAGTAAAATGACTGGAAGGATCCTGCGACCTCTTCCTACCTGCCACGGCTGTCAGAGTGTGCCTTCTGGTGAGTCTAATAGCATTCTGTCATTCAGCAATGGAATACTAAGGGCAAAAGAGCTCCTTACATGTCTGGGAGATAGAAAACCCCCCAGAAAAAAAAAAAAAAAACCTGTGCAGGTTTACAAAGAACAAATCGTACCACCCAAGCTAGATTATTTTTTGATAGAATTACTAAACTAATGGATGATGGGAATGAAATCGATTAAGCAGCTCTGAGCTTTCAGTAAGGTGTTTGATACAGTGTGTCACAACATCTGGTGTGAAAAATGAGTAGCTATCTATCTGAGCTGCAAAGAAATGGTCATGAGAGCTGAGGACTGAATCGAGGACTGAATCAAGGACTTAAGAAGAGGGAAAGAAAGTTCAAAAAATAAATTACAATGACAAACCAGAAGGAGGTATTTGCACTGGGCTCTTCAAAATCCAGTGTTAATTTCACTGGTATTTCATGCCCTATTAGGGAGCTGTTATGAGAGGTGGAGGTGACAGTAAATTAGAAGATTCAACTGAGTTAGAAATATGAGCAGGAATTAGTAGGAAGATGAATTTCCCCTCAGCCTCAGATTCACTCCGCAACACCCCCCTCCCAGACACCCCGTAAAAAACCAAACCAAACCTAATACACTGTGAGAAGGGGAAGGAAACACAGCAGGATTGAATTGTGTGCCTGGAAGGAGTGGCATGGTGAAGTTGGCACGGACCTTGGTTCAGAGAACGAGAGGAGACCTCTTGACCGGCTGGCTGCCGGTTCAACCCATCTTATCACCCAACTGGGGACCCTCTGGGCTGTGGGTTTTGGTTCTACCTTACAGCTTGCTTTCTCTGACAGCCATGCTCTGCTTGGAAGGCTGAGAAGCCAGCACAGACCTGTAGAGATGGGAATTGAAGAGAAGAAAAATTAGCAATCCGACTCACATAGCACAGAAAAAGGGTATTTTAAGAAGTATGCAGGAACATTTCATATCATGTCACAGGAAGGTCCTGTCTGCAGGGTGCTGATGAAACTAGGCTTCAAATACAGCTTTGCTCTACTGATTTTTACTCCCATTTCTATTTCTCTTCAATAACAAATAGCACTTTCTTCCCACCTCTCAGGTAAGCTGCACCTTTTGAAAAGATTACTTCTTGAAAATAAGCAGACAGGTAACCCACATCCTCAGATAAGGCAGGTGGGGTGGCAGTGCCCTGCCCTGCTCGGAGCCAGGGGAAGGGAGCAAGGAACAGTCTCTATGCCACACCACATAAAAGGTCACTTTGCTTTGCCATCTCCTGTATTCACAGCTGCTGAATTAAAGATATCTCATGGCTGTGCACGTGACATGTGTACTAGCAGCTTCCGAAGAATTACTAAATAATAGGGTAGGTATGATCTTTTTATTCTTTGTGTCCTACACCTGAAGAAATGCGAGGTGACACAACCAAGCTAAAGGACCAGCGTGGGTCTGTGGTGTGGCCCAGGACAGACCCCTGAGCCCTTGATGCCTTACACTGAGTGCCAACATTAGTTTTTTCTAACTTCTTATAAACACTTAATTCCCTCTTTCCTCCGTAGTATTAACATTTAATCCCAAATTTGGTTGACTAAAGCCACTTGTAGACCTGGAAAGTGCCTTTTATTCCTTTATATACATTGTAGCAATTTCTATTCTGAAAGTCTTGGACCTTCCGCAACTCATTTTTCAGGTGTTTTTAGATTTTTTGAGCAAGTATAGTAGCAACCGTGAGTCATAGCAAAACCTTGCCACCCAGAAAAACTAATTTTCTTCTGTTAAAGAGATTAATGTTATTCTTTCTGGATGCAAAAGAAATCTCCTGGCTGATGAACTTTGCTATGACACAGGGCGGGAATGGCTCCAGACTTATTCTCTCTCTTTCTCCAGAATTGCTTTGCTCAGCAGCTATTTGTAGGATACTGAATAAGACAAGGAGCTGTGCCAGTTCCTGCTGAGAATCAGTGATCAGCTCTTGTGCTGGGGGAAAAGGCGGTAGGAGCTGAGCCCTTCTGAGGGAAAGCTGCCTTGTTAAAGACCTGTCAGCTGCTGCCAAAACCAACGAGGCGAACAGCCCTCATGGGCAGCTGTGAACTTGTGTGGTTGGGAGGTCTCTGCTGGTGGCACAGTCCACTGGGTGAAAACACCTGGGGTTTGATGGAGCCAGTGGTCCTTTCTGATTAACAGCCTTCTACAAAACACATTTTCATCTAATTCACCTCTTTTGGCTTTCAAATAAGCAAGTAATATCACACCTGCTAAGCAGCTAGAATTATGCAGCATCATAAATTAAACTTTTTAATTTGCCAAAATTCCTGGCTTATACCGTTTATCATTCAGAGCCATCCTTCAGAGAGGCAGAAGTGTTTCCTGCATGGCTGCGTACAAGGGGGGGTCTTTTTCCCTCGCCCCGCAGCGCGATGGGGCACGGATGACAGTGGGCAGTGGGTGCCAGTACCAGAAGCTCCCCAGAAGGATGCATCATTAGTGAAGTCATTAACCCCAGGACACTTGTGTGGCAGTGCTGTGTTTTGCACCACGTGCCCACCGCAGCTGCTTGAGGCTGAGTGACTGGAGAGGTCCTGCTGTTTGGGTCCCCACAGCAGGAACTGAAGCCCTCTGCAGCACAGGCGCCTTCGGGCAGTGGGGCGGCACTGAAGAGCCAGCGCTTTGCTGCTGTCAGATACTCTAAGAAGTTCTTGCAAACAGGAGCACGATGCTCAGATTAGTGATGCTGTTCCAGCTGAGTAGGCTGGCATCAACTATAAACACTCTGCCATACAGGGAGGGAGAGTGTCCTTATGAAGTTGGGTAGTTTTGACCTCCCTCTTCCTCTCTCTCGACTCAAGGCTCAAAGCTACTTAACCCATGAGACAGGGAATCAGAGAAGAGGCTATTTCTGTAAATGTATTTCACTGATGAAAGCTGGGCTTTGAAGATTGATATCTCTTGAAAACTCTTTAATACAGTGACTATCTGTTGGAAAAATATTGATGAGACTGGGTTTTACGTACAAGAGCAAGGTGGTGCTGCTGCTTAGCACAAGCTTCCTGGAAGCGAAATCAGAAATGTGAGCTTGTCCCAGGTCTGGCAATTGCAGACAAAATGGGGTGCCTGCAGTGTCTTTTCCTGTGAAAATTTTCAATGGGTTTTCCCCCACTGCCTTTCCTTTCATGCCAAATGCTGAACCCTTCTCATTGTTTGGAGGGTGGTGGGTTTTCCTTCCAAACAAGACATAAAAACGTGCTCACGGACTAGAATAGTTTGGGGCAGGGGGTGTGGAGTGGAAACACTATAGTGAAAAAATAATTTCCTTTTGAAGAAATGTTTGAAGTCACAACAGTTTGATTTTTGAATAAATCTATGAAGAGTTGTCTAGGCAGCAAGTAATACAAATGAGTTAAACTACTCATAGGCAGTTGCCCTTTTCCATAAGCAAAAAATCCATATCAAAACAGATATAGATATGTGTGGATGTGCTTATGGTAAAAGAACTGCATTTAAAGAACTCAACCCAAAAATGGTAACACCACAAAGTCTAATGTAAGCAAGAAGATGAGGGTGATTTGTGGTACCTTGCAGGGAGAGAGTTTAATTTGGATGCTACCCTTTCTTTCTGTAAAACATCCACATAGCTGCTGGGAAGGTAAGTTGGGAAGGAGCCAAGAAGAGCAGCAGTGAACAGCATGAACCCCACAAAGGGAAAACAAAGTCCACCCACCGCGTGCAGCGCAGCTCGGCTTTCCCTCTCTGCTGTCTGCTTTCCTAGGGCCAGAAGCGCAGCCTGGGGTCAGCAGGCAGAAGGTGGGTTTCATGTGCTGGCCTGGCTGCTGTGAGCCTCCTCCCATTAATTACTAACAGCCTTCAGAGGACCTGCAGCTTCTCTTGACCTTTTTGCTGCCCGTTTTATAGCACCACTGTTCCGGCAGGGGACTATGCCAGGGCCGCGGCCCCGGGGCTCGGAGGAGATGCCTGCAGAGCAGCACGCCATGTCCTGTGCATGCTGCGTCTGAGCCTGCAGTGCAGTGCTGGTTGATGCAAGGTCTGTCCTGTAATGAACTCACTCACAGAGAGGTCTGTCTGGAAAAATATCCTAAAAAGGCTACGCTTCCTAATACGCCAGGAGCAAACTTCAGCAAGGCTGGAGGTGTTTGCCAGTTGCTGTTTGCACCGGCTTGCCTCTGTGTGTCCTTCTGGACAGCCTTCTCCCAGCGGGGTCCTGGGCTTGTCGGGGGAGAGCAAAGCAGTTGTGAAGTCTCAGAGATGCACGCACTTACTCGAGGCACCAAAACTGCCCTTCGATCTCAAGCAATCAGGACAATTCATGGAGGTTTTATCTTGTTGTGGTCTCTTCTGAGGGAAGACAATCTCTTCATCAAGTTAAATATGCACATTGCCCATGTGATACTGATAAAGGATCTTCTACACTATATCCCTGCTGCTAGGGATATAAAAATCCTTTTTTAAAATTAAGATTACATTATTGCTGTTCACATCTAAATTAAAGTGTGAAGACCAAGTCTGGAGCAGTTACACGCCTCTTGTCCAAAAGGACTTAGCCGTATTTATTCAGCATAGGGATGGATGCGGGAGGGTGAAGGTCTGTAAGCGTATTCGTGCCTTGGATGTGCTGGCACCTCCAAGCCCCTCTCAGTCAGTAATGTGAATGCACTGCATGGGTAGTAGAGCGTGGCTTGCTGCAGCTTGCTGCTGGAGCAGCAATGCAACTAATTCCAAGTCCAGTGGTGGAACAAGCCCATCCCTGCGGGTCGGTACCATTAAATGTCTTCTGGAAGCCAAATTGAGTAAGTTGGATGCACATACCTCATCACCATGTGAAGTGTATTTAGAGCTTCACACCTGTGAGTTATAATAAAAAATATGCTAACATATACAGCAACAAGGTGTGATTTGTGATGTTAATGACTTTCCCATCTATACATTTACTGACAAAATATATTGCATAATTTATGAAATTGCTTTAGTGCTCAGAGCACAAACAGTGCCTCCTGATTGGCTCAGTTCAGTGCCATATGTTGTATAGAAAATGTATTTATACTCAACGAAGATATAAATTGTAAGGAAGCCTTGAGTACAATGATAAAATTATGAACACATTTTCCGCCTGTTGAACACGGAATTTATATTTGTAATCTTATCTTGGTTGTGTTGCAACAGTCAGCTTGGCTTCTGTTTTTGCCCCTAAAGGCTTTCTTCAAATATTCCCTTACTAGAAGTGTTTTTTGAAGCTCTACAACCAGACAATTAAGTGAGTACAAAGAGCACAATAATTACTTCACACAGCCAGTATCGTGTCATGTGTGGTAATATCTTTCTTCCTTTTAGTTTATTTGATCTAGTGATATGCTACATCGATAGACTGGCTTCTAAGTCCATATTCAACACAGTTACCATCAGTTTTAAGAGAACATTGCTGTTTGAAAAATACATAAATGTGCAAAAGCTTGAAAACTGGAAAGAGTTAAAGTGATCCAGGCATTTGTCATTCTCATTAAGTGATAAGAGCATTTCAAATTTAAACTATCCTGCTATAATTATATATATGTATATATAAAACTCCATTTCCCCAATTGTTGAAGTTATATTGTCATATAGCAAGTTACTTTAAATCTTACCAGCAGGGTCGTCCTTCCTGAGAGGATTTAGGTTTAAAATATGCAAGAGGAGAGGAGAGGAGAGGTGATGGTGGCCCTTGTTACCTGTTATATCTACATCAGCCTGTGGAGGCCGACGGACCCCTTTGAGGACAGCTTACCCTGTGGCCGTCTCTGTCTCCATGGGAAAACAATCTTGGGGGCAGGCAGACTCCTAGCAGGGTCCTCGGTCAGGTGGCCACGATTTAATGACCGAGTCAGAGCCTTGGCATGTGTGTTTCATTTGAAATACAGCTTTCTGACAATCCTGGTAGACATTGGCCAAGTTGGCCAAGGAGGCCAAATCTTTTTTTCTTTTTTTTTTCCCTCTTTCCAGAGAGAATAGAAAATCTGTTTAACTGCTGCCAACTTCATTAGCTGATTGATGGGCTTGCTGGCCTGGCAGAGCACTGCTCTGAAGGTTAGGTTTCCTGAAAGCAGAAGGAAAATCCCCCCCATGACCACTCTGGCACTTGTAGAACAAGCAATTTGTCTGACTGGCTGCTGAATGTATTAATATTTGAAGTTAATTTGTCTGCTTGAATAATCTGGTGCCAAATCATGTAGCCATTTATCAGTTGTAATGGGAAGACGCTGCTCTTGCCCGACCACCTCTAGAAGGTAACCCCCATAACCTTGGTACAATTGACACAGTTGATTGTGGAAAATTACATTGCAATATTGTTCTGACTGCTTGGTTACAAAAAACTATTTAGTAGCTTTATGTGCAAGGTTGGACTAAATTATATCTCTGTAGTCCAGATGAAGTGTAACAACTGAATTTGCAGTTGTACCAGCAGTACCAGTTACGAGAGGGTGTCTAATTCTTCCTAAGAGTCTCAGCTAAATGGAAACCTCATGTAACAAGTACATGTGTTGAAAGAAAGCATTCTCAGCAGAGGTCTTGGGAGAGGAGAGAATGCTCTATTTAAAAACATGGAAGGTAAACACCACCCAAGCCAATAAAACTCTGCCCACCTTCAGCAGATGACGCTCTGCCCCAGGCTGCGCTGCTGACAGATGTGGTGGGATGGCAGACGGGAGAGCAACGCTGTCAGCATATATGAGAGCCTTCGCTGGAAAACACGCGTTTGGCAAAGCCGCCTGTCAAAACAGACGCAGGATGACCACAGACTGATCCTTGAAGGGTAGTCAGAGATTCAGAATGTGGGTCAGAGTGATTTGGCAAGAGGGGACGTCGGCAGCAGGACAGGAGGAATGAAGGGAGGAGTGCCAACAGAAGGAGAGGGAAGCTCTATTTGACCAGTAGGCTTTGTCATCTGATAGAAAGAAAGTACAGTTTAATATATCAAAAGCTTTTATTCAAATCGATTACAACAGCACTCACTTACCAACCCTTTTGGCTGTCAGACTGAGGCATAGCTCCACACTAGGCAGCCTAAAGAAGGCAGAAGGCAGACTGATAGCAGTTCATTCATTTATTGTCACTGAAGGAGATACAGATTTGTGCATGTGCTATCTTCTTGGTAGATCTTGACAGAGATTGGTACGGGCAGGCTAGAAGTACCAGGATGTGAAGAGTATCTAGTTTGGGGGATGGCTTTTATTTTGCTCATATCCTACTAAGAGAAAGCCAATGTATACACAAACTGAATATAATGAAGCAAAAGAGTTGCAAGCCATTGGCAGATGGTTTTTTAGCAGTGCTGTCTCTGTGGATTTGCTCAAAAGCTGGTTGTTTTCAGATGGAGACTGTAATTGTTCCAAAATACAAGGCTGCAATCCACCAGCATAGCTGAATCTGTGCTGATCCCCTCTAACGGCAAAGCTACATTTTATGTGGTGTGTAATATTGATTACATTCCTGTACATGGCCAACAAAGGTCACTCTCCTTACGCCTGGCTGCGTGAGAGTTTCACAGGCATTCCCACCAAACTGCACAGACTGGAGAACACGGAGGCGAGCAGATAATGAAGTCTTCAAGGACCAACATCAAATTTCATCCCACTTCTCATGTGGCAAGGCAGTAACTATATTTCACTCCCAAGACTTTTCATCCCCAAAAGGCTTTATATTATAGGCTGATTGTTATATACCATATAAATCAGTATTTCAAGGGGACACAACAGCAGGCTAGTTCTCTATGCTTTCAGCTCAACTTCTAAAGGTTACAAATACAGAAAATAACTCGAGACTGGATACATCCCAGTGTCTCTTCAGAGGCTGTAATTACTAACCTGATGTGTAATATGAGTATTAAGTACGTGATCCACCACGGTGCTCTGCCTTCTGAGATATCTGAAGTTAATAGTTTTTGGGCGAGCAACTCATCAGGGTGAAATGCCACCTCCTTCTACAGTGTCTAGAGCCCTGCAGGTCTGGAAGCTCTCAGGCAGGGCTCTGCTGTACCTGTAACATTCCTTCACGGCACAGCAAAAATGCTAGCAGAGTTCTTTTGTTGTAGTAATTGCTGGTTATAGACTACACTTACAATGGGCTGAATACCACACAGATACAGAGAAGGCCAAGTATCTGTCCCAATTTTTTTGCCACATGCAATTCAATCCTATGTTTTTCTCATTTTAAGCGAGTGGGTCAATCTGCCCCTGTCTATTATTTGGGTTCATTTTAATAACATGCTTAAATCATGTGCTTAATTTTAAGCACCTAAGCAATCCCATTCATTTTATGACAAATAATAAGCTCATATTTAAAACTTTTTGTTTAAGCGTGTTGTTGACTGATAGCTGTAGATGTTAGTCCTACAAATGCTTCTATGCCATCTGTGGTGGGTTGACCCCAGCCAGCAGCAAATCCCCACACAACCACTTGCACACTCCTTTTACCCCCAGTGGGGTGGGGCGAGAGCATAGGAAGAGCAAAAGCGTGGAGACCCATGGGTCGAGATAAAGCTAGCTTAATAAGCACCAGAAGAGGAAGAAAAGAGGGACCACCCCCAAAAAAAAACAGTAAATGCAAAGGCATGTACTCACCACCTCTCACAGGATGACCAATGCCCAGCCAGTCTCCTAGAAATGGCTTCCTCCCCCTCCATCCCCATTTTGCTCCTGGGCATGGTGTTATATGGTATGGAATACCCCAATATCCCTTCTTTGGTCAGTTGGGGTCAGCTGTCCCAGCTGTGTCCCCTCCCAACTTCTTTCCCACCCCCAGCCGACCTGCTGCAGGGGCAGAATGAGAAACAGAGAAGGCCTTGCCACTGTGCAAATGCTGATCAGCAACAGCTAAAATGTTGGTGTGCTATCGTCAACACTGTTTTGGTCACAAATCCAAAACACAGCAACACACGGGCTGCTATGAAGAAAATTACCTTCATCCCAGCCAGACCCCCTACAGCATCATGACACGACATGTACAAGTACTGATGAGCTCAGACGCAAAATGTGTGTAAGTAAAAGTACTGGATTGCTTTTTTTGCACAAGTGGGACTAGACAGGAGGATATCAATGTAAATGTTTGTAGGACTAGGAGTTTTGATTGCATTTACTCAGACCTGGCAGCAGTATTAATATATGTCTAGCATGAATGAGACTTACACTTTAATTGTGGCCCCTGAGCACATCTTCACAAAAAAGCCAATTACTAGAAATATCATGACTGTAGAGATACAATTAAAAGTCTTCTAGCTGCTACTGAAAACACATGAACAGAAGAGTTTCAGGAGTAAAAATACCATTGCTGGGAAAGACTGTCAGTGAATATGAGACATTGATCTCCCCTGACACATTCCCTTAGACAAGCTACAGCAAGCATTGCTCTCACTCTTCATTGTCAAAGCCCAGCTTTTCTGTGCGTCTGTGCATCGAGTATTATCAACAATATTAAACAAAATCATGGCAGGGTGTTTATAGACCCCCAACCTCTTCTAGCCTCACATCTCCTTTCAACCTATCTCAAGTCATATTACCCAGAAAGAGCATCATGTGCTGTGGTGATAGGACTGGGAGGAAGCGGGATGGAGGCTCATGGGGCAGGTTATACACGAGCCTGGGGTGAGAGGTAGGACCGTAGCACCAGAGGGCAATGCATCTTTCAGGAGGGACCTTGGAGGCTCATATGGAAGATACAGACTTGAAAGCAGTGTTGCACCACAGCTTTCCTGCCCTGCCTCCCCAGGCTGAGTCAGGGAGATGCGACAGCCTTGCCCTGAGAGTGGGACTGGAGGAGGTGAGGATGGCAGGGGTTGGCTTTCAGGCTTAGAGCAGGACATCAGGCGAGTCTGGGGAAATAACCAGAGCAGGAGCTGCCTTTTCAGCCTTCCACAGAAAAGTTTGCTTTTCTGTGGAAAAAGCAAGGGGTGAGGAAGGCATTTTGCTGTTGCTGTTTATTGCAGTTTGTGAAGGGCTGACAAGGCTTTGGAAAGATTCCTTCATTAAAGTGGGCTGGGATGCTGAAGGTGAGCGGCGGCGGCTGAGCAGGGGTGTGCAGAGCAAGCTGCCTCGTGCCAGCGGTGTATGGAAAGCTCCCACAGGCAGAACATGTGAATGGCTGAAGCAATGCAAATGCACCCATCAGCTTATAATTTCACCATATAGACAAAGTCTAGGCTGTGAAAAGCAAACAAATGAGCTCCAATAGAAACAGCATTATTTTTTGCATGGTCTGTTGGGTTTTACTGGTACTCTGCCCCAAAAATGACAGTGGTTATTGGCTTCCTTAACAAGCATCAAACAACAGAACTAAGCTGTACATTTTTCTTCTAGTCCTAATTTAATTTTTCTTTTAATAAAGCCAAGTGTCTGGCATCAGATATGGGCTGCACGAGATTTTGTAGTCCGAGGCTCCAAGTTGATAAAATAAGTGTAAAACCAACAATAAATGTAAAATGATATGACGAATCATTCTGTTACAGTGATCAGCCTACATGGTCTGATGGTCTTGATGCTGCATAGCACCTTCAGATCAAGTCTTTGTGGCACAGAGACCTTTTTGAGCCACGCTGCGTACAGCTGGGTAGGAAGTTTCTTCTATGCTTTATTTTTTTAATCTTACTATATGTAGTCCTTAAGCTTTGGGTTAGTACTCTGTGAAGCTACCCTGCCAGTGACAGACTCATTTTGCTGATAACGAAGCCCAGAAAGCTGTCGGGAGCGTTGCTGTTAAAAAGATACAGATTACCTGCATGTGATCACCTCTCTCACCATCCCCATTGCTGCTCTTTCAGAATAGCTTAGCAAAAATCATCTACCTCAAGTCCTGGAGAGATCATGAGTTGGGTGATATATATGGCTAATCATTTGAAGTATCTCTTTATTCATTTATGTACCTATTATATACTGGGGATTGAAGAAAACATCCCTTCCTCTGTTCCTCCCAAACTAGGACTGACGTCTCCCTAAGTTCTGCAGCTGTACTGGGCTTGTGATGGTGTAACTTTCTTCTGAAAAGGGAGGTTGGTTCATGAACACTTAAAATGGCTGTCACTGCTGTTTTCTTTCTGTTGTCTCCTCTAAAATGCCACCCTCCAGGTAACTTCCATAAGCTCCATGCTGCTTCTAGAATACCTGCCTGCCATGTTCATCTCTTCTGATTCCTTATGTTTTCTCTGTTCCTAACTCCTGAAGTCATCATCTGTTTTCCCTTCTTGCCAAAATATTGTTTTACCTAAGGCTGGATTTCTCTATCATTTGCATTGATTGATAGCTGTAGTATGACAAGGTGACGAGACCTGGGCAGGGCTAGGAAAAACAGCGGCCAAGCACCCCCCCCATATAAAAGAAGCCCCTGGGCAGCGCTAGTGACCAGGAGCACGGCCAACAGGGCGGGCAAACAGGGCGTGGCACGTCAGCAAGGGCGTGGCACGTTGGCAAGGGTGTGGCGCGTCAGCAAGGGCGTGGCACGTTGGCAAGGGTGTGGCGCGGCAAGGGTGTGCCGGAAGGGCACCAAAGCTCTGCCAGCTCGGCCAGGGAGCGATGGTATCCATCTGGCGGAAAGCCGTGGCCTCCCTAAGCTCTGCACCCTCCACGACTGACGCAGCTTCCCAGACAGAGCTCCGGCGGGAACAGGCTGCCACCCAGGTGTCAGGCTGCACAGGGACTTAAGGGACAGGGGGCAATGGTGACAAGTTCCTGCCCGGCGCAGCAGGCACGTCCCCTCCATGACTGCTCCACCTTCCCAGGTGCCCTTCCATCATAGGTATGAGGCTCTGCAAGTGGGACCGAACCATGACAAGGACGATGGTACATTCAGCTCGGAGGTGTTGCTGAGGTTAAAAGTCAGCCTACACCCTGCATGAAAACCGCTTCCGTAAAGAAAAAAAGACAGGTCATTGTCATGGGAGACTCTCTCCTGAGGGGAACAGAAGGCCCAATATGCAGACCGGACCCACTTCTTAGGGAAGGCTGCTGCCTCCCTGCGGCCCGGGTTAAAGACATGAAGAGAAATCTTCCTACCCTGGTATGGCCCGCAGATTGCTATCTATTATTAATTTTTCAGGTAGGCAGGTCCTGCTTGACTAACCTGATCTCCTTCTATGACAAGGTGACCCGCTTAGTGGATGAGGGAAAGGCTGTAGATGTCGTCTACCTGGACTTTAGTAAAGACTGACACTGTTTCCCACAGCCTTCTCCTGGAGAAACTGGCTGCTCATGGCTTGGACGAGTGTACTCTTTGCTGGGTAAAAAACTGTCTGGATGGCTGGGCCCAAATAGTTGTGGCGAAGGGAGTTAAATCCAGCTGGCGGCTGGTCACAAGTGGTGTTCCCCAGGGCTCACTATTGGGGCCAGTTCTGTTTAATATCTTTCTTAATGATCTGGATGAGGGGATCGAGGGCACCCTCAGTAAGTTTGTAGACGACACCAAGTTGGGCGGGAGTGTTCATCTGCTGGAGGGTAGGAAGGTTCTACAGAGGGATCGGAACAGGCTGGATCGACGGACCGAGGCCAACTGTATGAGGTTCAAGGCTCAATGCTGGGTCCTGCACTTGGGTGACAACAACCCCATGCAACGCTACAGGCTGGGGGAGGAGTGGCTGGAGAGCTGCCTGGCGGAAAAGGACCTGGGGGTGTTGGTCGACAGCCACCTGAACATGAGCCAGCAGTGTGCCCAGGTGGCCAAGGCCAACAGCATCCTGGCTTGCATCAGAAATAGTGTGGCCAGCAGGACCAGGGAGGTGATAGTGCCCCTGTACTCAGCACTGGTGAGGCCGCACCTCGAGTACTGTGTTCAGTTTTGGGCCCCTCACTCCAAGAAGGACATCGAGGTGCTGGAGCGTGTCCAACAAAGGGCAACAAAGCTGGTGAAGGGTCCAGAGCACAAGTCTTATGAGGAGCAGCTGAGGGAGCTGGGGTTGTTTAGCCTGGAGAAGAGGAGGCTGAGGGGAGACCTTATTGCTCTCTACAACTACCTGAAAGGAGGTTGTAGCGAGGCGGGGGTCGGTCTCTTTTCCCAAGTAGCAAGTGATAGGACGAGAGGAAACGGCTTAAAGTTGCACCAGGGGAGGTTTAAATTGGATATTAGGAAAAATTTCTTCACCGAAAGGGTTGTTAAGCACTGGAACAGGCTGTATTTAAAAGACGTGTAGATGTGGTGCTTAGGGACATGGTTTATTGGTGGACTTGGCAGTGGTAAGTTAACGGTTGGACTTGATGATCTTAAAGGTCTTTTCCAACCGAAACGATTCTATGATTGTATGATTCTATGAGAGTGAGGACACAAAGCTGCTTGCTGTGTTTTCTTTAGCTGGCTCCAGTTTTAAGGCATCAGTAGTTCACAGAATGCCTTTTGGGACAACATCACACAGACTCTGTAACATGGGTTTGACTATGCCTATGTCAGAAGAACAAAAAAAAAAGTAGTATCAGTAAACCACTAAGAAACACTGCAGAACTCTCTCCTCCTCCTTCCGCACCTCAACCCCCAAGACCTACCTGTGCAAAGTATGTCTGCAAGAATACAGCAGCTGAAATAATGCCTGGCAGACACTGGCAGTCTCTGTCCTTGGGAGAGATTGCCATGATTCTTGCTGCATTTCAATAAATTTCAGTCACATTTGGGATCACATTGCCTGCATCACCTTCTGTCCTAGGGTTCCTTCAGCACACTTATCCCTCTTACTTATACTTCTTGAAAGCATCAGGAGATACAGGACACATACGTGCTTATTTCAATCAATAGATCACGGAACCTAACTTTTAGTGTCTCACAGTTACTACAAAGCAGCATGCTTGGCTGGCATACCTGGTCTGTCAAGCTGCTTGTGAGGAATATGATGTTAGAGCTTTGGATTTTGTTTCCTGACACCAGTGTTTCCAAACGAATCAGAGCATTCTGCAATAGGCTGAAGTGCTACAGGATTTATCAAAGGACCATCATTCTTCTGAGGGCTAGGGTTGTTTCTCCTAAGTTCTTCAGTGCCTCCATGCAATTTATAGCAATGGTCGGTACCTGCGAGCTACATTTTAAAGCAATTTGAAAAGAGATGCTTTCCAGCTCCAGAGGAAGCTTATCCTTGTCTTCAGATCTGAATTTTGCAGTGGTTTTGAACTGGCAGTTGGCAAGCTGTGATTCATTCTGTCCAAGCTGGATCTCTTAGATTTAGAGGTTCTCAAGACATTTTGACTGATACATTTATATAGATACTGCCCCCATTCCAGATGGCTAGCACATTAAAAGGCTCTTTTTAAGAGCTGAAATACTGTGCAGTCTGCTGCTTCCTTACATTGGGTTTCCCATATAGCTTTGGAAGGCTTCAGTATTGAGCAGTTGCTCTGTCTGCAATGTCTCCTTGACACTTCTGGGTGAGAGAAAGATCTGCAGTTCCAGCGGACGGTGCAGCAAGCCATTGCTGGCTCATTCCCCTTTCTCGCTGCTTCGTTGCTGCGCTTCCTGCATCCATGAACACGAGGCAAGCCCCAGCCCCTTCAGACACCGGTAGGAGCCTGGGAGAAAGGGGAACCATCCAAACGCCATGGAAGTGCAGTACAGCCATTCTCAGGACAGGCAAGAGCTTTAATGGTGTAAACCTGTCCACTGGCAGTACTGGTAACAGCACTAGTAACAGAGCAGTTTTACTCACTTTTTAACCCCTCTAGTCATTCTAGTATCGGTATCTTTAACACGAGGAATTACTTCCTCCTCACAGCAGTCATTCTTCTCAAGAACAAATGCACCATCACCCCTTTCATAGCAGCAGACACAGAGCGAATGGCAGGGCATGCTCAGGGCCGCAGAGGAATGCTGTGACGAGACCGAGTACTGCAAGCCCAACATCATCTCTGCTTCATACAGCAGGGCAATTTTCAGGTTCTGCATTTGTGCATGTGCATCTTTAAACATACAATTCACCTCGTTTTATATATTGGCAGGGCACATCTTGCTATTGGCTGGATCAACACTGGATCAGACAATAAACACGCTCTGGAGGTAGCTCAGTATTTACAAGAATTAATCTGAAAAGAGGCTTAGCTGAAGGCACTGAGATGCCAAGAGATATTAAATTAAACGAGATTTTATCATGTATGTAATTATTTATTGAGCTGAGAATCCATACAAGGTAAACAAATGTTTACACTATCATAGAGTAAGCATTTCCAGGGCTTAATAAAAATGATTGTCACTCACTGTGCTTCACAAAAAAATTCATTTTAATGAATAAATAATTTGATGAAATCAAAAAATATTTACAATATAAACAAATGAAAAAGCTTTGGATATATTAATCTGAGCATCCTGTATTTTGCATTTTCTAACTGTATTTCTATCAAGATTCTCTCTCTGAAATGGTACAAAGTGGATAGAAATTACAACTCAACAAAGTTAACATGATTTGGTACATGTCTTTCCATTAGTTCAGATAAGCTACATATGATTCATTTATTATGCACGTGTTAGAATACAAATATAACTAAAATCATATATTATCAAAATGCCAGACAGCATTCTCCACAGAACAGAAATGTACACTAGGCTGTGACAATAACTGAGAATCACAGGCAACGAAATATAACAGAAAAGTACAAATTCCTTCATAAGAATATAATTGTGCTCTCTTATTTACCAGAGGACTATGCTGCTTCACCACATCAATGGCTATGTATGAATACAGTGTTCAACAACTGCCATGTGGTTTGGTGTACGTTCATATGGGTGTCAAGCAGCGGCATTATAGTGGAAAACGGGCAGTGCAAGCAGTTTTATAAACATCTTTTCGGGCTCTTAAAAAGAGCCAATTATACAAAGCAGTATAAGCATAACACTGAGAAGTCTTCACCTCATTTACACAGATATCATGAAGCGACTTGCTTTGTTTGTGGTGGTGAAAGGAGGAATTTTGTCTGTGCTGGTTATGCAATCAGCCAGAATTCAAGTATTCCAAAGCCACTTCATAGCAGAACTTGTATTGATCCTGAAAAATCAAAAGAAAACCACAAAGTCAGTTATTGAAGGAACTTAATTAACGGGATCAATATTTCTCTTCTGTTAGAATTATTTACTATCAGCTGTTGTCAATAGGAACCAGTTTGCAAACCCAATTTATATTCAGATAAGAAAATCTTTATATTAACCAGACAATAGACACTACACACAGTAATTTACGGTACTGCTCATATTAGATGTGCATTTAGCTGCTCTAATACACTTGTATGAGAAAAATCCAACTACTCGTAAGCAAATTGACTTGCAACCCTTCTGTCATCTGTCAAAATGCTCATGTAGCACTTTACCAGAATTGGAGTTATTGAAATTCTTCCCTGGAAATGTTTATCTTAAAATAGACCCAGTGTCTAGTACTTCCTAGATCGTAACTTTTATTTTAATGTCATTCATGCACTTGCTACCTTTCAGGGCAAGACCTGCTTACTGTTCCTCCTCTAGGTGCAGCCCAAACCCATGCCAAAATCCTGTCCTCTCCCAGTGCAACAGGCCTGTGAGATCAGGCCTGAGCTAAACTAATTGGATTCATTCAAATTAATTTTTAGCAATTAATGGTGATGCATAAGTTAGGCTCTTAACAGCTCTTCTGTTACCCAGGCTAAGCTTTCCGGTGTCAGCCCTGTGCTTCAAACACAGACCTGCTGCTTTTAATTGCAACTGCTTGGAAACAGGGCCGATCCCAGGGAAATCCCCTTCCCGTGGCGTGCACACCCAGTCTGCATCCTTCAGAGACGAAAGGTCAGGACTTCACGTCTTCATCAGTACAGAGAGGCCACTGCTTTTGATTGACCCTCACCCACTCCGCAACTTTAAATGATGCAGTCACCGATGACTTCACAGTTTTCTGTGTGCACACATATCCTGCTTCCATTTTTGCTCTTGCTACTCACAGTATTTAGCAATGCTACAAACATTTAAGTGGAACAAAAAAGCTGAAAGAAATAGTAGATGCGGGTTCCCTGAATCCAAGGGCTCTGGCTTCTAAAAATTCAGTTTGGAAATCCCTGCCAGTTTTATAACTATTTCTGACACTGAACTGCCTCTTTCTTTTATGCACTTTAATCAATTAATAAAAGATAACTAAGCATGTACTATCATATAGGAACAACAACAGACTTAACTAGCTGACAGCGCTCAGCCTTCACCTTCCCAACAACACAAGTAGGAAGATTACAATTACACTTCAGATATATTCTCCTTTTCGTTGAAGTAAGCATTTTAAAGGATTAACTCTTTTGGCCTGTACTTGTGATTTTGGGTCACATTTTAGCTGAGAAGAGGGTCCACCTTAACATGTAAGAGACCAAATAATATTACAACAATCAAAAAGCTCCTAACAAGCATGGACAATTTCTCAGTTCTTTTATTGAGAGCTGTCACTTCAAAAGAAAACAAATCTTAGGTGCACATATCACCTAAGTTGTGAATGAGTTGTATATGAGGTTTTAAGATCCCGCAGGGTTCCATAAACTGCTTGTGTCATCTTCAGAATGAGAAAAGAATAAAAAAGAAGAAAGGAAAAAAAGGAGTATTATGTAAATTATTCCTTGTCTGCTTGTATTGCATATATGTTTCTAAATAAATGAAAATTATTCTATAACTACATAATAGATCAAAACAAGAGATCAGCCACTCATCCATTTCCATTTTTCCATGCTCATTTTATGCTGATTTACTGATCCAGCAGAATAACTGTCATTTTTAGTAAACTGAACACCTGTCTTAAAGAGCAGATGTATTATTTCCCACTGAGTTCACTCACATGTGTCCTTTGTGCATTTTTATTATTCGCTTGATGGTGGATATTAAAAGTCTCTTTACGTTAGGTAGTTTCAGAGAGGTATATTTATATTTTTTTTTTCCTAGGACACCTATTGGTAGGTCCAATAGCATTTATCAAAAAATGCTTTGGGCATTCTGTAATAGACATTTTGTAATACCATGGGTTACCTTTGTGTGATGGCTGAAGAATTTCATAGAGTTCCATATTGTATGGATGTGGCATTCATATTTTTACACTTGCAGGAAAACCAAAGGTTTCAATGAAATGAAGAGCTGAATGTCTAAGTATGGACTGTAAAGATTGCCCTTCATCTAGTCAGAAAGTGCATAACAGGTATTGATAAAGCAGTCTTGCAACTATTTTTGTATAATACTGTTACAATTCTGAGCATTTCATCTTTCACCACAGAATTTTACAAAGGTAGATGGATATTATTGTTCTCATTTTTCAGATATGGAAACTGAGGCAAAGAAACGTTAATATAAGAAAGGTCACAAAGGATAAAGTCAGTAACAGGATCAGGAAAAGAACTCAAGTGTCCCGATTCCCTTTTACCATGAAACAATCTACTTGGAAACTGAAACCTTGCTAATTCAAATATTTGTTCCTACAAAGTAGCAGGCCAAGACTGAAGAGATGTGGTTCTAACTCTGCTTTGTCAGTGAATTACATGCTAATGGGAAAAATCCTGATCATCCCCTGCCTTCGTTCCTCTGTCTGTAAAATGAGGAAGACAATACTGATCTCCTTCACAAATGCTTTGAAATCTCCTAGTGAAAAGGCCTTACGAGGCCTCTCAATGCCGTCCAGACAGTCTCAATACCATCCTCAATTTACTAAAAGCTATTTTTATATTCTAAAATAATACATTTAGCTTTTGATTAAAAAAATTCTCTGCTGAAAAATGGAGACAGCTGCCTGACAAATCTACACCTGGAGAACTGTCACAAATGTGAATTATATTTCTTCAACTGTACATCTTCACACTGGTAATTTTCTTTTTATTTCTATAAAATAAATGAATAAGAGATCAGTGAGTTCTGTGGACTTAAGCTCTGGGAGAACGGAGAACAGCAGGCCTGCCAAGTCTCTATCCAAACTATACTATCTGAAAGAAGAAGTAGGACATTTTTCTTAATATCTAGGAAATAAAAATGTATGGTTCTCAGCATGATGATTCTCCTCCTGAGAATATAAACTAGAAGAAGAGGAGCTAACTAAGCTGCTCCCTCCCACCACTGTGAAAGCTTGATAGTTTCTCACTGATACAAGATTCACAGTTCCACATTGCTGGCTCATAGCCCTGTGGTGCTGCTAGTAAACTCCCTCCTTGCTCAGCACAGCTGGCAACATCTGGCTTTTTTCCATGAGCCCGGCCAGAGCAGGGCCCTGGGGAGGGTCTGGGACTTCACAGGTAGGCTAGATGAGAGAGCACTGCGATGGAGGATGCGGTGGGAGCCGTTCTTCTATGGGAAGAGATGAGGCACAGTGATACATGTGGTAGGAAGTGGATAACCCTGCCCATCTACACAGGAGCCTGAAAGCCTCACTCTTCCCAACAGAAAATCCTGCTTTCTGCCCATTCTCCAGTGTGTTTCACACCCGGATCTCTGTAGCTCATCTGACAGAGGAGAGTCTCTCCTTAGATTAAAAGAGGCTGGACTAGCTCTGCGAGATGCCTCCTGCCTCACGCTGGGCACTCTGTAGAAAAGATGTTGAAATATGACCCAAACTTGTTTAACTTGTTTGCAAAATTAGCTCAGATGATTGGTTTAGTATCCCTGAAGCTGCCCAGATGCTGCTTCCTCCTGCCTCTGATGCTAAATCGAATACAGCTGCCTCTTAAGCAGCCACCTTTACAGCAGGATGTTGTAAAACAGCGTCTTTTATAGCCCAGGCTTCAGAACAGGGTATCACGCTACACCCATCTCCAAGTACAGAACTACACGCTGGAGTGTAAGAACCTGCTGGTTTCAGCTGTTCTGCAGCTCTTCTGGCATAGCAGCTGGTACTTCAGCAATTCCCCATTTAAAAAAAAAGCTCATAAAACACTCCAGGAAAATAATTGTACATGGCCCCTTGCTTCTGAACTTCTTTAATCTTTCTATGAGATAGAGCAACCATAATTAAATGCAATATTCTGGATGTCAAACTGAAATTCATGGCTTTGATAAATATTAGGCGATTAAGCTATTTATAAAATATATAATTTGAAAATCTGGCATTTCATTTTACATAACTATTATTTCTACCATGCAAGGGCTGCTCTCCACTTGGCTCAGCCTGCTAGAAAAGAAAATTAATAAGGATGTTCGGCTGAAAGTTTAAAACTCTTAAAAAATTCAAATGAACAGAGACAAAGTCTCCTTGGGAAGAAAGCAGTGTAAAAATACTCTTACAAGTGAAGTGACTTCATTATCCTCTTTGAAAATGACTTGCTTGCTTTGTGAACAACTCCCACTGCAAATCCTGGAAATCTTATTGAGTCTTCTGAGAAAAAGGAACATTTTCTATTTAGTGGTATAGTTAAAAAGCTCGTACCAGAAGGTCCACCATGTTAGGCTTATTATTCCTCAGTGTCTTCACAGCGTGGAATACATCAACAGCCCTCTGATGTCGAAGCATTTCACAAACAATACTGATTGCACAAAATGTCCCACTGCGGCCACCTCCATTCCTACAATAAAAGTGATAAAATGGCTCAGATACAAGTGACTCTATGTTACAAGTTCGTAGAGCACCAGGGATGGCTACAGAAGACATGAGTTCCAGTAGGGAGAAATCACAGCATATTCCTGCCCCCGAAGGCTGCCGATTTGATGGAACATGATTTTTAATTGGAATTAATGGGCTGAAAGATCTCAAGGCTATGATTCAGAATTCATCAGGCTGAAAGCCTGGAGGGAACTGAATGGCTGAGTTTTGCACCACCCTTCAGTGAACACTTGAGACAGCACAAAGTGGATGCTAAAATAAGGACAAGGTACATTTAGAGTCAGTTCAACACCCCTTTGCACTGTGAACGCACGAGGTTGCAATGAGCATCAGACCTGGAAATGTTATAGAGAAAGTGGATCTTGGAGTTCTTTTATTCCAAAGCCTGGTGCTTTCCTCCTGGACCCAAAGGCGTTTCGGAGGAACAACAAAAGTGCCAAAAGTCTCATTTGTAGGAGCCCTTCTGGTGGCTCCACCTTTAGCATGGCACTAGGTGGTGCTGCGATATTCCCCTGGCTGATGCGCTCACTCCCTGGCAGCAGGTAGAGGGGCCGGCTGCCTGGCAATGACTACTTTTAAAAGTGTATGTAGTCCCCCTCCACCCACGGTATCAGAGGATGAGAACCCGAAGTGACTTGCTAACAAAGAAGCCAGGCACAAATGTTCACATGCATGATCAAATACAGTATTTAATAATACTTTATCCCCCGTTATTTTTAATCTTTGAGAGAATCTCTTTCTTTCTGGAAACCCTATTATTTCTACAGCTATTCTAATCAGAATCTTTAGGCTGCGCTTCACCGAAAATAATAAACCTTAATAATTACCAGAGCGCAGACTAGTTAGGTAGCGGGTCTTTCAAACCAGCTTCGCAAATGGTTGATTTTCAAAGGAAGCTACAACGGCGCACATCTGTCACATCCAGGCAGTATGAAAAGAATGCTCTCTGCTGCCAAAACATTGCCTGATATTGTGGGACTCTTTGAGAATTTTAATTAAAATAAAGTCATTTAAAAGGATTATATTAGAGCTTTTTCTTTCTTTACTGCCTGGAAGTGACGCATGTGTGATGTTGTACAACTATTTAATATCATCAGCCACCTCAGAGATAACAGTAATTTGCACTTCAAAAGGGTCTTTTCAGCTAAAGATCTCAAAACATTAATTAATCACACCGCACAATGCTCCTTTGATGAAAGTATTATTATCCCCATTCTACAGATGGGGAAACTGAAGAGCAATGACTTGTTCAAGGTCAGCGATAGCGGGAATTATTAATACACTCTTAGATTTTCCTCCATCATTCTAACATTCAGTAACTGCAAACCAAACTTCAGGAAGTTATTGTCTACTCTTGGGTCCCAACTTCGGAAAGCGCATTATCACGTGCTTTTCCCATTAGCACATCGCTTTTCCATCATGGCAGCATCTTTAAGCAGATGTTTAGAGGAAGAGGGATACAGCTTCAAGCACTGAAGACTTGGTTTTGAAAGATCAGCTACTGCTGAGGGCAAACAGCATGTACAGGTATTAAGCTATATCAAAAGGAGGATGGTGGTGGAGTGGATGAGAGCCTGCACCAGTGGAGCACAAAGGTTACAGGAGGACACAAATATATACCATTATTAGAGAAAGGTAAGGCAATTACAGGATCATTGTAACTGGTTTATCATGGCACTTTTACTTCTGTGCTTTATGTCTGGAAGAGGAATCACCCCTCCAATACTATGTATTTCTACAGTCCTTATCTGTAGAAATAAAAGGTATGTAGTTCTGAAGGTAAAATTTTGATTCACTCTGAATAAATATGCACCTTTTCCATTTGCAAAAGTCACTGGACACCTTTATATGAAATAGAGTTAACTTGTACCCATCATCTTTTGGCAGTGGTCTACCAAGAGACAGAGAGGGAAACTCATGAATCTACATAAAAAATTATACAATTCCTCTTGTATTCAAGGCTTTTAAATGAGCAGTTGTGTTATTTATCCAATTCCAGATTAGATAGCTGCCTCTTCACCTCCTCACAAATCTCTTAAAACCTGGCACAAATTCTGTAACAGTATTCCCTTACTTTCTGTTTCCAGTACTTACAAACAATGTACAACTGTGCGTCCCTCTCCCCCGTTATATTCTTCCTGCCACTTCTCCACTTGGCGGATGAGCTTCAAGAAGGAGCGTTTAGAAACAGGAGTGTCTCTGTACATGGGCCATCCCAGGAACTGGAACTGCTGCACCATCCGATAGCCATCTTGGGGCTGCAGAGATTCAGACAGCAAGGAGGAAAAAGTAACAGCATTTTTTTTGGCACATAATTTAGATATTTGCATCAATGAGGAAAGTTGTTCAGGCAGATCACCGCTGACAAACTACTAATGTAATTTCAACTGCCCTTGGGGAGTTACGACTTTTCATTTCCAACACAGTTATTAGAACAAGAGGTTTTAAACAGAGTGCTACACAAATAGATTAGAATAGAGCAATGGTACAGCTGCAAGATCAAGCAAATAATTAATTAATATCATAGGAGGAAGTTGGTAGCAAAGAGGGAGCTGCAACACAACTTCAATGATATACCTTTTTTTTCAGCATTTTGAAGAACGTTTGCATGCTTCTGTCTTTTTTTACAAGAAAGGTCAAAACCTCTCAAGATATTTTGAGGCAGGAAACATTTAAAAAACCAAACGAAACCCTCAGATTTTTCCAGCTTATAAAAAATCTAACTACATTTTATTTTATTGTGCAGCAGTCAGAACCCCTCTGGTGAAACGGTACTGAACAGTTGCTTTATGGTGATTTAAAATAAAAAAGGAGCATAGAACAAGTGTTAGTGGCAGAAAATTACAGTCCTTTGAAAAGGGCATAATAAACACACACATGAAAACCGTTTTTGTAGTCTAGGATTTGCCACTTTCACTTCTGTGCAAAGTGAGGGCATTTTAGTGCCACTTTCAAAATGAGCAACACACAGGAATGTTGACATTCCAATTTTTTCTCTAGAGTAAGAGGTAATAGAGAGGATGTAAGATTAACAAGATAAGGGAATAAACCAAAGCGGATGCAGCATTAGATATGTTCTTCAATGGGTTTTGTCTGCTTTATGTCAAAATTTGGAATCTACTGATTTCCTGCCCAGCTTCTTTCAGCTGACAGCCCCTCTTCACAAAGCACATCAACCAGACCTAGTGCCTGCTAAAGCTCACATTAACACTGCTGGAGACTGTGTTTTTATGTTGCCACATTTACTGCAAATGCAAGGCCATCACAGTATTAAAGAAGTATCTTGAAGTTTACAATCTGCTTCCCTGTTCAGATATTAGCATGTTTTTGTGTGTGTTTTGGGGGTCTTTCTCTCACTGTCCTGAGAGCTACCAGATCTCAGGGCAGTTCCTAACTTTCTTCAGCAGGGGATGCTGCTTATTCCTAGCTATGGTTCTTCGATGATTGATACCAGTCCATTGCAAAGGCTTACTTCATTTGGATGGGAAGAGATGCCTGGTCTGTGGTGGAATCATTTTTCCACTCAGCTTGAAAGACATAGAATCATAGAATGTCCTGAGTTGGAAGAGACCCACAAGGATTGAGTCCAACTCCTGTCCCTGCATAGGACAACCCCAAAATTCACACCATATGTCTGAGGGTGTTGTCCAAATGCTTCCTGAATATTGTCAGGCTTGGCGCCGTGACTGCCTCCCTGGGGAGTCTGTTCCAGTGCTCCACCACCCTCTGGGTGAAGAACCTTTTCCTAATGCCCTGTTCAGTCTTCCGTCAACTTTATGGCAGCAAAAAAGCTGGATATGAGAACGTACTTGTCCTTCTGAAGTGCTTACATATATTATGAAGTGTGATCAGTGGGACAAGATCTTCACTAAAAGCCTGTGACTGGTATTGAAAAACATGCCTAGTCTTGGTGCGCAGCTTTCTTCGCATGGCACAGGATACAAATATGCAAGATGGCTAATTTGGTACTGTTGAAAACAGCACCGATTTTGGCATTTTTTGGCTACCAATCTGAATACTGCATTTATTTCATTTCCATTTAACACACTTGAAATATGCATTAAAATATTTTTTACTTTAATTACACATAGAAGGCTTTTTTCTCATTAATTATGGTGTGACTCAGTATTGCACTGCTGTTCTCAAAAAAATAAGCTGAAAAAGGAGAATGGGTTTGTGTGAGTTTAACTTTCATTTTTTGTGACTTGAATAGGGTCAACTCATCTACTGAGACAGTAGTGTTTTGTAAATAATATCCTTACTCTGGCTGCATTGTAAATTCGGAATATCCGGCTGATTATATCTTCTTCTAAATCAGCTGATACAAACTCCACCTGAATAGGACCATGTCGGTGTACTCCATTTTCTGGCCAGTACTGAGGACACAGCTATAGAAGATGACAAACACAAAAGAGCATAGTTAATCACTTTGAATTTCACGCCGCCTCGATATACTTTTCTAGATTTTTCTTTGTGCTGTATTCATTGCCGACATTCTCACATAACAGCTTTACAGAATACACAGTGCACCACCCTCCATCAGTTTCAAGCACTCTGCTTTTACTTGTGCGGAACAAGTTTAAACAAATGCCTTTTCACTTAACTGAACATGCTATTGCTTGCTGCTGTACTTGCCATTCTCTGGTATTTGGAGTAACGCATTTCCGACACTCAACGTCAATTCTGCAATACCGTATGACAAGACAGGGGGATGCTGTCAAATGTTACCATATCTTGGAGACAGTGTAAAGCCTGAAGACCAAAGGTCTGGTATCTCCAACTCTCCTGAAAAGTTGGTAATAATTCAAGCTACATCAGAATGTGTGCTTTATACTATGAAGGGTGCATCAATTCTCAAAACTCAGGACTCAACTTTCACATCTGTTTCAGCCATGACTGACGACATTGGCTAATATCAGCATTGCTTTAAGTTTTCAACAACTGCTCAATTTCATCTTATGAATGCCACCTGAAAATAGTAATTGTGCTTTCTTTAGTGCTCAGAAAACATTACTTCTAGGTATCTAAAGATCACAAAGTAACTACAATTATCTTGCACAGTTTTAGCGTCTAATAATATCACAATGGCTTAATCCAGGAACCAATTATCATCTGTGTTAATACTTTAAAGATTAAATCAACACTTTGCAAGGAGGTTTTTGAAGCTAGACTCTGCTTGTCCATTTTTTTCCATAAAAACCCTAATGATATTTTCCAGGGATATTTGCAGCAGTTCAAACATGTAGCTTTTGCAAGCATTCACCAAAATTAAGTATGAACTCATGAAATTTTGTTTGCTTGCAGAAGCATTGATGTCATATTTGGAACTTTATTCCATTCAGTAAAACAGCTGTGGTCTTCATTCTGCTGCATTGCTGTTGGTGATCCAGAGCTGAGCTGACAAATCACATTTACTCCAGATGTTGTTTTGCATTTCTTATAACACTTATTCCTCAACAAAGCCGTTTAGAGATGACTACATTTTAGGAAAACATAAATCATTTACTACATCAATTAAAAAGAGAACAGGGTCCGATTTGCAGGAGTTCACTCTAACAAGTTAAAACCAGAAATTTTGTGTAGGAAAATATATTTTCATTTATTTGAAAGCCCCCACATGATTCAGTCTGCTGAGCAAATTACTTTCCAAATATTGTCTAAATCTTACACAAATTTTTATTATGAAATATGCTAGTGTACAAGACAGCAAAATACAACGCATACAACTAAGGCAAATACCAGTGCTCAGATCATTTAACGTGCACAATTTAGTAGACGTCTTTCAAATACATAGGAATACTGTTCTAACAGATCTTTGAAAAATGCTTAAATGATAATAAGCAGAGCTGTTTGCTGGAGCTGTTTTAGGAAGCCAAGATTTTCAAGTTCTAAAGAAACGAAAAGCATTTAGGTCTGTGCATTTTGCATGCATGTGATGCTAGCGACTCTCTTTAAGTCAGAGTCACTGTGAAGGGTTGAATTTCATTTCCCAAGAGAGCATAACAATCCACATAAATTGTAATATCTAAACAGAACTGTAAACACTCCATATATGCATAAATAATAATGATAACAGTAATTATTAATACATCTGAATGTAATGTGTGTTTTTAATAAGCTCTGCCCTCTCTCCACTTCTGTTTGCTCTGAGGGTTTTGAGATTTATTCCTAATGAAAAGATTGTTACTCACATTAGAGGGAAAAGGTTTAACATACTGCAGAGGCAGGTGCATTAACTGCATATCCCAATAGCTTTTAAAAGCCTGCGAGACTAATAAATGTTTGAAATAGCCATGCACTATTGTAAATTCACAACACAGCCCACAAATTAAAAAAACTCTGTTCAGCAGTCCCTAACAGTCTGACTCCCTTGAGTCTTTCCTTACCCACTCAGAAAATAATCTTAGACTCATGAATAAAAGTTTTGTCTTTAATTTCTATTTTTCTCCCTGTAGACAGTTAAAGGCTTGGAATCAGAAATTCAGTCTCTAAAATACAATGTGGAATTCCTACACATTCCTTTGAAAGACAAAACGGAAGATTAGTAGGTTTTAAAAACGAATTCTTCATGTTAAAAAGAAATAGAAGGAAACATTTTTCTAAGTATGAACAATACTCAACAAAACTAAAAAGATTCTTGATCATATCAAGAATAAAAATGACATCCAGTCTGCTATAAAAAATAAAAATTGCTCTTAGCCAATAATTATCAAATATTTACATATTAAGAATCCAGATTACCACCACATTATTCCAACAGACGGCTGGTGCACTTTGTTGCAACCAAGGAAATTATATCTGTGTAAGAACTTGGAACTGCGCAGTTGCAAGCCAGGCTCTAGGACACTTAGTGATTAATGCTAGTGATTAAATTGCCAAACCAGTAGGTACGGTTTTCCAATTTTCTAAAGAACATGTACAGCATGCACAACTCTTTTGTAAGGTAATTACATTCCCCCATATGTTTCGTTGCCCTGTTTTCTCTTCCGAAGGATGCTTAGTCTCCAATCTTGTTTAGTTCCTATCTCCTTGCTAACAATGTCATTTTGTGCCAAACATAACACAGATTTTCACACTGGGAACACCTATCTCCTGGTAAGCAGACCAAGGTCATTGACCTTTTTCAGGCAGGCTAATGAATAGCTGTTGGCTTCTGTCTATGACTTTTGGCTATGATTAGTGTGTTTCAGACTTGAGTCAGAATTCTACAACCATGATTTTTGGTTTTTAGCAGCTCTTCCCAAAGCATGTTTTCTTATCAGAATAAATTACGGGCGCATGCACTTGTGTGTGTGTGCATTAACATTTTGGTGGAGAAGCTGCTGCTGGTCTGATTTATTCCTCTTTCCCTATGTGTACCTGCAAGCTACAAATCAATTTTTTAGTGTGCTAGTATTTAATGTTGTTTTATAAAACTAATAGTCCTGAATAGTCTTAGAGCTGTTCGGAAGCGCACACGTGCTGAAATGCTGAGGGACTAGCATTCCTCTGTTGAATGGAGCAGTTTTCTGGACTTACTTGTGCTGGATCGACATCGTTCAGCATAACTATTGAAGTGCAGTGATAATCTAGGACCAGTCTCCAGAAATCTTTGACAGTATTTGGTAAGGGATGCTGCGTAACTATAAAGGCTGACGGTTGCTTGTAGCTCTGCAAAGAAATAACAAGAGATGGTGAGAAGAATGGTAAAAAATAAAAATCCATTCAGCAGTATGCTAGTAATAGCCCCAAAACTTTGGGACTGAAAACATTATGTCTATTTTCTATATAATTAATACAGTGTTTTCGGCTCTTTCCCAAGATCTTATATACTTCACAGTTAATAAACTGTATTCGGGCAGAATATAACTTCTGCAGATGTTGTATTTCTGAAACTTATTTTATGCCACAGGCATAGAGTAAAATCATCAGAGGTTTTTGCCTCCCATGCAACTCCTACGAAATTTTGAGCAACAGTTTTGTTTTGAGCTGTTAATGCACAGATTAATCTTGGCTGTCTGCACTTAGCTGTTAATTTGAATGATGCCTGTGAAAGGAAATATCTAGTTATTTTTCAGAAATATTGTTGAAATTCTGGTCTATCTGATAGCAGTGAGGATACCCAGGGGATAAATTTCAGTGCTTTTTGGTTTTTTTTAGTACCAGAGTATGCCGTTGACTGAGCTGTTTGGTGGAACTGTTCAATTGTGTAATTTTCAATTACGTCCTCCTCAGTGTTGAAGGCCAGTGTGGCCATATTGGGGCAATTCTTGGGAGGGGTTGCCACTGCCTTCATTAAGGAGGGCAGGGAAGGCTCTACATGCCTTGAACTGAAGTATTTGTACCGCGACAGAGATACAACCTGATCAGCTATTTGCATCTTTCTTTCAGAGACAGTCACTGAAGAGACCACAGAAAATGAATCCAATGTGTTTTGGGGTACAGATGAAGACATGCAAGACTTCAGTTCTTTGTCTTGGTTTCAGCAAGCTGCAACCAGCAGGTTATCGATGCTGCTGGTACATCAGTCAGCTGCCTTCTATCCTACTGGTCCTGTCTTGCTGGAAGTTGCATGAAGATGAGAGGTGCTCGAAGGGTTCTCCATTACTCCCTCACGTGCAAGCCCCAGCAGATTTTTTGGGAAAATCATTCTCAAACTCATTTGATACTTAATAATGAATATTATGCTTGCTACCCCTTTTGCTTGAAGTGAGCTTTAAAGGTTTACATGAAGTGATCCAGCTGCATCTCAACAGATGCAAGTGGAAAGGGTGAAATGCATTATCTTGCCTGCTGGACACTCAGTGTTTAGAGAGAGGTACAAATGTCTGCTCTTGTCCTTCAGTGCAGGGATATTGCAGGAGCCTGGCAAGGGTGCTTTTGGTGGAAAGTGACCCAAATCACCTCCTCCCTTGGAGCCTTTTGCCCAGACACACTTTTGGATGCAGCTCATTGTTTCAACAGTGAAGAACGGAAGCATTTTCAAAGCAAATATTGAGGCACTGCTCTTTCTGAGCAGTACTTAATTTACAGAACAAAACAGTACTGAACTCTCTGGGAAAGAACACAATGTAATGGCAAAATTGTAAATTGCAGATCAAGGAAGCTCCGTTCTAATATGAAATGTCATTGACCTACTGTGAGAACCTAGAGAAGTCACTTAAACTTTTGTTCTCAGTTTCTCTACATAGATAAACATAAAGATAATACACTTACTTACCTTTTCACAGGAGTGTTTTGAACTTAGGCTTATTTTAGGAAAATGCTTTGAGAACTTGGAAGGAAAGAAACGCAAAAACTGCTATAAACTGTTATTACTCTAGCTTCGCTTTTCAAAAAGGCCATTTACAATGTGTTCATTCTTTGCTAACCTCTGTTTTCTTGTTGTTTATGTGTTTGACAACCGTAATTACTATAGCTCTAAATTGCCAAAGATAGGCTATAAATATCTACAGAGTGTAAAGGCATTTTAAGTGTCTTTTTACTGATATTCTATTAGCAGGATTAGAATTACCATAGATGCATGAGGAAAAAAAAATCCACACACACACAAGAAGAGGAACCATTCATTCAAACAGAAAAAAACGGAAAGACTTAAGTAATGGCTTGTGTACTATCTTGTGCTGACAGACAATTATTTTTTTTGTTAATTACTGTTTAAATTAGAAACAAAGGGAAATGAAATATTGCTGCAAACCTTATTACCCTATTTAACTGCCTTAGTGTCTTAATAGGTAAGTCTTTTTTTCCTAGGCCAGATGGTTAAAAATTCAAGCACTAGGGAGAAATCCGGACACATTTAATTTATCAAAACTCCTGACTTGTTCTCTGAGCATGGCTTTGGAACCTTGGCTGTGACATAACATATGCAGGATCCTAAATGTACTTGGGAGTTTAAAGATTTTGTGCCATGTTTTTGGAAAACAAGCTAGAAGGATTTCAGGCTTCTTATGCTGACTCCACTTTCTGGCATTGCTCAGTTTGGAGGGCTGCTTATTCCTTTTTTATTATTAATGATGTAGTGCAGACTTACATCCATCAGTGCAGCATTAATGTAGTTACTGCTCTCCCCATCTATCGTTATGAGGAAAGGCAGGCATCTGTCTGGAGGCAGAACATCCATACAGCGATTCTTTTCATGATTTCGTGGTAAAAGTGCTATGCTGCAGTCTTCTACACGCAGTGTCGGAGTCACCATATTTAAAGTCTTTCAAAAAGAGTAAACAATACAACAGAAAAATTAACACAGCAGTGAAAGCATCCCCAAATATTTAAGAATAGCTCAGCTCAGCATTCAGTTTCAGTGGGAATCAATATGCAGAGAAATGAAAACACATCACAGTCAGCAGCGTTTGGAAGCAAAAAATCCTGGAAGCATACAGATCTGAAAGATAACCTCAAAGACAGCTGCAGAGTAACCTGCCTTCTGGAGAAAGGACAGTGGAAGGAATCGATATACTTCCCTTGAGTAAAAAGAAGATTTTACTACTACCCTGTTGCATTCTCTTATGTTTTAGCATAATTCAATAGCAATTAGTGACGTATTATTTTCCCTCTTTTTGCAGTCTTTCCCTCCCAGGCCTGGTGCAAAATTCACATGGTTATAAGCAAGCACTTAAGCAGAAGTCTTTAGCATAGCTGAACTGTATAGCTTCTAGGTACTGCTAGCCACAGCTTACCCTGAATTCCTCTTTGATCTGGCTGGAGTTAGTCTGAGGATCCAGTTTATTCATTTCATAGTAAACAGACCTAACTTGAGAAGCTGGAATAGACGTGTCCCCACAAAGACAGGCTTCCAGGATAGCATCATGGATGAATACATACTGTTCCTGGTAAAGCAATTAAAGCAAAATTACTGACATAGAGAGTATACGCTACTAGTATTTTGGTAAATAAGAAATAACAACTAATATGGTTGCCACTAATTCTCTCTGACTTTACCGGCACTGAAGCAAGACCAGAAGGAACAACAGCAGTTCACAAAACTTTATTCCACTCATTTAGAAATTAATATAGGGTTGACACAAACTAGTTAGAAGTACAAACAGAAGCGCAGTAACACTCCGTAATAAAACTTGGAATGTTTCTGGTTTCTTCATTCCCTACACAGTTCTGTAGGTGCTATGACGTAAGTGAGCATCAACAAGATGTACTCCAGAATGAATCCTCCCTGGAGAGGAAACACTCATGATTTTCTTTTTATTTTTTAGAAAACCATCGCAAACCTTAAGTGCAGCATAACTGGGCACTTGTTTGGGCAGCGGTTCTTCAAGTTTGTGTGTGGATTATCTTCTGCATATGACTGAATAAACTACCTTCTGGATGGTGCCTACCACATAGGCTTTCTAGTTTTATGTGCTAGAAGAATACTTTTTCTTGCAAAGTGTAAGGCAGTATTCCAGTAGATTAACAATACCTCAGTCTGCACCATGTTAACTCTCCGAGATCGAAGCTCTCTCACGCAATTGTATATGTCTACAACGCCTTCTCTTTCTGCCATATCTAGCATGATGTCAATAACAATGAAGCACCCAGTTCTGCCAGCACCAGCACTAAAATGAAAGAAGAGCACAGTTAATGTTCAGCAGTGTATTGGAAAATGTAAAGTGCAAGGGTTCATCTTGCAGGTACTTAATCAGTGGGATGATTACTGAAATTAAGTCTTGCATTCAGGCATTTGCAGGATTTCAGACTCAGTTTTGCCATTCTTGTTTATATTTTAGGTATTAAGCTTTTGTGGGCAGAGCTCCAGTGGCTTCAGCAACCTGTGTGGGGATGATGTAGTACAGGAGAAAGGAAAGTAGGTTCTGAGTTTAGTGGACAACACAACAGAGTGATTTCTGTTCTACCCACCTGCAGTGAACAACCAGAGGGCCAGCGTTTGGTGGGCTCTTGGATTTGACCTGCCGTACAAATCCCAGCAGGCCTGTCGCATGGTATGGTACACCGTGGTCTGGCCAGCCAGTGAAGTGAAACTGCCGGATTTCTCGAATCTCATGAGCACCTCTCTGTTGAAAAGACAAGGGTTGAAAAAGAAAAACAAGCTGGAATGTGGAAGAAGTTGGACGAGAGACATTGTAAGAATGTAACTTCAAAAGCCTGAGCCTTGCTGAAAAACATCCACCCCCTACCAATACCCATATCTGTACAGACTGTTGGAGAGCTTTCTCATAGCAGGAGAGCAAGTTCAAAGGTTACATATCAACTGGTTTCAAAGCCTTACAACAAAACTGAGTAATTTAGCACTAGATTGGTTAGAAACTTTTAGCAACAAGATAGATGCTCATCTCTATATTTAAGCACGAGGTTGATTTGAAAACTGTGGCCTTAAGATGCATGCCACGATCACAGAACAGGTCAGCAGCAAGGCCGTGAACATATAGCATAGATGACATTTTTTTCCCACTGATCTCCACAGGAGTTTTGCTGCTGACTTCAGGGAACTACAATTTCAGCATAATTTTCCTTATTTTTTGTCTCCTTCATTGGTCTGAAAGAAATAGCGGAATAGTAAGAAACCTTTTTGCACCTCCAATCATAGGGACTGTGTTTGTAGCCCTCCACATGCTCACCCTTCAAGTGATTTGCCACAGTCTACAAGGACATGGATATGGTAAGACAGGTATGAATGAGAAACCGATCGTGTAAGTAATTTCCCATGTGACCTTCTGGAGCAGTCTGGATATTAGAGGTGTGTATGCTAAGTTTGATTGTATTTCCCCTTGCTTGTATTTCCCCTTGCTTGTATTTCCCCTTCCCCCTCTAAAAGTGTAACTGCCAGTATTTTATTCTCATTAGAAATCCACAGACCAGAGGCCATCATACATATTTCATAAGCAAACAGCAAAATTATGACATATCATGTCTAGGCTGGACTAAATGTCAGTGATATTAATAACTGGTAGTTTGCAGTTTTTCTTCTTAAAGATGTATTTCCCTTCTTGAGCTGGTTTGCATATAAAAGGTCTAATTCTTTTTGCATAATGAAGTAATATAAACTTCCTAATTTATTGCTAGCATGCAAACTAAAAGAGTCTGGGATTGTCAATGATTGAGAAATTTTGGCTGTGCCAGTGCTACATGACTTGAGTGGGCTTGGTGTATCTTGGAGTCCTGATGCTCTGACAGCTCAAGCTGGGGTTCTGTGGAGACTGAGCATCTGCTCAGAGGAATATCCACACTCATCTCCCTCGGAAGTTGAGACACAAAAAGGCAGGCAAGGGAGAAGATGAAGAGCGTATCTGACACTGGTGTAGACTGAGGAGATCACACCCTTGCAACAGAAATGACCCTCTATCCTAAAAACTAATTTTAAAACATATTAAAACCCAGGAACAGACAAAGTAATTTGCATTTTAAGACACTCTAGCAAACACATTCAAATACAATTTGGTCTCTGTACTCTGGGGATTTTAGAGTGTGTTAGTTAACACAGCTTTTTGCTACTGTAAGCAAGGTCTCCAACTCCATAAATAGCTGTGCGTAGGTGGGGTATCCATGTCCCAAACACTTTTATATTGCTCCTAACAACTGCCCACAATCCCCTAAGAAACAAAGATCCCATACAAAAAAGTAATGCCATGACTATGCAAACTGAGGACTGAAACGAGTACCCCACACAAATTCTTCATGCTGTACGCAGTCTTGATTTTCAAGCAATTTACAACAAGTAAACTGCCCCCTCAAAAATGCTGTGCTCAGCTGTTGCACCAGTCGGGGTATGTCCTGTGTATCCTGTGCATTAGTTGAAAATGCTGTCTGTCATGCTGACTGCATTTTTGTCTATCGTTGGTAACACTCAGCTACTTAGAAAAGATTGTACATATAGGGTACTTTTATAATGAGTTTGCTTATTATACCTACAAAAGAACGATTTTCACGTCTGTAGCTTCCCCGCTGGTTTCTAAACCCAAAATAGCAACACAACTGCATGAATCAAAAGCATATGCTCAGCTTGGAAAGACTGTATTTTTTACTTTTTCTTTCAGCTGAAACAAACAGAAAATGGTGTACATTGCTAACAAACCCTAGGATGTTAAAAAATGTAGACCCTAATCCTACAAATACTTATGGGGATGCTGTATGTTACTATCATCTGAGTAATTCATCTGAGTTAACTGCTGTGCTGTAAAGGAACTGCTCCAAAGGAAATGCTTATGCATACAATGTAAAGCGTATCTAGGAAGTGGTCTTCAGAATCAGAGTGTAATTTTGGGTTCAATTTTCTTAGCATTATCCCCCTACTCCTCAATAATTACCAAATAGCCATTTAAAAAAATAAAAATAAGTGATCAATTTATCTCCAAACAAATCAACTCCTAAATTGTATTTTAGAAGTAGGTATGAGATGTTCATCCACAAATAGAAAAGATGGTCAGAAGGACCTCTGGAGGTCTCCAGTCCAACCTCCCAATCAGACTGGGCCTATAGCCAACACTAGATCAGGTCACCACTGGCTCTTTCCAGCTGAGCCCTGATGACCTCCAAGAATGGAGATTCCACAACTTTTCTGGGAAACCTGCTTTAGCACTGCACTACCCTCCTCCTGAAGGAGTTTTTCCAGTGCGAGCCTTCCATGCTGCAACTTCTTGGCCACTGCCCCCTGTTTTACCATCCATTGCCATCAAGAAGAATGAGGAGAATTTGGTGCCCCTGATTTTCTAAACATCTTTGAGGTAGTTGCAGACTGCAATTAGATCCTCCTTACCCCTCCTCCTCATCTCTACCACACCAAACAAAGCCAGCTCTCTTAACCTCCCCTTGCAGCTCATATTTCCTACATCCATAATCATCTTGCATGTCAGCTGTTGTCCCAGGATGTCACAGCCTCTACAGGCACATGGGGTTAGTCCACCTAAGGTGCAGAACTTTGCATTTTTCCTTGTTGAATTACTGAAGTTTCTGTTGGCCAAATATTCAAGTCCTTTGGAACTGAGGCTCCAATGTTCAGTGTTTCAACACCGCCCTTCACTTAATTATCTGCAGATTCGGTTAGGGTGCAGTCTGTCTCATCATGCAGCTTGTCTGGGACATGCTGAAAAGTATCAGTCCCAGTATATCAGAAATATAAACTTGAGAGAATTATGGTGGAAGAGATGTACAGACTTGACCTTCCAGTACCATTGGAAGAGTTAAAAAATATGGAAAATAGGGTAAAACCAAATGTACTTTCCTCAAACTACACTGACATTGCTTTTAGAGACTTACTGAAAAACTACCAACTATTAAAAAGCAGTGTCTAAATGAAATCTTTTCAGATGGAGATTTTTTTTAAAGAAATAAAATGTTTAGTGCCTTTTATCTCTATCTGTTCTAATGCACTTATTCGAGACAGTTTGGTTATGATCAACTGTAAAATCCTCTAGGTCTTTTTTTCCAGTCCCAGTTAAGAAGTGAAAAGCTAACATCAAAGCATGGGCTTAAAATTTGCAGAATAGAAATCAACCAGTGCTTCATCTACTTCAAAGTGTAGCCACTGTTTCTCATCTGTTTATTAAAAATACCTAAATGCAAGGAAACAACAGGCTTGAATGAATTTGATGTACCATATGTATAGTGGTAAACATGATACAATATTTCAGTTCATTCAAACTGCGTAATTCTGTTATCATTACCCTCAGGTTGCAGTATTGATGCATATTTAAGTATTAGATTGAAGAATAAAACAGGGAAGAACCTAATTCCTTTGTTACTGTGGATGTATGCACAGAGACCCCGTTGGGCCATCTTTTTGGCAGTTTCATCTACCTGGTGCAGGATTCTTTGATGCAAAAGATTATGTTCTTCAAAACTATAATTGAATACTATTTCATCATTAGAGAGGCCCACTATATGAAAGTTACTGCAAATAAATAAGGAGTTTTCTAAGCTAATGAGTTGAATGGAGATACTCATGGAGATACTGGGAGAACATTACTTCTGTGTGCCATTAGGAATATCAAGTCCTAGAAACAGGCCCTTTCCTCATTGTTCTGCAACTCAAATGAGTCTTGATACACACAATTAAAACACTCCTGTCCTTTAATGCAGTCTGAAAAAACCCCCTGAATTAACACAAAATGCATGACACACTTCAGCATTGACTGACCCTGCTTGTTCTCACTTTCAATAAGTACCTTATTTGATAATTGTATGTTGTCCATAAATTATGAGTTGTTTGGGTGAGCTACAAGATCTAGTAAGCATCAAACAAATTCATGGCATTATTCTAATAAAGAATAATAGAACACGCTGATTGGAACTCTCCCTATAAAGACGGATTCCACATGAAAAGTGAAATTGCCTTGAGAAGAAAATGAGTGTGTTTCAACGATGTCTCTGCAGACGAGGAACACACCGGCCCAACAGATAACAGTATTCTCCACCATGGACTGCTGAATAATGGTGCATGCAGCCTCTGGTACAGACAGAAAATGATTGCGGGGAACCTAAGATGGGAAAACAGCACAAATGTGTTTTTCAATTGATTGCTGGGAGGGAGGCTTCGATTTCTCCTCGGCAAGGAACATCAGTTTTTCTAACTCAGGCAGGGGCCAACAGTGATGGAAAGCACAGAAAAGTTGCTGCATTTAAAGAAAAACACAGTTTACCATAAGAGGGCGGTAGTTGTTTACCCAAAAAATAGCTACAAAACCGGGATGTCATTCAAAAGATTTAACTTTCCCATGTTGAATCTGTATATAAGTTATTTAGGCAGATACCATTGCATTTAAGAAAACTGAATTTGGAAACTTACCTTTTCTACTGCAAATGTTCGAATCACATATTCAGCCAGGAGTTCTGTTTCTATTAGGGTAACTTTAATGTCTTTATATATCTCTGTGTCATCTGGCCAGTATTTGCAGCATTTGACCTTTAAAAAATACAAAAGAAATTAAGGTTCATTTATTTTAGAAGGTTCATACTGAATCTATTCTGTATTCTGTGCAATGATTTCTGTTCTGAAGTGCAATCACGTGCAAAACAGTCACATTTCCTACATGTGGAAATGATTAATGTTTAAGGGACATTGGCTCTTCTTTTTTTAAGACATCTTTCAGAGTTGCAGGTGAGATTTGTGTTGTGGTTAGTAAAGTAAGGCAAATTTGTACAGAGCACAAGGGATCTTTATACGCTGCACAACTCCCTTACACTAACTGTTGATTTCCTATGCTTTCCACCGCAGGGTGTGCCCAGAGGGACAACTACCACCAGAAGGTTTTTTTCCCCAACCTCTTGTTGGTGATTTGTCTCAAAAATATCTTCCTACCTTCTAAAATGAAAGTGTGCTTTTCAGACAGGGAGGATCTTCTCTACTGTTAGAAAAGCGTTTCCTCAGATTAACTTTCCAAAGGAACTGATGAGAGGTCAAATGGCAAAACTCAACACTTGAAGTCAAGAGATGAGTTTTATGCCTGGGCTTTAACACCAATTCACTAGATGACCCCAAACACTATGGGTGGGATTCATCTCACTTAGCTCAAACTCAGATGAGTAGGATGAATGCCTTCTAGAGGTGCCTTTATTTTCGTTAACTATGAAAAGAGTCTAGACGACTGCCTTCGCCTAGGTGTTTGGCTTCTTGACAGCTAAGGTTAGGTGAGATTAATTACCCTTTCCTCCATAGTGATTTCACTTGGCTTCTGGAGCTGTGCGTTCTTGATAAATTTATCCTGGGATATGGAGACGGAAAGGTGGGTTTTGTGAACTGTATTTCAGATTTTCTGAGTCCTGGTGTGGTCTACATGGGACGGACTTCACAGTATTTAACGTATTCAAACGTGCACTATTATTCTGCTATTTTTAAAGTGGGCCATTGTGGGGACTGTATATGATGATGCAGATAGCTGACAGACTTAAGAATTTTCTCTTCCTTCCCATTTGTGTGGACAAGGCGGTGAGTGGGGAAGCTAACACATTACTTACATATCTCGGTTTTATTCCACTCTATCACGGTAATAGCTATGCTATCACCACTGCATCTGGCCATCGTCCAGTAGTGCAGTACGTGCTAGGAGTAGCATCTGTTACACATCTGCTGCATGGAATGGTTTCTCTCTTTCTCTCACCAAAGGGAAAATTTAAAATGGATCTTTTAATACATGTAAATTTACTGGTTTACTTAAATATACACTTAAATGGGTTGGGTAAAAAACCCAAACACTTCAAATATCCAATGGAAAACTGATACAAAAATAAAAAAAAAATTAAACTTCACAACTCGTAGAGTACTTCTCAAACCCATTTTCATGCCAAAATATTTGGATTACTATCATGTCTAGTCTTGAGCAAAAGGTAAAATTGAAGGATGTGTGTATAAGCATCCAGTGAAAACTGTAAAGCATGATTCAAATGATTTATTTATTCAAACTCCAGGTTCAGTATATAAAGGATTACACAGAGAGTCAAACCTTGTCCTGTCAGGCAGAAGAAAATACTTTCCTCAGAATTCGTTTCTAGTGACGTAGCCAATAATCACGTACAACCCCTCTTTCCTGACTGGACAGAAGAGAGGTCTTGCCACACCAAAGTGGTAATGTCAGCTGATAAAATAAAAAGTTTGTAAGGGCAGGGTCAGTAGTTCTGACCCTTTTTCTGACTCTTTAGCGAGATAAAATTTAAATCTGAAAAGAACTCAGTTGAAGGGGTGGAAAAACACAGCCCCACATCAGGATCCTCAGAGAAAAAGAGTAGCCTGGTCATAAGCCCTGGCTCCCCGCCACAAAATTATACAAGCACCCTAACAGCTTATTCCTGCTTACACACCTGATGGAAAGCTCCTAGAGCAGAGCTGAAATGCAGGTAGCTATAAGTAGGTTTTTATTTATTCCTCTATGCTTGTCTTCAGACCTAGTAACCACATTAGTATTGGCCAAGAATAATTCTTTATATTCTTCACATTTCACCTGGTATTAAGCATGGTTTCAGGACAACTGGCAAGCACCAGGTTATATAGTTCCCTTCCGTAGCGAGAGGCTTGGAGCTGGCACACTCATTGCAGTGCCTAGCACTCCTGTAGCGGGGCAAGGGTAGCAAGGCTGCTCCCCCTACCATGCTCACCAGCCGGCAAGCTGACAGGGCGTCTGTGTGGATGAGAAGGTTTCCACCAGCCAAGGGCCAAGCTGAGGGACAATCCCAGGGTGCCTAAACTGCAGGATCTCTGGCAAATGCCTATTAATCTCCAAAGCATATCTATCAGCTATAAGCAATGAACAACCATTTGGAAAGCATTAAATGTTGCTGTGAGCAGTTTAGTAGTTGCTGCTGTATATCCATTGTTGCATCTACTTGATATTTATTCAGGTCTTGTCTTGTTTGGATGTATTTCCAAAAACCCTCTGATAGAAGCTAAGTGAAAAACACTGAATGCTCATTGTTTTGTCTGTGTTGTTAAAATAATACAGAAAATTCACATTGTTCAAATCCCTGAGGCCAGCAGAATGACCCTTTCATAGTCATTGCTGGGAACTCTCTGAAACAGGGTCTTCCTACCTATGACTAAGATAATTTTTCAGCTCTCCATGCAGAATAAGGGAATTCACACTACCTCCGGACTGGAGCAGCCCACTGACAACCTCATCCCCGGAGCCGATTCCCTTTTCCTGCCTGTTCACTTATCCTTTCCATAGGTGGAACCTGAACCGCATGAAGACGGCCAACGCACGTAGGAAGGGAGCAGCTGCAGTGGTGATCCTAGTCACAGCACTACTGATCAGCATGTCTCTTTGTTGCTAACTTTAGCCTTGCTTCTTTCTGATGGATGCCTGCCATCCTCATAACAGCTCTAGTTTAGTAAAATAAACAATTGGGGAAAAAAAAAAAGCAACCCTGGCTGAATTAAATTGCTCAACCTTGAAGGAAAACATGTGTGTTTCTAACTTGGTAAGTCTAGACAGTCTGGATTATGACTAAGAACTACGGACATTTCGTAAGACCAATTTAGAAGAGCACAGTCCCCACCTTCTTATGCCTCAACTGTTGGATTTGCTTTCACTCTTTTTTTAAACCTTATTTAAGATGATCCAGTGGAATAATTAGGGAAGCATTGGGGGATGTTGCACAGAAGTTATAGCCTTTCGTGCCTCATGCAGCTTGGGCCCGCCGGGGATTTCTTACTCTGCTGCACAGGGGATTTTGGGCACGGAGCAGATTGGAGCTGAGCAGAAGGATCCATGACAACACAATTTCCTGAAAACTCTCCCAAGTGGAATAGGGGCTGTAACAGCCGTGGGAACGGTGCCAGAGCCGCAGTCAGAGCCACAGACCAACACTAAATGATTCACTCACTGAGAGGGAAGAAAAAAAAACTCAACCCAAACCAACTTTTCCTTTTTTTTTAAAAACTCAGGCTTTTTTCCTACTTTTGGCTCTTGTACTGCAATGTTGCTGCACGTGCTGAGCTCTAGACATGGGAACTCTGTGGACTCCCGATGAGCCAAAAGTTAAGTGAATGCTTAAAGACCAGTCTCCCATCTCCTCCAGGACCTCTCAAATAAATGCACAGGTGTCTTAAAGACAGAAGTAGATTAAATAGTGTAAATCAAAATCACAGTTATAAATGTTTATTGGAGCGGGGCCTTTGTTTATACTAGGAAAGACAATTGCAACAAAATATAATATGGTTTTACTCATCAAATACGAGAAACACTACTGGTAACATATGTTTGTTCATTTTTCCTTTTTAGCACAGCTTTAGCTACTGTGACTTGACGAATCTCTTTCCCTTTTTATAAACATTTGGTACATGTTTTACAAAAAAACCTACTAACAGAAGGTTTAGCTAAATAATTGATACATGAATCCAGAACTGAATATTAAATGCATTAGAGTTCTTTTTCACACAGTTGCTACCACAACAGTAAATATCGTCCACAAAGTAGAAAACATGATTTTGAAATCTCATCTGAGCAGAACTATAATTGAGAGTTTGTTCAGATACACCCCACGTTTATATCCTAACGTGCCAAAAAATACAGATGTTCATCACAAGACGAGATAAAAGGGTGACTGCCAGAGACGTAATGAAAATGCTCTGGTTTAATCTATTCATCCCAAGGTACACTGTCCAATTGTTCCAAACATGTTTATTTTACTAATAATTTTAGAAATTTGGAGAAGATGATTATCTACTTCCAGTCCCTAGCTCCATCCCGCAGCAAAATAGTCTAATGTGAGAAACTCAGACTTAAAAATGAAAGTGGAAAGTTGTTGTTGCTACTTCTAAATATAACAAACAATGTAGGCAGCGGATAGCTAATGAACACAAATTGTGACTTCCGAAGCTGTATATTTAGCCATTTGGCAATGTGACACATCTAGCTAAAGGCAGTATGAAAGCCAGGACGGTAATTCATTTACTTAGAGGTTGGAATAGGAGGAATATTGCAGAATTAATACGTGAGCTGGCTGTGAAATATACTTTGTAGTTCGTACAGAACAGTTTAAATAACACTGATTATTCAAAGTTTCCAATTTCCTTTGATTCTGAAATATTCTTAGCAAAAAGGTGATATAACTGGCTATGCACTGCATGGATTGTCGTTAGTGAAAAGCAGTATTATATATTCTAATTTAAAATTAATCCTGAACTAAGTAATGATGATAAGTCAGACATAAATTTTGAAGTGAAACCTCTAGGATATAAAATGAAATAGCCAACCAAGCTCACTGGTGAAAATTTTTAACAGATTTTACAGATGTAGCTAGGATAATATCATATACTTTTATTTGGCTGACTTGAAGTAAAAGGACATCCAATAATTGAAAGTATTTTTATTTAAATACTTTTCAGACAGAAAATGTATTGTGATTTAAGAACATTTCGTAAGTTATAAAACAACCTTCTACAGAAGATAAGACCCAGTCTTTCTTTTTTTCATTTTCTTTGTTTGCTTTTGAGCAAGTAGTCAGTTAGTTGATTTATACCTCATTTTACAGTTTTCTAAAAGAGGTATGGAAGAGGATTGAGAAATACAACACTTAAGATACTGTTTGGCACCATCAGATGAATGGGTCTGTATAAAGGCAGCCAGAAGTCTTTATGTTGTTCTCAGCTGCCAGAGGGGGAGAGATGTGTTCATGAATTTTACTAGCTCAGTCTAACTTCTTCTAGTGATGACTCAGAGATGATATAATTCTCCACCTTCTGCTGCCCTGTAGTTGCCCCAGCAGCGCAATCCTAGGTTGCCTGGTGGATGCATTCCCATTCAACTTCTACCCAGAACAGCTGGCTTTCTGGACATGTCCAGTAGCAGCCATACACTAATGCTTTCCACCTGAGGGAATCAGTGTGATCCCTTTGTTCTTAAGAACCAGGTATACTGTTAGCATGCCATCAACTTGTTAGCTGGGATTAGGTTAAATTAAGCTGACAGGCCAAACTCATGATATGGCAGTACTTTGGCCATAAAACAGAATTAGTCCAGGAGAATTGCTTTAGGGTAAAGGTGACCCAAGATAAAGCTATTGTAGTGTTCCTGTCTCCATCGCTAGTACCAACAGAAGAATATGGATTGCCTCTATTTCTTTGCTTATGTTTAGGCAGTTTTGTCTCCCACTGGTCATTAAAAAAGGCTGTAAATTAGTGCACCTTAGTACAGCCCTGGAGGAAAAGAGGCTGAGCACAGAGCACATGAGAAGGGTGGTCCCATGCCAAGATGAAGGATGGTTACAGGATTAGCTAGAGCTCCTCAAAGCCTGTCTTAATCCCTCACACAACTGTGAAATCATGGGCATATTGCTCAGATCCTGTGCTCTGAGGCCCTGATGTGCCTGCATTGAGCAGAACAGCCTGTGCTCTGAACCATACTTCCATTCCAAGAGCAAAATGATGCCATTAGTTGAGCTACAGAGCACCACGAAGTTAGTGGATTGCCTTCTGGCTCTAAAATGCGATCATCTGATGTTAGGTTAGAAAGCTCTACATGTTACTCTGCTGGGTAAGGTAAAACTGTGTCGGTGCCTCCAGGATACTTCTCCCTTCACAGAGACTGAGAGATTAATTTCACAAGACTGCTGAGGTGAGGAGACTTGCAATGATCAAGCCATTTCGCTAGCCCTGACATTTCAAAGAAGAGAACTTGAAGCCCTTTTTGCAAACTGCACTTATACTTGCCTCCTACACCTTGGTAGCACTTCAGCAGCTAGCCCAACAAGGGGGTCGATAACATTTGTGTATCCTTAAACCTCTTTTATTTATTTCTCAAAGTGAATTATCTCAATTGGATTAGTGAGTATTAAGATATTAATCTCTGTTGATTAACGTTCTTTGAAACATAGCTTTTACTGGAAACGAGAATGTATCAAAACACTGAGAGCTGAAAACATGTCTACTTTGAGTGACATGGGACAGTGCTGAACACTTACAGGTTGATGTCCTGTTTGATAATGCTAACATTGCTAATCTGGGGACATCTTTATTAAATGATTGCAAGAGTCCTTCCTTCTCTTTCCTGAAGAACAACAGCTAATTTTTTTCCCTAACGGCTCCTCCCCTGCTACGCATAATGAAATAATGCTAACTTGTTATTTCTGGTTAGAAGTCTAGAAAGCTGAAATCTGTTTTGACAACTAGAAGGGTTCACTGACTTGAAAGATTAACAATAGTTCTAAATTACGATTGTTTTCTTTTTTTCTCATTGATACTCTGTCAAAGTTTAAACTCTACGCTATCCAACTAGAGATACTGGAATTACAGTGAAAACAAAAGTAAAACAACGGAATATCTAATAACATATATGTACATAAGCACAGGTCTCAGGTTTTCTGGGTAAACATGATTAAGAAAAAAATTTTCTCTAAATGGGGAAGGACACTATTCATCAGTTTTAGAAACTGAGACTAGAATTACCTAGAGGTAGGGAAGGGTTTCATACAGCAACCTTTCTCCCTCTCATTTATAAAATCTGGTTTCTTTCTTTCAGTAGAAAAGTTAAAATGTAATCTTAGTCACCAGTATGCTTACAAACTCTTTGGCACACCTCCTAAGGAGCGCTAATGTCAGTATCCTGAACTAATTCCAATGTAGGTAATTTGGCTTATTGCATTTAGAGGCAGTTTCAATTAGATAGAGTGTTCTTCCATTTATACTAAATACAAATGTGCTCCTTGTGAAATGTGTTAAAGAGTTACTGTGTTTCACCTCTGCAATATCTCTGTAATGGGTGATCTGAATCTTAAATACAATTTGAATTTACCTTTGTTTATTAGAGGGTTCTTCTGCTTGGAAGATTCTCAAAACTTGTAAAATGCATAAGTGCAAGCTTCATAATAGCTTTGTGTCAAAAAATTCCTTTTTTATTCTAAGAATAGGTGGCAAGTCTACTGGAAATTTCACAGTTTTTATGTTGCTGGAATTTCCTATGAAGTTTCTGTTTGGTTCTTGCAGTATGTTTTCAGTAAGAAGTCTTTGGACAGGGCTTTATTTGGCAGTTTTTCGTGGATGTCTAATGTCTGTCTATAACAGAAACAAATCATCAGGTACACCTGAAGAAGATCTGGTTCAACATAAAGACTTCTGGATTTTGTCTGTTAAGGAAACATATTTGTAGCTGGTTTAGAAATGTTTCTTGAATGCTGACCAAGGTGGCACATCCTGAGCAAGGACCAAGCTTAGGCCCAAGCACATACACATATGACTGCTTAGGGCTGGGCCCATGCAGAGTTTTTCCTGAGAAGAACAACTCTCTTCTGACAGATTTTATCTTACAACAGGGAAGGTTTTTTAGCCAGCCAGAATATTCCCTTTCTGTCAGAAGACCTTTGCATGGGCCTCCTCACTGTCATGTAAACCCCAATACTTTTCAAAGCATGAAAAATCAGAGCCATCAACATTTTTGCAGCAAGGCAGATGAGAGTGCCATGTATGTAGCATGTCAACCGCAGGCCCAGTAAAACAAGCAAAGGAAAAGCTAAGCCACCACTGTGTTCTTTCTTTTTCCCTATGCAGATACAGCCCTGCCAGCTCCTGAGAGGGAAGAGTCCCCCAGGAGGAGTGTGAGATGGCTACCAGGAAAGCACAACGCTCCTGAGAGGTACGATGGCAGTGAGAGGCTGTGTCAGCTGTTGCAGCAGAGCTAAGGTGTGTGTGCAGGCATAGGGGCTATTTACCAGTCTATGGCTGACCTGATGTGTCACATCCATTCTGTTGTAGTCAACCTTGCCTTCTTTCAAAAAAAGGGTCTTTTGTGTGCTTATTAACACTATTAACACTGGCTGTTTTCTAATTCTGGATAATAATTGCGAAACTCTAATTACTGTAATTACTATGCTCCTGGGGTGAGGTTTTATTTTTTATAATTATTTCTAGTGATTTTTTTTTGTAAATACTTTGTTATATTAAAAGCATGATAGACAATCATGAGTCCTTGCTGCATATTTATATATCAACCACCTCCACTGAATTTCATCAGTGCATTTCACCATTTATTAATCAGATATTACTAAATTTCTTCTGCCTCAAGCAAAAACAAGGAGTGGGAGAGAAAGTGACTACTGACAAATGACGAATGATGTGACATGCCAAGTTTGATTCTGCCGACCAAGTATTAGTATCAGCCCAACAAGAGCAAAGATGGAGGTGACAGCTAGATGGCACAACTGAATATATTGTAAATCTTCCCAGAATAACTCTTGAAGGAGGAAAGAAATGTTTCAATGTGTGCAAACATTGAAACACTTCAAGAAGCAACCTGAGACTTTGGCCAGTACATACGACCTTGATCCAGCTCCCATTGCTTTCCACAGAAGGATCCAGCTCTGTCTTTTGGAGTCTGTACTCCAGAGCAGTCTCTTGGAGTAAGGAAGATGTTCTCTTGTGTCTGTTTCCTGATCACCCCTACACTGGTGGGATAAAAAGTTTTGTTTTTTCTGAATAATCCACCAGATTATGCTAAATCTCTCCGGAAAAGATGTCTGAAATTACACTACTATCTTCAGTTGCTCTAGCACTTACAAACACAAGCATGGAGGCCTCTTGCATTAATATAATCCAAAATACATTATTTTGAAATAGCTTGTGGTCACACTGATATATTTTTATGAGTCTTGGTTTTGCTTTTTACCTGTTAGTGTGTGGTTTGGAAAATTCTCATTCTTGCACTGAAATGTAGGTATATTATACCATTAATTACTTGTCATTCCCCTTCTGTGAACTTCATTGTGAGTGGAAAGTTGTTGACCCCAGCATGAAGAAAACAGAGACTTTTTTCAAGGCTGCTTCAAGGGCTGCTTATTTTTTTAGGTGTTTTATACAAGTTCTTATGTCAACCTAAGCCAAACTTAACTAAAAACCACTTCATCATCTGTTATCAAAGAACTGTTCATGCAACTCAGGAATGATTTTTCTAAATGACTGTGAGACCTCATTTAGATTTTTAATAAACAGTCACATTCTAATGAGGTCTTCATAAAACTGACTAAATATGTTTAGAAATCATTAGCTTAAATTACCAGTACAAAAGTCTCCTTAGGGAGCCCTGCAGATTTTGTGATAAGACTTCTGGCAGATGGATTAGTATAGCAGCACAAGTTGAGTTCTGAATTTCCACAGAAGCAGTGTAAATGTGAGTGACTGGGTAACAGGCTACTAGATAAAGAGCTAAATGTCCCTCAGGTGGGTTCATTAAAGAGAGAAAACAATCAAAACACATTTCTGTGCCATTTAAATACCAGGTGCACAGCAGTCTGCAGGTGCCAGAAACATTGACAAGGGTCCCTTGCTGGAACACACAAGAGCTTAAAGGCATGCATGGTTTTGACAAGTACGCCTCAGATAATGACAGATATTGGCAGATGTACCCGGACCCTGCTGGAGGGTAATGTGGGGACTGAGTCATTTGCAGCAGGTGCTTGCATTAGGGACAGCCTCATGGTGATTCCTCCATCCGCAATTAAAATAGTCCTGATGCATAATGCTCCAGGGCAAGAAGCAAGTTCCCTAGTACTGATTTAATGACTATCCAGCCAGTCCTGGTAAACAAATACACATACGCCCCCTCAATGATTAATTCATGAAGGACGTACACTGTGTGGCAAACATGTTAAATAGATATTCCTCTTTCCTGAAAATATAAAGGAATTTTCCTCCTCGGCTTACAATGGGTCAAGAGGGTTAAAAAATAAAAATAATAAACCCCTATAAATCTTATACCAGCAATAGCAACTGAAATAGAAAACCTCGAGGTTGGGAAGGTTACAAGGTTTGCCCTGCAGGAATGCTACCAAAAGGTCCATTAAAATCATTACTAATCAAGGTGGCACAGAGCTTGTGTTAGGGGTTGCGGGACAGATGGTGTGTTTGTAATATGCCTCCCTGTTGCTGATGTTTCCAGCTCTGCGAGCAGGACAGAAGCACCAACAGAGGAGTGACTGCATTGTTCTGTGGCTCATACGATCTCATTTCCATTAAAAGCTCATTTCAATTTCTGCTTTCTGATCTCACCTGTGTTGGCCTCCAGAGAAAGTGAGAACAAAGTCATTTCTAGCACTGCCAGAAACAACAAAGCCACAGATCCGTATCCCACTAGGACTCTTGCACCCTGAAGAAATCTGCATGGTGGCACAAACTGTTCCTTGCCGCTAAGGGAATGTGCTGCGTACCTAAAGGTTGTGAGTTGAGGCTGCCAACACTGGCACCAAGACTGGTGCCTCCCTGGCTGATACCTGACAGTTCACTCTAATTAATGTTTTCAAATACTGACTTTAGGAAAACAGTATGTGGTTTCATGCAGTGTGCTATTTTTGTTCTAAGGCTTGTTTATCCATACCCTGAAAACATCCCTTTTAAGTTGTGTGCTTGGGTACTTATGAATGTGTATAAAGCTTTAACGAAGAGGTTTGCTGGAGAGCTTCCTATTTTTACAAATCCATCCACTTTGAATTGATATGTGACCATCCAACTATTTCTACCTTCTTCCTCACTCAAGGGACTGAATTTTTAAAGTGGCCTCCGTGATCCTTTTTTGTCTCTGCAATTAGTCGTACATGTGTTCCTGCAGCAGGTGTTAATTGCAGTCACAAATCCCATCTTTTTTTGTATCTAAAAATAATACTGGCACCCGATCTGTTGGCACGCTTGGGCATACAGGTATCTAAACGTTAGGATTTATATTAACAATTGACAAAGGACATAAGGAAGAATAAACTGAGATTGTAAAACTGGACTCGCTAAAAAGGAGACAAGATCCGACACTTTGACTCACACCACGTGAACAGTGCTCTCTCTCCTCATGCCAATGTCACAGGGCAGAGGGGTATCAGCCACTCCACCAGTGTGAAACTAAAAACATCTCTTAAAGCCATGTGGCTCACACCAAGATATGTGCACTTGACTTCTTATTTCAACACTTAGATTTACAATAATTGCAGTAGCTTCAATAAAAGCAGTGGGTTTTTTTCACTCCAAATGAAAACTATATGCCCTCTTCCCAAGCAAAATTTTCTTGAAAAAAACATCCCAGATGAGAACTAAGACACCAGTGCATAGACAAAGCAGTAAATTAAAAGACTCAGTTATTGACGGTTGTGAGAAACAAAGAAAATGGTTCCATTCAATACTTGTTGAAAACAAAATTAGCCATAATGACTTGAGTAGGAGGCCTACTTTAGAAGTTGTCAAGCAAAGAAAGAAAAGTGCACAGTATAAACCAGGTAACTCAAGCTTTCCTTTACTACTCAGCTCCTGAAGAAGACCTCCTGGTCAACAAATTTAGTGTACAAATGAGTAAAGCTGATTTTTTTTCTGTTTTAGACCAGAAGGCTTACAGGAAGGAAAACCCAAACAAACCAGGTTGATTTAGACTAATATACTATGAAGAAGGTGCAGTTTCATAGTTCAACTACTTCTCTCAGAAATCTGTTTCAGAATTACTCCCCCTCAGCCTCCCTTGAAAAAAAAAAAGATTACTCCATACCTTGTTCCGTAACCAATTCCCTGGTTTCCCTTAATAGAAAAGGTATGTCTGAGATATATGCAAAGATATGATGCTTTCCCTCTTTGGCAGTCTTTGCAGGCTGTGCTGTACAGAATGCAGCTTTATCAGTGACTTTTCCATTGTGCTAATGTTATCAAAGCCAAGCATCCAAGGCATGTTTAAAAATAATTGATAATGAACCTCTTAGCACAGGCAGTCATAAATATTTTATGTGCTATACTCAGTATATAAGCATTTTGTTGGTCTGCTATTTAATTTCCAAGAGCAAACACCTTGGAAGTCTTTCATCTGCTTAAGTACAAAAATCACTTACCCTTCCCACTTCTACGAGATTAGTAACCATGATTATGCTGGCTGTATTTTCATGCCATACCATTCTCCAAAAGTCATATATTGTCTCCTGCATTGGTCCTGAAACAATAAATCAAAGGAAAGGTTACTATCTGAAAGTCTCATGATTGGAAGCTTGTCTCTGGGGAACTTTGAGAAACGGTGACTATACACATATATTACATATTACTATAATCATATTTTTCATTTAGTGTCAATTTCTTTTCTGTCATCCCACCTATCTGCATTTAAGTATTTTCCCCTGAAATAGTGCTCTGAAGGAAAGTTAGTTCTCCAGCATTTAGGTATTTATCTCCGTAATACCCAGAAGTGGACGTAATACCCAGAAGTGGAATTATAAAAAATGGATAACATTACTCTTTCTCTTAACAACTGGATGATAACCTAAGGAAGGTGTATTTGGAATGAAATGAGCCTCAATGGACTATGTGGCCTTTCCTGGCTTCTAATATTTTTCTTAGTATACACTATCTATCAAATTATCCCAGCTCCTAAATTGTACTTCCTGAAGTGAGTCAGAAGTTATAGTTTTTTGCTGCAGTATATCACTTTGCAAAACAGCGGGGAAAGCGGTAAAGAACCCTGGCATGCCGTGGCAGCCACGTCCTCTGCAGCGCTTTCCCCAACAGCCTGTGCGCCTTTGCAGACGAACACACGGGGCTTCCTCTAGCACCGTGCTAAAGCTGGGTACCTGCCCACAGGAAATGTTACAGAAATGTAAAATGTTGAGAATGACCACAACGCTTTGCGTATGCCTGGTCCTGTCTGTTTCTAGCGTACATGTCTTACCCATGACGTTCGGTGTGCCACCCCAATTTTAAACCACTGCTTTAAAATCACTGAGTCAATAAGAATAAACAAATGTAAAATGCTATCAGGAACTATAAACGTAATATCCGTATTGTATCCATTACTGAACTGCCACACTGCAGTAAGCAATTAGTGGCTTATTTAGAGGAATGCCTTAAATCAGCTAATTGGAGGACAAATGGATACTGTATTGCCCTAAACGTTCCTCTAGTGAAGAAACAAACACTCTTAAAGCATTACAAAACCATATGTTGACAGATTTGGGTAGTTTGTCACCCATGTTTTGGTACTTTGAGCTCCCTTTGAAAATAAAATTTTCACTCTGAAAGTCAAGTACTTAATGAAAAATGTAGTAATACATTATTACTATATTACCCTGGCAAGGGGGTTGGACTAGGTGATCTTTGAAGGCCCCTTCTAACCCAAACCATTCTGTAATTCTATGCCTTTGTGATTCTGTGATATTACAGGCAAGTCAAAACCAAGTCACTAGGAAAATAACATCACAGTTATGACGTAACTTACTTAGAACCTGAGTTTAAGAAAAAGGATGGTAATAGTCTCAAACTTTTGATTTTTTAAAATTTATTTTTATTTTCAGCAATTTCAAAGGATAATTTTATCATCCATACTTTGCACAGACCATTTAAAGAAGTTATGTATTCTCCCCCTTACTTTCTCTGTTTTTAAAAATGCTGCATATATAGTTAGTTCCACAGGCTTCCCTGTAGTCACTCAACTTGTCTTCACTGGCTTTGGTAGTTCACATAACAGGAGAAAAAGCCATTTAAAACAACAGGAAGCAATGACTGTTAGAACACAAGAAATGTCAGAAGGCCTCAGAGTAAAAATAACAGCAGAATCTAGAACTACAGTTTCTGAAATTACCAAATTCAAGCTGATGTTGTGGCTACAAAACTGGATACCTGTTTTCTTTCTTTCTTTGAATTTACAGCACAGAACAGTTGATACTTTTGTGAGATTTCATTCTGAAGTATGATAGGAGTTAAATCACCCTCCACCATATGGAAATTTACAGAAAGTATTTCACTTCTACGTAATTGTCCTGTAATACAGACACGGTCAGAGTGCAATTTTGAATGTCACCATAAGATAATTAATATACATTATAGTGAAAGTTTAGCTTGCTTGTGTTTTAATAATGTAGGATTCACTATAGTTTTTTGGGCAATTAAAGTCAAAACAGCATTAGAAAGGTTTTGGGCCAACCTCTCCTACTGGTAAAAGGAAGGAGACTATTTTACTCACTGTAGGAAAATACTGCCTCTGTATAGCTCCTTCCTTCCTCTCAAATCTCAAACAAATATTCAGCAAAATGAAGGAGTGTATCTAAAAATAGGATTAGGGAAAGGCAGTTTTCCACAGAGTAGCGTCCTGGAAAGAGTCTGCAAGTTCATGAAACATTATTAAGATTATTTAAGCTTGATCGAGGACAAAAAATAACAACACTATTGCTTCAAGAATGCTGACTCACAACCTGGTTTAATGGAGAAAATCTAAATGGCTCCACTGCATTCTGTCACCACAGGATTATGTGATGTTTCAAGATTGTTCATCTGAGTATGTTTTCGGTAAAGCTGCAGGAAAGGTGAGAAAATATCCTCTGCCTACACGGCCCTCTTCTTTTCCCCTTGCAAGAAGCCAGAATCTTTGAGAAAGTGAGGGGCAATGTACCAAGTTTCTCTATGTATTATCTCAGTTTTCTTTCCTACAGATTCACTTGAGATACAAGATGGTTGGGCCTTACTTTGTAACAGTCATTTCTTTCTGACAGCTCTGGCATAACCTGCAACAATTTATTGCTGATTTTTTTTTCCTACAGATAGCATAATTTGTCTCGTGGCTTAATGATTCCTACATTTCAGATACTGAAATCACAAATTACAACTGGGGAGAGACCCTAAACACTAATTTCTTCCTAAATATTTTGAATTTGTCATTCTTTATACAGAAAAAGATAATAAATTATGAGAAAAATGAATCTTTAGAAAAAGTAATAGCATTTTTCAGGCCAGAGAAAGAGCTGAGCTCTGACAAGTCTTTCACGCTTGATTCCAAATGTTCTTCTAGAAGAAATGTCCTATTCTGCAGTGCTGAGTACGCTCTTCTCAATTTTACTATCCAAATGATAAGACAATCATAATTAAAAGTGCTTGACAGGATTTCCTGCTCTCCTCAAGTATTCTCAAGTGTTTTCTTGCTTTTCCTCTCCAATTCTTACATGTAGCCTCCAAACTTCTTTCACATTCAGGACACTGAAAGGAAAAAAAACACCCGAAAACCTACTGTAAAGTCTCAAAAAGTAATTCTTTTCTACCTCATTTTTCTTTTCTTCTTGACATTTTTCAAATTATTTTCTGACATATGAATAAATTATTACTTGTCTCCAGCCAGAATTGAAAAGCATTAGAGGCTAGGTAGGGTTGGAGGATTTATTGTCGTGAAGAACTGAACAATTTGGTTCCAGAGACACGTGGTAGGGAGAGAAAGAGCCTATAATTGTTCTAAGCATCAACTTAACAGATGTGTGCACAATAGGCAGGAAGGTTATTCTCAGCAGTTGCCCCCTTGCAGGAGGAGAAGGTCTGAAGAGAAGATTCTGTGCTGCCTAACATTAAGCCTGCAGCGTACCCCATTAGCTACACAATATAGGAGCTGGTATCAAAGATTTCTGCTGTGAAAAAAAGAAATCAACAACATACTGCAACCAGAAGATGAAAAGCAAAGGAAAACAAGAGAAAGAAATCAACGCTCCAAACCCCAAGCTAATTAAATGCATTGTTGGAAAAACTCAACAGAAATGATCAGTTGTATATATCACAACCATTAGTTGTATTACTAGTAGTTGTTAGTTGCTGCTCTGGGAATGCAAACATATTAGGAAATGGAATATCACACAGCTTTTAAGAATGGTTTAAACTCTTAAGAAGCTGCTTCTGTACACAGAGCTTTCTAGAGCCTCTATTTCTGCTTTTTATTGTGAGACGCAGTTCTAACAACTGGTACTGCTGCTGGGGTGTGATCAGTCTGAACGTGATAAACTAGCCCAGAATACAGGAAAAAGTGTTCAGATGTAGGAAAGAGGAAACACACAAAGAAACAAGTAAAACCTGAATCCTGAAATGTCCCCAGCACTTACTCAGATGGGACTTGTAAATCTATGGGTCATTTCTCAATTTCTAGAAAAGCAAGCAGCTTAAACAAGGAACAAATAGCTTCTAAAACCTTCTTCTAGAATAGAATGTCAAATGCACAAGCTAATGTTGGGTCCACCTGAGACCAAATTCAATGACAAATATTAAAGTTAGAAATGTGCAGAAAATCAACAGATACCTTTAAGCTCCAAAGGCTCCCCAGGGGCAGTGCATGGGCAGTGGCAGCTGTTAGCATGTGTTGGTAGAGGCAGCGGACCAACAAGATGCAAGACTTGTATCTGCAGCAGTTAAATTCCATCTTGAAAAGAGTGCAAAAAACCTCCTTCTAGTGAGCCGACGTGCCCACCCCATGTGAGGAGGTGGTTATAAAATGGTCCCCTCACCTAATGGCTACTGCAGTTTCTAGTAGCAATGATAACTGTCTTCACTTTTTACTGAAGCAAAACTTGCTGCTTGCTGTTGTGACTGCCTACAGCTTGACCACTCAAGGACAACTAATATGCCTGCACTGAGGAAGCTGCATTTTAGCCCTCATTCTTTACTATGTATGATTCCTTCAAAATGAAGTTGAGATACAGTAAATGTTTTCTTATTAACAGATATGGCTGCATGGCAAAAAAAAAAAAGCCAAAAAGCAATGATTCCCTTTGCAACTACACTGTCAAAAACCCCCAAACCCATTATGCAGAAATTGTTCAAAATACACATGAAAGCATAAAACCAGAGATTAAAAAAAAAAAATACTGGGAGAACAGACTACAAGCTAATAGATTAAAAAGTTCAAAAATTCGCCTTTTCCTAATGAACCTCTTAAATGGGACAGACTAGCTGTTAGTAGGATAACTTACAGATTTACTAATGCTCTGCCAGTCCAGTGATCTGATAATCCATAAGTGCGTGCTATTTGCTCGTTTAACCATGCTGGGATTCAGAGGTAAGAACAAAATGCCCTTTCAGAAAAAGTTATGTAAAAAACTGCAGTTATATGTTACTTTAAACTATAAATACCAGACTGCAGGCAAGGGAACATCTCCCTTAACTGAAATACATTTTTTCCCTACTCAATAAGGCAACGTGCCCAAGATTTTATCAACAGGAATTTGCAGGTGCATCATTATGTGATCAGGTTTTCATGAGTGTTCAGTTCTGTCAGCCTCCCGGTTACCTCAAGGGAAGCTCATCAGTGGTCAGCAGCTCTGCAAACCTGGACGCCTCTTTGCGCAACCACGTGTAGACCAGGGAGTGTAAGATTAGGTTCCACTTTTTCATAAAGTAAAATAAAATAAAATAAAATGTCTTGATCTTTCTATCTAAAATAGTCAGCATACTATAAAGAAAAGTGACAGACCCCAGTTGTGCTGATTTAGTCAACTAGCAAGATAAACTGCTAGGTCAGTATTTTTTTGTAATTGCATCGCCACTGCCACACAGCAGTACAGCTCTACGCTGGCTCATCTCTACCCTCCTCAAATGAGCTGGTTTCTGAATGGAAGATATTTTGAAGATCTGATCAGTTGCTGATAATCTGAATTTTCAACAGCAGTCTTTACCATATGCTTGTTGAATACGTCTGGTAGCATGCATTTAACTTTCACTCACCCTTCCAGGAGTTCTTAAGGGTTTAGTACCTCCATGGAGGCCAGTGAAGTCCAGAACAAAGCTCTGTTATAAAAACTTAAAAAACTCAGGCAGTGATCATGCAGTATTTCTCTGAAAATAGGTTTAGACATTTGTTTTCTACCATAACGTATACACTTAAATTGACTTTAAAGGCTTATACAAGAGTATGTTTTCATGGGCACAGTATGTATGCTCCTATAAATACTGTGAATAATTTTTAAGTCTGAGATAAAACTGTGGCCAAGATATCATTAAACCATATGGGCCCACCAGTCACCAATAGCTATCCAAATGCATATAGATCAGCCTTTCGTATTTTAAGGTGTCAAGAAAATAATGATGAAAAAGAATCAGGTCATATAACCTGGATGCTTCTCATGCTTTAATTAAAGTCCTCCCAAGTCTGTTCCAGAAACTAAAACAGCATCGAGGGTAAAACGTAGCCCCGTGCCATGCACCTATTCATTTTCCCTGAAGTCTCCTATAGACCTACCACTGTAAGAATTAGCACACTAAAAGGCAACAGACGTTTGTACTGGCAAAACTTGGCCATAAATGCTTCAGTGTTATTTATTAATTGCTGCTTTCTAGCTGTCATACTTCAGTAGTAATTATTATTTGTTTCTTCTGCATATCCCAGCCCTAGCCATTTTGTACACTAAAGAATCTCAATGAAATTAAACAAAACCCCTGTAATGAGCTGAAAAAATACATTCTTGCTCTTATCACTTTATTTCATTTGACTTATAGTGTTGACTGTGATGACATTTGAAAGGCATTTTCTAATTTTGGCCTTACAAATATTAATTATTATGTAATCTTCAGCAGGACTATATTGTAATTATATAGCTATGCTGGCTTTCCTGACAAAACTTCCTTGGAAATATCTCTTGCCTTGGAAAAATACAAGTAAACAAAGCTATGGATGAACTTCCAATGAGGTTGGTTCCCTATAAGTATGTTAAGCCCAAGCAAGGAAGACTGAGGCTATGGCTACTCTTATGTGAGGTATGGAAAAAACCTCTCTCTCAGTTTTAAACCTTATTTCAACTGATTCCTCCATGGTAGTAGAGTCAGAGATGGCACAGAGAGGAACCACTTGTTTGCAGAGGCAATAATTAACTCATAGTCAGGTAAGAAAGAACAACATTTTCTAAGCAGGAATTCTATCACAACTTAATTCACAAACAAGTAAAAAATGTTCCGTTTCTCCAAACACTAGTTTCATCCCAGGCTTCAGAATATACTGTGCATATCAAATATATGCAGAATCTATATTTGAGTTGTAGCCAGTCCACCATTTCTTTTTTTGGCCTTTTGCAATGATACCACCTTGCAACGCAAAAAAAAGAAAACAGTATGCAGCAACACTATTCCACAGTAAGTCACCTCAGCTACACTCAGGTGGGTTAATCAGGACTGAGCTATGAATTTAAAATGTGTTTTTCATTATTTCCTCACCTTAGATGGATTGTCAATAAGAAACAGATCTGACTGAATCTTGTTAGCTTAACATTTCAGGAAAATGCTGCTTATAAAGCAAGCTGAAATGCTTTACTGGGACAAATCCTGCCCAGTGCAGCTACTGGCAACACAGAGGCTTTCTACTGTATCCTTTGCTCAGGAAAAACACAGCCTTCTCTCATTATCAGCCAAGGGACAGCACAGTGAATAGTAATGGGCTGATTTTCAAGCACAAACTAAATCCTACCTGCTTTGAGCTAGCCAGTCAGCAAGGCTGCACTTTCCTATACGTGAAAATTGGCTTTCACAAAATGAAATTTTCAAAGTGCTTTCAAGTCCCATTAGCTTTCAACGAGGCTTAGATTACTAAGTGACTGAGGTGCACATAGAAATTTTATCTATAGCTCCCATGAGACTGACCAGTGCTTTGGCTGGCTTTCTATATTACCTCCTCCTATATTTAGAGGAGTCAGCACCAGACCTTTCACAGGATGAAGGAAAGGAGGAGATTGACCTGTAAATTCTCCATCTCTTTCCAATTGTAAAAAGAACATAAAAACATTTGGCCTGTAATGTGCCGTTTACAATGTATGGTAGTGATGAGCCACAGTCTTATTGTTTTATGAAATATACGTCTCACAGCTAGCTAAAATAAAAACCCTCCATTCTAAATTCCCAGTTTAATATAGAGATGCTTAAAAAATATATCCTTTGAGCAATGACAAAACTGATTATTCCAGAGAATTTTTTCTTTAAAATTACTTATTTCACAAAACTAGATAATCACTTTGAAAAGACATATTTTATAAGCGTGTGTATATACACATACACATCAACTATTGGCTAGAGCTGGATCATTTCTCTTGGCATTCATCTGATCCTATTCTGCAGTGATTCTGTGGGTAGTCAGAAAGTTTTATGGGGATGTGGTATTTATTCTCTGGAATATCATATGGCATATTCTTTTCTTTATTGATACAGATCTAACTAGACTGGAACAGCGCACATCTCTATGCATTATTTTGTCTGCATTATGGTACCACCTAGAAATCCCAGTCCGGGACTGGAGCTCCACTGTAGCGGGAACTGCATTACATATTAAATGCCCATGAATACACAAGAGGTGTTCATGCCCCTCGCAGTCACAATCCAAACACACCTTGAGAGACAACAGGAAGCAAGGTAGGGTTGGAGTGAACTGAACAGGCTTGGTATAATATACAGCAGCCACAATATGCCAGCTCCCTAGCCATTTCTGAATAATCCTACCTGTCGCTGCTCCACATTAGTATTTCCACCATGTTCAGAAACAAGTCAGTGCTGCACTTAAATACATTTTTAAATCTGAGACCAGACTTTATTTGTGCATTCTGGGCAGGTGCTATTTAAGACATTTTTATAACACTACAGCTAATGCTACCAGCTAACTTTCCATCTAATAAAGTGTTACACGCTTATTGATTGACATTTCTCCACGGCTAAATTTCCAATACTAGCTCAGTTTGTTCTGTATCAACAAAATAAAATGAAAATGTCATATGATTTCCCAAAGAATAAATAGCACATTCCCATAACACCTTTTGACTACTCACAGAAGTACTGCAGACTGGGAACAGAGGAACTGGCTGCACCAGAAATGGCCCAGATTTATCCAGTTAGCCTGAGATTAGGCAAAGCTGAATGGAATAAAAGCTCTGTACATAGTACAACCAGCCACGTATGTACCATTATGCTATTCAAGAAAGCTGCTTTTTCTGATCTTTACTGCAGGAAATTAAAAAACCCAACAAAACAATGTAGTTATAATTTAATGTAGTTCACGCAGTATAATTGAAGAACTCTTTCTTTCATATAATTTGTTTGCCACGCAGCGGGGATGTTAAATGCTTTGTTCCTCTCATTAACATTTTCTCAGACTGGGTAAATCCAGGATCTTCCAAATTTTGCATTACATGTAGCACTCCCGGGGGTTAGGGATCCCCTGGTGAGGGTTATGTGGGATACCTTGCAGGGAGTGTGTTTCAGTTTTTTTCTGCTATGAAACAGGAATATTTTGAATAAGTGTAATTTTAACTAGAGGCCTTGATGTATTTTTTAGCGGAGTGTACCAGCTACAGAGAAACAGAGTTGGACTCACTCGCACATGGACTCTCTTTCTGTCTATGCCCTACAGACATTTAATTGTTTAATTACAGCCAAGCATGTTGGGAGAACGATAGGGGACTCATGTGGGAAACTGAGATACAGGCCCAAATTGATTCAGATCAAATAGCAACATGAGGTATTGGCTCTCCATCTGAGGTCACAGCTCTGACTGACGGCTTATTCCAGGAGCACTGAGCCCACAGTTTGAACATGAAGTGTCTTTGTGAAAGCAGTCCAACAGAAGGTTTCAGTTTAGCTGAATCAATGTTTTCCACTAAGATACCTGTTTTAGTTTCTAATTTGTGCATTCTTCTCAATAAGGGTGATTTGCATCATGGAAATATAAATACCTATTAATCACTCATTCTAAATAGCCCATCTGAGCTTGGGAAGACTAAGAAACAGAATTTATTTTGTAAAAAACATGCTGCTTGCAACATTTCCAACTCAAAAATCTTAGGTAATTGACTTGTTGAACTGGGTTCTTCATATCAACTCGTAATGCAGAATCAATTTTGATGATGGATGAGAAGTTTATGATCATTTTATCCCCTTCAGTAGAAGGTTCCTTAGGGAATGGACAAAAGAACCTAATTAGTCTTTCCCATTTCTACTTTCTATTTTCTTGTTGAGTCAATCATAAGCATCAGGATGTAATAAAATCATCACTATTCTCTAGCTCAAAAATACGAGTTCATTTTGGCTACTTGTTTCTTTTATTTTTCCCCAAGGACCTTATTGTGAAGGAATGTTGCTCATGCTTGTGAGTAAGATATTCAGATGCTGTATTTTTTAAACTTGTGCTGGGAGTTGAAGTGCATTAACACGAACACTTTACCCAGATGAACAAACAAGATAGTTTAGTCTACATTAAAGCATAGGTAAGAATGCTAGCAAAACCAAATTTGTCATAATTGATTATCCTGATAGGTGTCTCATGAGTGAGATCTATCACTCACAATATATTTTTCTATTTAAGGCTGGAGAACTTTGGTACATTCATTTCTTCCTCAGTCATAGAAATAGTCAGAATCAAACAAATATTAGTCAGATCAAGATACATGTGAAGTTCATTAACAAATAAATGTGTTTTGGATATTTTTCCTTTTAACTTCAAGATAATTATAGTAAAAATTAAATCTGCATGACAAAAAATTCTCTCAGCACTATTATTTATTGTTATTTTTGGTACCACACAGGTTATTTTCACCACTTCAAGTAGGAAAGGGCAATGCTAACCTTTTAATACTATTTTTTATTATATTTTATGGGAGACCTCAGTATTTGATGTACACTGTAAACAAGGAAAGCCATTCTAATATGCAGAGTGTATTTGTGAATAGTACAGACACAGTAACATGAGTATGCTTGCAACAGAATGAGATTTAGCAGCAGCAGAGGGAATCTCCACAAAGTCTACATCTGAATATGAAACCGCACAGAAGAATACAGATGCATAGGGAAAGAAATTAATCCAATAAGCCTGTATCTTTTTCTTTCAAAGGCAGTGCTTCAAAATCACCCGGACTGTCATGTGCATTGGTGGCCGTATCAATATAGAGATTTCAGTGGCCACCAAAGAATGCAGAATAGAGAAAAGATGACAGGTTTCAAAGATTTGGATATGGTGACAAGACAAAAAAACGCTGCCTTATTTGTTTCTTGATACGTTTCTGAAATACATTCTGTTTGTAGATTTGCTACACACTTTTTTTTTCAGCAAATGAGAAGACGAAAAGCCTTCTTACACCTGCTGCCAAGCTTCCTCCAGGCTGCTGAAGACCAGCTGGAAAATAAACTTCACAGAAAAAAAGATGCTTTGACTACATGATTTTCCTGACAAACTGCGTTTCTCTGCTCCTTATTCTGCTTTAGCATTAGGCTTCACTGATTGACAGGCATGTTAACAGTACTCCATCAAGACTGCCAGGTACCTTCCCCATCAAGTCCAATTTACGGCTGATTCTTTATCGAGGATGGAAACCTATCATCAAACATCAGCTTTTCATAATTTGCATCACCCCAAAAATACAGACATGTGAGGTACATTTGTAAGGCTGATGTTGTATGCATGTTCCTTGGACAAAAAATAGATTCTAGTGCATAATCTAGGTAATTAGGAGTCTGAGCAGCAAATACACTAATACATGGCCACCTCCATAATGTTCTTTTCTGAAAGTGTGTTTGGTTCACAAGGACAGTTTGCTCAGCTCTTGAGTTTCAGCAAGATTATAACTTCCTTGTTTTGCAGGATATATTTTACAGTCACATTTTTTAAAAGAGGACAAATATACTAATTTTCACACAATCTTCTATTTTCTACAATACAACATTGAAACATTTCCTTTTGCCTGATTCACCTCTTTGTCTCCTTAATTACTGTAGTCTCTCATTTCTCTTACTTCTTAATTCTGATATGCAGAAGTCTGTTGTAGCTATTCTGGACCGACTTCACAACAGAGAAATCAAACCAATATTTTGTCTTTGAGACAGAGATCTATGTATGCTCTGAAGACCTTTATGTCTGGTTTCCTCCTGCTTAATCTTGGCGGGGGAGAGGATAGAAGGATGGCTTTTTCCTCCTCTGTGGCTTTGACAATGGACTACAGAAAAATCACCAGTTTCTCAAACTGTTGTTTCACGAGCCACATTAACAAGCCAGTGAAAGAACAGCCGGCATGGACTGTGGGAATTTATATTAGCAAATAAATATTAAATAATTATTCAGTATCATTTCTAGAGTTTGTCTGTACTTTCAAAGAATTTCCAAAGGTTTATGAAAGGCAGGCACGTATTTTATGCAAAATGTAGCCCCACATATATGAAGAAGAATGTAAGTGGCTCTACCTAGTAATGGATCTATCAGCAGTTTTACAGCAACGCTCCCGTTTCACTTGGTCTACACACAAAGATTCAGAGAAGCGACACACTCCAACAGAGCCTAAGCCAACTTTGTATGTATTAGAAAACTATGCTAGCTCTGCATTTACAGCCTTCTACACTGAATGGACAGCAACAGGGGCATCTCATTCCCCGGACAGACAAAACTACAAAGACAGAAAAATATAGGAATCATGAAAATGGTGAAAGATAACTATTGTAACACAGTTATCACTAAAATCTCCTATTATAAACAAAGAGGCAGAGAGAAACTCTGGTATTCTCATGTACCATAATGCGGCAACTGTTGAAAAGTGTTGACTTTGATAGTTACCAGTTTTTACTACATACTGTCTCTTTTTGTCCTCAACAGTAGCAGAAGTACCAACTCTGAAAGGATGCTCAAATGTTGTAATTGTTGTCGTCAGCCTTCGGTGGGAAATGGTAGTAAGAGAGCTCTGGTGAATTTGCCATATGGCTTCACAATATAACCTGGAGATATCACTTCCATGTGTAAAGGGTCTATTACTTCATTTGGGTGTGGGGAAAAAAGTAACTTCTTTGCCATTTGTCACCACTATTGCAAAACAGGTGAAGGACATGTTTCAGAAAGCCTCACCTATTCAATGTAGTGCTTAAGAATGGGTTTATCTCCTTCACTGAAGATAGATGGCTTCAAACACCTTTTTAACATTTTGATGATTAAGAAGAACAGCATCAAACACAGTTGAATCTTCAGGATTAATACAGGTGTATAGAATGCAATCACTTTGTATACATATCAGGAAATCAGCCTGACTACCCTACATCCTGCAAAAATGACAGCACAGATAAAGCTGAAAAACTGTGTAGCACTATCTTGCTTTGTTGTTTTTCAGCTCTCCCTGATGTAATTTCAAAAGTTAATTTTCATCTGGAGGCTAAAACCATGGCAGCAAAAGTTTCTTTGTGAAGAGAAGTGTGGAGCTTCCACACTGCTGTAGTTCTGACAACTTTTTGCAACATAAAAACAAAAAACATGCCAAGGAAGTTAAGAGTATTATTATTCAAAGCAGTATTTCTCCTTCAGATCCCTGAACAGGAACTTTCAGTTTGAAAGAAAACGTATTTTTGTTTCTGAAAACCCTTATTAAAATGTTCACACAACATATATAGTTGTGTGTGGAAGAAAGACATTTTGCAGAAAAGGAATATGAAAGGGGTTATTACAGCAGTAAGTTTATGCTGCTGTAGTGAAGACTGTAAACATTTCCACTGTAAATATTTGTTTTCAGAAGTTTATAACTCATACCTAAAAAACCCCTCCTGACTGAAACTTGACTTGATGTCTGTCTCCATAATCAGCAATACACAAAGTGAAACAGTTTAGCATCTGCTTTACAATTGGATACAGACAAAAAGGAGGTTGAAAGGCTGCACTGGGCTATTACATCTAAAGCTGCTTTATCTTCAAGAATAACTTTTAACAGTCATTAAGATATGCTCTGAAGTACTTCCACAAAACATCTTAGATCTGGTTCCTCTGCATGCTGCAGCAAGCAGAGACAATCTGAACTGTGAGGAGCATTCAAAAGTCTGAGATGCACAAATGAATGTACTTCATATATAAAGACATGCAGCTTGCATGTGAGTATCTGCTGTTTCACACATGATTGATCTGCTCAGAAAACAGCCCTGGTGGAAATGGCAACGAGCAATGTTGTAGAACTACATGAACATTTGTTTGTCACTCATAATTTACAGTTGCTGGTGCAGTGGTGGAGGAAGCATTACAAAACCTTTGACAGAGACTTGCTAAAAGAAGCTAAGTCACAGCTCAGTTAACTACATGAACTTCAGGGGACACAGAACAAGTAAGTACAAAAAAGATTAATTTTTCCTGCTTAGTAATCAGAGTGAGACATGCAAGATCAACAACAGTCATCCAATAGTAAGAACATCCAGCAGTGTGTGTGAGAATAAGCACTGTAAAGATATTCAACCTAATGCTCTCACTAAAGGACTTGGTTAAAATTCATTGATTACCTAACTCCTGGAAAAAAAACCCTAGCTGCCAGTAAACTGAACAGATCACACAACAGCTCAATATTCTGCTATAAAAAAAAATTAAAGAATTATATCCATGGGAACAAGGCATATATGAAATAAAATAGCAAGTTTTAAATTGCACCAGCTTGCTGGTTCTGCATGACCCAATATGCCGGCTTGTGACGAGGGATTCTTTTTAATCACAGTGACTCAGGTGCGGATCCCATCTGTTGATGCCAATTACAGCAGATCACCAAAAGTCTTTATTAGCTGTAAATTCAGCCTACCACTCACATTATACTTATCACATAAAGGAAAATTGATGTTAATTTTATAATTGAAATTTCACACTCTGAATGTATTACTCTTAAAATGGAAGTAAAACCTTTTTTGATTATTAGTTAAGAAAGCCTCCATCAGGTCAGTCTTTTAAAAAATGTTTCTCCCCCTAATTCAAGTTAGCAGCAGAATGCTATGAATGCCAAGGTGGAAAGATACCAGTCCGTATGTCAAACTCTGGTTAGTATGGAAGACAGTAACACTTTAATAAACAGGTGATTATGTTTATAACAGCTCTGTTAAAAGCAGATTGGTAGTCTATTACAAACTGATTAAATTTGCTACTTTTTCACTTCAAACAATTATATTTGCTCATTAACACTTGATATGTTGAATGCAGCTTAAGAAGAACATAGGAAAATTAAATATCAATCATTCTAACTCCTCAGAGATTTAAAACTGACTCACGTAATGATATTTTCCTTCAAAGAACAATAGGCATGTGCACCTGTGAAAGTTGTGGTGGAAGAGAAAAGGGAGAATGGGAGAAGTTATTTAAAGACTGATGTAAAGTAGACATCAAGGGAATTAAACATGCAGCTTAACTGTTGCGCTGCATTGATGTGTTTAGACATATCTATATGAAAGCGTGTTCTAAAACAGAGCATGAGCATCACTGGCTATACTGCAAGCCGTGGCTCATGACAGGCTTACTAGTAAGGAAGACATAGAGAGGCATAGTCTGACATGTGAAACAAATGTCTTTCGTTTCATAGTTAATATAGAGCCTTAAAGGAGTTTTAAAGATTATTCCCAGTTACCTTATCACCTTTGCAAAAGACAGAGACCGCATCTTACTGGAAGTGCTACTACTGTGCAAGGGCTTTGTCAGGAGGCTGGGATACTGGAGAATAACACTAACTAGCCTTTACACAGCTGCATCTATCACAACATTGCAGAGAACTATAAAAAGCAGATGAGTATTTTTAACCCTATTCTGCAGATGGGAAAGCTGAGACAGAGGAAGAAAAAGAAACTTTCTCATGATTCTTCACCAAGCCAGGAACAGAGCCAGAGAGAATACATAAAACTTTTGAGATCAGCGCTCTTCGTTCCTCCAAATTGGAGATACAAATCTGGTTCCCAGCTGGCCTTGAAAAATAAGACGTTAAAGATGTAATCCACCAAAAACCTCACAGCCAGATTATTTTGAATTTGCTGTAAATTGTATGCCCATTTTAAAATGTATTTCATATTCTTCAGAGAGTCAGTTTCTCATTCATTGCGCCGTGGGAGGGGTTAGGCATCTCTCTGTGCACTTAGCTGCACCTACACAGAAGAAACTGATGGGATCTGCCCCAAAGAATGACAGCTGAAACAGTCATATATCCTTCACATCTTGGAAGAAGACTTGTTTCTCCTCCTCTTATTCTCCTTCTCGATTAGGTACTTCTTGACACCGTATCAGGAAAAAAATATGGCAAAGAAACTGCTGGGACTTGCTGGTGGATCTGGTACATAGACTTCCAGTGCATTATTCATACGTTATTACATACTCGGCTTTAAGAGCTGAAAGTAGAAAAACCTCAAGCTTGGTATTTGCTATTCAAGTATTACGATGAGTGATAAAGCCGCATTTAAACTTGCGTCAGATAGATAGGGATCTCATATGTCTATCGGAAAGCTGCTAGGGAGATCTGGGGAACCTCCTGATGAAAGCAACTGTATTACAAACTGCAAGTAAAATGCCAACTGTGTATCTTTTTATTTTAGGATTCAATTAAAGGTGATAAACAACAGCATCATTAGCTAAAGGTTAAATGGAACAATCCATTTCTTCTTAGAAGAGGAGGGTGTAAAAGCCCAAAGGGAATTAAGCAAATGCTGCATTTTTGTCCTAGTTTTCTTGTCTGGCTCATCTGTAGAAAGACTGTGGACTGAGGAATGTGATGGGTGGGTAGCAGAAGTGGAAGAAGCAGCACATTTGAATGGCTCACATTCTACGATCACAAATTCTAATTCTGGTCTAAAAGTGTAATATTGGCAGTAGTGAGGTGGTTCTAGAAATAAGATCTGCGTCCTGCCCCACTGTCATCTGACACAAAGTAGCACCTCATTTGGGACTGAAGTACAGAAAGGCAGAGATACGAAGCCTCCCACTGGTAGAAAGTGGGGACTGGAGGCTGCAGACTCTGCGTTACTTAGGGGACGACTGAAATCACAGTAAGAGCTCTGATTTGACACGGCCAACATTTTCTCTGCTTTGATAAAAAGTCATTAAAAAGTATACATGAACTCTAAATCCAACACATGGTAAGATTATTCTGAGTATATTATACTCAGTACTCCAGCTGGCTCTCTTAAATGTTGGGCATGTGTTGAAATAATGTACGTGGGTGTAGCTCAACTTCTTCAGATCCACGGCCAAATGCAGGAAGCTCTGTCACAGAACACCTATTACAGAGAAGATTCCCTCCAAGCAGTGGAGGAGCAATCAAATTTTCACATGTATGCTATCCAAGCATAGGCAGGAGATTGGCATATTGTTCAATATTATGATCAAGCAGTCACAGAAGACTCATCTTTCCTACCTGTTCCAGCTCTGAACTTGACCAAAAAATAACTAAGAACTGCATCAGAATAGGCAAATTATGTCTTTGAAGACAAGTACAAATTGAACGTTAATTTGCGTGTTGACAAAGGAATAGGTTCTTGTTCACAAGCAAGCTTTTAAATGATGGCCTGTAAAATTGTCTCTCTAGATCCCTTTGAAGAATCCCCCTGCAAGCGTAATACGTCTTTGGGTCCTCTACTAAAACTTGCTAACTGAAGTGTTTTGTATTTTAAGGACCTGAAGCCTAGTTATCATTGAACAATTAAGAGAACATACATTTTCATGACACTGTTGTCTCTCTGAAAAGTTTACTGAATATTTCTACCATGACTTATTTCTTTTTTCATGAGTAACAACATGTTGAGTAACTTCTGCCAAAAAGGATGTATTTTGCTTTTCTACTCAAAACCTATTTGAACACAAAGGTAAAGGGCTGCTTACTTGACATACCTGAAAATTAGATAATAATTTGGTTTGCTCACTTCTACCTAAGTGATTGAGCCTACTCTGTTCTGGATATTGACTGTGGCAAGAATATTAGAGAGTATAAACTGTCAACCAAGTACCAAAACCTCTTAGCCTCACATAACCAGAAAGAAAGGGTGATAAACTTACCTTGTGTAGCAATGTAGTGATTTGGTCTATGATAACCCTAAAATAAATTGAAAAAGAAATATAAGCAATATGCATCTTGGCTATGTTGCTACGAGTGAAACTTCATTTAGAGTAGTATTCAGTAAAAATCACAACAATACAGTTAACGTATTAGGTGCAAAAGTTCTTTCCAGTGGGGAAAGGGCAAGGGAGAAGGGGAACAAGAAGCAAATGTGTTTTCTGCAAGATACTTAAGTTGCAGCCTTGTACATTAGGGGACAGAAGTAATATGTTCTTTCAGTCCCTTGTTGGCTCTGCTGAAAATGAACAGCATGAAATCCTCTCTAGCACTTGCAGCTAATGGCATCAGATGCTCGTGGAGGCTGAGGTATACCTCCAAGCTATTGCTACTGAGTGCAAAGCCTACCCCTTTTTTAACAGCTAAAGAATGCCAGATTTGCATTCAGCCTGGGGAAGGGTGGGGGGATGTTCACTCTGTCCACTGTGATTTGTTTATGTTTTATTTCTGAACAGTAAAAAGAAGGGTAAATGCTTTGACTAAATGGTTTGGTACGAATACACTTGTTCACATCTAAATAGGAAGAACATAAAACAATTCTATGTTTCTCTGATGACAAGAGCAACTAAATCACAAGCTGGCCGTGCAATAAAGACTAATGCTCTATGGATTCTTTGCAACATTTAATAGGTTGCCAATAGGGAACAATACCATTTTTATAGTATTTGAGTTTCTGATGTGATGGGAGTGTCAGCAAAGGTTTAGATCATGCACTAGCATGTTGATAAATTCAGTTATACTAGTGTTATCCTTTTAATAATGGTTATGATGCGTTATCAGTCATCAACAGGAAGAACTTAAAGCTGTAGCTTGCATGCCATTGCAACTTCTTTGTAAAAGAGCAAGGGGCATTGTAGTGATACAAGGTAGGAAAGACTCAAAATAACTGAAGATACCTTGAATATTACAGAAAGAATGACATTAATTATAGAATTTATTCCTTTACATGCCATTGAAGCAAAATTTGGAAGTCTATGAACTGAGAAGTGTTCAGATAGCTACAGAGTTCATTTTTTTCTGCTATGTGTTGTCTAATATCCCTAATGGCTGGGATCAAACAATTCCGATTCCTAGTGAAAAAACGCATGGGAAAAAGCACAGCATAACCATTGCCCCTCTCTCCAAGAAAATTTCATAGTGTCTGTGACGGTGCTATTCCCTTATTAACATGTTTATTCTGACAACACGAGAACTGTACTAAAAACTGCATGCAAGAAGAAAATTGCAGCTGCTTCTGTAGTAGAAAAACAAGCATTTCTAATGGAAACCTGACTAGCAAGATTATAAACAAAAAATGCTGTGTTCTGTGGTAGAGTTGTCTTTGGAAGATGTCTGCAGTCCTCCAAGCTTTGCAATGAAGCCGTCTGCTGAGGATGAGGGAGAGAATTTTTTGGTTCTCATGCACTGTTTCTTTTAGGGCCACATTCTCTCCATCCTCTTGTACTTCCATAAGCAAAGAAGGTTGCTATGCAGCTATCTTATCAACATTTTAAATGAGACTGCATGGTCCAAATCCTTATTCCTCACATCTCTTAATATTTTAGAGTCAGATCAAAATCTGACACAAGAATATACTAGTAGCCTAAAATGAGAACAATCCTGAATGTTGGAAGAAGTGTGAAAGTGAATTCAAATCTAGGTCCCCAATGTGAACTCCCTCTTTCCTTTCATGACAGATTACTCCCTTCAGTGTTTAGTGAGACGTCTAACTAAATATATTTCCATATGCGCCTTTAACTCTTGGTGACTGTGCTATTCTTTCAAACAGCAAGGGACTAAGCAGAAATCTGAGCTTAACTTAATGGTTCTTGAACATGCTACCGAACATCAATAGAAGGAGATATCTTCAGAAAGTTACAGGTTCAGACTTCAGATGGTTACAACTGAAGTACCTACTTTTCTTGTATAGCTCGAGTTCCTCAATACTCTGAGAAAAACATCTGTTACATTCCTGTTTCATACTGGTGATTAAATTGAACTGTAAATCGTGACACCATTTTTCAAAGATGCCACTGCTGAACAAGAAATCTTTAGCAGACACAGTTTCCCATGAAGCAACACTTGTTCTACTTAGCCTAACATCTAGTACTCCATGTAAACAATAAAATTATTACCTTTGCTATCCATAGATTTCTGGCTTTAGATAGTATTGACTTTCTAATGATTTTCAATTCTACTTTTGAGTTCATTCTTTCAATCAAAAACACCTTGTCTCTTAAAGAATTTATTCTAATGTAAAACATTAAGTTAACATGATGCAGAATGAACAAAGAAGCCACCTTCAATAATTAAACAGCCTACATATTTAATGAAATGTCTTGCTTGCATTAGAAGTACTGGTTAACAGCTGCAGAATATACTTTGAAGGCGACTTAAAAGTGCAGAGATGACAAGAGATTGCAAATCTCTGCACTAGGCATTACAGAGTTTTGTCACATTAATATGCAAACAGCTTTCTTTTAAATGTGGAATGATGCCAAGCTGTTGACAGAAAGTGAAAATAACATTTTGTTAGCCCATTTAAGCACCAGCAGGCAAAGTAGCCATACAGTGTTGCTGGCAAGGTTTCAGTCTAGTGGCAGTTGGATGAAATGACTCCTTTCATTTGCTAATTGACAAAACCTTTGAGGCTTTTTTTTTCTCCTTTAGTGTACACCTAGCTTCCAAACACAGTACCTTCCAACAATGTTTAGCAGCTGATACTAGCTGTGATATCTGATACAAATTATGAATAATGTGAGAATAATAAGAGCTCCCTCTTTGACTGAACACAACGTTAAGTTTGTTGACTACATCAGTATACGCACATCAATATAATTTCCATTGATGTAATCGGAACTTGTTTCTCCTTCAATGGGCTGCAATCTCACTCGAGAATGATCATCTGAAAGGGGAACAATGGAGAGAGAAAAAAAGCAATTAAAGACACATTCAATAACAAAGCCTTCATCAAAATACTACTTTAAAGTCAAACTAAAACCTCAGCATTTGCAAGTTCATGCTTGTTTTGTTGTCCATGAAAACATTGCATCTACATTTAATCCTCATTTCAGTCATTCATAAGGCTTTCCAAATCTCCTCTGATTTTCAGTCTGAATGTCTTAAATATTTCTAATGTGAAATCCATTGCAATTATGTTTTTTGCCTTGACACTCCTGCCTTTTGTCAATAACATAAATAATGTTAAGTTGTCAAAGGTTTAGTCATTTGGAAATGCTTCTGCCAGTACTCAAAATAAGCTGAAGTCATTCTACAAGACATTCTGGCACCTCGTAGTTTCTGAAGGAAACTTATTAGGTTTTCAGTATGGGAGAAAGCAAAATAAAGTAATGATAAAACCCAAGCAGTCAGATAATGGCTTTGTCACTGAATTTTGCTCCACTGTGGCCATCTATATCCATCCAGGAATGTGCAAATACTTACACCTCTATTTTCCAAATTCCAATCCAAAACACCACGGCATGAATTCTTTTCTTCTCAGCTGCCTCATTTTCTTTATGATACCACAGCAGTGATTAAGAAGTGCTAGAGACCAAACAAATCCCTCCCCCTCCCTCCCAAGAATCTCTGTATGCTGGCAGGGCTTTTTCTTCTTTGAGACTTATATGCTCCTCTTGATTCTCTTGGTTTGAAAGCAACCAAACACAATGGCTTTTCCAGAATGCTGCACAAATTGCTGATAAAATAATTTGAGAGTATGATCTCAAGGATGGAGAGATGGTAAATAGCCACTTTACTGCTTTGTTTACAAGTTACTCTTGCTAATTAGATACCTGTGTATTATTGTTTTTGAATGCTGCTTGCTAGCTAAGCTAATATTACTTGCAGCTGACTACAGACCTTCATGACTGTTATTATTTTGTTGTAAACATAAATAAGCATTAGAGCACCTGAAACTTGCCACTCATGTTCTGAATAGCTATTTTTTTTCAGCTTTAAAAATCCTAAAAGATAACAAATGAATGAAAGAACATGAAGTGGCTTAAAAACCCAACTTCACCATAAGTAGCATAATATTGGCCCACATTATGGGGGAAGAAGGAGAGGGCAAGTGGTTCTTAAAATAACATTGTTTTAGAATTACAAGTCAAGAGATTTTCAAATGGCTGAGTAGGGAAAGGAAGAGGCAAATTCTTTATTTCATCCTCTTTTATGCTCCAAGTCTCAGGGACTAGAGAACTCAGAGCCTCATTTGCTTCCCTGGGATTCCCTTTGGAGAGAGAAAGGGCACAGTTTTAACCCAAATATAGTATATCAGAATGATTTAAAATTCCAGCTCTAGGTTCCACACAGCTCTTATTTTGCCATTTTCTTGTGATCATTTCACCCAAGAGCCTTCAAGAATGAATTTTTCCAAACATGTTGGAATATTCAAATCAATTACGTTCATCAGGTCAGCCTTTTCAGCCTCTTTATTCACTTTTCCAAGACTAAAAATTTATGGAAATGTGACTCTCCATTACATAACCCATGCTGGTCTGACCCTACCAAGCTATGCTTATCCAAGTGCTGTGCTATTCTCTGCTTAATTAAGCTATTTATCAGTTTCTTCAGAACAGAGGTTTGGCTCACAGTCCCTTAATTCTAAAAATCCATCTTACTTAAGAAAGATACTACATTAGGAACTTTCTAAGCTCCAGACATGGCTGCTACTTTTACAGTTTTGGACCTGATCCAACTTCTGCTGAAGTCAGCAGCCTCCCGAAGTCAAGCTTGCTTGGACTCATGGTATGTCTTCATCCACATTTTCATGATTTTCTGCATCATTGCCTTAAAAGCATTCTCACAAGGACAACTCAGGCTAGTAAAGATTTCCACTTCTATATTTCTTGAATTACTTAGGGCAGGATTCGGTTGTCTAAGCACAAGCATCTCATGCCACTTTATATACCCCAGGATATACTGCCTAGCCTTCAGCTGCTGCTATGGAATAAGACAAGTCTCTCATGTGTACTGTGTCACATTTGTTAGTCCTGCACAGATGTCCTAGGTCACCTGAAACGGCACTACATGTCTATGTTTAGGCAACTGAATCCTGTCTTTGATGACCTGCACACCAATGAGTCCCATACCGGGCAAAACAAGCTTAAATTTCCCACTAAGGAACACCTTAAAAATATAACTTCCTGTTACTTCTTTTAGACTGATTTATACAATTGAATAGTATGCAGTGGTATCTTTTCTTTACCTTTCCTGCTATTTTGTTATTTTCTTTATTTACTCCATTTTTCCCTTGCAATAATTCTTGCTTTGGATTGTATTCTTGCTTTGGATTGGGCAAAACTAAGTAAGTTACTTCATACCTGTATCTTCATATTGTCTTTTTACCCTTTCTTCTTCTCATGTATATGCTTTCTAGTACTGCATTCTCAGCTAAGTTTCTGGGAATTCTGGAGGTAATGGACTGTTCAATACCCATTTACTTGCAGTGGAGCTGGAGTGACTCCCTTTTTTTATCGCTTTGAAAACTCTAGTTAACTCCGTACTGCATGGCAACACTTCTTAATTTGAAAAAAATCTTTAGTCAACAAAAAGAAATGTTACTATGTCTATGCCTGTGCTTATGTCAAGTAGATTTAAACCTAAGAGGTACACAAGCCATATATTCTTCCAACATGTACGTTGACTCTCTTAACCTCTAGGTTAACTGTCTAGATTTTTAGGTTTTTTTTTCCTTTATACCTCAGCTGCTCTTGACAATTTTTGTAGCCTTTAAATACTCTTTTCCAGCTCATTGTTATTTTGATACCCTTCTATTAGGAGATCAAACTTAACTTTGCACTGATCACTTAAGCTTTCAAAATTAGTTATGTTAGAATCCATTTGTCTTTGTAGAAAATAGTAGTAGATAATGAATATAAAGCATTTTATTCTCGTTGCGTTACCTACAACATGTATATGCCAGCCTGCAGGCTGTGATCTCTAACAAGCCCCTTGAGTAGCTGGTTGATTAGCATGCCTAGCCGATGACCCTTTCTTGGGATGTGCCTTGCTGATTCTTTGCAAATCAAGCCTTTTATAAATGTCTCACCTAAAATCTTTAGCTGCTTTTAAAAGCCGTGATTGATATTCTCTTTTCATTTAGTCAATATTGAGTTAGGTAAAAATAAATACAGAACCCCTCCCATTCCAAAATTACCTCAAGATCTCTCCTGAGGAAAAACCAATAGATTTTACCAAAATCCATGCATAACCCTACACAATTACAGCAGAAACAGAATTTTTCTTAGGTAAAAAAAGATTCATTTAGCAGATTCATGCCGGTTTTACTTCCTAATGAGAAAACACAAAGCTTTTTGTGTTCAGTAAAGATGGACCACGTTTTCTGTGGGTGAGTGGACTGTGATCATGATTCAGCTTGTTGATACAGTGGCTCCTAAGTTGTAGCCACTTTCATACAGCGGGTAGGCACACTTGTAGCCAATTAAACGCACATCATTTGGGTAATGTAAAGCATATTGCCATTTTGACAAGCTCCGGCAATGCTGGCCGCTTGGTGCTATTGTTTTAATTCCCTCAGAGAACAATAATGACTACAAGCAATAATGTAACAGTACTATCTCGGGGAAAATTTAAACAAAGAGGATAAATGGATGGAAAAAAATTACATTAAAGGCTTTACAGAAAAAAATATACATTTCATTACAATCATGTACCCATAGTCAGTGGCATCTGAACCACCATACTTTTGTCTTTAAACATAGCATAAAAGGGCAATTTAGTAAAATGCTTTTCAGCTAAAGCAAATACTTTATACAACTATCTGGGACAAATTTTCAAAAGTGGACCACTAAAATTGTACTTTCAGACTATGAGACAAGCGATCATTTATCCAGCAGAAAAACACATAAAATAATTAAAAAGTTAGCTACCCCATTTGCATACATGTATTTAACAGACGACAAACTGTGGGCAGTTGCAGCCTGTCTTTTAAGACACTGCCTTTTAACTCTAATGGATTTTAATTTTAACTTGTGTTATCTGTGTTTTCACAGCCACATAAATAGGAAGTGTTATTGATAACAACTCCATCCAACTCTTTCCCTTTGCTAAATACTGAGGACATTAAAAGTAAATTGAGATCTAAATGATCTGAGTTAGAGTTGCCCTCTCAGAAAACCTTCAGTATCACTTCTAATTGCCATTGATTTGTGTGTCTAATATCTTTTACTTGTTTTCCCTTGGCTACTCATCACTTCATTACCTCAGACCTATAGCACTAGTAGTCTTCTGTTTTCTTCAACCAAAGTGTGTCAAAGTGTAAGGCGATGCCTAACATGACATTAAAAGAGGGGACTGATGACACTAAACCTGACTAAAAGAGAAGATCTATTGTGATAGGCTTGGACTGGAAATAAAATTTTACAAAGGAAGGATAAACATAAAACTTTTTTGTATTCTTATTTATGCCTTCAGTATTTTTACTTAAATGATAATAGTCATGTAATGTATTGCTACACCCACACAAAATAACAAGTTTGTTACACATTAAAGATTGCTTGGAGGGAAACAAGCAAAACCACATCTAGCTAACTTATCTTCTTTTGCATATGCTCCAGCCCATCATGATATTCACATTTCCCTAGAAGATTTAATTTCCTTTTTCAGTAAGTAGCACAGTAGACATCCAAAATACAGAGCAATACTATCATGTCCATTCAAAATGATACGGCAGATAGCATCTCTTGCTTAACTTGCCTCTGCCTCCACAGGTGTTTCCTGCAGGTTCTCCTTTTCCTTCTGCAGCAAGTTACAGAGCTGTTTTCTCTTTGTAGACTGTCTCAGCCCAGCTGGGCCACAGTGATATAAAGGCCTATTCATATCACCTACTGTAGGTCACTAAGTTAGGAGTTGGTCTCTCTAGACTTGTTATGCAAGCACTGCAGAGAAGACCTCCTGAGGTGGTGATTCAGAAGCATTCAAATGGGCTCTGTTTCTGAATCATTTCTCTAGAAGAGCTGTCCTTCTCTCTGTCAAGACCATGTGGTTCACTGAGGAGGAAACCTAGGCAGAGCTGTGCCTGGACAAGCACCTAGACTACTAGGTGCTGAAGTTAGGCAGTGTAAATACACACTACATACTCATTCCATAGGTCCTCCAAACGTTTGGACAATCGGCACTGTTTATTCTTCTATGCTGTCCCAGGTACCTAGGTTATACATGATTTCTAAACTCCAGCAGTATTATTAAATGATCCCTCCTTAAAGGCCATCGTTCATTTTCATGCTTACAAAACTTCTGATATGCTGTGACAGCTGCTTATTTCTCTGCTTATACCTGCTTCATGGTTATCTGCCTGGCTGGTAGAAACACACATGCTCTGTATCTTAAACTTAGATTTTGAAGGAACAATCCAGGCAGGGATCATCTCCTACATATGCACGGGGAACTTACTCTTTAAGTGCAACAACACTAGTGTGTAAATAATAATATAATTTTACCAAAGTTACCATATTTTCTGCCCCCATGTTCATGTGCAGCATCTCTTGCCACAACGTTTCGCAATCTCATAATGCCAGATTTAGGTGTCATTTATCAAAGCATACTATCATCTCCTCAAGTTATTTGAGTATTAGTATATCTAGTCTTTATCAAGCTTGGCATTTTTGAGTGAAGTGTACAGATTCTGTTTTTTTCCTTAGAGTTTGTCTAGCATTAAGAAGGTAAGTCAAGATAACTGTCACTGTTATTAAGGAATACTTAAGGAGCAGTACCGTTTACTCCTACAATATCCAGAACCCAGTATCAGGGTACTGATGCAATCATGGGTACTCTTTCACTAAGCTGCCAGGAGCAGTTTGGGAGCTGTTAGAGCTGAGTATTGGTTAAAGGTGTCATTCTCCATTAGCCAAACGTTGATCACAGGATGAAAGGTATACAGAAGGCTAGAGAAAATGCATTGAAACTGACAGTTTTCTCAAAAAAAAAAGTAACATCTTCCTTCACTTTTATCTTCTTAATTAGAGAAGAGGAATATAAGCCTGATGTGAGCACGAGGCTGGTGGTCATTCTTACCCCGTTCTGAAGGGAAGTTAACGCAGTGCACAATTATGTTGTCAACACTTACATGCAATGATATTCCCATATCTATTTTTCATTCTGTTCTCATCTTTCTTAGCTGAATCCCACGGTGCAGACTGTCCTTCAAAGAAACTCTAAAAAAGGAAAGAAAGTGACATTCAGAAAAGCATGCAGCAACAGTTACCTTACGGATAAACCGTGGAGAAAGGCAAACAGTACTTGCGGGTATTGTTACAAGTGTCATTTAATTGATTCTTGAACAAAAATGTGAGTCTCCTGTTTAAATGGTATTTATGCATAGCTGCAGATGTTATCTAAAATTTGACATGAGATTATCTGTGTAATAGCAAGAAGAATTATTTGCACATGAAGTGCTATTAAACCTTTCCAAAGTTGCAAGCTTGCAACACTAAGAGTCCTTCATTTGCGCTATCCAGATTCTCCGCATAGTCCTCATACACACACATGAAGCTGAAGGAGCTTAATCATCAGTGTTGGAGTTGGTCCAGTATTTGAGTGCAGAACTACACACTGTACTAACACGTTTTATTTTTGACATATCCACAAGTTTCAGTTACTTCTTGGCAGTTGACCTCATGGATCTAAACATATATAGGCATTTTAAAAAAATCTGTATTCAACTAGTATGTTTGTGTCTTTTTTTTTTTTTAAATACAATTTATGATGCCACCAAGATGATTATTTTGTCAGAGAATAAAAATAATGTGATTTTGTGAAAGATATAATCTAATATTCACCCAGCCTCTGAGCTGTAGTTAATAAATTTAATGTAAATAAGAAAGTTGAAGGTGCTAAAAATGTATTTTTACATTAATAAAACACACAAGCTGCCAAAAGGGCAACAAGCAAGTTGTTAGTCCTATCTGTCCTGTGCATTCTGTGGTCTAAAAGACCATTTCCATAATTTCTTAATTTACGCACTGTATCCGTAAATCCTATAATGTAGATACATTTTATCATTTTGCATTGAAATATTAATCTTGTGTTAAAAATATTTAGTTGCCAAACAAACCAGTGGAATTCTACCAGGACGACTTCTGGTCTTAACTCTTGTTTTGGTCTTTTTACTAGAATGATCAGTAGATTAAATCTTTTGATTCAAGAGGGACATGAAGGTACATGGTTTACTTTTCTTGTAACAGAAGCCAAAAATGGCTAAGTCCCAAACTAAACAGGGAAGACCTTGGGAAGTTTGTATCTCATCTCTCACAAGACCTCAACACATTCTGAATGGTTTAAAATAGATAATGTCCATTAAATGAACTACCACTAGTGTCCTTTGCCCTCATACTGGAAATGCATTGTTGTTCAAATCCCAATGATTTCCATTAGTAAAGAGCATAAAAGTCAAAGTAAACCCTTGATCTCTTGCTGAAGTCAATGGAACCCAGGGGCATTCAGAGTCTAGAATGAGTTTTCTTTCAATAAGTTCAGTAGAGTGCTGGTTTCCAACTTATGATATGGAAACTCCTGGGAATACATGGATTATTTCTAAAAAGTCTGTAAATAATAACTTAAGAAAAACAGAAGCCTTGTCAAAAGGCTTCAATTTGTTTGTCCTTCATTTCTCCACACTTCCTTAGAAAATTTTTAAAGGTTTGCAAATTGAAACGATTAAAACCCACTAATATAAATAAGTTTCTTCTTAATCATGGTGTACCAACATTGATTACAGCTCTGAGAAATGCCGATTGCTGCCAGGACAGAGAAGCGGAATCCTGTAAATCCTAAGATGACTTACAGCTTTGTGGCTGTTTGCCAAAAAGGCGCCAATCATTATCTGGTTATATATCTGCCAACGGCATCTAAAGCAAGCAAGCTTTCCCACTCCAGAGCACTCTCAACTCAGGCTGGATGTAAAATACTTTTGTAATAAGCCAGACTGAACTGCATAAGGAATTGCTCTCCATGGGCGAAGAACTATGTCTCAATTTCATAGAATCATAGAATCATAGAATAGAATCGTTAAGGTTGGAAAAGACTCTTAAGATCATCGAGTCCGACCATTAACCTAGCACTGCCAACTCCACCAATAAACCATGTCCCTAAGCACCACGTCTACACGTCTTTTAAACACCTCCAGGGATGGAGACTCAACCACTTCCCTGGGCAGCCTCTTCCAATGCCTGACTACTCTTTCGGTGAAGTTTTTCCTAATATCCAACCTAAACCTCCCCTGGCGCAGCTTGAGGCTGTTTCCTCTCGTCCTATCGCTTGTTACTAGGGAGAAGAGACCGACCCCCACCTCGCTACAACCTCCTTTCAGGTAGTTGTAGAGAGCAATAAGGTCTCCCTTCAGCCTCCTCTTCTCCAAATTAAACAACCCCAGCTCCCTCAGCTGCTCCTCCTAAGACTTGTGCTCTAGACCCTCCACCACCTTCGTTGCCCTTCTTTGGACACGTTCCAGCACCTCAATGTCCTTCTTGGAGCGAGGGGTCCAAAACTGAGCACTCGAGGTGCGGCCTCACCAGTGCCGAGTACAGGGGCACTATCACCTCCCTGGTCCTGCTGGCCACACTGTTCCTGATACAAGCCAGGATGCCATTGGCCTTCTTGGCCACCTGGGCACACTGCTGCCTCATGTTCAGGTGGCTGTCAACCAACACCCCCAGGTCCTTTTCTGTCAGGCAGCTCTCCAGCGACTCCTCCCCCAGGCTGTAGCGTTGCATGGGGTTGTTGTGACCGAATTTCTTGCAAAGTTCACACTTACTCTAAGACAACACGGGATGATGAACAATTAAACATAGTTAAAGGCAAAACAGAGATGGAAATGTTCAGCAACAAAGCTCCAAAGGCAGAACAAACTAATCATTCATCTGATCTGAAACTTGACCTGGTATCTTCCTCAGGATTTTGTGTTTCAGGCAGCTAGACAGACTACAAAGAATTCTAGTTTTCTTACAGTCCTTCTGGTAGAGACTAGTTCACAGAATTGATCCATAAGACATTACCCAGCAAGTGGTTTTGGGGTTAATTCAGTAAGCATTACATGTGCTGTTACAGAAAAAGAGTCCTGCTGATACAGCTTCCACCTTGAAATATGGAGGACCCAAATATACTCCTAGGGACTTCTCGCTTCTCCCTGTCCCACTAATGAACTTTTACAAAATTGCTTTAAACCAATCGATTAAAGTAAATCTCTGGAGACAACTGGGAAAGATTTACAAGGTATTGAATTCAGGGAATATATACAATAGGCAATGTACTGGTTTGGGCAGCTTGCCTGCTTCTCATCTGCTAATGCACAGGTTCAATTTCTCCCACCTGTTTGGAACTTCTGAAAACAATGATAAGCTTAATGAGCCTTACAGATAAAATAGCTCCTAATAATATATCTGCAACATAGATAATTCTATTCTTTAGAATACATATATATCAAACCTCACACAATAACAAAAACCAGGAGACAGATTTACGTTTCCAGCTACTGCATATTGACTTCACTTTCTTTATTAAAAATGTATTGCAGAAAAAGAACTCCAGATATATATTTTTCTTTGGGTTTTTATCAATAAATTAGCAAATGAAATAAAACCTATCACATAGGGAAAATAGACGTAATTTATGTAGATCCATTTTTCTTTTTAATTCTTTTTGGGATACACACAGGTATTTCAGTAAGAAGTGTACAGAGAAGATAATTTGAAGGAAGAGGTATTACAGTGCAAAAGCATAAAAGGAAACAGTTATTGTAAAAGACAGCTGGAGTGTCATTTCCTAAATTCCCCATGTGCTGCCATTACACAAACCGCAACAGAACGATAATCCACAATGAATTATAAGGAGAAATCCCATTTGTCGCACAAGTAAAGAACAGAGCAGATACCTCATAACAGATGATCTGTCAAGATCTTTCCTTACTTGTTAGAAATATACGTTTCATTACAGAAATTTTTTAATGTCTTTCCTGACATATCACTCTCCAGGGAGACGGCTGCACAGCAGCCCACACATTATCTTAGTGGCTATTCATTTTAATTCATCCCTAAAAGTTTCTTAAAAATGTGAACCATTAGGAAGAAATATGCCCCCAAACCGCTTCATTCCACCAAATGTCTGATAAGGGCAATGGAGAACTGAAAATGAGTGTAGGACATTTCTCAAATCATTTAAAGTAAGTATTCCTTTAGCTCAAATCACACAACCGTGGCTACCCAGCCTCCATGATCTACTTGAAAAATGAATCACTTTTCAAGCCAGCTGTTGTTACAGCAGACATTTCAGTATGCAATGTCAACTGTCATTCTGTTATTAGAAAATATTTCAATAATCAGGATAAAACAATTTCTGAAAAATACTGAATTATACAGAACTGCTGTATATGCAACATGAGAACTGGTCAGTGATGCAGCAGCAGGATCATCTTAGGATGAATGTGAAGCTTTTGCTTGCTTTAACTCAATGCTGCAGTGGTTTCCATTAAAAATTAAATATTTGCCAAGGGCTAATTCACTGTGACCCTCAGACTAGAAAATAACTGCAATATCTCAAATGAGAGGGGGGGATAATAATTGCAAATACAGATTTTTTTAATTATTCCCTTTCCTCATTTAAAATTCATAAGACCAGAAAATATTGAAAGGGACCTATATAAAAGTACAGTTTGAAGAGGGTGGAATGTGGAGAACAGGGTGAGATCTTCAGGACACAATTTGTAGCTCTGTTGATTGTCATTATTGGCAACACACTTTCCGTCCTAGATTTTCATGCTTCCAATTAAGGATCGTAAAAATAATGCATCTTTGTAAGCACTTCAAGATCTACAAATGTAAGGTGTTGAGTGGAATTACTATTTTTATTATTAATCCAAAGCCAAACAGCAACTTTTTCAAAAAATACTTCATAGTTGCTAGGTGACAGCAGTGTAGTCTCCGACGATCTCATTTACAAAATGCAAGCTCTTTCTTACAAGCAAAAGAAATGAGAAGTTAAGGACATCATAAATCTTGCTCTGCCTATTTAATAAGCAAGAATATTATTCACAGGTACAAAGAAATGCGTATTTCACTGTGTAACAATCTTAAGTTTGATCTGTGGATTTGTTTTTAAATATATGACTATGATGTCTCATTTTCCCAATTGACCCTAAGTTTCTCCACTGATAACATTCATTTTTTTCCATTGCTATTTCTAGATAACCAGATTAAGAGGCACTTTAGCAAAATGAGTAATTTGACCTATTCAGTTATAAATGCCTCTGGATTTGTTTTTAAGCTACATGCAGAGAGTTACGCACACTGTCTACTTTAGGCCAGACTAGACAACTAACGGTGGTCCTAATGGAGGTCCTTGTCTAAACTCAATTAGCTATAGAAGAAACGGACATTTCTATCATAGGTCCTTTGAGTTGCAGCTAAGTGAGATGCCTAAAATGCCCTGAATTGGACAGTGAAGATACATTGCTAGTTTTCCCTAAATATATCACCCTTTACTACTGCTGTGTCCACTTTCTATCTGGAGATTACAGATGGAAAAAAATACATCCATTAAGCTCTGAGTTAAGATCCTAGTGTAGCATTAGACTCTTCTTTGTATTTACAAACCCTAGTAAATACACACTTTATTTTAAACAAGCCCATAAATGTTTGGAGGACAAGGACCTTCAGTCTCATTTAATGAACAGTGCAAGATTTATGAGTACAGTAAATCTGTCACTTCATTGGTTTTTCAGTATTCAAAATATCTGCAAAATATCTGGCATGTGAGGATGTTCTTGTTACTTAACAGCATTAACTTCTTTTTAAATAGAAAATTGAAATAATCACATTCAGTTTGTTGATAACTGAGTATGTAGCTTGTGAAGGAATTAAGAAGGAAGAGTCATTCATAGTTACGTTAAAGAAATCTGCAGAGAGGTCCAAGCTATGAAACAACATTTTTAATCTTCTAGTCACTTTGAAGAAAGATTTTATCATTGAAAATGCATCACCGCAGGTAATAGATCACCCCAAGTGTTTGTGAGCAGTGGTAAATGATTTCACTGATGGCAACCCACTGTATGCATACTTCATTCATACTTCAGTCATTGCTTTGGTCACTGAAAGCATTTGTGGATGACAGCATGCCACTAGAGAATATATTCACCATCAGCTTTTTCTTCTCTGTCAGCTTCAATCACTGAGAATTATGTCCAGTTTTCAAATAATGGAATTTAAAAAAACATTTTACTATGCCTGCCCTTGAGAAGTGTCTGTTGCAAGAGCCAATGTGAAAATCTATCTAATCAATGTAAACTGCCTTCAGCAGTTATAAAGCACTTACCAGTGTGTTACTGTAACCTAGGTCTGAACATGGGAGAAAAAAAAAAACAATAAAGACTGTTGCAAATAGAATGTATTGATGTTATCACCAAAACTCCCTCATTCTGTTTGGAACTTTCTGGAGAAATCAGGCTTATAGTTTACATAAGGTTCTCTGAGTGTGAGATAAAAGGTGCAGGTCAGTCTTAAAGCAGATACACAATTATAGTCTGACATACAGCAACTCTCTAATATTGTTCCTGATGCTCCTTTATGTGGTTGTGCCTCCTTGAACTGATTTAAAAAAAAAAAAATCCATTCATAAAGGCTTGCATAGCCAGAGGTAGGAAACAGAGTCTTTCCTTCTCAGGTGCATTTAGGTTAGTCTACATTACACACGAGAAGAAGAGTAGGAAACCAAAAGTCCTTCTGGTCTTTTGAGACACTAAACATCACAGTCACTGCCTATACTAAATGTTGAAATGGAAGGGGAACCGCTACCTCCTCCACTGACTAACTGCAGCATGACTTACCATTCAGATTTCAAAAAAAGGACTAAAACCACGTGGTGAGACAAACTCTGGTACTAATTCTGTCATTGTATCAGTGTGCTCATTTTTCAGTGGCAAGATGCTTACAATTAGTGTATTTTCTAATATATTTGTATTTCTAAAGTCACAGGCTTTGGTACTCCCTGGACAGCTGGCCAGTCTAGTCAAGCTATAGCTGCATGATGGAAACATATTAAAATGATTTAACTGCTTTGGTGTGGTATTTTTAGTGACATAGATACTTGTAGCAGTTAGCATGAGTTAGCTCTCGTTGACAACAGCGTTAGCAACTGCACATGAAATTTAGTTAGGATAAGAGAGTAGCTCAGTTATAAGAATAGAGAAGTAACTTAAGTGAAAGTGACTTGTCAGTCACTGTCAAAGTTGTGAAGGTGTTGCACACCTTCAGGAATAGCAGATCGTGAGTGCCAGCCACGGTGAAAGCTAGTTTTTAGGTGCCAAGTGCATTTGAACAAGATAATCAAGAATTAGGTATGCTCTTCTACCCAGTCCTATATCTGACAGTGTCCTGGGTTGCTCGGGGAGAGGACCTAGAAGACAAGGCAGGAGGCCCCCTGAGCGACACTGTAGGAGAACACATGGCATAGCTGGGACCACCACGCAGACCCACCTGACTTCTCTCCTGGACCATGTCCTCTCTCCTGCGGAACAGGGAAGTCGTGCAATTTGTAAAATTGCATATATTTGTGATGGAAATATTTTGGTAGCTAAGTACATTTAGTCTCCAATGCCCAATTGTCATTTAGTCTTAAACCATGACAATACTGAAAAACAGAGTATCATGGAGTACCTCTATAATGACTAACAAAGAATTGCTTTCCATATATTTTTTAAACCAACTTATTTATGATATCTGTTGATGTAACTTCTTATCTTGGTATCTAACACTGCCACACCTGAAGTTCACTTGTAAGATTCAACAGCAGGAATAGAAATCTTTATAGATTCTGCAGAGTGGTCTAAAAATTTGATAGATAACCTAGTTTCCATAGGCTTTCAGAGCCATTTTCATTTTACCTACTTAAGTTTTAAAAACTCCATTACTTTCATTCCTTTAAAATTCTTTAAGACTTCCGTATAAGGAAAGATTTTAGAAATATGGTGAAATGTGAATTAGTAAGAGGACTGCAATAGAACATACAATTAAAATTCTAATTTAGAAACTTATTCCCTGGCATACTAGATAGCAATAACTTAACCTCATTAATCTTCCTGATATATCTCCAGCAGAAAAATATAGTATGTTGATGGGATTTTATGATCCTTTCTTTATAGAAAGGACCCTCTGGGTACAATATGCACACTTGCACTGTAACTACTGTGCAGGATATATTATTTTTAACATGTGTGTAAAAAAAATTAAAGTTGGTCTCAAGCAGCGCTTATTTCCTCTCATGAAAATATATTTCCTGCTTTTGGAGGATTTAACGAATAGTTTTCACTTACAGCATGTGGGATTTTCGTATCTACCTATTCCTCCCCCACTTTTTTTTTAACATAATATGCAATTACAAGTTTTATTCACAACTATCATACCTTGTACATTTTCACGAAGACAGTGAACTTGAGCAACACTCATGACTGTAATGTCTGTAAGCAAAAAGTGAACACAGGCTACACTGAACACCAACTATTTCTGTACTTTTGATAGGAAACCTCTTCTGGGGAAACAGAGAAAGAAATTGATCACCACATAGGCACTATCCATCCTTTTGCGAACAAAATTATCTGCTGCTTTATTCAGTAACTCTGCTATCTCCTCTCTTCCTCCCCTCATTGTTCCAAAGGATGTAATTACGTGTGTTAATTGCACACTACATGAGTAAAAGATGGTGCAGAATTATTTATTCCTTAATGAGAATTCCTACTTACCAAGACACAGATACTTACACAAAAGGGGCAGGACTCAAGGTTACATACAGTGCACTGAATGCATGGATAAGAGTTTTAAGATAAATTCTAAATTAACTTTTTTATACCATCTTCGGAAGGGTAACATACCTCAAATGACTTGGACAGAAGGAAAATATTCAGCCTGATGACTATGACATGGTTTGAATGAGGCCAAAAAATGATCTTAAGATACTGGGTGAAGGCAGAGACATCAAATCTGAGCTAATGCAGGTATCCAAGGTACCATTACAACCATCTAACTATGACTTAATTCAGGGAAGTTAACAACACTATATTATTATTACTAATGGTGGTGATGATGATGATGATAATGTGCCTCTTTTGCCCCCATCTTTGAAAACTTACCTCACCTTCCTGTATTAGCTATTGGCTGCCAAATTATCAGTGTAATCATTCCTTTTTCCAATGTCACAGTGGTAACTTCTGGTGCTTTTTTGTTGCAGTTGTTTTACAAGTAGCCACAATGTCAGACCCCTAGAACTTCCAGACCGAGCAAGTTGCAATATTGCTGTTAATGATGCCACAAGCTTTGATCTTTTGCATCACAGATCTGCACTATTTGCTAAGCCTCCTCGAGACTCCCTGTTGAGTAAGCTTTGCAGAAGAAAGGAAACGACGTCCTGTTTTACCTAGCAGAGGTTTCCTCCAACTCCTCTTTCCTCCTTGGCTGCAACTCTGCTTCTCATTTCCTTTCCCTCTGTTCGGAGTTACTTACATTTACATAAGGATGGCTGTATGCCTGTGCATTGCTACTATATTAGAATTTGGAAAACTGTGGGATTGTCTCTTCTTGTTTTTTGTTTCCAGTTTTTAATCAAGAAGCTCTTTTTCAAGTGCCTTTCTGTCCAGCAAAACATTCCTTCCACAACACCACTTGGAACTCAGCAGTACCTCACTCCTAGATTTTCTCTGTTGAACTCAGAATATTAGCAGGCAGGTGGATTCTACAAAGTGTTTTTAGGTACCTTAGAGCTTTGAGAATTTTATTTGGGATCTTTTTGTGCACTTCAAATTTTAATTCAAAAAACTAACAGAAGATTTAAATATTTCTTCTGAGTCTAGCCCATTTTTCCTCCTAAAGATTAGCACTAAGATATTTGATTTACTTTACAAATAATAAAAGCTTGCCCCAGGGAATGGTTTCAAAGAGCTAATGAAATGTTATTAAAGCAGAGCATAAAGATACAATGTGCTATGAAAAAAGTAGGCAAGAACTACAGATTTTTTTCTTCCTATACTGATGAGAAGAGTTTGTAATTGGTTTAAAATATAACAAGAAAGAAAAAAAAAAGAAAAAAAGGAAAAAGAAAAAAGAAATGAAAATGAAAAATACAGAGAGAGAGAGCGGAGAAGAAGAAAAGACACAAACATTTTTTTAGTCATCAGAAGACAAACAATAGCATGCATTTTACTGAAGTAGTAAGCTTTGTGTTGTAGTCATTTTCTGTTCACTCATGTTTTATGTAGTGATTGATGAGAGCTACTCCACTCATTGCCTACGTATGCTATGTAATGCACAAAACAAGGCTTAAAATTCCAAGAAACTCTTTCTGAAGTAAGTAAGTGGGAAATACTTACATGGCAAAATACTTACTTTCCATGACTTGATTGACACTGTAGGCCGGGACACTAGTCTTTGAGCAACTACATTATTTGAAGAGGTACTATTTATTTAATACCTGTACACTTCTGTCATCTGCTTGCTGAAGATTATTTCTAATGAACAGTGATCAACATTGAACCGGTGGACACAAACGCTAAGAAAGGTGACTTCTGACACGTTTCTAGCTAATCCAGTAATATTTTTCCCTGATTTGATCTAAATAAATCCTTGTAATAGAGACAGTGCGCTGAGCTCAGAATTCACAAGAACTGCCTGACTCTTTAAATTATCAGCTGACCTAAGCTAAGAAAATCTGATAACATCTTCAAATCCCCTGTAAAGTAAAGCTGTTTCTGATTTAGAACCACACAAACTGGAAAAACCTTGAACGCAGTAAAATTCCCTGAAGCAACAGAAAACATCATGTGGCGAAACGAAACAAAAGCAAACAAATGTTGAATGTGAAAAGTGAACAAAACCCTTCCTATCTTCATCCAAGTTGTAATGTACACACAGCCGATCTAACCTTTCAGAAGTGATAAAGCACCCCTCAGATTTTGCTCACTGAGTGAGCCTCAAGGGTTTTCATGAGTGTATCTAGGCCGCTCTAGTTAATATAGTTTGGATAGAAGATAAGAAAGAAACAAAGCTCACATAATAAGATTTTAATTCTGCTACAGGGTGACACTGGCTTCATGTTAAACTACAAGATAAAAGACAGAGTACACTGGCGTGCACAGATGGAACACAAATATTTTGCACACTGTTGTTTTTCCCAGTGGATAAGATAGTACTTTTCAAGGGAAGTAAGAGTAGTAGGGTAGGCTAAAATAGATAACGGTCTATTTGCAGTGCCCTTTCAAAAAAAGGACAGCACTTCATTGTGCTGGCTCATTACATTTTTTGATCTTCACAGGAAACTTTGGTGCCTCGATGTCTGCTTTGCTCGTTTGCAAATACATTATTTGCTAGCATATATAAAGACAATTATTCATTTTTCTAGGCTTGACTTTTAGCCCAGCATTTTCCCTGTTCTAAGGAAAAAGATCTTCTATCTGAAGCTACATGTCTATTTCCCACTTTTCCTGGCTGGCATCCAGTCCCTGCACCTATCGTTTGCTCCAGTGTTCTGCTCGGGGGAGAGCAGTAATGGGTCACAGTAGAGCCGCGCAGTACTTCCACAGCGATGAGAGCTCCTGCTACTTCGCTATTCCAAACTCCTGGCTCTGGCTTTTTAAAGTTATGTTTCCCTTTCCCAGACATCCCTCTGCAGGCTCTCACTCTATAATTGCTTTCTGCCAACCATCTTCCCTTTGGACAACTACACGCTTACTGGAAAGGAGTGGATGGGTAAAAAATTTGAAAAAAAAAATGGTGTGGGTCCTAGGCGATTCCACACCTCTCTGAGAAACTATTGAAAGAATAATACAGAGTATTTAAGAGCATATAATCAGCATAAAAATAGTAGTCGTAGTAATGGGATTGACAATGATGACAAGTGTTGCTGTCAGTTATTAACCTAATCATTTTTAGCATGCTCACTGTATACTGACAGACAGCAGCACTTCAATACAGCCCCAAGACTACTTGTTAGAACGAAGAGTGTCTGGTTAGGCACACTAATGAACAGCAGCAGCTCACCAACCTGAATTGTCCTATTTTGATGTTTGAAATGTATATACAGCACTTTCTAATTCCAAGAGAGGTATCCCTGCAGCAATTTATCAACCAGGCTTAAAACCAGACAGTTTATTCAAATATATAATACATGGGATCACAGGCTACTCAAATGACCCAGACTCAGCTGATGGATAAAGTGAAGTCGAAGTACTCTGGGTTAACAATGAGGGAGGGGTAAAAGGGGTTGCTGTCTCCTTGAGGACACTGTCACTTGAGGACCACTTCTGCATCATTAATATTTGTCAACGGAGAAGTACAAACATACCATACACAAGTGACAGTTTCACTACGGCGTGTATCCGCAGGAGCTTATCAATGGACATTTGGATTGTCCAACTCTTATTTCCATGTAATCAGCTAGCATATTCCTGATGCCTGAGAAAGAAACTTTCCAAGAGCTTTGAGAAGTCTTCTAAACTTGTATTGACCTTGTGCAATACAATGGAGATCTCTGAACGTCCCCGAGCAAATGTCTCTTCTTCCTTCTTATTTATCACTCACACAGCATACGTTCAGAGAGTACTCTGCAAGTGAAATATGTATTGGACTAACTAACAGAAAAAAAACCTCCAGTAATAATGATGGAGATGGCAATTTGAGTTCTGCCATCAGTTAGTTACTGGGCAGATGTGCAACAAGGATGTCTCTTCTACTTTAGTTTGGTAGTGTTTATACTTGCTATGTACAAGGAACAGCACAGTTTAGTAAAACAATGAACCAAAGGTAATATTCACAGAAAACAGACTCCAGCAAAAAAAGGGAAGAAAAGTGCCACTGTCTGACAGGACAGTCTTTTTTTTTTAAAGGACAATGTGGTGAGGACATGAAGGTGAGTTGTTTGTGGAGCTAACTGAAAAGTTACAAAGTTCATGTAACACAAATGGATTATGAAATAAGAAATTTAAACAAATAAAGGGTTAGTCACAGAGAGAAAATAGTGCAAAATGTTGTTTACATTCACAGCCTTAAGAACAGAAAAGGAGTAATTATAGTTCTGCACTTAGATCACACCGATGATGTTATTCTGTGGGTTTTTTCCTGATGTGCAGGACCCTTGCGAACATGTCACCTAGCTACTCTTGTTCAGATTCTGATCTTGCTGAGTATCAAAACAATTCTTCAGTAATGAAGATGGAGGTTTAATGACTTGATGTATAATTTTGTTTTTTTTGCAATCTGCTTCTTCATTTTCTCTTTTGCATAAACTGAGCAAAATACAGCAATTTATCAGCTCTCCATGGACATTTCAAGATTTATATACATTGCAGCTCTACATTTTTATTCTACATTTCCTTTCATTAGAACACTGCACTCAAGCTAGATTAATTGAGGCAAGCCAACATTATAAAAGCTCTGTTGAATAGCAGCAGATGCCTTTATTCTCTGTATCCCTCCATAAAACAAAACTTTTTAAAATTTGAGTCTCTATATAAATATTTCCCTTACAAGACAATACAAAGATTCCAGGCATCTGTCTCTCATTAAGCCAATTACTAGTTGTTTAAAATAATCCAATAAAGTCCATATTTATCAGATTTCTTATTAAAAGTATTATTAGACTGTATTAGTATTATTATTAGCGCCAAATTCTGCCAAGACAACCAGGTAAAATGATGAAGAGTGAGCTAGATGGACAAGAGTGACTTGGCACTGAAGCATTCCAGTCCTGACATTTGGTAGAAGACCCAATTTTGAGACAAACACCCATTTAAACAACAGAGGAAGACTTACTGCTATGAGATTCAGAGACGTCAGCTCAGTACGGACTAGACTTCCAGCTGGAGTACTAGAGAGGACATATACTAGGGAGTATACAGCTGGAGTGTTAGGGAGGTCAATACTGGGTTGAATCCTGTTTAACATCTTCCTTAATGACCTGGATGATGGGGCAGAGTGCACCCTCACCAATCATAGAATCATTTAGGTTGGAAAAGACCCATAAGATCATCGAGTCCAACTGTTAATTTAGCACTGCCAAGTCCACCAATAAACCATGTCCTCAAGCACCATGTCTACACGTCTTTTCAATACCTCCAGGGATGGGGACTCAACCACTTCCCTGGGCAGCCTGTTCCAATGCTTGACGACCCTTTCGGTGAAGAAATTTTTCCTAATATCCAATTTAAACCTCCCCTGGCGCAGCTTGAGGCCATTTCCTCTTGTCCTATCTCTTGTTACTTGGGAGAAGAGACCGACCCCCACGTCGCTACAACCTCCTTTCAAGTAGCAGTGAGAGTCATAAGGTCTCCCCTCAGTCTCTGTTTCTCAAGACTAACAACCCCAGCTCCCTTAGCTGAAAAGAAAGAAATGTCTCAATTTATTTTAATGTTGGATACAGGAATCATTTGAATGCAGATTGTGGTACTGAAATTCTACCTGACAGCTCAATGATTAGGACACTTTCCTGATACTAGGGATTTGCTGGACATGGGACATAGTATTCTTTAAAATCACGTTTCAGTGCAAATTGCATCGAAACTAGAAATGTCCTGGAATTACCTAACATAAGTTACAGGAAAAGATTTGCCTTCCAAAACAAAATAGGCTCCTGGGACACTGGGATGGTAAAAACAGTCAAGTTAGTAAAAGGTAGTAAGATACTAAAAGACAGTAAAACTGATTCAGGCTCAGTGAACCTTAAATTCTGGTTTTCTCCCACTGCTACCAACATTTAAGGTTCCAGAAGAGATCTTTTAGTAGCTGTAAGCTGCCTGGATTTAGTGCAAATCTGTCAATGTAACATGGTGGTCCCATGTCCCACTCTGGCTCCGTACCCAGCCCAAAGTCAACCTCTATAAGCAGAATCTTAGTTCCGTAAGAATATATTTAAAAGTATATCCGAGTCAATACCCCTGAAAAGTATGGTTTGATTTTTTCATACTAGGTATCTGAATTTGGAAGTTATCATTCTTGGTAACTTCACTGTAGTCATAATAGCTGGCATCTAAACTTGCCATATCAGTTAAAATACAAATACTTGATATGGTACCAGATCAAACTTGAATTTTAGCATAAACCAAGATAACTTTTCTGTTTTTTATTAGAAGATGCCAAATTTTTTCCAGGTGTGGGCAGAGCTGTATGGTGAATGGAGTACTTCATTGTTTTATGCACATGCATTTTCAGCTTTTTAAAATGTGGTGTGTACTAGTGGCATTAAAAATAGTACTTTCTATAGTGTATTTTTTTCCTTTTTCTCATGGAAATAGAGAGGAAAGCGACCTTTTTTGCTTTTTTATACTATTGCACTACTAAGCTTGAGCACTCCAACACATTGCTCCTCCACACTAAAACAGTCTTAGGGGTAGCACCATTCAAATCTTCCATGACACCAAAAAAATCATGTTACTATTAAACTTCTAGATTAGTCAGTCAAGTTTCCAGGGACTCTGGCACTTGCTATTCCGCAAAACTGGGGAAATGGGACAGATCCACAGCTGACCTTTTCCTCCCTCAATCCCAGAGACACAGAATCACTACCCTAGTATAACTCCTTCCCACACTTGTTTCCACACCCTGGTCGCCTCAGTCAGTACATCTTCGCTGTTTTTCTGGGATAAAAAGAAGACTGCTGCCAGCTGAAAGGAGTAAAGCAGAAATGTAGTCCACCTCCTGCTCCTCACTTTTCCTGGTGTGAAGGAGGAGGACCCCCACCCACTGTCCTGCCTGCTGTGCTCAGGAGAAGGAGGTGGCAATGGCAGAACCTGGGTGAGAGATGCAGGGTAGGTCTGGGCTGGACCAAGTAGGGAAACACAAAAATTGTAGCATACCTTACGTATAGTTCAGCATCACCTCCACTGAAGGCAGAATCACTGTTCCACACTATCTCTGTGCTTTTGAATACTCCTGAAACAGCTATGGGACTATGAATGTTTTCACCTTACCCTCCTGTGGCAGTCAGCAGGTGAGTAGTGGGGTCCCCACATCTAGGAGGGGATGTAGTGAAAGGTAAAGCTTTATCTATGGGGAAGGTTCCTGGTATCAGAAGGAGCACTTCTGGGGAATGAGTGTAAATACTGAGTAAGCACAAGCAGACATCTGTGTCAGTGCGTAGCTAGACAAAAGTTTAGTAGTTTCACTCATTTCTTGGCCCTTGGAACAGGGCTATTTTAAAAAGATCCAACCTGATCCCTTATATTTAAGGCAATTCCACTGTAGCATACTTGAGCTAAAAGAAAACATACTCCTAGTTATGTCAACAGGAAAGACATTTGCTTCCCAACTAGGCTGTCCTTCTACCTCGGCAATGTTTAAAAATCAATTGATGGCAGAATCACAGTGTTTTGAAAAAATGTCACCAAAAAATAACAAACACATCATCTCAGTAACAAGAAATAAAAAGCAATCCACAAAACAGTTAAACTATAGAAGCCCTAAATGCTGCAGATAGCATGGCCTTTTTTAGCTTTCTTTGTGTGCCAGAGATACATGTGCTTAGTAAATATCAGTAAAATAAACACAAATGCTGCGCAAAGAACTGACACATGGAGGGAAAATATGTCAATCTCTAACCAGATCTACAATTAAACATATAAAAAGCATGAGTAATTTATGTGATTTTCCTTGAATTCAAACATTTTTGTATGTTCTAGCTACTGTCGGTTCTATAGACTTGATTCACAATGTAACCATCAAAACGTAAAATTCAAGCTGGTGATGCTGTAAAAGAAGAGACAATTAAAAAGTCAGTGGTAAAATTGAAATGTGTATAAAACTACTAGGAAATCAGCAAGACACCAAATTTGCTTAGATTTTAAATGTTTTCCCCAGTGCAAAACCACAGCAAATGCTTTGGTGTCATTTGGAAGCTCAACCTGTTTAATTTCAAAATTCATATAACTGTCCCCCTTTTGCTCTCCAAAAGGCAAAAAGTGGTTTACTGTCCACACTAGGAGTTTAATTCCACTATCTCTATGTACTGTAAGTAACACGACTCTCTTGAAAGGGCCTAATTAATATAAACAAGGTCCTCTGCAGAATAAAGCACTGCTTAGAATAAAGGATCAAGGATTAGGCTTTAGCACAGCAGCTACATGCATTTTAAATAAAAACATTTTACAACTGAATTTCTTTTTTTCTCTTTCCTTTTACAGCATCATCATCATACATTTCACAGCCCAACAGCAAGACAGCGGACCAGGAAAACAGCCACTAAAGTAAAAGAACTAGAAAACACCGAGGATGCTAGATAACTTAAAGAGTTCTTTGTGTTCTTTATAAACTGATGTTAGTTCTATAAAATTGACTACCAATACGTAAAAAAAAAAAAATATAGAAAATTACCATTTCACATCACATTGTTTGCTTTGTACATACAGAAACATTGATTTATTTTCTTCTTCTTTATGTGTGTTAACAGCCATACTGGGTCAAACCAGAGGTCCATACAACCCATTATTTTTCCTGCAACAGTACTAGTAGCAGATGTTTACAAAAAAGTATGAAGAATAGAGCAAATAGAGAATGAATCTTTCCCCAGCACACCCTCTTAGCTTCTAGCAATCAATGGCTTTCCTGAGCAATCTCTTCCTCAGCCAGAGACTGCACACAGCCATTGTGTTCAATAATGAATTTGTCTAGCCCATTTTTGAACCCATTTATAATTTTGGCTTCACAGCATCTTGAGGCAATGAGCTCCACGATGTAATTATGTGCTGTGTGAAAAATATTTCCTTTTGTTCACTTTAAACCTGCTGCTTAATAGCTTTGTTGGGTGCTCCTGATTTCCTATATTATAAGGAATAATGAATAATTGTTGTTAGCATTGCAGAAGTAACACTGATCTCTGGCACAGCTCAGAATATCCTAAAGGGGTACTACAGCAGCCAGGAATGAGTGATATTCCACTACCCTGGAAACAAGGTAGAGACTTGGTACTGGAGCTGATAAAGTGGCTCTGTGACACTTTAAGGATTTCCTTACTCATTGAATCTCTACATGGTTTATTATGCCAGCCTTACAGAAGCTGTGTACAGCAGTGTTACACAGAGCATAAAAGCTGGAGCTGAAGTATGAACGGGTGAATGAGCAAAACTACAAACTAAAAATGCAGAGGTTTACTGTAGCTATTTGTCCAACTTGACCAGAGACATCAAGGACAAATAGTAATAGGCGCAGATAAAAATCAAGACTAAGTGAACAAAAGCTCAGCTGATATCACAGCCTAACACAGCAGACGATGTTCTGAAATACTCTTCAAGCAAACAACACAACAAGGCATTCTGGCAATGAGTAATGGTTGACAGAACTTGGAAGAACAATACTGGTATCACAAAAGACTGAAGAACGGCAGTCTTTCTCAAGATTAAAGAGCGTATGTCTCAACTTGACAGTTGTGCTTAGATTCAGAGGATCCTGGAAGGACATGAAAATCTAAAAAGAGCTTTGTACTACAAGCTTTTCCCTATCTATTTTATTCACCTAATTTCTCTCCTAACTATTCCTGTGTGGTTGGAGGTGGCTGCTCTTACTGTTCTTTCCTGAGCAGAGGGTACAGGATCTGACCTACCTTTTTAACATCTGTTATGTCATACTGCAATGTTGTTGCTTTCTCATCATTCTTGGTAAGGAAAAGCACAGAGATTGCTCACATTTAGGTATTTACTGTAAACAATCTGAACGGTAATATTTTCTCACGTCAAAACCCTAAGCTCTGTGATACAGCTAAGTATTGAAGCATCAAAGACGAAGTATTCCTGTTGCTTTCTCCCAGACTAATGACACTACCAGGCATTCTATTCAATAGAAGGGAATCCTGTCGCTGTTTGGGTAGGACGGAGACGAAAATCTACAATTGCACTAAAAAGAGCTTGTACCCCCTTTCCTGCAGGCTACCTTTGTTAGCAGAAGGCAGCCACAGCTATGTCTGCTTCAGAACAGCCCCAGCCTGTGCATCAAGGAAGGTCCTCGCTTCTTTTGTCTCCCTTTGGTGTGTGGTGTAAGAGTGGAGATAGCCTGTCTCTCAGAGACTCAGACCTCTCTCTTGTAGTTACAAGAGCTTCTTTTCTGTTGTATATTAAGAGCAGTTATTATTGCACAGGCAAGCACCTTAAAGCTAGACGGGTAATAACTGAGCTCAGCTGGTAGATGCATATTAACCTTACATAAAGACATGCTACCTATTTTTTCCGCAGACCAAAGCAGAACATTGACAGTCATGAATCTTTTTAAGATCTTAAGGGGAAGAAACTGCACTGTTTTGGTGGACAGATATTCAAGCTTCATCACCATTACATGAATATGTCCAAACTATTGTGTCTGACGCCCCTGGTGTTGCTTCCATTTAAGTAAATGGTAAAATGTAAGCCAGGAAAGAATGTATATTAAAAGCAACTTTAAAACAGTTTCTTACATCCCTTTAAAACCAACTGGACTTAAACACATGCTTAAGGTCTTTCCTACCTTGGACTCCAAATCATGCTGTAAAGCTAAAACTTTCAGCTCTTGTGTGTGGGTTTGTGGCGAGTGACTCCGGTCTGCTGTTTCTGTCTTGTGAATAAGTGTCAATATTATGAATTTTCATCAGTCCTGAACTGAGCTGCAAACCCAGTAACTCCAATAATTTTATATGGTTGCTGCTGCCATCATGTCATTTCTGAAATACTGACTCTCACGGACAGTATTTCGCAAGTCCCCGAAGCCAGCCTGCTTTTCCTTCTGCCCACCTCCCGCGCTGCATTGTTTCCACGGGTACTTCACTCTCCCATCAGCTTTGGCTTGGGGGCCAACTTTAGCCCATAGTTGCCCTGCTCATCTTTGTCTCTGCCTGTATCTTCTCATGGCTGTTTGGCAGGCTATGTCCTCTTCACCTCTCAGATGACTTGCTGGGGACCCAGAGCTACCTAACTGCTAATTAATAAGATTGCAGACAACTGTGGCTGCCCAACTACGGCCCGCCAGATCTTCAGTGGACTTAGCATTTCCCACAGAATCTTTTGGGCCCATCCAATCAGCATGGTGTAACAAAAAAATCATTCCTGCTAGAAAATGCTGATCATCTGTTCCACTGTCAGGACAATTACTAAAGCACTACAGGAAACGTGTAAGAAGTCTTGTATTCCAGTTATAAAACTTCTTAAAAGACACACTGAGCCACAGACTACATAAGAATGCAAATTTTCATTTCCTGAAAAATTTATAATAGCTATTTTAACTTATTTAAAACAAATGCATTATAGAAAATAATGCATATTTTAGGTATGCTGTGGATAAACTACTGCTAAATGAAAACTCCTAATAGCTAAATTATGCTAATTTGATTTGAAAAGTGTTCCTCTCACTTTACAAACAGCCAATAACAATGCTCCGGTCATGAAACCAGCAACGGACTAAAATGCCTAATTATTTGTAGTGAATAAATACAATCCATAGAAAACACATAGGGTGTATATATAATTAATAAAGAATAGATTATAACTGCATTTAACATCATTTGCATAATTTAAAATGGAATAACTACATGATTGATTTTTTATGTCTTTTTAAAGGGCACTAATAAAATATGAAGGAGGTAAGGAGGCTTATATGAGTAGGAAGTAATGAATAATATCTTGAACATTAAAGCACAATATATTATTCTGTGCACATAAATTGGACCAATTCATTTTTGCAGGTGCAATGGGAAAAGAATGGTACATCAGCAGTTTTCAAAAGTAAATAATATGTTAACTGAAGAAGGGATTATGGATTCTGATCAAATATTCAATGTCTTATTTGAATAATTAATAAGTCAGTCTGGTGCAAACATGCAGCATATAGCCTGCAATGTTTCAAACCTTTTTCTTTCTTTCAAATCATACTTGTCACTAGCATTTAGAAAGTTTAACCTATCACCTTATTGCTGCGAGCATTAAAGCCATTCTTGCAGATTTCCCTCTGGAAACTCACATTATGAGTGAAATTAAGTTCAGTGGCCTCATTTAGTTTCCTACCGTGGTGTTCAATAGCCCATAATGATGCACAGATTGGCTAAATCTGAAACTAAACCCTAATTTCAAAAGGTACAGAGGGAGCACAGATTTGATACTAGCAAAAGCATAGTAGCAAGATCACTCAGCAAAAATTACTTGCCTAACAGACAACCAGAGAAAAATATATTCTGTGAAGTCTGCTTAGTACAGTTTGACTGTTTCTCAACCTGTGGCTGCCGAAGGGGAGGAAGACAAGACAGGCTCAGAATAATGGTGCAACAGATTTCACATGCTAAAATAGTAGAGTGATGTGTGAGTGTTAGTTATTAAAAGAATAAGCATATTCCTCTGTGTACATCCAAAGACGAGGAAGCAGTAAGAGGGAAAAGGTTAATTCTTCCCATTAAAATTATATAACCCCTGTGTTAATTACTTGGACTTATCAGATGTGGATACTGGATTTCCAAAGACCTGCTCAGTGCCAAGTTGACAACAACCAGTGAAACCTGGAAGCTGTTTCTTTTATTGCTCCAATTTGACATTGCACATGCCCACAAATCTTTCCAGAATAAATTCAGAAAGATTTTGCAATGCCTTCAGAGAATAAAAGATCCTAATGATGGAGTCATAGGTCAGGAAAAAGGGGAGCAAAATTAAAACAAGTTTTGAAAGAATGCTATGGCAGCTGGACCCAAGATGGGAAAAAAGCCACAACTTTCTAAAGCAGGTTGAAACTTTATTGCCACGGGATAAAGAAGGACAAGAGGCACATCGACAAAACTGCATGCAACAGCTAAAATGGTTCCATTTCAAATATTTAAGTAGCCTCACTCATTAAGGGTCAGGAATAACATCAGAGGTGCTTATCATGCTTTACATTACTTCTTGATATTCAGTCCAGCTATGCTGAAATATGAAATGAATGTCTGCTAACTATCTGAACATGGAAAAGACTCCCAAGGCATCTTCAGGAAGATGAGAATTGACAGGTTACTGCCCATTTTTTATTGCCAATAGATTTTGTATTCATTCATATGTTTGCTACCACATACATCAGGACTACAAGACTCACTAGAGGCAGAGAACGATTAAAACGGCTGCCAGAGCTCCTCCATAAGAACAACCTGCATTCAGTTTATCTGTCCAATTGATCAGCTTCAGCATTTATGTCTCATGACTTTTGAGTGGACCAACACTTTTCTGAGTGGATCAATACCACCAGTCTCTGTTTTAACTGCTTAGAGGGATACAACGGTCATGAAAGATGCACTTAAATATTACCAGGCTTTCCTTAGGACACAGTCTAAACTTTACTTTATAGACAAGACCGAGTCTGGTAGACTCACGTGGAGAAAAACATTGGGCTGAATTAGGCATCCTTGTTCTTGTTAGGCATCCTTGCTGCCCGAGATCATACACAGTTCAGACTGTTCAGGCTACTAAGAAGAAGAAAACAGGAGGTTCACACCCAAGTAAATCACAGACTGATCAGTACCAAAAATAGCCGTTGCACAGCATGAGTAAACACCTCCCTACACCCCACTGAGAGTAATCCTAAGGGTATTGGAAGCATTCTAGTCTATACACCTCTGCAATTTTATTACTCAAACAGATAAAATCCCAAAGCCTTTCTAATGAAGCCACGACCTGCCTAAATCTATAATCTGTGGGAAGAATAAATTCTAATTAAACCTCCTTAAACAAAAACAAATTAGAAAGCTGTTTCTGCATATACATGCACTTTTATTTAAATGGAGGAGAGGGCATTTAGGAAGAGTGGGAGAAGGAAACAGTGAGATTTAGAAAGTCCTGGGACACCTTGATCACCGGACAGTTAGCCACACTGCAGCAGAGGGCAGTGTCATGTGAATGATGATATTGCACTGTGAAAACACTTCTCATACATTTGAAATCTGTTAAGAACAGAAATTCACAGCTATTAAGGATAGGTTCAGAACTGCATAAAACTGGCTGACACACCAACAGACATTCAGCAAACTAAGTGTCTCTCCTCTGAACCGAAAAAACCCCAAACAAACTCCTATTAACTGTCATCCAGCTAAAATTGTTGACAACTTGTTATTGCTGATCAACAACTGGAAGTCACCCATTCTGCTATGAGCCTTATTAAAGGATTAAAGGAATATTGCATACACTGGGAAGCTGTGTCACTAATGACATAGGCTATTCACTAGTAAATGTAGTTCCTGGTTTGGGATGACTTTATTTCAACAATTTGGTATTGATCTCGAGTACCTTAGGATTTCCAAACCAAAACATGCTTTGTGGACATGGTAGCTGCTCATTTTCACTGTTGCTTTTGACCTCCCTAGATATGATCTCCCCAGTGCCAAGGCTTCCAGTGTCCAAGAGTTTGGGATAAACCCCAGCAGGAACAAGTTACCTAAAATTCATGGAAGGCTGCTGCAGATCCCATGGCAATCTGAAGAAACTGGGTTTTTCTGAACACAGCCCTTTGATAAACGAGAAATACCTGTCTCACATAAAGGACCTTTATATCACCATTAGTTGTGGTTATCCTTCTTTGTGCATGTGAGAGAACACTTACATTGCCTATAATCAGACCACTGCAACTTTCCAGTATAAAAGATTAAAGATTCGACTGGGCATTCAGGTGAGCCACACCTAAACAGATGAAACTTCACAAAAAATAATAGCAACGATCTCTACAGATGAATATTTCCAACAATCATCCACACCGGTTTCATAGGACAGATTTCCACTATTTTACTTCTGCTTCTATTTCTGTTATGTTTACAATCTCTAATGAGTTTTCTCATTATTACAAAAATAGAGAGAGAGACAAATAGTTACCTTCTCTCAGTTCTGGAGGATGCAGATGTTGTCCTTCGTGTACTTACACTGTGGACTAATACCCCCATTCCCACCCAATGTTCCAGAGCCTTTCTGCTTTCTTTGTAATTTGTGTCTTGTGGGATAGAAAATAACCTGCACTGATTGTGGTATTGACTGTCTCAGCAGGTGCTGCAGAATATCAAATAAAATCAGACAAAAAGGCACGATAAAAATGTACAGGTTGGAGGTGAGACAGGCCAGTTGCAGTCACAAGGAACACATGCAGAAAAAGCAGCACCAGCTGGGTCCTGCCAGTAGCTGTATCAATATAACATCAACAAAATACTTGTTTTTCCTGCTATTTTCAAGATAGGGCCCCAGAAGCAGAGGACTTAGAAGTGTCATGTGGCAGCAAATTTGTCTTCCAGCTGGGACCAGAGAGAAAGAAAAGCTGCAAGTGGAGGACTGGGTTGGAGTGACAAGATTCTGATCTGTTATGTCTTTGCATGACAGCAGAGAATGGAAACTATATCAGACTTCTGTCCTACATCAGACATTTATGCAACAGTGGTCTGGAGAAAACAAAACATTAAGCAGGCACCTATGGGGTAAACTTCCTCCATGAAAAATTTCCTGCTTGCCTGCAATACTTTCTGCCCCCAAAAACAAGGATCTGTATTTCTGCTGGTTTTAGAGAGGTTTTTTCCTATTTTGTTTCTTAAAACCATTTTCTATTTACCCCAGATATTTCACTGGCCAGTAGTACGCTGTGTGAAAAACTTTGGTTTTATTGACCATCAGCACATCTACCTGAATATCTTCTGGAGTTTCATTTCAATTAATATATTGCTATGAAGATAGGATTTCTTTCATACCCCCAATTAGTCTAAACACTCACCTCCAAATCCTCTTCGAATTATCCATTTTTTTATGGTCACCTTTGACCACAATCCCCCAAGGTATAACTGAACAGTGACCATGACCAGATAACCTATTTTAAAATACTTCTACCAATCTATAATAGGTGCTAAGAAGTGCTAAAGCGAAATGAATTGTTTAACATACATTAGATAATATATTTCATGTTCTTGACCTTGATAGGCCCTCTGAGTCTGTATCCTCATAGGTATCCATCTATTTAACTGTGGTGATTTAGAGATTAATACAGTTACATTGGTGCAACCCCTGAGTGGAGGCCATGCAGCATAAAAAGGGCACAATCAGTATAGTTTATCTTGACAGTACATAACTTCACTGTATCAGGAATAGTATTGGTTTAATGGTATTAGTATAAAATTTCCTGATTGAAACAGTTAACTGCCACAAAACCTTGAGAAAGGATGTGTGTGAGAGGAGGGGAGGAGAGGGAAGATGAGAGAGACAGTGGAAGGAAAAGCCTTAAAGTTAAAGCTACATGGAGGAACCTTTTTTTAAACCCTGTTATTGACACAGTCCTGTTAGTGACATAAGTGAGGCTGATCCGAGCAGGATACCCTTTGCAAATCCTGGCTTTTCAAAATAACCCCTGGTTTTGAGATAATGGAAGCTCAGAACTCCCTGTCATGTAACATGATGTGAAATTGATTTTGCAAGGCTTTATCTACACAAAGTTGCACTGGTTTAATTAAAGGTGTGTTTTTAAATCAATTCTGTTAAACCAGTCCAAGCTCCTGTGTGGACACTCTGAAATCGATCTGAAACTGTCTTATGTCAACTAACCTTAATATGGCAAAGAACCAATTTACACTGAACAGGCACCAATTTTTGCTGATCCAAAAATAGGGTTAAAAATAAAACTTATTTATAAGATTTTGGTGAATTTCTCTGTTTCTGCCCTAGCTACACCAAGCTACACTGGCCTCCAGTAGCCTAGTCCATCTGTTTACGAAGGAGATGAACTCGCTTCTTTGCATCTATGTGTTTACGGCCTTTTGACAGACACACATCCTTGTGAAAGGATACAGTGTAAAGCACTGTGGAACAAGGGAGTCTAAAACCAAAAAGTGGCAGGTGTAAGGAGAAAGAAGTGATGAACTGCAGCGACCACTTTCACCCTCCTTTTCTATTTATTTTGTTTCTGTAATGCAGAAAGGAGATAAGCAATAAGCCTCCTTCATGATCAGTAAAAGCTCTCTCACACTGTAGAACTGGGGAGCAGTGAAATAACCCACAATTAGCGTAGGGGTGCATGTGAAATCAGGCCACTGTTCTCCTGTCAGTCTAACATTGCTGGAACCAAGCCAAAATCTCTCCTTTCTTAAGGGTCTGGCAGGGGATAGAAAGGATTTTAAAGATTTACTGCAGACTAGCTGTGTGGAAACTTCCCTGAGTTTAAGGATTTCTGTGCAATCCCTTCCAATCATTCACACTCCACTAGGCCGCAAATGAAGGTCTGCATTTGAGTCCACAGCTTACAGAAACGTATCCATGTTATTTCCACACCTGAGAAACACATGGGAAAAATGGGCAGTGAACTTGTTACCGATGTGCCGCTAAGGACACGTCTGTATTCGCTCTCATGCTACAAGCACAGCTAGGCACAAAATCAGAAGCTGCACCACTACATCCAAAAGCCAGGGACTGATCCTGCTCCAGGGAACAGGAGCCTTCGCACATCCCATCGCAGGAACCAGGGCCAGGCTGTGGGATGTTTCCCTGCTGATATTCAACCAAAGCCTTTTCAGTGATGAGGGCCAAAGTATCTCAGCTCCTCCCAGAAGGAAAACAAAACGGCGCAATCCTGCAAAGTACAGTGTTCCCCCAAGCCCCTGTATATTGGGAGCTAAAGATACTCAGTATCTCAAGTGGGTAATACTAATGCAGAGTTGAGCAGCGAGTGACTAAGTACCAGCCTGCCATTGTTTAAAGATAATTTTTCAATCTCTATCCTTTGTGTCAGTTACGCTGCTCCAAAAACTCGTGCATGAAGCCAACAGGACTTAAAAACTACACAGAGGTGCATAGATTGTGAACTATAGCCCTAATTGTTGAGAATAATGGCCCTAATTATTAAGTTTTATTTTAAAGCACTTAAAACTATGCATGGCAGCAAGTGCTCTGTATCCTTGCACTCCTCTGAAGTGCTGCTAACAGGTAATGTGCTACTTTACTTTCTGTTCAGTTCAACAGATTTATTTTCAGAGTGAATCCTGTGTGAACTTCTCCTGAATCAAACTTTTTCCCTGGTGAGACTATATAATCCTGCTGTCTTGTTAGAGCAAAAATCATCTATGAGACTTCATTCAAAACAAATCCCCTGCCAAACTATTTCTTCCTTTTCATTTGGACAGCTATCCTTCTGATAATTTATAAGGAAAAAATTCTTTTGTTGTGTAGTTCAACGTTGTAAAGGGGACAGTATCAGTCTGACAGCAGCGTAAACAGATTCACAACCTTAGCCGTGCTAGAATATATTGGCAAGTTTTTCATTGCATCTGGAGGAAAAACAGCAATACTGCAGTAGTTCAATGGAAAAAACCCTCAAAGATATGGCTAGTTACGGTTCATTCTGATTATAAACAATTTCCATACGTAAAGAGGACTTTTTCAGATGCAGATGCAGTATTTTAAGTCCCCCTTCCCTGCCACTATTAAAACCTGAACCCTAATGTATTGCATCTACTGGCATTAGTCATGACTACACCTACTGTCTGTAATGGGATGCCATTCATCAGCTTGGTAAGCTCAAAATTAAGTGATTTTCCTGGAAACTGTTTCTTAGCAGCATCATTTGATCCACTGTAGTTAAAAAGCCATGTCATTTGTTGCATTATAAATTCCATTTTAGTCTTCTTTTTTTTATAAATTAATTGTAGCTTTCCTCTAGGCTTAATGCTGATATAAAAGGTTTTGGCTGATGAGCAAATCTTTTCCAAAGACAAGAATTTTCTATTCTATCATTTTTAAATAACAGTGGCATAAAAAAACTCACGGGAACAAACTTGCTTAAGTCAGCTGCACAAATGAATGTTGACAAGTGATTAGCTCCTTCTGGGAATGAATTGTTTTCTACATTTTGGGGGAAAAAATGTCATCAGTGACTTTGGAAGTGGCCTGAAGCATGGGCTTTGGAAGTCTAATACTACAAATACCAGTTTAAACAATTACATATTTAAGCAATTGTTATAACATGGAGTTGGCATGACAAAGCGCAAACTTCAAAAAACCACTCTCTCTTCTAAAATGCAAGCAGTATGCACACTTGTAAAAACTCAGCAAGGTACTTGTAATTGCATGAGTCATCCTGAAGGACCTGCAACAGTGAATACATTAGTTCCTACGTTTCATAGAATCACAGAATCATAGAATCGTTTAGGTTGGAAAAGACCTTTAAGGTCATCAAGTCCAACCATTAACCTAGCACTGCCAACTCCACCAATACCATGTCCCTAAGCACCACATCTACACCTCTTTTAAATACCTCTAGGGATGGAGACTCAACCACTTCCCTGGGCAGCCTGGTCCAATGCCTGACTACCCTTTCGGTGAAGAAATTTTTCCTAATATCCAACCTAAACTTCCCCTGGCGCAGCTTGAGGCCATGTCCTCTCGTCCTATCACTTGTTACTAGGGAGAAGAGACCAACCCCCACCTCGCTACAGCCTCCTTTCAGGTAGCTGTAGAAATCAATAAGGTCTCCCCTCAGCCTCCTCTTCTCCAGGCTAAACAACCCCAGCTCCCTCAGCCGCTCCTCACAGGACTTGTTCTCCAGACCCTTCACCAGCTTTGTTGCCCTTCTCTGGACATGCTCCAGCACCTCAATGTCCTTCTTATAGTGAGGGACCCAAAACTGAACACTGGATTCAAGGTGCGGCCTCACCAGTTCCGAGTACAAGGGGACGATCACTTCCCTCATCCTGCTGGCCACACTATTTCTGATGCAAGCCAGGATGTTATTGGCCTTCTTGGCCACCTGAGCACACTGCTGCCTCATGTTCCGCTGGCTGTTGACCAACATCGCTAGGTCCTTTTCTGCCAGGCAGCTCTCCAGCCACTCCTCCCCAGGCCTGTAGCGTTGCATGGGGTTGTTGTCGCCCAAGTGCAGGACCCGACACTGAGCCTTGTTGAACCTCATACAATTAGCCTCGGCCCATCGATCCAGCCTGTCCAGATCCCTCTGTAGAGCCTTCCTGCCCTCCAGCAGATCAATACTTCCACCCAACTTGGTGTCATCTGCAACCTTACTGAGGGTGTACTCAATCCCCTTGTCCAAATGGTTGAGAAAGATATTAAACAGAACTCGTCCCAGTACTGAGCCCCGGGAAACACCACTTGTGACTGGCCACCAACTGGATTTAACTCCCTTCACCATAACTCTTTGGGCCCGGCCATCCAGACAGTTTTTTACCCAGCAAAGAGTACACTCGTCCAAGCCATGAGCAGCCAGTTTCTCCAGGAGAAGGCTGTGGGAAACAGTGTCAAAGGCTTTACTAAAGCTTTTACTAAAGCCTAGGTAGACAACATCCACAGCCTTTCACTCATCCACTAAGTGGGTCAACTTGTCATTGAAGGAGATCAGGTTAGTCAAGTAGGACCTGCCTTTCATAAACCCATGCTGGCTGGGCCTGATGCCCTGGTTGTCCCATACATGCTGCGTGATGGTACTCAAGATGATCTGCTCCATAACCTTCCCTGGCACCAAGGTCAGACTGACAGGCCTGTAGTTCCCTGGATCCTCCTTCCAGCCCTTCTTGTAGATGGGCATCACATTTGCTAACCTCCAGTCAACTGGGACCTCCCCGGTTAGCCAGGACTGCCAATAGATGATGGAAAGTGGCTTGGTGAGCACTTCCACCAGCTCCCTCAGTACCGTTGGGTGGATCCCATTCAGACACATAGACTTAGACTTGTCTGTGTCTAAAACTTAATCATGGTATATTGAGCCTCTAGGGAAGTGCACACTTGTGTATGCCCAAAAGAGAAATTGTTGCTTGCCATACAGGATGGAAGTAATTTAAATGACTTTTTCTGGCTGTTCTCCTCCCTTCTCTTTCTATCAGATGAAAGAATGAGAAGGGATCTTTTTTTTGCTGGCTTCTACTTTGAGAAGAGAGAGTTCAAATTGAATCTGTATCATTCTGCTTCTCACTGGCTATGTCAGAGTCACATCACAGTAAGACCCATTTTCACCTGTTCCTCTCATTTCTCACATTCTAGTTTCCAAGGAAAGGAAATTTAGGACTGTGTACTGGGTTGGTGATGCAGTGCAATTTGGACATGTCCCTCAACTGAACAAATGGATGGGACAGGTTCCTCAACTAGACAAATATACACTACCTGTCACGGTTTAACCCCAGCCAGCAACTAAGCACCACACAGCCACTCACTCACTCCCCCCCAGTGCGATGGGGGAGAGAATTGGAAGGATAAAAGTGGGAAAACTCGTGGGTTGAGATAAAGACAGTTTAATAGGTAAAGCAAAAGCTGCACATGCAAGCGAAGCAAAACAAGGAATTCACTCCCTACTTCCCATCGGCAGGCAGGTGTTGGGCAATCTCCAGGAAAGCAGCGCTCCATCATGCGTAATGGTTACTTGGGAAGACAAACGCCATCATTCCAAATGTGCCCCCCTTCCTTCTTCTTCCCCCAGCTTTATGTGCTGAGCATGATGCCATATGGTCTGGAATAGCCCTTTGGTCAGTTGGGGTCAGCTGCCCCAGCTGTGTCCCCTCCCAACTTTGTGTGCACCCCCAGCCTACTCACTGGTGGGGTGGGGTGAGAAGCAGAAAAGGCCCTGACTCTGTGTAAGCACTGCTCAGCAATAACAAAAACATCCCTGCATTATCAACACTGTTTCCAGCACAAATCCAAAACATAGCCCCATACTACCTACTATGAAAAAAATTAACTCTATCCCAGCCAAAACTAGCACACTACCACATACAAAGGCAGACACAGGCTCTGTCAGGTGTAGCCTGCTCCTGGAAATGGGGTGAGGGGTGGGCTGTTGGTAATCATTATTTGCTTCCTAGACCACACAACAGGGAACTTTTTTTTTTTTTTAATATAATCACATCATCTTGGATCATAGTCCATATAATGTATTAAAAGTTAACAGAGTATTTCAGAGGTGACAGCTTCAAGTCTGCCTACAGATCAGACACCACAAGTTCTTATGCAGTACATCTTCCTACCTGATCAATCAAAAATTATCTCATGAATTCTCTTACACTCCTATGACAATTTTGACAATTTATAGTCCAACCCTGTGGATCAGTCTTATGTATTTTTCCTCTGTGAAGTAATACATTTATGCTACTTGTTTTTTGGGTTCAAATCCACTGAATTGTAATCTTGTGAGAAACTACTCACTGTGGACATCTTATCAACCCACATTAGTGTGTTCCTGTATGTGAGAATCATTCACAAGAATAAACTCCTTAAAATCTGAGTTAAAAGGCAGAGAAAAGTGGACAAACGACATTAATTTTTATACCCGAACAATGAAAATATTGGACCTAAGCAGATTTTAAAATGTCTCAAATCCTCCCTCACATTAGACAAGAAACCCAGGTTGATAAGCCTTTCTTCATTCAAATATATGATTTGGATGAGGAGTGGTGCACTCTTGAGACTCCTCAGCAAAATTAAGCTTTTGAAGCCAGGCATAATATTACCCTTAATTTTGAGCATGAGAGCAAGTTCTGCTTGTTTTTCACTTTTTTCACTTAGCAAACTGACTCATCTCACAAGGAAGACAGGATCTGCAGTGCAATGTGCTGCGTTCCTATAGTATTTGCCAGGATGTAGTGGTCATGATATTTAAAACTAAGATGATAACAGGGAGGAACAGGTCACTCTAGTGTGAAATGAAGAAACAGAAGTTGAATTAAAAAAAAAGGAAAAAAGAGAGACTATAAGTTCATATGAAAAATAACGAGGATCAGAGATAGCCTCCAGCTAGTGGGAAACGGTTCAGGCATCACAGAATAAATTTTATAGCCCTACGGGCCTCTCTGAAGATTTGTGCACTTCCTCTCCATGATGAATACTATTATTCCAATAAATACTGCTTGTAAAACTTGATTTCTAAGCTAATATCATGTTACAGGGTAGCTGTGATTAGACAATCTGTGATGTAGAACTTAGGAAAAAAGCTGTATTCTTCAACAGTAAAAGAAAATACGGCAAGTTCTAGAAGAATGCTAGTGGACCTGTTTTTTTGAATATACAGCTTTATGCAATTATAATTGGGCAGAGATTTCCAAGAAAGGTTTTTATGTCTCACTCCACATCCTGGCTGATTACAATCAGAAAATTTCCTCACTGTAGAGATGATCCTTTCCATTCAATATCTTCCTTCACGCAGCAGCTGGCTTACTTGGTTGAGTAATTATTTTTCCTGCTCTGTGGTACAGGGAGCAGACAGATAAAGCCAACAGTGCAGAAGACATAATAATCATATCATTAGACCTGACACTTACTTCATACTCCTCTTTGAATCCATAGCCTTCTGCACACTTCATCTGGGTGATGTGCTGTAGCAAGTCAGCTACACGGATGGCTGGATGAAGCTGTCCGGTCTGGTAGGGCACATCCACTGGATCTCGCTTCTTGTAGGTATGGGATTGGACCAGGCTGCTTGTGTCACTGACCATCGTATGGGTTTCATCTAGAAAAAGAGTATCTCATAAGGTACTGGCTCATTTTCACTTATTAATAGAAATATAAATTACACAGATTTCTAGAGGAATGGCAGAAATCTGACACCATCAGTATTGCTTCAGTCTGTGAAGGCTACACCAGAAGAACAGTAAATCCATGGAGCAGTTTACACAGGAAAATTGCAAGACTGATTGGAATGAGGCAAAGTCCATGGTTCTACAATGGAAGCATTGCAGAGCAGTCCGAACTCTAATATTGTTTTAAATATCACTAGCTGATTACAAACAGGTTTTAAATTAGGCATTTGGTTCTAAACTGCATAGAAGTTTCATTCTGAAACTTCAACAAGTCCCATGGAATGAAATTGGACTTGTATTCTTCTTACATTACTGAAGTGCTATATTTTACACTGCAAATTTAGAGCAAATGTTTGGAGTGAGCAAAATAAAAAGATGCACAAAATGGCTTATGGTTTCATCAAGCTAGGACTGCAATGGAAATGTAGATCTGATACAACACTTGGAGACAAACTACAAGAGGACAAATGCAAAGGATCATCTGATCAGGAAAAATGTCTTGACTGGCTGCTGAACATGCTTTAGGACCACGGTATGTCATGAGCCATCACATTAGGCATGGAATGTTATATGTCAACTGACATGCAAGCCAACAAACAGGAGAACCCAGTGGGCTGGTTAAAATTTTTATGAGACACATACTCTCCCAACCCTCCACATCTCTTCCATGGGGCAAATGGGCAACTTACCATTGATTGGCACTTTTAAGAAGATACATATCAGAAGAAAAAAAGAGGAGGAGAAAAAGGAAACAGGGCATAAGCAACAGTACTACATTAATAATTACAGGTAATTTTATGTTTGTAATTTAGTCTTTACAGAGTGATCTCCTAAATGACTCAGATTCTGATCTCAGTTTCACCGTATAAATTAGTTGTACTGAAACCAAGGTATCTTACTGTGAGTCAATTCACATAGATGCAACTGAGATCAAAATTTATATTTAGCAGTAAATAGACAGATGCGAAAGTGCACTCTACCTAAGGAAGCAATATGACTTTCTTCCTGTTTAGATGGAATTTTAAAAATTTGTTCAAACTTGACAAGAGAAAAAACCCAACCCAAATTCTAAGGTCCAAGTATCATCATAAATATTTTTTTCTGTTTACCCAAATAATTTTACATATCTCAGAGAGTTTTTGATTTTTAACTGAAATTGTAAATGTGGTGCTTTGACTTATTCAAACTACTCCTCACTGGCTGCACACTAAACATAGCAAGGGGTTTATAAAAATACTAAATTTATTAAAAAACTATTACTTTGTAAAATATGTTCTATGAAAGGGAAGCATTGAAATAATATTTCCACATTCATAAGTTAGATATATTATAGCAGAAAGTTCCACAAATACTCTGGATGAAGAGGTCCCAGATTCTCACGTACACACCAAAAATACTACTACACCACATTAAAGGTGATTCTGGTCTTAGTTATACCACTGAAAATTGATGTTAAAGCCACAAAGCTCAAAAAATCATATTTCAAGGATGATTTTAGGTTCTCTCCATTCACACTGATATTAAGACACATGAAATCTGGTGCTCAGTAAGCATACAGTCAATATGAACTGTGCATTTAAATCTAAACCAAAAATAACAGAGAAAAATTTATGGGTATGAGTATGGGCATTTCACTACTTTTCCTGTCAGTTTGCTAACCTGATCTAATGCAGAGGAAAGGGATTCATCTTTTAGTCATAAAATTTGACAACTTTTGTCTAACGTGTGATAAAATTGTACTGCAAAGCACCTTGGGACGCATGGCATGAAGCGTGGTATACAAGTGTAGGTACAGTATGTTGCTGTTGAAATGGCACCTGAAAACTACAAGGTGGCTAAGACACAAAAGACAAAAAAAGTGTAGGAAGTTGATAATGATTTTTTAGGTGGCTTATTTCAATTTTAGAAACAGGTTAGAAAACTTGGGTTTTTTTTTGCAAACTACAGAATTCCTTGTAACACAGACTGTTAGTAACTAAGATGAAGGCAAAGTTATTAGATAGCAGGGTCTTGTGCTATGAAAGCAGCAGTTTAATCCTTATGAATCTCTTTCCTGTGAGCTCCTTTGTTTTAGACTAATTTTCCTCTCTCAATTTCTTTATCTCTTATAGCTGCATTAATACTATTTTTCTCTCTTTGGGAGTGATCTTTTAAGTTGTTTTTAATAAAATGCTTTCAATCCTTGGTTTATATGGTACGTTAGGAGCCATGTGTATTATAGTTTTTTGCTTTGCCTTTGAGCACTGTAGCATGAGCATTTCAGGCATAACAGTCCACTGTTTTTCAAAGGGTGAGCTCCTCCAGATGCAGTGTTCATATGCAACGGGGAGTTTGTCTGGCTTAAATACTCCTACAGCTGCAGTTCTACTCTCCACTTACTCATTCCCATCGAGCTGTACAACACTTATTAAATAATATATTTATTTACTAGTTATATGAACTCATGGCATGGAAGGTGTCTGGAAACCCAGCCCAGTATCTTTTCTGGGCTGAGACTCTTTTATTTCTCCGATTTCAGATATATGCACATCGCTGATACTAAACAAACATGACCTACACTCATGCTCAGCAACTATAAATTTAGCCACTGTTATGTAAAGTGTTTTTTTTAACCTTAGGCTTTCACTTAGGTTATTAGACTAAGCACGAAAGTTTTCCCTTAAATGTAAGAAAATTTCCACATATCTGAAACTGAGCAGTCAGAATGTTGCCTTTTGCATAATTTAGAGAGTTCACCACTAATTATCAGTCTTTTTTTTTTTTTTTTTCAATTGGCTAAGAAGTTTCTAATTTGCATGAATAGTCCAAAGATCTTGCTGTATAAAAAATTGGAAATGGTAATGTGTTGTGGCTTTTCTAGCAGATTTTGAAAACTAAACTCAACCATTCACCAGACCTGTCCCCATCCCAGGAGGTCACACTGAAAAGTTCATTTAGTTCTAACTACAGTCTTGACTCTGCAGTCTAACACAACCTCTTTGGACACTGGAAGATAGCAAGAGCAGGTATTAGTTGCAATTAAACCTCAGGATTTTTTGTTAATAGCTATATTCCTCTACTGACTTGAGCATAGCTGATTTGAGTTACCTCAGATAAAAGACTATTCCTATACAGGCAGTCATAAACACATTTTGGGAGAGAAACCTGGTCTGAATGGAATATCACTCATAAAAGGGTACTAAATTTTTAACATGCAAGGTTACAAAAATATTTATTTTCCACAGTGAAATAACTGGAAGATTTTCTGAGATGAGTAAGCACAGGTTTCTGTAGCAGACCATAAAATACATATCTAACGAATTCAAGATTTTACAGACTTAGTAAAAGCAAAGACTTTTTTTCCCAGTGTTTGTCTGATATCTGAATTACTTGCTTAGAGATTATTTCTTGTGGGGAAAAATGCTAACAAATAATTTTAGCCTCATTATTATATAGCAAAGGATCACCAAAAAAAATCAGAGAAATCATTAACTAAAACTTAATAATCCAGATAGGAAATCTCAAAGTTTTTCTCCTGATAATAGTACTTTTCTCCTTGCCCACCCACAAGGTCAGAAAGAACATCTACTGGATGAAGTGTTGAATGAATGCTAAAGCACACAAAAAAATCTAACATCTCAGGCAGTTAAAAGGCACTGCAAATTTCATTTGCATGCAGATTATTACATTGTTACAGTCACTACTGTTACCTTCTTCCAGATTTACATAATGGATAAAAATGCACAAGTTCCTTCTCCAAGTTATCACACTGAAATTCACTGCGCTAAATATTCTTTCACAATAACAAATTTTCAAGATCACCTTCCTAAACTTGTACTTCTTATATGCTTCACTCTACTTTTACTTAAGCCTGTTTAACTTACAGTTTAAGGGCAGGAATGAGCTAAGGGGTCTTATATTTTTTACAGGGATTTGAAGAAAAAGGAGAAAGAAAAATATTTGTTATAAAAATATCAATTATTGTAAAAGAGTAAACAGATAGGCTTAACATTGGAATTCGAATTCTTGCTACAGTGCGCTGTTATATTTTCACTTACTACTTAAGAAAATAATCTCCCTGCTTAGTTTAAAGTTAGTATGGGAAGGAGGTGTAAATGAATACAAGCCACAAAGTGGTTAGAGTTACTTAAGCATTGAAAATGCAATAGCGCCTCATGCTTACTGTTTTATCACCGCAGAAACCTCTCTCTTTTTGACATTGGACAATAGCAGGTTTTCCTAAATTCCCAGTGGAAATGCTTTACACTTTAACTGTATGTTTTTAACCTACAGTTCTACTTATTTTGTTTCTATGACACCTGATGCATAATAAACTATATACTCTAAGTGTCATGCTATCATTTTGCTGTTCAAAATACCATCTCTCCTCTAAAACTTCACTTTGACAAGCATGTCAGAAACTGTGCGGTATTGTGAGAAGAAATGATAGCTGGTGGATGGCCAAAACTGTATTTTGTCTGATTTTCTGTATCATGAATAGTCTAATTAGGAAAAAATGTTATTGTTAAGAAGTGACATCTTCAGTTCCGAGATAAAACGGAAAAAAATGAGGGAAACTATTTCAATTGCTGTGATAATCAAATTCTTTTGTGTCACTCCAAATACATGCATAAACATTTCCTCGCAAATCCACTTGTTAAAATTATTTCTCTCTTTTCTCCCCTGACTTGCACTATGACAGTAATCAAGCCTGATAACTGTCCTTAGCATTCTCAGTGTAGCCAAGACTACCACCCCTCCCTTTAGCAGAAAACGTCAGCTTTTTGCATACTATTGTCTGTACCCCGAGAACTGTGACTTTCTAAATTACTTCAGCAATAAACTTTGATAAAGGGAAATGTTCTCACCTAAAATTGCAGTTGGCACAAATGGATCTGTCATACATCATAAGCAGGTCAATGCAGAAAAGGTAAAAAGAGAGAGAACAGTAAATGATGGATAAATGTTCCCGAGTTTTCTTTCAGAAAGCTACTGTAAGCAACCAGTATGTTGCTTATATATGTATTAAATTTCTATGGCAAGGAGTATAATAACATAATTATATATGCTTTTACTATGAAAAGGTCTATATAGGGTGGAAACCAAGAAAAAATCGGTTACCTGGGTAATAAGAATTAGGCACTGTTGTGCTCAATGTGTTAGTTTTCATTGTAAATGAAGATGGTGAAGATACAGCTGCAAAGAGAAACAGAGCTGGTTAGAGACAGCGAAGTGCTATGTGGCTATTTAAGCTGGGTGATACAGCATATGTGATTGACTTGGTTTAGAGTCCATCCTGTTGTGTTTGCAGCACTGGACTCAGGACCCAGGGAAAACCAGGTGTGTCTAGTGAATAAAATCGCTCATTGAATTTGATCAATTCTCTAAAAAGAAATGCCATCAGAGAAAGCATTTTCATCAGTGATTACAAATATACTTCTTAAATCACAAGATTAGACTGAATAATGATGCTTGAATAAAGACATCACAATGACAACAGGTGTTTTTGACAGAAGCTTTGATCATTAGTAAGTTTACTTAATAATACTGTAAATACTGTATGCAAATATTCTACTATAGTTAATTTTCCCCTCTCCTTTCTTTTGATTTGTTCAGACAGGTAGATAATGTGTACACAGATACTATTATTCGCTGAATATTACTCTTTAACAATGGTTTTCAGGGAGTGATACATAGACAAATGCTCGAATTGGTATTTAATCATTTAACCATTTGTAAAACCTATGGAAAAGCCCAATGCAACAAATTAAGTTCAGTTAGTTGCCTGGTATACAAAGACCATGTGAAATACCATTGCAAGCACAGATACATTCAACAGGGGGGAGTTAATCACAACATTTCACAGGACGTTCAGCCAAAGAGTCATTATAGGCTTTTAAGCAAAGCTCATTGCAAATTCAGCCTTAGTTGCTTGTCTACACAGCTCAAATTCAGTCATATCAGTGAATGTAAGCACATCCTGGATACTTATAAACAGACTAACAGGAATTTGTGAAACAAAAGTAGAGTTGAGGAAGACAGGATCTGCTGGATAAGGAGCGAGATTACTCCTGCTGGCTTTCATCTATCTTTTTTTTGGTTGATCTTCTAGGGCATACAGTTGCCAGCCCTTGTTACGATGGAGCTATCTGAAAACTGGCTTAAATAATGCTGGCAGGTATCACTTATCCTATAAACGAATGTATCTGAGACTACTTTCCTTTGATTATGTCTCCTGAATCACTGGATGGAAAGAACAGAGTGGTATTCCTTTTAGGTATGGCTGCAGAGATGAGTTGAGGTCGGGGCTGCTGCAGCTAATAAAACTGGCTAGATTCAGAATGCAGCCAGGAAAACAAACTTTCATAGGAAGTAGGAATGTTCTAAATTTCTTGAGTACAAGGGCTTACACAAAGATTATTCCTAAAGACTGTCAGACTGCTTCTTCTGGTGATGACATGGAAAGTCTAATCAGAGGTTCTAGCCCTCAAGTGGTATAAAATACTTGCTATGCCAATAATTTCAAATTGGTTTAACATGGTTTAGATAGAGGATTTAGTCCCAGGAACCCATTGCATCTTCTTTGGTTGCTGTGACCATTCAGTAACACCATTGGAAAACTACATTACTGTGCTGGTTTTGGTTGGAATAGAGTTAATCTTCTTCATAGCAGCTAGTATGGGGCTATGTTTTGGATTTGTGCCGGAAATATCGTTGATAATGCAGGGATGTTTTAGTCACTGCTGAGCAGTGCTTACACAGAGTCAGGGCCTTTTCTGCTTCTCACCCCACCCCACCAGTGAGTAGGCTGGGGGTGCACACAAAGTTGGGAGGGGACACAGCTGGGGCAGCTGACCCCAACTGACCAAAGGGCTATTCCAGACCATATGGCATCATGCTCAGCACATAAAGCTGGGGGAAGAAGAAGGAAGGGGGGCACATTTGGAATGATGGCGTTTGTCTTCCCAAGTAACCATTACGCGTGATGGAGCGCTGCTTTCCTGGAGATTGCCCAACACCTGCCTGCCGATGGGAAGTAGGGAATGAATTCCTTGTTTTGCTTTGCTTGCGTGTGCAGCTTTTGCTTTACCTATTAAACTGTCTTTATCTCAACCCACGAGTGTTCTCACTTTTACCCACCGGGGGGGGAGTGAGCGAGTGCTTATTTGCTGGCTGGGGTTAAACCACAATAATCATGATGATGGAAGATGAAGTCAAACCTCTTGATCTCTTCACAGAAGTAAGCAATCTCAGTGTAATGGTATATTCTCACCAGAAAGGCAAGTCAGATTTTGAAAGATCTATTTCAAAGCAATTTCAAAAGTAACTCAAATGCAAATTAACATTGCAAATTCTGATCCTAATTCTGCTGAGAGAAGTCTCACTGTATAAACCTCACAGAGTGTTTGTACAATTGAGCTCGTCAAAGATAAGTTCTTAAGCATGTTATTAAAGAGTGGGAGTTGGGCCTTGCATACTGTTAGTACTTGAAACAAAATTCAATTTTTGACAAATTCTGAAGTTGTTAAAAAACACTGGTATACAAGAAAAACTGAGGTTCCTTAAGAACTACAAAAAACAAGAAAGTTTTCTGAACACAGTCATTCTTTTTTCATTCTTTTTAACAATTATAAAAAACTGTTCTTTTTCCTGGTCTTTGCTTAGTGCTAACCCCTAGACAGGAGTGAGTCCTCGACTAAAATTTTAATGCAGGAAATTTTATATCCCAAATTTTATTTATTTTCAGGGTAGATCCAAGAAGACCCAGGATATTAGAGAATCTCTTATGAAATTGCAGAGCATATAATTCCACTGAGCTCTTCCTTTGCACAAGCAACAGGAAGAGCATCATCTAGAATTAGAAATAATAAGACAATCAGATCACTATTATTAAGTTATGACATTCAAAAATAAATTTCGCCTACAAAAGAAGAACTGAGCAGGGGAAGCATTTGAAGGACTTGGGACAGTATGAGGGACATAAAATTTTTAACATAATAGAGATTGGAGAAAGATAGAACTACAGCTGTTTCAGTAATATCTTTGCTTTTCTGCAGAAGAAAAGGATGGACAGAAAAAAGCTCAATTATCCTTATTATTTTTAAAGAAGTCTATTCTTGATGTCTGCCTTGCTCATTCGAATACACAGTGTAATGTGCTGCACAGTGGGAAACTCTGGGTCCCATGGATTTTCCATGACTGAGTAATGAGGAATATTTTAAAAACCATTTGCACCTTTCTTCCACCTTCAAAAAAAAAAAGAAAAAAAAAAAGAAAAAACTTACATCTCCCATTTAGATTGTGCGTGTCCATGAAAGAGAAAGCTTCATCACAGTTGGTGCCTTGCTCAGTGTAGCTTTTATCCATTGAATTCACCATCACTGTCATTTCCTGCCGTGTACTACTCAATGTCTCTTTCCGCTTTTTAGCCAATTTTCTTAAGAAACAAATGTTGAGAAAACAAAAGAAAAAAAACCAACACTCAGTGAGCAGACATAGTCTTCATGTTGTTTAGATCAGTATTGTAGTTTGTAACCACATTATTAAGCAATATATGTACAATTACTCCTGTATTTCTGGAAACTTAAATTGATTTCACAGTCATGACTTTCAACGGCATCTGATAATCAAGGGATAGTTGCTAATGCCCTGACTTATGATGAACAGCACTTTAATCCTTGGGAAGCACCACTGAATTAAAGGGGACTGATTGGATACAAAGGCGATGTGAGTTACTGTATCAGAGGCTACATCTGTTTAAATAGATAAATAAAAATGATAAGAGAGAAGATTTCACTGGAACCAACAAATCAGTAACAATTTACACTTCACATGTGTAGAACTGTCTGGAGCTGTTTCATTGAGACACCATATAATACAGCTAACTGTTTTACATTATACTGTGTAGTATACATTTGATCTCTTAACACACTTTGCACAAGCAAGTGACGCTTTAAATTGACTTGCATTTCTAAAGACTTGCATTTCTAAAGACTTGCATTTCTATTTTCTGTCACTTGATTTCAGGAGAATTAGTCACAAGAGTCAGTTGCTTCTGAGCAGGAGTGGTCTGTCAGAGATGAGATCTTGATTCTGGTACTATAATAGTGATTCATTAAGCCATAGAACTGCTTTGGATGCATATACCTCTTTTTTCCAGATCAGTCTGTTTCTGTCTAAACTAGTATCTTATGCTTAGCTACTACCACCAAATAACATGTCCAAAACTCTTGATTTTTCCTTCAAGCTCTGTGAGATGTCTGTGATCCTGATGATGGTGGATCCCATGCCCATTTGGCTTCTTTCCCTGGCCTGCAACTCTGTCTTAGACCAATCCTTTCCCCAAGTCTTTGCCTACAGCCTTCATTTAAATTTTCCAGATTCCTTCTGTGTAGTATCTTCAAGGTATGGGTTTTACACAGAAATAACTGCTCCACAGACTTTGATCTTCTCGTATCTGTTTGTTCAATGACTTTTGCTCTGTGGAAAACATAATGAGCCAGCTCATATCCATCCACTAGAAAGATCTTTTAGATATCTTCAACCAGAACTTACAGGAGCTTATTATCTCATCTATGTTTCCTTCCACTTCTAGAGGCCTACGGCATCAAGCATAAACAACTTGTGCTAACTCTCAAAGCCTTTCTCTTTGTTAACTCTCATTCAGTATGAAAAAATGATTCCCACCACATCCAAAAATTTTATACCAGCTTCCACTAGATTTTCAAACAAGCACATGTTTGTCTCCCCTCATGTTGCATAGGAGGAGCTTTCTCTAAACCTCCCTACTGACAGCTCATTATTCTGCTTCAAATCACTGCCTGCAGACACACTTTGCAAAGTACTGATATTACTGCTCACTATGCTGATCGGTATTGCCTCAGAGTCTCCCCATGTTCCCCATCTATCTACCTGTTGTCTCTTATCTTACACCTAGATAACAAGCCATTTGGGCAGGAGCTATGGTTGTGTTCTGCACTGATATAGTACCAAGCACAGAAGTATCTTAGTCCATGACTAAAGCTCGAAAGGCCTTTGAAACTAAAGTCTTGCTGTTAATAGAAGTAGTAATAGTAAATGCAGGCACGGTATTGGATCATTGCACACAAAAGTATTAAGGGTCACATTTGGCCCTCAATAAGCTGCTAGATTGCCGCTCCATTCGTGAGGGCATGTCCCCGTGACTGAAAGTGACTGAAGCACTCTGCCTTAAAAACCTGCTACAGTACCTGCAGTAACGAGTAGTGTGTACCTCTTTGCTCATCCCAGCCCAGAAGTCACCTGCGTTAGCTTGAGCCACCATGAACACACTCTAGATTGCGACTGATGCTGAGAAGGAGAGTGCTTATGGTCAGTTGGATGGCAGCCACTTGTGGGACTCTGTACTACACTAAGCATTTAGATGTGCAACAAAAACTCATCCATAAATGTTCATGATTAGGGATTAAAAAATTCACTAATGATAATATTACAGTCCAGCTAAGAAGGAGCGTACGATAAACAGTAACGACTCACATCCTTCCTGAAGATGAAGTTTAACTCCTGATTTTGTAATTTGGAATATCTTTGGTGGACAGCTCATAAACAAAGGTTTTATTTCTAAATTTTGATTTAATTTTAATTTTAGGAGATCAAATGGAGGAACTTCACAAGTTCCTTTCTGATCAACACTAACTTACGTTGTAGACTTGACAACAAAACTGGTTCTTTATTACTTCACAGAACTCTTTTATATCAGAGACAGTAAAATTTCACTCAAGTACCATAAGTAAAACAAAACTCTTACATCTTTGCATCCTTCAATCTCCCCCCTCCTTCATATCTAATTGTAATGAATGAGTGATATATTATTTAAAGTAGAATCTGAGATGCATCTCCTAATGCATGAATGGAATTCCTTTATAAGGACAGGCTTATCAAAGTGATAACATGAAATGGATATATTTTTTCCTCCTCCCACCCTTAGCTCAGATGGCAACACACTAAGTCATGCATGGCTCTTCTTCTGATCCTCTTTAGCCTTAAGCTGAAAGTACATACAACTACTCCCACCACCTGCCAAACACCGGGCAATTCCCAGCTTAGCTGGGTTGTGAAACCAGAATCGGAACAGTGACAACGACAGCATCCACAGTGTGGTCACTGAAACTTCACCCATAAGGCACATACCGTACTTATTTTATTTCATGCCTACGCAGACCATAGGAAAGTACTTTGGGACAACTCAACACTAGAGCAATGCTTCAGGAAGGCATGCAGAAGCAGCTTTTCTGCATGAGACCTCCCTCTCTTCAGGCTGGAATCAGCAGCTTCTCTTTAACCAGTTGTCAATCCAATTAGCTATCTAAGCACTGCATACTCACTAAAGCCAGGAAACTGCAGTATATAGTGGCCTTCCCTTACCCATCAGCGGACCTGTGAGTACTATCTCTATACACTAAACCTTTAATCGCAGTCAGTCTCACAAGCTCAGCAATTTCTGCAAGAATTCTTGCATGTGAACAATGTACTGGTGAACAGGTAACAACTCTTCCTTAACAGTTTTTTAAAGAAACTTTACTAGGAGAATTGCCCTGGGTAACATTATAGCGATACTGATCCATATCTGAAAATCCACAATGTGGTGAAATATACGATACCAGCCACTCAGTGGGATTACAAAAACCCCCCATGCTCTGCAGGGTGCATATCACAAGCATCTGCTGTTACAGTGAACATCCTTTATTTTATAGTAAAAATTGTATCCTTCCCAAGGAAAGCCAGAGTTCTTGCTTATTACACCAACAACGTGAAGCTCAAATTTTATAAAAAGTCAGCTAATTTTCTTAAAGAAATTAGACTAACATTTTCTCATTTCCTTCATTTTTGGTTTTGGTCCCATAATCAAGCTATAGCAGATTGTTTTTATGACAGTAACAACTGTACAGTGCTTCTCAATCTGAATCTAATTCTGGAAATAGGTCTTATGGGAAAAGTTCAAATCTGGAACAACTGTTACAGGAAGAGAGCTATACCAGCCAGACTTTTGTACTGTGAACAAAAACACCCACTGGACTGAGTCAAGTAAACTTTAGCTGAATATAACACTTTTTACATCTGCAGTTTTCAGATATTGCTGAAAGTGTTGCAGTGCTGCAGTCTCTGCAACTCATCCTCGGGAGGCTGTAGCTATACAAGATTTAAGAAATTCGTAAACCCATGGTAATTCACATCACCATCACCACTCATGCTCTTAGATTTGAAGTAGATTTTGGGGGAAAAAAAGACTTAAATATTTGATCATCTTCACTCGTGGAAAAGACACTTCATAGCTACTCTCTGATGTTCCCTCCTTCTTAAAGGAAAAGAGATCTACAGCCAAGGGAAAAAATAAAACAGATGGAAGCTCCCATGATGATTACCTAGGATGAAATTCTTTATGTAGGGAAAACAAAAATGATCAGCTTATCACACAAATAGTGTTACCTTCAATATATGAGGAAAGAGACTATACTATACCCGTCTCAGAAAAGAGGAGCCTGATATTCAGAACAATCTCAAGACTAGCTAGGAACTGTTGGTATTTTAAGGCACAAGAAATTGTGAGAAGTGAGCTGGTGCAATGGTAAAAATACAGCAAAACGCAGAGTAGACAAACATACAGACACCCCCAAAAAATTGTGTGGGATTTTGGGTATTGTTTACTCTGTTCTGTTACAAATATTAATAAAATCAGCCTAGGAAAATAATAAGCTAAAGACTTCATCACAATCTGTCCTTATTTTATCTGCCACCATAAAACTCTTAAATGCTGCATCTTCCCCTGTACAGTCCCTTCTAGTTGAAAGGGTCACCTTGTTAAACTTCTGCAAGCCTGACTCAATACCTTTCTCAAAATCCTCCTTCTCTGTGATTTCTCCCTCAAACCCTCCAAGAAAACCAATGCTAATAACTGCTAAGTTGCTGCTACATTATCAGCCTCTTTTTGGTTCCTTTTCCATCTACTTATCTGTATCCATTTCTCTGTCCTGTCTTGACTTAAATAACAAGCTCTTTGGGACCTAGTTTGCCTTTTCCCTTCATGTTTATAAAGCACTAGGCACAAAGCACGAGGCACAATGGGACACTACCACAGTTAAAGGAATGTAACAACAGTAAAAATAAAATTAAAAAAAAAGATGACTGGGCCTGGTAACTGGAATCAACTCAGGCTCTGAAAGAAATGTGCCTTCCATTTTAATTTAGGAACAGCGAGAAAAGCATATTTATTTAAATCAAGCAAAAGCACTCACTTTCATCTTCCCAATTCCAAAATGAGTGGTACTCCCCTTTTTGTATCAGTATGCCTCTTTTCTTTCAAGCAAAGAAAGGAGAAACAAGATGCTGCTACTTTCCACAGCTCCAGCAACAGACTACCATCACCAAGATACTAATAAACACAGTGAGATGAAATTTGTAATAGTACTGCTAAAGGAATTGGGCTGAATTTTTTCCTTTAATTAATTCAGTGAACTATTGCACTTAATGTAACTTAAGATAAAATAGCTTCTTCTTATATACATATTGTTTCAAATTTTACTTCTCTATTTGTGGACAGGTCGCATAAATGGTTCTGATAAAGAAAGGATTGGAGGCTTTAATGCAACCCACTGGTGTGGTGCACTTGTAGTGACAAAAGGTTTTAATAGTTTGCTCACCAAACCCCTGTAAGAATCTAAACTATAATCAGAAAGATCCTTTGGTAAAATAATAGCCGGTTAAAAAGATACAATACAAACGGTAGGACTAAATGGTCATTTTTCACAACAGAGATGATACATTACTAGTGGGTATCCTACAATAGTGCATGTTGGGATTTGTACTATTCACCATATGCACACTGATCTAGAAAAGGGGTGAAAAACTTTGTTGTCCACAATGCTTTTGGACAACACACAATTTTTAATTGGTAGTAAAAATTAGAAATAGGGTTAAAAAGTTACAAATTTATCTCAAGAGGTAGAGTGACTGGATATTCACCTAAGAAAAAAATCAGTGTTGACAGATATAAAGTCATGCATATGGGAAAAAATAATCCTAACTATATGCACACAATATTGGGTCTAAATGACTTCGTAAATAGCAAAAGAAAGAAATCTGTTGTCACTGATTCTCTGAAAAGTTCAGCGCTATGTATGGTCAAAAAGGCAAAAAGAAGTCAGAAATTATTAGGTAAGGAATAGAGAACAAAATGAAAAAATGTCATTAAGCTACTGTATAAATCTATAGAGCTCCCCCATTTTGAGCACTGCATGCAGTTCTGCCATGTGCAGATTTTCTCAAACTAGAGAACATATACAGAGAGGTGATTGGAAGATCAAAGGAAGAGATCCTATCAGAAGAGCGGTAGTTGCTATATAGATAAGGAGTCCCCAGTTTAAACAAGAGGCAGTTGAACTGGGAATATGATAAAGGTATATAAAAAAGAAAAGCATGGAGGAAAATAAGAAATTAAGAAGGAATTATTATTTCTCAACAATGTAAGAACCAGAACCAGAGGGTATACTGTAATTTTTTTAAATATAAAAGTAAATACTTTTACACAAACCAGATAATTATGGAACACATCACCACAGGACTCTAGAGATACCAAAAGTAAATAGCGGTAAAAGAAAAATTGATTAAGGGCTGAGCAGAGGACAGTGAATGCATTACCTTATCTTCGCTCTGTTCCTGTATTCATCTAAAGGTTTGTCACTAGCCACTGTCACAGACATGATGTTAAGCCTGGTGGACTTTTAATCCAAAATTTAATGCAATTTTTTATTATATTAACAATCCCTGCACAGATTATGCAGGAAACAGGATGTAAATACCTTATTTGCTTTTCTAACACTTAGAATTACTCACCTTTTTGCATTGTTTAGGCTACTTATGATATACCATGCAGGATTAATTAACCCAGAACTTAATTACTTTGCCCATCTATTTTGGCTGTCTATGATACGCTAAAAGAAGACTTATAATTATTTTGGGGAAAATGTTTTAATCTGAAATCATTTAATGAGCATCACTGATTCAGCGACACTCAGTCTGAAGATGTAATTTACTAAAAGCTCTCCACAAGAAGCGTGTCTGCAAATGTAACTGACTTAATCCCTGTTTATTGTGCTTTTATACATTTTTCATACTTATGTTGTAATTACTTCTTTAACAACAAAACAGTCCTTGTCAGTAACTGTGATTGATTGTTTCCTTGTCTTCAGCAATGGGTCCTCTACAGCAGACACAAAAACACACATCACACATCACTGTGAGAATTACATGTGTATGACGGAGTTCAGGTTTTGTCTACCACCTCTGGTTTGCAATAGCACACATTTGGTAACATTGGGTAGTATTGTAATCTGCATTAAAAAATTCAAAATACTACTTTCTGTTTTTTAGGATACCCTTTTAGGGCATACTTTGAATCTCCAGTGCCTCATCTGTATTTTTTATGTTACTTTTCATTGTTAAAAAGTCCTAGTAGAAAAAAGTTTCAGGAACCCGAATATCTAATCCAATTCAACCAAAATGGTAAATTTCTTTAGGTGTTATTAAATAACTATAAGTAATTAATACTTTTATTCTGTTTCATATTTCTTATCAAAACAGCAACTCTGCACGGAACCCATTCTATCTCCCCTGAATGGACTGAGACACAAATATGAAGCAACTGAAATCAAGTGAGGAAACGAAATAGAAATACTATGGCATTAGCGACAGTGAAGTTCTGCTCATAGCAAACTTCTGTCATTCAATTTCACATTTATATGCTTTATATTGAAATGAAATATGCTCAAGAATGCAATTTCACAGTGACATTAAACTGTGTACTGTCAACACTCTATCAGAGAGGAAATAAAATTAGGAGAAATATTTTTAAACGCACTATGTTTTGCAGCAAGAACTAGCGAACACTTGAAAAAATGCTTTACAAGTTGTCCCCACTTCAGGAACTTGCATTTCTAGAGAACAACCACAGGGAAAGTAATTGTCAAGAAAATTAAAAAAGAAAAAGGTGGGCAGGATCCCACTGAATTGTGCTGTTCCTTGCTTAGGATCTCTTAGTATGCAAACCTGTGTTAGATTATAAAGCTATTCTTTCTCCTAAGAAGTCCAACATATATTTTGTATTGACATCACAACAAAGTAAACCTACAACAGTATGGAAGACTGACGTAGAGATGATGACGATCTGACTATAGCCAAGGGTGCATAAGCCCTTTTACCTGACTTCACAAAGGGGTGGCTTATTATAATTTCTTTTAGGTGCCTTCTCTTTGTTTTAATTATCAACTTCCTGCTTCAGAGCAAGTGCTAACATTATTCATTTCATTTTTATTGTGCTCTTGCATTCTCTGACAGAGATATAGATAGACAAAAGAATGAAATTTTAAAAAATGCTGTGATGCTGCTCAAATTTTGTAAGCAGCGTTGCTGATACCATAGGATTTCATTTCCCCCCCTTTCATTCACTGTGGCTTTCATTTTTGCCACAGAGACTTCAGAAGCACTTTCAGTAACACCAAAACTAGTACTGGGAGACCAAGAAGGCATCCCAGTACTAGCAGGACTGGCTAGAAAGGGAGACGGAAAAAGGAACATGAGTAAAACGGTGGGGGGGAGCATTCATTTAACTTACAGAGTTACAAGAATTGAGTGAAAAATGAGTACGAACTTTTCAAATGAAGATGGAAGTTAATAAAAATGGTTTTGATGTATACCAGCATAAACAAAACCAGTTTTGATTTTCTGTGTTTTTTCCTTGCCTTTTTACTCATTGCATATTAGAACTTTAATGGTCTTTTTGCACTTTGTTGTTACTAGTAGATTGGTTCATTAGCATCACATGACATCAAAGCAAAAAGAGAAGTTACTTGGCTGCATCCCATTTTCAAAATATCAGTGGTAGCTCACAGGTGAAGTATGGCATGACTTAAGAACCAGTGGATCAGAAAAGAGAGAAAGAAAATATGGAGGGCAATGGGAAATGAGAAGGAAAAGATGATGGAAAAGTAAGGTACAGCTGCAGTCACAGACACACAGCTCACCTCCTCTTGCTGCTAAGTGTTCTTTCTTGAATTCAGGTATTCAGCGCGTGCTTTGAGATTTGCTTGTAGTGACATCATTAAAAACTCTGCTTATTTGTTTCTTAGCGTCTGCTTTGCATGAACTCCTGCATCAGGTTATCTGAGTTTCTGCAAGTGCGGGTTACAGCATCAAACCCAAGAAAACCTCAGGTCAAAGGAGGCATCACACTGACAGATTTTCTTTGCTGATGCAGTGGCTGAGGGGGAACACTGGTGACGGACCGACAGTGCAAAAAAACTGGAGCTATGTGGTGCGTCAGATGAATGTAACACCATTTATTTGAAATGGGCTGACTCTTGTCTTAGCTCACAGAGGAAGTTAATTTTGTGGTTACAGTTTAGTTTTTGTTTGTCTACCTAAGAAGACCTCGATGCATTTTAGTATGATTGACAGGCTCTTCAGGGAAGGCTCTAGGCTATGGCAGTAAAAGGAATTTGAGAAGCTTTGGCAGAACTCTATGTCTGTAAAGCTCCTGGCTGCACTATTTCTGGCTCAAGTTAGTCACTGGTCTTGGTCTTCAGAAAAATGCACCCACACATTAAAAAAAAAAAAAAAATCCAACACCCCTCTGCCCTCCCAACAGGAGAATAAAACAGTAATGAGATGTGAGCAGCAATATTTTTTAAACTTTACAATTATCTAATTTTGACCATGACCTTGATTATTATAAGTAATGAATCAGGCAATAAAATGTCCCATTCTACTCGACTGAACTAAGGAAGGAAAAACGAAAAGCCACAAATTCTCCGAATTTGTTTCAAAATTTAACAATTTGTGTTTTGATTCTTATGATCCCTAAATTAATCAAGAAAATAGTGCCTACAATGTTTAATTGACCTATAGGTCCTCCTGAATTGTAAGGGTGCGTAAGAAAAATACACAGAATATTAACATCTTGTTTTTTCCCCCCAAATGAATTAAAAGGCAAACACTTATGAATCTGTTCAGTTCACTAAAGACTTAGCCAACTGATTTACTCATGTGATTAGAGCAGCCATGTGGAACTACTTGCAGGATGAGGATCAGGGTGCCACTTAGAATATGGGAGAGGCTAAAGTATGACAAATCCTTTATGAGCACAGGGAGGAACCCAGTAGCCCAGCCGGAACACTACAAGGCCAAAAATTACGGAGTGACAACAAACTGCTATGTGTTTGTCCTCTCTTCCCAGGAAGAAAAGAGGACAACTGGGCAGCTGAGAGGTCTGTTATGGTGAGGGATGCAGGGACCCAGAGCAGGTGGGAGCAGCTAAAGCAGTGTAGGGCGATGAGGGGTGAAATGACTGCATTATACCAAAAGATATCACTATAGCCTTTGATATAGGAGCAGACCAGCACCCAGGTCTCTCTTTCAGCTGACAGCCCTGCTCACTAAACCAGTAAGTCATACTTTCTGATCTAGTCAATCTTGAATTACACAAAGCAGTGTGTTTTTAAAGGTTTTGAAGAGTTCTTCCTATTAAAAAACATGTATAACCAACAGGGGATTAGGACCCTCTGATAGGAAAGGAAATGGACTTTTAAATATTACCTGACTGAGCAGGGAATTGAACTGGATCTCTTTCGATAGACAAATCCTGACTGAGGAGAGACTGAGTGAGCTGTCCTTGTTCAACCTGGAGAAGAGAAGGCTTACAGGGGATCTTACTGCAGTTTTGAACTACCCAATGGGAGAGTATGGAGCAGACAGAGCTCGACTCTGCACACATGGTGAAAGGACAAGATACACTAGACACAAGTTGCAACTCAGGCATTCCTATTAGATCTTAGTAAAATTTTGTCACCATCAGGGTAGTCAAACAGTGGAGCAGGTGCTCAGAGAGGTGGGATCTCCATCTTCAGAGATACTCAAAACCCTGCTCAACAATGTCCTGAGCAACTCGATTTAGTTTAAGTCTGCTTTGAGCAGAAGGTTAGAAAAGATGATCTCTAAAGGTCCCTTCTGATCCAAATTATTCTAGGATCCCCATTAAATGTTCTGGTAATAGGGCTTTTTTCATAAAAGGAAGCCATAGGGATTTAAAGGATTACAGATTTGAACACAATCCTCAACTGTGCCCCTTCTCTGGAATAGTCCTACATGTGAGGTGCACAGTCAGAACCAATACAGGATAATACTAGCAAAATTACATACAGTCAAATAATTAAATATGATGACAGATATATATTCTTTTTAGTTATTTATTTCATTTTTTAATATTTTTTTTCTGCCGCATGTACTAAACCACCTTTCTAACTTAAGGAGCAAAGCTTGTGTAAATATTTTTGTCAATAAAACTTTTTCATTAGAGAGCTAGTTATATTCACATTGAACTGTATAATGAGAATGTGATAATTTTCCATGAAAAAAGGCAAATTATATTTTGATTTTCTAATGTGATATTAATAATATACATGTTCTCATTTTAATGAAGATGAAATGTTCCATTTTCCATTGTGTTTGATTTGTATTAATTTCTGCTACATTAATTGTACATAAATGCAAAATGACATTTACATGCTTTCTATTACACTATTTCAACTTTATTGAAATGAAGTATTTGAAGTTTCTGAAGAGATCCTTTCCTGAAATGTATGGTCACAGGAAAATTCCACACCTGACCTTTCCTTTTGCCTGAGGATACTTTTTTCCCCACAAAAAGAAATGTCATTTTCTTAGCTAACTCTATTAGGAACAATAAATGAAAGTTTACACAGAACCTGGACTTTCTCCTTTGTTAGTATATATGCCATTTTACTCATCTGTAGCTAACAAGAATACCTAGGTTCTTTTGTATGCAAATGAATATACATACCTAATTTTGTTTTAAGAGATAAAACTTAAAAGAAACAATTCAGATGAATGAAAGATGTATATGTCATATCAGGCTCACAGAGAGATATATTTCTTTCATAGTATTGTGTAGATGGGTATTAAAGACTCTGCACATGGTACAAGAATACTGTATTTATAACATATTGCTTAAAAGATATATTTTGCATTTGACATTGCAAGTCTTCCCCTTTGCCTCAACAGTTTTTCTTTTTCTTCTTTTCCCCCACCATATTATCATATGATCTGAACAAAGAACTAAACAGACAACACTGGGGCCTACTCAGGAGGAGGTGGCTGTGTGATGTGTAGTGCCAGACAACATGAACATGAAAGCTTTTCACAGAAATACATTCACGACAGATTTTGAAATTCTCTTCCTGAAACTAATTATCATTTTAGAAAAGGCTGGCTAATGATGAAAGAAAACACCTTCTTATCCCATAGCTGTCAGTTTTAAGTAGAATCTCAAACTCCTAGGGGTGGTGTGCACTGTAGGTGCCCAGAATCCCTCTGCTTTCACAAACTAAGACAAGAGGCAGTGTTAAACTGATGCAAATTTGTTCTGGGATGATTTTCACCACACTACATTTTCACCACATTTTCGGAGGTGTTCTCAGCATGAGGTAATACAGAGCTGTATGGCAGATGTATCTATTATGTGGTAGTTTCATCATCCTCTCTGCTCACTAGCCTCTCTCTTTGAGATTTGCTATGATATTCTAAACTCCTTAAGCGTGGCCAGGCAAATGTCTTTCTTTAAAAGTAAATCTGCCACATAAGTGGTTCCTTCCACAAACAGAAAATCCCTAACCCCACAGTGTATCACTACATGAGGCTGACCTGGGTATGGGACAGGTATTTTCTACATGAAATAACTTGTTACTTTCACTATGGGGTTAGAAAGTTTGTCTTGCAAGTCCCAGTGGAGGAAGCAGATTCCCAGATTTCTACGGAGTCTAACAAGTTACTTCTAGGCTTGCATAGGCTCAAGTTAACAGAAAGCCATAGTAACTGTGACAGTTTCAAATATAGGAAATATTTTTCCCTCAAGGTATTTAGGTCTATGCATAGACCTCTCTCTCACTGGACAGAAACTAAGGCATTTGGCTTTATCTGTATAAGGATAAAAAATACATTCAAAATAAATTGTTTAAAGTTCTCCAAAACATTCCTTAAGGGCGTTATCTTTAGCATATTTGCTATTTACATATATGTAAATATATTGTATGTATTGTATATATTATATACATGCATGTACATATGTAAATATATAACTAAGTATCTGTAGTGGTGTAGCACAGAACCAAAAGCAAAGGTTTTGATACGCTTAATCTAATACAACTCATTCATTGGCTTGCTGCTCCCCCGTAACAGAATACAAAACAGTCAAAGGCTTTTTGCTGATGAAAAATTCCATTGTATTAGTACAGATGTTCTGGTAAACAGATAAGCATCCTGACCTAGCTCCTATGTAAGTCCTGCAGTGGGAGGTACTTCTTCAGTTCCTGGGTATATTGCCTTCTATGCAAGACAGCGTTCCTTGCTCATGCTGACTTTGGAACCACAGTCCTGCACTTCCTCACTTGAATAGAGACTTTTTGCCTCTCTGTATCCCAATACAGGCAGCAGCCTGTACAACATAGTTGCCAGTGCTGGTACTGAGCATTCACAAACTCGCATATGATTTTTTCTGCACTACCTACACTCCACCTCCATCACGTACCTTTCACTTTTTCAAGCAATTCCCTCCTTCAAGACTTTTGTAGTTTTCAATACACCTCAACAGTTCAAAATATCTGACTGCATAGGGTTTTAATCAGCCTTTTAGAGCAGTCTATCTTCCTTCTCTTCCACAAGAAGAAATATGTCTCAACAAAAGTCACTGACTAAAAACTCAGAATAGGCAATACTCAGTCATGTAAGAAACAAACTCATTTTTTCCTAGGGGGCTGCTGAAATTGGGCCATCCCCTTAAGGCGGGTAGGATAACTAGTGGGATGCATGAAGATATACCCGGAGCACAGTGTTCCTGGTAGTGCACTAATTTAATAGCGCTCTGTGCTCACTGGGGGAAGGAAGGCACTAAGCAGTGGTTCTTTAGCAGCATGTAGCTCGTAAACCATTCAAGTGCTCTCCCAAGCCTTGGGTATATCATCTAATTGGCAGTGGAAGTGCGGTGGCAGATGGACTGCTGGTAATCCAAAGCCGTGACTCCAGGAGGAAGAGGTCCAGCTGTGACCTTATGAGGCTGATACTATTTGGTCAGTCTAAGATGCAGCTGCACCCTCAATCCAATATTATCCCATGCAGAGGAAGGGGGCTTCTGGTAGAAACTGTCATCTGTCCCCTTTATAAAGAGCTAATGAACTTGTCCAGCCCCTACTCCTCTCCTAGCAGGTATGTGTGTTAGGGTCTTATGTCCTATATTCAATGGCTCATAATAAAGATGTTAATATGAGGCTTGTACGCAAAAGAAGGTTGATTAATCCACTTCAGGGGATCTTTATACCACCGTGGAAAGGGCAGCTGATGATACAGCTGCATACCACGGTGGCTTTAGGTGAGAACATTTCAAATACATATATTTAGATCCCTTCATTTCGAATTCTGGCAAGCTTGAACCTATTAACACCAAACACTTTCTTAATTAAAAGATGTAAGAAAGGTGTCTAGGAAAGCTTCTCTAAATCTTTCTAATACAGTTTCATCTGAAAAAATCAGTGTTATAGCCACAATAACTTTAACATTTGAAAAGAATGTTAATTAATGATTGCATATAATATGGGATTTTCACTTTGCTACCCACAAGCAGTATGATAATCCAAAGACTGAGGAATAAAAATTTTTACATGGAACCGTGCTATGTTTAAGTCTACACCCCTGTCACAGAAAAACAAAGAGAAAATGAATGCCTTGTACTTTTTCTCAAATCTAATTCTGAATTCTGTGAAAACACACTTTTAAAGACAGAAAGACATCTTTTATCCTCAGAAAAGGAAAAATCTGAAACTTCTGAACAGAGCTTGCATGGTAAAATCCCTTTTGAGCAAACAAAGTAAAAGCTATAAATAATGTCATAGTCCTTCCCCTGCTGAAAAGGACCTGGGGGTGCTGGTCAACAGCCAGCGAAACATGAGGCAGCAGTGTGCTCAGGTGGCCAAGAAGGCCAATAACATCCTGGCTTGCATCAGAAATAGTGTGGCCAGCAGGACCAGGGAGGTGATCGTCCCCTTGTACTCGGCACTGGTGAGGCCGCACCTCGAGTACTGTGTTCAGTTTTGGGCCCCTTGCTACAAGAAGGACATCGAGGTGCTGGAGCGTGTCCAAAGAAGGGCAACGAAGCTGGTGAAGGGTCTAGAGCACAAGTCTTATGAGGAGCGGCTGAGGGAGCTGGGGTTGTTTAGTCTGGAGAAGAGGAGACTGAGGGGAGACCTTATTGATTTCTACAGCTACCTGAAAGGAGGCTGTAGCGAGGTGGGGGTCGGTCTCTTCTCCCTAGTAACAAGCGATAGGACGAGAGGAAAGGGACTCAAGCTGCGCCAGGGGAGGTTTAGGTTGGATATTAGGAAAAACTTCTTCACTGAAAAGGTAGTCAGGCACTGGCTGCCCAGGGAAGTGGTTGAGTCTCCATCCCTGGAGGTATTTAAAAGACATGTAGATGTGGTGCTCGAGGACATGGTTTAGTGGTGGACTTGGCAGTGCTAGGTTAATGGTCGGACTCGATGATCTTAAGAGTCTTTTCCAATCTTAATGATTCTATGATTCTATGAAGTCATCCATTACAAGAATACTTCATGTATTAACATGAGCTGCTAGGCACTGTGCTGTTCTTCAGAAGGCAACAACTCCAAACAACTAAAATACTACTGCATTATTAAAAATATCAGTCAGTTGGAATTTGCAATTTTAACAGTAATGTTCTTACAATACACAGCCCAGTACTTCGAATATATTGGAATATTACAGTTTACAGTAGCGATGTAATACAGTAAGTATACTGAGTTTTATAGAGATACACAGACCTGTCTGTCGTGCTGCAGGGAGGCAGCATTGAAATCAGAAACAGAACTAACAGGCTTTTGTGTTGAAAATAACAAACTATTCTTTTGCACTCCTCTAATAATAACAAACAAGGATGAAGTTTCTAAGATATAATGTGGTAGTGCTAAAATTAACTCTCCAACTATTTATTTACAGAGAAAGGATGTAAACTGTGACAGCTGCAAGGAAAACTGCTCTTTCTTTATTTAAAAAAAAAACAAAACAAACAAAAAAACCAGAATTTTATAATGAAGAAAGCAGTACCTCTGTAGCAAAACCGAAGAGAGTTCCACAAAAATGATTCTGCACCTCTTAAGAATTTAATGGTTAATAATATCCTTTCTATGAGTTTATTGAATAATATAGCTAGCACAGAATTCTTTGTTAAAGCTCTACATGAGTTGGGAGATGCTACTTGAGAAGGAGTGTCTTAATGCCTGTAACAAACTATAGGTTAGGTCAGGAGACAGGTCTGGGTAGGATTCCCATTAACAGAAATTAGAGGGAAAGGCTAGCAGGGTACTAACTTGCAAGACATCACTGCCAGTCCATAACATTTGGCAATATGTGGATATTTTATCCTCCTAGAGAAACTGCTGAAATATTTTTGTGCACTTAAAGAAAAAATGCAGTGAGTAGGAATTCTTCTAAAACAGTACAGCATTTACTGAGGAACAGGTTCTTTTAATGTTTTGGCACAATTGTTGGTATATTTTCTACTGAATTAGGGTAAGTAATCCATAATATATTCATTATGGCTATTTAACTATACAAAAGCACCTGAAAAAAATCTATGGTGTTGTGATTGTTTTGTAAAGCTAAAGAAATACGAATGCACAACTACAAATAGATCACATTCATAAACTAGAACATGGCAATTTCTCTTTAACATACTGTTTGCTTCAAATTATAACAATTTTAAGATCAGATGTCAAACAAATGTTTTGACTAGATTGACACTTCCTAGCCTATCTAGACAACTTGTTAAAAAGGTGTATCTTTCAAAGGAAACTACAAGACTCCTTACAGTTGACTTCAGTGGAGAGTTAAGTGAATGAGGACTTCAGAATGGTGCATTCCACTTCTGCCCTTGGAGAAAGGAGTGCTGCCTCTTCCAAGGAGCTAACGGGCTTCCCTTTGCTAACTTTTACTTTTGCGAGACCAAATGTAAAAACAGGATCTCTAGTACGTCCATTAAACTGAGTCACTGAGTAAACTTACTTAGTAATGGAATCCTCTTAATGCCCAGTGCTAAGCTCTAAGTGCTGCACCACGGGTACTTACAAGAGCTTTATACTGAACCGCAAGTCACTGCATGGAGTGACACTACCCTCCATCGGGCAGTAATTTTGAACAGTCACTAGTGACCTTTAAGCTTACAAACACTGGATAAAAAATAGTATTGTGCTAGTTTCTTCAACAGAAGGAAATAAGTAACTTGAAAACAGATGAGTGGACATGGGTGCAATTCATTAGGGACACGTTCACTATTTAAACAGTGTCTTCCTTCAAAACACTGTAACACTATAAATAACTGTAACTAAATAAGAGTGGGCAATGACATTGTAATAATATTTTGACATAGGTGAATTACAGGTGAGGAGACTCTAGTTGACTTCAGATGGTAACAAGAAGCTAGATAAACAAGGGTTTTCCCCAAATCCAGGCTCAGAAGTGCAGGCTGAAGGAGATACGTGGGCACCTGGTTCGGACAGTTGGACATGAGTTTAGGTAGAATTTTAAATGGCAATAGAAAAGTATTTCCTCTACTATGACAGCTGATTTCAGAAATTAGGCAAAGTTTCTCAATTACTGCCATTTGCAGGTAAAACTGAAAAAAATGGCTTACTCTGCCAGAAGCAGACGGAAATGCTTGCATAATTTGGAATATCTTCTTTACATACCAAAATAGCATATGGATAGGAATGGATTAATATCGTGGCCTGCATCTGATAAGGACATCTTATCTCCCCTCTGCAGTCCCAGGCCGAGTTTGTCTCTGTCACTTCTTTAATTTTTTTTTTCACTCTACAAAGTTCGTGTTCCTACACAATGTAAGACTCATGCTATTCTTCCACTTTATTAATATTGCTCCTTTCACCTGAGGAATTTTAAATATTTCATGGAGTTTTACTAATTAAAACTTACATCACTCTCTGTGAAATATGTATGGTAAGGGGACAGACAGAAACCACTTCACTCATCAGTAAAATAGATCTTGGAAGGAAGTTAGCAGTAGGCTGACAGCACTGTTACTCTTTACACAGAAGATGGAGAAGACTATTGCATTTGGCCGACAGATGAAAGGATTCAGTAGGATGAATGTTATTGCCTAAATGGAGGGTTGGTCCAGAAAATGGAAGCTTTGCATTTTCAAACAAATTTATTCATGAGCAGTACAACTAATGGATTTGAGCTTTCTATGGATTAACGTCCCGTGTTCCTAAGTACTGTGTTCCCAGCTCTCCTTTGGGTCCCCAGCACCTGCTCCCCAGTATTTCCCAGCTACCTCTCCTATCTGTATAACTAACTAAGTAGCACTAGTTGCTAAACAGCAACAAGGCTAAAAATAGGATGAAATTTTAAGTGTCTCCAAATATCGGTAACTTCCCCTTTTAAGATGATCCAACAGATGGGGAGAGTGGGCCTCCGCACTGCAACGGGACAGTGATTCAAAACAAACTTGTGGCTTTCGACTTAGATAAGAATTTAAAGAGAAGTTCAAATATAACTTAAGCTTGATTTAGGATTATATCTAAAAGTACTGAACTTCAAGCAATCATGTAGTGACAAGGCTTATGGAAGTTATGGACCACTCTCACTGACAAACTGGGAACTAATCATGTCTTGCTGTATTTATTGTTTTATCCCCTCCGTCCAGTTTCCCTCTCTTAACTTACCTTGCCCATCTATTATGTTTGGTGTTCTGGATTTCAGGTTCAGCAGTGCCGAGACTTTCACTGATTAGGTGTTTGAACACCTAATGTGAAAGTGTGATGTGGAATAGCTTGAGTGAGGGCTTTAGATTTTTTTTTTTACTACAAATTTTAAATTAAATAACAACAGGCAAAAATATCACAATAGACTATGAGGTAAACTCAGTGCCCTGTGGAGGTCCTCATCTCTCTTCAATGTCTTAAAATGGAAGCCAGTAGTAGTAATATCTTGTAGTATGTATATTTACTTAGGATTTAAATTAGATGGAAATAATCTGACCCTAGTGACTTTAGTAGGACATAATCTGGTAAACAAAATCATAGAATAATAGAATCATAGAACCATTTAGGTTGGAAAAGACCTTTAACATCATAGAGTCCAACTGTAAACCTAACACTGCCAAGTCCACCACTAAACCATGTTCCTAAGCACCACATCTACCCGTCTTTTAAATACCTCCAGGGACGGGGACTCAACCACTTCCCTGGGTAAGTACACAGCATATTGCAGGGAAAGACAAGAATCTGACAAAAACACCCCCCCCCCCCCCCCCAAATGAGTGTGTCATTAGTTCTAAGAAGGATGTGAAAAGAAAAGGGAAAAAACCCCAAACATGTAGAAGTATGTGAGAACTCTCGAATCCCGCAGTTACTTCAGGCCTGAGTCTCTGAGATGCCAAGTATTTGGCAAAATCGAACATGTTTTAAGTTTTCCTAGTCAGGGGCACACTAATGCATCAGCTCTTAAAGGCTAAAAGTAGTTTGGGGCTAAAAATGGTTTGGAGCACAGAGAGACATATTAATTATATTTTTATTTCGGCACTGGCCACAACACTTTTCCTTTAACTGCCAAATAAACCTCCATAACTGGCTTAGTTGCACATGCCATACTAGTGTTTCCCTGCTATTAAACCAGGTCCTAAGAAACAGGCAGGGCAACTCTTGGTAATTGTATTCAAAGGACTATTTTGCATGCATAACCACATCTGAAACATTTTGATCTGCTTCTTGGAAATAATGCATTTTATTACTTGCAGGTACTGCCAACACCACACAAGTCGAGTCATTAAGAAGCAGGAGGTAAAAATAAAAAAAAGAAACTGCTCAGTTTCTTCTTCACTGTGTGCCATCATCACACTGTCTTTCTACTGGTTTCAGAAAGAAAAAGAAGGGGTGTAATGGTTAATCCATTGTTTATTCAAAACCACCAACAGAAGTTAATAGACAGTTATAAACTAATTGAGTGCGTCTGTAGTGCTATCTCCTCATTCATCTCGCTTATTCAATTTAGCTCTGTTAGTGTTCCATATGGTACAGTGCCCCTGCTGCTAGGAACAGTCATTCATTGCAAAAAAACCCCTGTAACAACAGGAAGCTAATAGTTTAACTGTTCCTCTAAATTTGTTTGACAAAACTGACATTTAGTACGCCACATCACGTTGTCAGTAATCTGCAATTTACCCTTAGGCAGGCAGTGGATGCTCATTTTATTTACCTCTCGTAGTTAAAAGCGTAATTAATATTCCACTCTGAAACAAAGATTAGAGATTTGACAAACATTGCAATTTAAATTCTCCATTATAGCAAACAGTAAAATCAAACATCTTTCACACACCCCATTGCATAAAGGACACGTGTAGCTGTAATTTAACTTTTTAGTTTTTAATACCACAAACTAATTTCTGCTGTCAATTTAATGAGGTGGAAAACACAAATCTTGTTGCTCTCTGTGTGCAGAGGCTGGGACAGTCAGACTGCAGAGAGCTTGAATCAGTTTGCTTCACAACGTTTCAGTCAAAATCCCCAGGTCATTGTGAGTTTAAAAAATAAAAAAGTCTAGAAAAAGAAAAGTCTTGAAGACTTTGTTTAACAAAAGGCTTCAAGAAACAAATACTTCAGGAACAAAAATACTGGAACACCACAGCAGTTTTCTGAATTGCTGCAGCATTGCTGAAAAACTCCACTAATGGCGGTCGGGGCTGTAACTCCGCGGTAGCGCCACCCGGAGCACAAAGCCCAGCTAAACTCTCCAAAGATTGGGTAAGGAGGGGATGTTCCCCTTCTCAGTGTTTGACCTCCCTCATCCTGCTTTACACCCAGTCGAGGTTAGGCAGTCATTCAAATCATTTAATCATGGGCTTAAGGCAGAAGCAGTTTGCAGCGACTCCTGGCCCGGGTCAGCCGTCAGGCTGAAGGCAGGGGCTTGGCTGGCATCGTCTCTGCCCCTTTCCCAGTCCCTTTGAGGCCAGGCTGGCACAGTCCTCCTCCTCATGCTCCTTCGACCTTCGCTCCACGCCCACAGATTTTACACGTACAGCAAATGCAAAAACAATTGCAGTGCTTTCTACTCATAGTAGTTATGCTCTGTGTAGAAGTCCCATAGCAGGCTGCTCGGTGGCGTCTGCGTTACAACTGATTTATTGTGCCAGATTCTATGACAACAGGGCATGTTATCAAACTGGCAAAGTAGGGGGAGCTCTCAGAGAAATAAATGACTGCGGTTTTAACTCATGCTAATTTCAATTGGAATTCTAGCTCCATAAATTCTGTGTGACTGATTAAAATTATTAACATGTAGAACACCTTTAGGCAACCACACTGGCTCATTAAACATGGAAGCCTAGAATTATCTCCACTGTAACAAATGTGTGTGCAAATGTGTGTGTTTGAGAGACATACACCAGGAATTTTTAATTGTTTTTGAGGAGATTTTCTTCATGGAAACACTGATAATGCAAAAAAAAAAAAAAAAAAGAAAGAAAAAGAAAGCATAAACTCAACAAAGAGGCTGCTGTTACTCTCTTCTCAATCCATCCTATGTAGTAACCCACTGACTCCTGACTCCTTCACAAGACTTCATTAGTCACTGCCAACTTCAATCTGCTTCAGTTATTTTGCATTCAGCTCTCAAAGGAAAAGCACTTTCCCCACTGATCACAGGCTAAACTAAACTGGCTCATTTTATAATGCATCAAGCTAACATGTCCTGAATCACACTAGCAACACAAACCAGGAAAAGAATCTCTGAATATATCTAACCCTGCCACAATACTAAATAAGAGAGATGCAGATTTCTAAAACTGGGTCTCCAAAGCAGGAATTCAAGTTTTAGATGCAGGGAGGTTAGTGTAAGCACATTATTTCTCTCTTAAATGTCAGAGGATATTTTCTCTTGCATAATGAATGTCTGCATATAAAAAAATTTTAATAGTAGTAGTATACTTTAAAAGAGTGGTGTTGATGTACAGTCTGAGATTCTGTGAACAAATGATTTGAATGTCCCTGTTAAGAGCAAATATTTGAAAAGGTTATAGCAATTGAATGAAAGTTATTTAGATTTTTATTTTATTCAAAATGAGATGCAGGTTATGAAAATGTATAAATCAGGAGATAAGCAGCAGAGCCACAAAGGTCAGAATCACAGCTGTTGTTAAAAGGAACCTCATTAATCATAACGTAAGAATTGCCATATTGGATTAGACCTGAGCCCAACTGGTCTTATATCCTCTTTCTGTGAAGTTTGGGATGTTTTATGGAAAGTATAACAGATACCATAAAAGGCAGATGTGGAAAAAACTGTTTCCAATCCCCTAATGGCAAGAGATTGCTCTAAATTTTGAAATATCAAGTTTTACATGTCTTCCAAAATGCTTTTTAGCAGTATTTGCACCTGAATTTTAACAATTTTACCTCTGCATATTCTTCAAATCCAGAGATGTCCAGTTCATGTTTGAATCTTACTATAATCTTAGCCCAAGCAGCACCTGGTGACAATCAGTTTCATTGTCTAATTATGCATTATATTAAATTTTTTCCTTCTATTTTAAATGCAAGTTAATTAAAACACTTGTTCCCTTTATGCTTGTATTAGCTGACTTATGGAGAATAAAAATTCCTGGTACAAGCCACAATTTATTAATTTGTTTACTTTTACTGTGCCTATTTTTATCTTTTTCCTTAAATGATCAGTGCCCAATCTTTCAATCCCTGCTCATGTACCTTTTTCTGTCTGTAATTATATTCTATGCCTGACTGAAATCTCTCTCCCCCTTCAATATTCTTTTCTGGATGAAGATTGATCAAATTAAGAGCACTTTTAGAGTTCTACAACTCTAATGCACATTTGCCCCTTCTAGGTTGAATTCTTATACTATTTTATTGCAGCTTGAATTCCTCCACTTTGTTATGAGATTGATTGCAGTGCAGACTCTTGAGAAGCTGGCTGAAAGCCTTTTGTGTTTCTGAACTGGTCTAACAACAAGGGCTGGATTTTGTAAGAGCAAATTAAGAAACTTGCACAACAGGAGAACATATTTCTTTCCAAATTCTAAGTAGCAATGCTTGACTTGACACTGTTAACTTTTCCAGGTAAATGGAAAGCCAAGATGGCCTTCAAGGAAAATCAAAGGGGCAAAAGCACACGATGGTAGCCCTCACATGTAATTAGTGTGCTCCATTGGCTCAGCATTACCGCAGCAAGAAGAGGCAGGGACTTCTTCCCTTGGGAGGTCTAGAATGACATGAAATCCATTCCATCCTCGGGGCACCAAATTTTCCATAGACAGGGGAAAATGGGAAAGCCAGACCTTCATTTGAAAACCTAATAAACATACAGGGAACACTCACAGTTTTCTCACTTGTGTCAAAACTGAAGTCCCTAAGTGTCAGGGGCTTGTAAAAATCTGTTTTATATCTGCGGTGGACATGGAGATCACAAGGTTTTCTGTAAACTATTGAGAGCTACTTTTGTCTGTTTGCCATCTGAATCTGCCACCGGGTCAGGCTAGAAGGCTTCATATATGAAGACTACCAATGTTCTCATTAGTCTCTTTGGGAATACTGTTGTGAGGTTTGCTCTGTATCACAAAAATCACCTGCAATTATTTTGCCTGGGCTTTGCATGGCTCTCCCTCTCCATAAACTTCCTCCCTCTGATCATGCTACAACAGGCTAGAGAAACCAACACAGGTTGTTTTACTCAGTCAGGACTTTTATGTAGCTTCATGAGAAGGAGAAAAAACACACTGGACGCACTTACCAGTTGTTTTTCCCCTCGCCCTACTTTTAAGAGAGAAATTAAATATACAACAATTGCTGTGGCAACAGAACAGCAATAATGAAATCCTTGGCATTTTCATGCTCTTCTAAGTGACACGCTCTAATTGAGAGACCTTTAACTTCTGTGAGAATGGTCTTCAGAAGAGACAAAGGCAACTGTGAATAAAACATCCAGTTTGAAGGTTCCACTTGAAACGCTCCTATCTTTGAACGATGGCGAAGGTTCGTTTTGACATTTGAACTCTAAATGCTGAGATGAAATTTATGAAGAACAGTCTGGTGGATTCTAATTAACACAAAGTTCTTTTTTTGCCTAATTTAAACAGCATTAACAAAAGCATGGCTTATTTCCTGAGGCATTCAAGAAGTTCTTGACTCTACCCGTGCCACTCTTTTGAGGTACAATCAACAGAAATCACAGGAGTTTGAGAAAGTATAGAATTCCTACGGATAGTGTCTTTTTTAGCTTAATCTGTGGGAATCTACCATCAAAACATTCAGCTTGCTTTCTAACTGTGAGCCGTTGCAAGTGTTTTGCTAAAACTGACAAAACTAACTTAGATTTCTTATCTTTTGCCATAAAGCTTCTTCTCAAAGAAATGCAATTTTCCCAACAAGGAAAATGTCACCTAATATAAACTCCACTTAGGAAACTGAGGTTCATTATACACCTTAAAATGAGACTGTATCATATTATACAGAGTATGCCAACATTATGTCCACAGATGACTAGGTAGGCAATTAAATATGAAAGCCAACTGAATAAGCAGAGGAATTCATTTTTGGCAGTCTAGATCACAGTTAAAAATGTCTTTTTTCTGATGTGTCAAATTATTTTCATACGTATGTATAATACACATCGGTGTACATGCATCTTTCTGCGTTACCAGGCTAATGGTACAGGACAATATAATATAACAAGACTTTCTATATTTCTGTTATATATCCTCTTAACCAACCTTTTCCAACTATAAACTCACATTATATGCAAATAGACAGTTAACTGACTTTACCATTATATATTTAATTTGATGATGCTTAGGGCTTCTTTTTAAAATCTTTCCCAGTGGAACTAATTCATGCCATAAACTTAAACATGCTCTAGGACATTACTGTATTGTAAATTGTTTTTTCCTTCACAAAAGTCTATTAAAAATTGTGAATCTGCTCTGCCATTGACATTTGGGGATAATGAGTGAAAATCTTGCATTGGTAACTAAGTAGGTGAGTGGGAGCTATGTGTGTAAATACTTGACACATCTCTGGAGTCTGTACCTCAAATCCTTTATGAGAAAATTTGCTTTTATAATAGCTATAGTTTATTGAACTTTCCTTACAATACTGAATTATTTATCAGCCCACTTATCAATTCTTTTAGAATTTTTAGGAACTGAACAACAGTCTCCACACGATCTCTCATATTCCATTTTAGAACAGATGATTTACAAATCTAAAGTCCTGGTGTGAAATGCTCAGAAAGCTCTGAAGGGAGCGTTTATATTCCAGCAAGGCTAATTTAGACATTTATCATTGCAACAGATAAGTCACAAGTACTTATTTATTGTTCAGAAATTTTAGAAGCTCTATGATTTAATTGGTTGTATCTCAAAAGAATGGCAGAATCAGAGCCATGGTATTATTTTAACACTTTCAGAGCTGATTTGTGTCCGTTCAGATGTAAACAAAAATTTCCTATTGATTTGTTGTGAACGTGCAGTTGTACTGTACATCCGTTCACTGCTTTATCCCGAGAAGGGTGTGGACCGAAGCTGTGCTGATTGGATTGGACACAGATTTGCTGTAAAGAGTGACACAGATAAAGTTTTTCATCAGAGGCCTCTTCTAGTGCAAATACATTTTTCTTTTATCTCTAGGTATTTCTAAAGTTTCTGGGATTTTGTAGTTTTTTAAGGTGCCTGGCAGCTAGTTGAAAGCTGGAAAATTTGCAAAAAAGCTCTTGCCAGTAAAGTCCTATTCTTGTATGCTGTGTTTAGGTTGTGTATACACTGCGTGAATGTTTGTATGTCTGTGATGGATGAATCATTAGGTAGATAAAGCTAACTGAATAGTATAGAACTGTTGCATTGAAAAATTTAATTTTGCTTGTTTCAGGTAGTACCAAAATGTATTTCCTTGACAAAAGACTACGACTGTGATGATTTGGTATATAAGGCTCTTACCAAATTTCAGTCTTCAGTGGATGCTGTATCTCAGTTCTCTAAATGCTACAACACTTGCAGAATTTGAGAACACTCATTGTATTTTGCTGTTTTGGCTAGAATGCTTATCTAATTGACAAGCAAATTAACTAAACTGTAATCATTTAACTGGGCAATATTTGGGTCAATAACAGCAGAGAAACCACTCCATAAAAGCAGCAGTAAAGTTACAAGCAGTACAGGTACAAGCAACCTCAGAAATTAGATATTTTTTGAAGTTTTCATATAATCTTTTTGAATACCGTGGCTATCTCCATTACTAGACCTGAGCATTACAGATCACAAAGAACTGAGGGAATTCAAAGGAATAAAAGTAACTTAGGATGAAACAATGTTGAAAAGAATAAATCAGCATACATGGAATAACAGGTTGAAGACGATGTATAGATATGGAACTTCCAACCCAATCACTGCTCTGAATCAAGTGCAAATACAGCTTCAGACAAGTTTTAAGTGAACTACAGAAGACTGACCTTTCTCACCACAATACCTTCCATTTGGCACACCTCACTGATGCAGACACTAGGCTGAGAGCCATCTCCTTTCATCTCTGAATCTTCCTTTCCCTCCTTCCTCCCCTCCAGCCCCCGCCCCCAGAAAACTGTTACTGACATCAAGGTATGCTCGTTCCTTTTTTCCACCGTTTTGTAGTCTGTAAGCAGCCATTGTGCTTTCAAAACTAATCTTCTTTCTATTTATATATCAATAAAAAAAGCCTAGACTGCAGCATTTCACTAAACAACTTCAGGGATTTGAAAAAGAAAACAAGCCTATTTCGTTTCAAAATGTCAAGATTCAATTCACCCTACCATGCTATTCAGCCCACACAAAGAAGGGATAAAATGTATCCCAAAGTGTAGTGAGTGACTACCAATCAAAAAATGTCACATTTAGGCAGCTATTGATAAACCTCTGGGAAGAACAGGAAGAAGTGGGTACTAACGACAACAATTATACACATACCCACCCTGAGACGGGGAGAAAAAATGTGATAATTGAGACTGTAATCTGTGTATCTAGAATAAATATTAACTGACACTAAAGCAACAGAAATGAGTTCACTATTGTCTCTGTTAGGCATCCACAACAGAGAGATAGCATTTGTCTGTGTTCTGTTCCTTCAAAAGTAGCAATGGCAGTTTAAGTAAGTAGAGAGACTGTTTGAAGGTTTTTGAAGGTTTTTTTCCCCCCTCTTTTCTTCTATCTTGGAAGAGTGCCTCTATTCCAAAGACATGATTGCAAAATAATCTGAGGAGGATACTTTTAACTTCAATAGCAGCCACTAGAATTCCTCTGTGTCTTTTTTCTCCAATTTTCATGACAGTATGTTTACTAGGAACAAATCCATAGACCTAAGCCAAGAAAGAATAAATCACTCCTAGGTATGAAGGTTGGGCTTGAAAGCACAATTTTTAACAGTCTGCAAGGAACTAAACATGGAAGGACTGCCTCTCAGCCATTGACGCTATGTTCTACGTAATTTGGAATATTTAATTAGCTGCTTATTTATCACATCAACAATGCTAGCAGAAACCTCTGCTGCTTTAATGCAAAGATATTTTGATCGCACAACATGTTTTCAGTGCATATACTGTACCACTCGGGGATCTATTCTATTCTTGCTTGCATTGTGTTGTAATGACTTCAGGCAGTTCAAAGGAGTAATCTAAAAACTGCAAAGCACACACAGAGATGCACGATTATTTTCTGCTGTCAAAATATCTACCTTTTACTTAGGTTTAGATTAGCACAAGATTGTTTGTACAGCCAAGAGAAACAGAAGAGACTATCTGGAAGAAGACTGCATGTCAGCTAAATTAACAAAGAGGGAATCAGTGCAACTTGCTTCCATGAACCAGTTATGCCTTATTCTCCTCATCGCTGTGAAATCTTCTTGTTCGAGTAAAGACCTGGGGCTGCATGAACAGTGATTATAGCCCCCGAGAAGCCAGGGATCAAAGGACAACACTGCGAAGCAGCATACCATGCCACCTCTTGGTCTCCTAGCTAGCAATTAATATGCATACTATGCGTTGCTAAAGATCGTGTACTTTCTACTATTAAACTCCACCATCCCCTCTCCAGTGTTTTTGTCCTCAAGGTCCCCAGTTCACCCTCATTTTCCAGGCCTTCAATATATTTATGCTGCTTTCTAACTCATCAGTAAACTTCAGAAAAGATCAATCTTTAGACCAACACTTAAGAAGCTCCTATGTCAAAAAGGAGGTTTTGCCACTAATATAACCAACCCCTGCCAACTCTCCTTTGACCACTTTCTTATGTGTCCTACAATTTCTGTAATAATTGCCATCTTGCCTAGTTTAACTAATACACATCCAAACTGCACTGCACCTGTTGTCTTACTGAATTCCACACAGACTGACCAACTACATTCCTGCTGTGTAGATCATTTATATTATTATACAAAAATATCCTATTAATTTGGCATGATCTACCTTGGTAAATCTATTTTCACATGATCCTATTTATATTTAATCTCATTTCCAAATTATTTTCTTCAAAAAATGTTATAAAGCCTTGAATAAAAGTAAGATTACCTGAGACAATAGTTGCCCATGTAGTTTTTTTTCTTGAAGATGGGCACTACATTCAATATTCTCCAGTCACACAGAACCACTCTGACTCAATAGCTCTAACAAAGATTTTTGCTAGCGGGCCTGTCATTTCATCTGACAGTTCTTTCGGAATTTGAGAAGGTGGATCATTTGCTTCCTCCAACTTGGGTGCGTCGTGAGTTTTGAGTTTCACTTCCACCTTACAGGGGTAATTTCCATTTCTATACCTTCATTCATGTCAGTTATTCTTCCTGACAGGCATTTATCCCCACGTTAACCACGATCATAAGATATAAACATAGCCTTAATTCAAGAAACCCCTTTCAGCATGGAGACCAGGAAGAAACAGCGTAAGAAGGCTAAATCCTGAACAGAGAACAGATATTATGTCAAATGGCTTAAATGATTATACTCACACCTTTGATGATTTGCTTGGTGGGTTATGTAATAACTGAACCTTATGGTAATAACCTCAACTCGGAGCTAAAGGAAATTATTTTTGAAGAATACTAATTGTGTTGATTTTGTGGTTTCAATCATCCCTTGGTCTGAGTACTGCTAAGAAGCAAAGAAAATATATTTCCACTGGTGCTCTGATGTAAAATATCACATTCTCCTGTTTCAGAGAGGCACGGAAAGCCTGACTTGTCCCAGGACATGCAGAAAGATTTTGGCAGCGCCAGAAATTTTAACACCACCTTGGGACGCAATTTGAAAATAATTCTTCCTTCCTATTCTAAGTCCTATAATTTGGTACAAGGTTACACACTCCTAATATCAAGAATTTCTGGTACAAGCTAAGAGCACATTAAATGGAAATAACAGAGGAGGTAAAAGACCTGGGTGTATTATTTATTGCAATATTATTACAAGCTGTCAATATGATGCAGCCTTAAATAAGGAAATCCAGTTCTAGGCTGTAACAGGACAGACATTTCCAGAGATAGAGAAGTATTAATGCCAGGGTACGAGGCACTGGCAAGATCTCACCTGGACTCCTCCAGATCGTCAAAAAAACCTCCCTCAAATTGGATCAGATACAAAGAAGGGCTTCTGGGTTATCTAGAATGGAGACCTCATTTAACAGAGGAGAATTTTCAAAAAGCACAAATGAGGACATGAATTCCACATAGGACACATACAGATATGTGGATGGACACATGAAGACCACCTATAGCTAGGAAGAACTATATGTCTGCCTTTGTCAACTAATAGCTTGGAGATAAAAAGAACCACATAAATTAGAGGCCAATGCTGGCACTAGAAAAATTGTCTATAAACTATATGTGCTGGAAGTAGTGAAACATGGACCAAAGTAGTCAATGTATGGACCAACCTTCAAAACAGAGGAAGCTTTAAAGTAAGTATAAATTGATTAAAGTAATTTTATGATATTATTACTAAGAAAGTGATTAGATTTGATGAGCCTTCTAGTCTGAGGTTCCTACATTATTAGAAATTCATGTGCTGTGATAATTAAAATACCAGGGCAAAATTTTCATGCATGACATTGCACATGTAGTTTTGTACTGATTTATGCAACTTGGCAAAGTAAGATATCCATATCGAGATGTAAGGAGCAATTTCCTGTACACAAAATTTTTGTGGCTGGATAAATTGTATGTTTATCTGTTGGAACTGGAATGGGGACCACTATTTGGCTATTAAGCAACCATGCAAATCTGGTGTATTTTAACTAAGTTTTTACACTCCTACAAGTTATTTTTGACAGTTCAGTCAGAAAAAAAAAACATCCAAGATGGGCCAGACCTTGCTACCACATAACTAATAAAAAGACAGTCAAATAAAAAGAAGGTAGAATATAGGTAACATGCTAAACCTTTAGCTTGTGACTTAGATTTCACTCATTGTCAATAAATTTTACAGCTGAATTCAAGTAAAACTAGAAACTAAGTGAAGAGTGTTTGGGTTAAACAGAGCTGCCCATCTTGATGAAGTGGAGTATCTTTATGAAGCATGGGCAGATGCTACCTACAGTTCTACCTTGTTACTTGCCTTGCCTGATTTATTCCAAACAGAAGACTTGTACTAAGAACTTAGTGAGTACAACCGTCTGTGACAGATTTCAGCAGAAACATGGCTGATTTGTAGACAGACATGCAGTCCTAAAGACAGTAGCAGACACAAACAAGGTATGAGTTGAGCAATGCTGATCACACGTAAGGTTTGAATTCAGTTCAGTTTGCTCCATAAGGAGGTACTTTAATGTGGTAAATCACTGGACATGTTCTGTACCCCTGCATCTCATAAATGGCTTGCCTGAAAGGTCAGGACAAGAGTCTCTGTTCTTAGAATAGATCATATTGTATTGTATTAGAATATGATCTAGTATATTATTATTTTTTAAAAAAAATCTTTCCCCCTCATTAAGTGCCTAAGGCTGAGAACTGCAGATTTACAATCATCCCTGACTTCTAGTGAGAGATATATACCCTCAGCTCTCTTGCAGTGCTGCTGCCTGAGACAGTGAGTGAGGGGAGTTTGGTGATTGAGTAATACTGTAAAATGGCAACCCACAACTGAATCCAGCTGGAAAGGAACTGAGTGAAGCTCAAAAACGTGCGTACTAAAGCTGAATCTTTGGTGTTTGGTTCTACTTTCTGAGTGTTATGCCTGTATTGAAGGGCTAAAGTGGATTTGGGATGCATACAAAGATGTGATTTAGGCCTTTTATTATGAGGCTGGCTATTTTTTCCCAGGAATGAAGGAGAAAGTTCTCTTCTTACTCTTCAGGAGTAGATTGGGATGATATTAGAAACAGAACAGACTTGTATTTCCATTGCCTTTGCAGTGGACAAAGAGAATCACAGCTAAGGCTGCTCGTAAAGGCTTTACCTCTAAGATATCTCACTCAGAACAGTTGGATCAATACATTCTGGCTGTATTTTTCTGCTTTAGCAGTGGAAAACAGACATAAAATTGACTTAACTGGATAGTTAAGTCCAGTTCACGATTGGTTTGAATCTCCAAACTATCCCAAAGCAGTTGGAGTGTACTAGTGAATCTGGCCTTTGCAGTTTTATTTTGTCTTTAACAGCAGCATTCTCATGAGGTTCTCCTACGTTTAAAGTATATTAATTTTTAACCTCAAGTCTGTCTTAAAGTATTTTGGGGGAAATATATGACGTCGAATTGGATTTTGAGATTTTTCAAAAAATAAAACCCCCCAAATAAAATGAAATTTCTCCTATGAAGTCTTTTTTTCCCAGTAAAGTTACAGTCCATATTTTAAATAGTTAATAGGTACACAAGGTATCTTATTTTTTCACTTTATTATTTTCATTTTTTTTCATCCCTTTACACCAACTGGAGTAGCAAGCAGCTATTTTTTCCAGATTCTGCAGTTTAATGCTGAACAAAATATCAAGTGCTGGGTTATGAAGTCTGGGCACTCAGATATAAAATGGAAAATGGGTTCTCATATGTGTAATTAAAGAGATGGTAAAAAATATCCCTTAATAGATGATTTCTTTTAAAAGTTACTTGTGTATTTTATTTTAAATATGGCAATTTTCAAAGGTCAACGCACATTGGTCTTTATTAAGTTTATAGCAACTGGGGGCAAACTGCAGAGGCAGGTCAAGATGCAGGAAATCTGCAGCACAGTCTGGATGAAAAAATCTTGTGAGATGTCTGCTTACATAATGTATTGCCATGCAAGGGTCATTTGCAAATTAAAAGCATGAAAATGCTGATGCTACTCAAAACTGTATTAGCAGAATCACAAGACAGCATGTGGCCTGATTAATCTTATGAACTCGGCATTAACATATTACTAGATCACAATGTAGATAACACATTTATGAGCATATCAACATCCAATGCAGAGTAAAATATGCCCTGGAGCACCTTTGAGTGTAATTTTCTTCTACAAATAAAAACAAAGGCTTCAGAGCAATGGCCAGTAGCACCTTCAGGCTCAACAAGAAATAATGTGGTCATATTATTATCAGTTGCCACAAATGGCTGCTTCAAAAGTCTATCTCCAGTTTCAGATTAAGTCTATCACTACAAAGTTTAAAAAAGAGGAATGTATATACAAGGATTTATTTTCTATACAATCCCCTCTCAAGACATATGGAATTCAACACTTATCATGTACAAATTTGTTGTTATTTTAATGCATCAAGTTGGAAGGCAAGAGTGGAACACCTTGCATTTATTTCTGTGTGCTAGTGGTATGTAGTTAAACAATAAGGAAAGCATGCCAATATATACATGTACTACTTAAATGATCGTTATGCTCTAAAATAAACAAACAATAAAAACATCTTGCTTGCCATGGTTGAATCGAGTGATTTCTAACGTTGCCTATGGGATCGGTAGTGCCTAATATTACTTTCCGACTTTACTGTGGGCATCACTGAAATATTGAGAAGATGGGTAACAGTATCAAGTCAAAGGCGGATCAGGAACAAAATTTATGAGTCTGGGATCTCAGATCATGCTTGATATAATCTTGATACAATGTTCTCAATACATCTCAATACATAGATACAATAGATCGTTCTTGCTCCATTAATTCTGGTAAAATAATTTTCACTGTTTTCTGATTCAAAGAGACAGTCTCTGTGCACAACATATCTGCTTTGGGAGTGGGTCACTGAAAAGTCAGCAGTCAGCCTGGCTTTGAGCATAGACCCATTTGACCAGTTTCCAGGCCCACAGCTACAAAAGGCCCCAAGATCTACCCAACAATATCCAGCAGGTCTGACGACGAACATGCCAAACACACCGTTTGCTTTGCATGCACATACTAACTGTGATGCAGTGGACTTGCTGTGTCGGGAACAATCATGCTCAGCGTTTCCAGGAACATTTAGGCAGCCTGACTAGCCATGAGATAAATTCACCAGTGTCAGAGGGTCTGACACAATGTAGAGCTGGAAAGTTTTGTCTTGTCCTTACTCTAGTTTAACACTAGATGCCCATACAGTATCTATCAGGCACTTCCATCTAGAGCTGATACCAACTACAGATAAAACAGCAGACTTGGAAACAGTTTTTGGGTCCCGGCTCCTTGTGCATGTCTCGAACCTATACTGAATTGCATCAGTCTAATTCCCTTCATCCTTCATGACCTGGTTTTCATAGAAAGGAAACACAGAATGATCTGAGTCTGGGGCCCCATAGCACATGCTCCTTCAATCAGCTTACATGTTACCAGTGTGGTTTATTCTGGAGGAGAGCACTGACTCAGGATACAGCCATCCCAGAAGCGTGGGGATGCAAAGATGTTCTTTCCAGCGCACTTTCACAAGAGCTTCCTTGAACACATATAGAGGGCTCGCTGTGTAATTGTAACACAACTGATAGGTTTTTCACATTTCATTTAGCGAAAAAGCTTCATGTAACTCAGCTGTAAACCCATGATGCAGTTCACCATCTAATAATCTAATACAGAAAAAGGTTGAAGGTACTGTTTATGAGGGATAAGCTTCAAAAAAATCAGATACCTGAAAAGCAATTCAAATATTTGGAAGGTCATTCAGAATGACAAAAAGTTGGTGATGTTATTTCCTGCTCTCTTTACTTCTAAGTATCTTAGGATGTTCTGCTTACAAAATACATATCACAGCTGCTCCTACCTTTTGTCTTCATGATTTACTGTGCCAGATTCTAAATGCCTGTGATTGCTCTATCACAGGCATTTCCGAGTATATAGGACATTTTGCTAGAACAGACCCAGTGACTTCAATATGATGATATGATGGGGGGATGGGTGTCATCAGATGCCCTCACAAGGTCCCTTCCAACCTAAATTATTCTGTAAGTCTGTCTGCTTACCTACTGGTACTTCTGATGTCTGGAATAGCTCAAACTCATCAAAGAAATGGCTACAAGTAAATGAAGAATTATAAAAGGGCTTATCACGAGTTTCACTGCTCCTCTCTAGAGGTCTGGATATATGGTAGGAATTTGTACATAGCTGGTACCTCAGTCCTGGGGGAGAAAAATACTGAGAACAAAACCCCACTTGCCTTTCTATTAACTACAAATACCCTACTAAGAACCTCTCTCTTGTTCTGACTGTGCTCAATCCAAATATTTTTAATGTAGTCAAAAACAAGTAAGAATTCTACTAAGGATTTTTTTTTCCTTCAAAAATGGGATCTTTGTCTACCAGGGTTGATAATGCACTGAAATACATGCAATACCAAGACACAGATTGAGCAGAAAAAAATAAATTGACTCTTCCTTTTAGCACCTATGTCAAAATGAAATGTGGACTTCAAAAGAAGTAACAGCATGACTAGCATGGAATCCTTTGTTTCTCAAATATTATAAATGAGATAAAGCAATTTGATTATGTTGGCATTCTGCACTGCATCACTGTAAGTACATGCCATTAACAGAGCAGAGTGTAGGAAGAGCCCAATTTCCACAAAATAAACATTTTAAATAAAGTACCCAAAGGTTCTGCCATGGACGGGAGTTCCACATTGACTCTCACCAGACGGAAGAGGCGGGTAGGTATCAGCTGCAGCAGTCCTTCTTGCCTATGCTATTTTCAGACTGACTAGGCAGGAAACAACTCCTCTGCTACAATCACAGCAAATGAACAAGGCCTAATAAACAACCACTGCTACTTTAGACAAGCCAAGGAGTTTCTGTACATAAAGCAGTTTCCGTGTATTTTTTCCATCATATTATGCCCTTGTAGTTCATAATAGAACAGACGGAAAGCATCCTACTCTTTGCTTTGTTACTTGCTAATAGGACAGGTGTTGACTGTGGTATTACATAAGTTTATGAAACATCGTACATTGATTTATTTTGGAGTTCTCTTTGTTATACATCTGCTGACATTCAACCCCACAATAAAATACTGTATTAAAAATTCAGTTTCCACTTGGCTGACATAAAAATACAAACATATTTGATGTGAAAATACCATTTACGCAACTGGTCTTCAAACAATTAACTGTTTTCCAAGCAACAGAAAAAATAATCTCTATGAAAACACACTGCAACCATACTACATCACCAAGTATTGCAAATGCCTGCAAAGGAAAGTGAGTTGTTTAGCAAACAAAAAGGATAAGGAATGAGGACTAAGTATAGCTGGAAGATGAGATACAGCCACCTGACTTTAGAAATAGCCTTTTAACTGCCAACTGTATAATGAGAGTAAATATCAGGTGAACATGAATTCACTGACAGTTATTGAGAGAAAAATAGTTGGTGTCAAAACAAACCAGTACTACAAAATTGCCACGGTAGGCTGCTTTTCTTAATAACTTGTTCTATCTGGATTCAGCTTTTCTGCAATTTAACGTCTCTTCAGAAAGACGGTCTGTTTCTTTGCTAAAAGTAACCTACTGAAGAACTGGCTGAATGTGAGGTTCGTTTGCAGTTCTGATTTGTTTATCTTAGATCTGTTTGGCATAATTGTATATGTGAGAGTAATCATTAGATGCCTGAAATAGTGCTGCATCTATTTGAATGGAGCAAAAAGGAAGAACCTTCATAAATAATAGTGAGGTACAGTATTGATGGTCAAGAATTCTCTGTCCCTGGAGTTAATGCTCTTATACTTGGATGAAGATTGAGCATCAAATATAAGAACTGCAGTATGTGCAAGCCACACATACATTAAAAATGAACAGCTGAAGGCTGAGGGACACATTTGGCTCAAAAATCTTTTTATGTGAATAGCAGACTAAAACACAGAATGCTGCTTCTAGCTTCGCCTCTGATGCTCTTTGTGAAACGTCTTTCTCTTTAAAATCCTCAATGGAATTTGTTCCAGAAATGCAGCCTTTTATACTGCTACATCAACTTAACTTCTGGAAACTGATTCATCTATCACACTTTTAACTTTATTATCATGTGTAACTAAATAATGATATGAAAAATGCATTTTCTGAAAATGAACATCATCTTCAACTGCAGGATCACTGAAAGGACTGAAGTACAGTGCTCTTTGCTTTCCTTATGGCTGTGCTGCTATTTACTTGGGAACTACTCATCCTTCTTGCTCCTCATTAAGTCATTTGCCACCTGAAAATGTCACAAGAATACGATTTTGTACTGTTATTGTTCCACGTCAACATGAAAATGACATTTCCTTTAGCATTCTACATGCTGCCCAGAAATACAAAAAGATTTAGAGGCCTGGTTCAGTATAGAGTATCAGTATTCACATGCACATTTCTGGCAGAATTTGCTGCAAAATTATGGGTTGGTCTAATGCTATGGAATAGAAAAATGGCAGCTGCTGCTGCTACAATAAAGGGTAGCGAAAATTCCAGCTGTGGATATGCAATCCCTCTTTCAGTGTAATACAAAAAGTGATATTTCCTATGACTAAATGCAATGTGCAACTTTGGCTTGTTTCTCTCTAATCTCATGTTTTCAGCTACTTAACTTTCTTCAGGATTGAAAAAAATAGATGCTCAATGCACCACTCCCACAAACAAAAGTATCCATGGAATAATTAATGAAAGCTGTGTAATTTCTTTTTTCTATTTGTGAATCAACCCATAATTTCCATCTCTTCTGATTTCTGTATAAACATTTATTTTTAGCTTCAGAGATGAAAAGCTGACAGGCTTGGTAAAGAGACATTCAAAAGAAATAAGGCACAGGAAAATTTTAATAGCTATTAGATATAAGCATAAAAATGCCATCTGTATATAAACTTCAAGATGCATATAGGAAGAAAAAAATAGAGCTGACATGTTTAAATGTCTATATTTCACTGGTAAATTAGCTACTGTAGGAAGTTTTCCAGTATTAGTAACAAAAGATATGACACTGTCTTGTAGTGGAGCTGACTAAATGGTGAAGGAAACATAACACTGTCCTGTCCCCTTAGATTTGCAAAGGCAGAATGTAATAACAGAATGTCTTGTTGCATTATGTTACAGACTAAAACACCGAGAGCTGCAACTTCAAATTTGGGCCATCCTGAACCTTCTGTGGACCTCTGCCACCTGTTTCTCCAAAGCTTTTAATGTCATATGGAAAAAGAGGAACATAAGAGTATCACAGCAAGCCACAACAGGTGACAGGTCTCAAGTTCCCGCTGTACCCATCTCCACTCCAGCAATACTAGAAGAGTGGCTGCCTGGCACAACGTTGTGACAAAGTGTGTGGGTATTGGGTCAAAGAGGAGAAGGATCCCAGAGCATACCACAGCATACCTTTGCTGCTGTATTACCAAGAATTACAGTCCATGTGGTACCAGCTAATTATTTCTCTGGTCAAATGGATACTTGCGGGTCTTGTGCTGAGAGAAATCTTTCAGCATATGAGGCACTGTCAGCTGAGGATTTTTAATGCTTCTCCTTCCACTGAAAGTATGACCTCAGTCTCACAGATATTTTCTTTCTCTGGGTTGCCTCCCAGGACATTTATTTTCCTTAGCTGATCCCTTTTGGGGCACGTTTGTTCCTTGATAAGGAATACAGCTGTCTCCCAGCTCATGGCTAAACTGAGGAACCCAGGAGTGCTCATTAGCCCCAGCAGCCAGGTGCACGCCCTGACTTCATCCTGACTCTCAGGTGAAACTGAGAATGATCATCCCAAAGCCCAGGGGGGTTGGTTTCCTGGCAGATCCAAGTTAACCAACACACTCAAGAAACTGGCACGTGTGGTAGTGTCCACCTGTCTTGCGATGGAGTTCCTGCAGGAGGGACTCAGCGGCCGAGGACGCACCGGCCTTCCAGAAAGGCATCAGGATGTCAGTGGGATGACATGACCCATTGGCTGTTACCAGTTCACAGCCATTTGTCTCATGTCTTACTATCTGGTGTCTATGTGCTGCTTCAGTTGTCTCCTGCAGTAAAGCTGGTAAGCTGTAAATGCTTTACACCTTGAGACTTGTAACAAGCAGAATTAAAGCCCCTGAAGCACCCCAGCACAGGCTTCCGAATTTTGTTCTCAAAAAGTTGTGCTGAGTTACAAGACAGCAATGTGAAGAGCTGAATGGCTTGCTTTTTAAAGATCATCCATGCAGACATTGCCTGATCTAAAAGGAGTATGAAAAAAAGGAAGGGGAAAGCTTGTTTGAAGATGAGGTCATAGCAGGCCACGTGTTCTTCTGCAGTAAAATTTTATAGCTTGTTGCGTTGTCTTAAACCCACAAAAAACCCATTTCAGAATGGAAGACTGAACATAACCCATACAGCATTACTGCTACAATAGCGTGCAATAATTATGTTATTAGAGAAAGTCACAGTACTAAATTAACCCCATTAATTTTGAAAGCTGGTGTACACAGATTATCATCAAAATGTTGGCAACTAGATGTTGGTAAGACTTCACCCAGAAAAGTCTCAAATTTTCTTCTTCAAAGTTTGACAAAAAGCCACAGCTCAAAAGCAACACATGGAAAAGACTCAAAGGAGGCACTTATTTACTAGTTCTTGGGACAAAAAACTGAGGAGGTTTATTGTGCAGTGCACATATACAAGCACACCTACAGAGCTTCAGATTACATCTTGCACAGAGGAACAGAGGTATGAAATACCTGACATTAGTACTCTGGCACTTCATTTCCTTCACTTCAGATACATCCTCAAATGATATAAAAATAGACTAGCATTACTTTCTGACATGACTAAGGATCTTTAGTTTTGATCTACATACAACTGCATTAATAATAGATTAAGGGTTGCTATCAAAGCATGATCACATGCTCCAAAAGGAAGAAATGACAAAGTACAGCTGTCAAATCACTCTCACTAGCTAAAGCAAGGGTAAACTAACTGTATCTGAACTTCTAGGACATTTGCTGGTCTATTCAACCTCTCTTTAACATTTCATTCCTGAGCAATGACTTGCATGCACATGACACAAACTAGTATTCTCCTTCTTACTGACCTTGGACAGGCAAGGAAAGAAAAGATTTTTTTCTTTAAAGGTGACATTATCATTGTAGGACATAATGATATAAAACAACAGCTTGCAGAGAGTAGGAGGAACCATGACATTAACATTTTGTTAGTTGATACTGAAGAAGTAGCATGTGACGTAGGTTTATTTAGTATCTCAGTCCAATTTGTCAAGGATTACTCAATATTGAGTGGATGATGCCACTCCAAAATGTATAAACTCTGAGTAACCATTTAACTATTTTTTGTTTCCTTGCATACCACTCTCTTAAATATGCAACCTAGTCTGTCTGGCCCTAAGTGTTTTAAAAATAGCTGGTTTGGTTTACTGTCTGACAACCATCGGACAGCAAAAGAAGCAACAAAAAAAGACACTCCATCACTGTCTTTCCTCAGAAAGGCAAAGCCATTCTGCTGCAGCCCACTGTAACATCTGCAAAGTGGACATTTCTCAACACCAAATAGAAACCAAGCACACAGAAGTTACTAAAATGAGAACAAATGGCTAATATGCATGGAGATCCCTTTTGTCACAAACAGATATGATCTGCATGAATATTTATGGTTAAGACCCCAACAGAAAAATGCTAAATTACAGGTACCGCAGGGGCTCATGAGAAATGGGGAAGATCAAGACAAGTCAATTTAACTTTGAACTTTGGGTGACTATCAGCAATCATGAACCAGGACAGTGACCATCCCTGCTGTGTTTTCATTCCTGGTTAGTCACTCCGATATCTATGCATTTCTTGGCCCTCAGATAATGAAAGACAGAGCAGTGTTTCATTCGCAGCAAATTCACAAGTATCAAAATAACATCAAATGACTTTTTGTAGGGTTTTACAACTTTTTGGACCACCGCACTTCCTCACTCAAAAGACTTCGAGAAAGAGAACCAATTTGACTATAAAAGTCTAGATTCTCCATGATTAGTCAAATGCAAGAGATATATTATGAAAATCCTACACTATAAATTTAACCTTTTCATTAGACTCTGATTCTGGCAGGATACAACAGGAAAAACTAGGCTCCCAAGAATGTCCACAAAAGGAAAATAAAACCAACATTAAAAAGGGAGAATCACGTGACCAAAATGTTAACTTCTTGTCAATATTTTTAACCCACCAGGCAATAATGTAATGACCGGAAACACCTACAAGAGATTAAGTGATGTGGAAAACAGCACTGCTTAGATGAATCTGTTTACAACAAAATATGAGAACAGTGACAAATTCAATAGGATACTAATGGGATGAGCACTAGGACTGCAGTAGGCATATCTTGGGTTACTAAAAAGCAGTATGAGTTAAAAAGAAAGGGAAAATGAGTTTTAATATTTGGATCCTGTATTAAGGATGTGCATGGTCCTGCGCATGGGTCAGGGCAATCACAAGCACAAATACAGGCTGGGCAGAGTATGGACAGAGAGCAGCTCTGAGGAGAAGGACTTGGGGGTGTTGATTGATGAGAAACTCAACATGACCCGGCAATGTGCACTTGCAGCCCAGAAGGCCAACCGTATCCTGGGCTTCATCAAAAGAAGTGTAGCCAGCAGGTCGAAGGAGGTGATTCTGCCCCTCTACTCTGCTCTCCTGAGACCCCATCTGCAGTACTGAGTTCAGCTTGGGGGCCCCCAACATAAGAAGGACACGGACCTGTTGGAGCAAGTCCAGAGGAGGGCCACAAAGATGGTCAGAGGGCTGGAACACCTCTCCTATGAGGACAGGCTGAGAGAGTTGGGGTTGTTCAGCCTGGAGAAGAGAAGGCTCCAGGGAGACCTTATAGCAGCCTTCCAGTACCTGAAGGGGGCCTACAAGAAAGCTGGAGAGAGACTTTTTACAAAGGAGCATAGTGATAGGATGAGGGGTAATGGCTTTCAACTGAAAGAGGGTAGATTTAGATTAGATATAAGGAAGAAAATCTTCGTTATGAGGGTGGTGAGGCACTGGACCAGGTTGCCCAGAGAAGTTATGGATGCCCCATCCCTGGAAGTGTTCAAGGCTAGGTTGCATGGGGCTTTGAGCAACCTGGTGTAGTGGAAGGTGTCTCTGCCCATAGCAGGGGGGTTGGACTAGATGATCTTTAAGGTCCCTTCCAACCCAAACCATTCTGTGATTCTATGATTCTATGATTCTATTCCTCTGTAAATAATCAGAATGGCAGTTACACGCAAAAGTCCATAGCCGAAAGTGAAAGATGTCATTAACCAAGAGTAGAGTATCTTGGAGTGCTCGTAGTGGACAGTCACCTTTTATTTATCGTTGAGGTTAATTTCCCTTTCTGAGGGTCACTAACTTGATCTTATTTGCTTGACTTACTGTTGATCTTCTTTAATCATAGCAAAAACCCTTTGTAAGGAATGCCCGTCTGAATGCAGCTAATTTAATCATATGACCTTTTTCATCTTATTTTCACCCTATGGCTATTGACTTCTATCAGACAGCAAATGATTTAGACTCTAAGTGGTATAGTGTGCTCAATTATTTTATTTATGCATTCCTGAAAATTATGATATTCTAAATTACTGTACTATTCTGTTTTACTGTTTACACCCCTTTATCCAAGGAAGCTACCAGTGCAGTATCTGGGCTTTAAATAATGATTTTTTTGTGTGTCAAAAGAGTAATCCACATGCACAAGAGTTCAAGAAATAAAGCTTGGATGCTGATTACTCCTACTGTGGGAAAGGAGGCAGCTCTGCAGCCACTGAAGTGTCAAAGCAGCTAGTGTCAGAGAAAACACTTTACACCTCCCCTGGTGCTTTTGCAAGGGCTACTCATAAGAGAACATGTGTTTCTGCAACTATATGTGGCTAATCCTGTCTTAGCTGGTGATGTCCCCATCACTGATTTTCAGGTACCAACATTCCAACAACATATATTTGCAGGCAGTGCTGTCTTTCTGTTTAGAAACACAAAGACTGAATTTTCTCAAATCGAAGTGATGATAAAGGAAGCATGAAGTACTCCGCCTCTCTGATTATCAGTCCTCCAATAGCCCTGATACCACTGCTTTGCAGCAGTTAATAGCAATCAAAATTTAATTAATGGGGGGAATATGGCACCCAAAGGTTTAAGAACTTTCGTCAGTAAGTTAGTGGCAGAAACCAGACCTCTTGATTCCCATGCTCTTTCCATAACCTGTTTGGAAGCTTATTTAAAAAACAATTGCTATTATCAGATTTTTATGCCAGGAAGAAGCCTACAGGAAAGAAGTGAACACCAGGATTTCTGAAAGGCTGAGTTCTAAGAACTACAAAGTTATAGTCCATTCTGGTGTGAAAGGTTTTGCAGAAGTATTAAAATTACAAAACTGCTGGAAATTCTGGGGAAATTGCAGCCTTACAAAGACAGGCTTCCACTGAACGGCCAAGTTTTTTATCTGCCACCACAGCTCCGTCACTCACCAGTTAATTTCTCTTATATTGCATGGCAGCAGTCATGGCAATATTTAGAAGTAATCAAAACCTGCTTTAATCAGCTATTATTGGGATCTGAGAGAGGGAAATAATGTTCACGGTGACTTTATTGCCTTGTCAGAACTCTCCCTCTCTCTGTTTTTAATAGCAAAATGTACGACTGGGCCATAGATAATTTTCAGAAGTCAGTATGTAGGTCAAAAAAAATATCCCTTATGAAATCAAATCTACATTCTACCCATGTATGCCTTGCAGCATTACATATTTATATGAAACACAGTAAACCAGCTAATTCATTACACAAGACAGTGATTTATTAGTCCTTTGTTGTGCTGTGAGAAAATCTGTAGTCTCTCGAATTTTAGTCTCGTGTAGTCAGGTTTTGCAGCATCCTAGCAATTCTGTCCAGTTGAAAGTAGCATCTGACCCCATGCAGAACACATTCCTCTATTCACCAGGCAGAGAAAAGATGGATCCCTATTCTTTAACCTTTAATTAGTACTTAGCTACATTATGCATGCTGAGGGCAAGATTAGCCATAAATGCTTCCAGGGGCACTGTACACTTACTAGTAACCTCTGCACCTGGAAAGTATGTATTTCACCCAGAACCAGCAAGTGGAAAAATATGTAGCAGAGAGGGCTGGACAGCATGTAATTAAACTCGCTTTGCGTATTAGGTGAGTGACTAAAGCAGAAACCATTAGTCTCTGTCTGCAAAGCAATCCCCAAGGTTGTTGCAGGCAGAATGACAGAGTACGTCTTGCAATACCAGGTATACGCTACATATGACCTGTGAGAAATAGGCTTTTCGCTATGGCAGGGCTGAGACATCCAAATATGGCACCAGATTCTGCAAGGTGCTGAAGTCAGTGGGAACTGAGGGCATTCAGCACTTAAATGAATTCACACAGCAGGATATCAGAATGGTCCTTGTTTTAGATATTTTAGGCAATCAAATTTAAGTGGTTATGCTGAGTTTGTTTTACTCATTTGATGTTGGCTTTATCATTCCAAGATTTTAAAGCAGCGGAGCTTTCTACTGTCTAGTCAAATTACCAGATGTAAATATGACATTTTCTTTAAGGATATGATTTTAGGGCGCATGCTGATTTCATTACATTATACAGTGGGGGAAAAATATATTTATAATCTTAAAAATCTCATCTAATACAAAGCAATCACACACCAAACAACTAAAGCAACACGTTCTACTGAATCTTTCTGTGTTTTTTTCATGGGTATGTCAGCACTCTGTAAATCTGAATACATCATCATGGACTCACACTCACTAACTTAAGCTACGAACACTTTTTGTGAACAATACTTTCTACTTCTAGACTCCGTGTCATTGAAAAGTCAAATAATAACATTGCTTAGAAATTAATTTATTTCAGGTATGCTATAACAACCATAATCAGCTATAAATCCTTTTGCCCTATTTGCATTTACTGAATTTGCCTTAATTATACTGCTGCCTAATTATGAAGCTGTCTAGAGGGGAACTCGCAAGAAGCAATGATGCAGAAAGCAGAGGATAGTTTATTCCACTTCATGGATTTACAACTTTCTACTACTGCAAACCCTTTGGAACAGACTCTATTTGTGAGGTCATTAACATGTAAACAGTGTCACACTGAAGACGCATGGCAACGACCTACCATGCTAATGAAAAGTGATATTGAGTTTACTAATTCAGATAAGGGTACACAGATTGCCTTTTCTCTAATGTGCAAAGGCCTGTCACAGAAATAAATGCATGGTCCTTGTTGCAATTAATTTGATTCTTGTTCTTTTAAAGCTTTACTTGTAGATTTAATTAAAGCTTTCATGCAGCACACACTTTCAGGAAGTATCTATGCTTAATGGCTTTTTCTCTTAACTTAAAGAAACGAGTGAAGGTTATGATTCAAAGAACAGGCAATCATAAAATGAAAAGCTATTCTTAATACAGTAAGCATTACCTTGTTTTGACATAAGTAAACACACAGTACTGTGGGTGTTGAAGTACACTTCTTAAAATAAATGTTATATTGCAACTTCCATGGTGACATCATTTTCAATCGCTTAAGATAAATTTTTTCTTTTTTGAATGTAAAATATTGCATGCTAAGTTTCAACCTGGAGATGAATATTTTTAAAGCCTTAGCAAAATCAACTTTTAGATAAGAAAAAATGAGCAAATAAAAACAGCTTGCGGTTTTCCCATGAAAATAAACAATCCCCAATGCAAAAAATTCTCGTGTAGACATGTAACTTAGTCTTTCCTTAATTTTACCATGTTAAATGTTCCCACAGAGTAAGTCTATCTAAGCAATAGCCCTTTAGTAAATATCAAGAATAAAAAGAATTACGAGAAAAGGTTGCACAATAACAGAAGGATATTCTGACATTCTCAGATTTGCATGTCCTTCCCTTCTACAGGTTCTGAGGAGCGAGATGGTAGGATGTGGAGCAAGAACAAATGACTAGGCAGCCTGCATTAAGTCTCAGGAGACGAAGCAGAGCATAGAGAATGAAAATAAGGCAATTTTAAGGAAATATTTTTCAGGACAGGACAGACAATATAGCATCGGGACGGGGGGGAAGGAGAAGGGGCTAAAGAAGAGGAGCAGTAAGTAAAAGAAGGAGCAGAGGAAGAAGAGAAACAGATGAAAAAGGAAATGGTCAGTAGAATAAGAAGGCAGGCTTAAGAGCTGGGCATGCACATTAGTGTTGAAAGAGAAAAAGAAGCTGGAAGACAACAACAGTAGGATCTAAGGAGTCAGTTAGATGAAACCCTTTGCGGACAAAGAACTGAACAAGACATCTCCATGAATGAACAGCACTCCAGCTTCAAAATAGGTTTAGAGTGCTTTGAGTTCCAATAGAAGGCAGCTGAAACTGCAGTAACCTATTCAGCAAAAAAATAAACCTATTCTTGCTGGGAGCCTGTATTAGGACTCAACATGCAACCGATGTATCTTGTTCTCCTTTTCATTTATTTTTCTTAAGGCACACAGTAGGTAATCCCTATGGTTTACTAACATCCTTACGTGTTTATCTTATTTTCTTAGTTTAAAATATCTTCTATAATCTTAATTTGGAGAATATTAAAATGTAGACATGACTCTTCCCTACTTGGTAAGCAGAAAGTAAAGTTCTACTGCCAGTTGCACCTGGATGTTACAGCTAAGGATCAGGGCCTTATTCTATGATGTATCATAAACATGACAATCTTACCTTAAAATCTCAGTAAATACAAAGCATTCAGTATTTCATCTGCTTTTGAAAACACGCTATAAGCCATGAACCTAGTCCCTTTGAAGTGACCCTTCCATGGACAATTGCCAAATAGGACCATAAACTGCAAAATACATTCCATTATACCTAAAGCATAATCCAATACACATCTTTAAGCAAACTAAAATCTATCTAGCCTACCTAAACCGGCCAATATGCATGCATTATTATTCCCAATATGAACGTGTTGGCCAAATCCATACCGGAAGATCTACTTTTGGCTACTGATGTCACCACGCAGGAGGAAAGCACACTATCACTTTGCAATGGGAGATGCGGAGTGGCATAACTGCTCTAAACCAGCTGATCCTTTCATTCCTGTACAACTGTGAGATGCACAGGTTAGCAAATGCTTTGCTTTGCCTTTCCTTCAGACAAGCCAGAGATGCCTCTGGTAGCTCTAACTTGTGCCTTCATGATCAGAGGAATCAGGGAATGAGAAAGAAGGAAAGAAGCTAACTCCCTCTGCAGGTGAACTGAGTATAATTTAGATACCCCTAGACATTCAGTTCAATGTCTCAGCAAGGCATCTCAGATCAAATGCAGAAGTGGCCCTGAGTTTCAGCTGCTAAAAAGAAAAATAAATGTGCTTCTTTATGTTCACCAGCTCAGCACTCACAGGAGCAGGTAGTTCACGGCACAAGCCCTACAAAACTCTGCTCTGCTCCAACTACTCTCTCTTTTTATTTGGATCACTGCTGCTGTCTCGTTGGCACAGGAACTAACAGAATTATGCAAGACTTTTTCTGACAGTCCTATAGATTTCTCTCTGTAGTGTACACGAAAAGCTATAGTCTAATAATAATAATAATAATAATAGCAGTAATAATAAAACCTTTTTTGCACACTAGTAAATGAAATAGAGCCATGATTCTAATACCTACAATAAGTCTTGTAAAAGATTTTCTTTTGGAACAGGGTGTCTGGGACTGATGAAATGCCAGGCTTTGCTGGATTTGTAAGTACACAGCAGAGTCTGTTCCTCTGGTTCCTTGCTTCATTAGTTTTTGTGAGGCTCAATTTCACAGCTGATGCAATCTTCCTAGCTACATTTTGCATGTGGGCTATTGCCCTGAAATTAGGAAGGACCCTGATCAGATAGAAACCTTGCACAGAATCTCACAAATGGAGGCAGAGGGCCAGAGTGACCAGGAGTGGCAGAAGAAAACAACTGAGGTATGATTCCTTACCCTCCTGCCAGAGTTAGGTAATTCATTGCAGGAAAACAATGACCAAGAAAAATGACAAAGAAAATTTGTAAATGCATGATGATTTTGATCAGCTAGATACTACGGAAAGCAGATGGCCGATATTCTTCCCTCCAGGGATCTGGCAGTCTAGACTTTAGGGAGCTCAAGGAATACTGTAGATAAGAAAGGAAATGAAAAGGAGAAGAAGGAAAAGGAGCCAAGATCAGAACATTTTCATTGTGAAATTAAGAGTGAACACTGACAGATGCTACCTTGACGTGGATTATCATTAACCTGGCCATAACCTCTGCAGATAGGCTCAACAAAGGTATTTCAGCCGAAACATCTCCCACAGGATTCAGGGGTTAGAGAAAAGATTACAGATAAGAAGCTCAAACAAAAATATAATCAGTCAACAGAAGTTATTGCAATACTAATGACTACAACACCTCAGTGCCCTGTGCTGACATCACTGAACAGACACAAACATCTCGTTACAGTTGTTCTTATCTGTATCACAGAAGTGATTAAGCCTGTGGTTTACTGGAGCAAATAAGTCTTAGGCTAGATTCAGATATGATTTCTTCTACTTGTTCATTTTTAAGCATTTTTCTGCTGCTTGTCCTCCTTGAGTGCAGGAGACATGCAATGCAACATTCACATTCTTCCTTGTAGTCAAGTTCAGTATTTATAGAATCATACAATCATAGAATTGTTAAGGTTGGAAAAGACCTTTAAGATCATCAAGTCCAACCGTCAACCTAGCACTGCCAAGTCTTCACTATACCATGTCCTCGAGCACCACATCTGCCATCTTTTAAATACCTCCAGGGATGGGGACTCAACCACTTCCCTGGGCAGCCTGTTCGAGTGCTTAACAACCTTTTCGGTGAAGAAAGTTTTTCTAATATCCAATTTAAACCTCCCCTGGTGCAACTTGAGGCCATTTCCTCTTGTCCTATTGCTTGTTACTTGTGAGAAGAGACCAACACCCACCTTATTACAACCTCCTCTAGTTGCAGAGAGTGATAAGGTCTCCCTTGAGCCTCTGTTTCTCCAGGCTAAACAACCCCAGCTCCCTCAGCTGCTCCTCATAAGGCTTGTGCTCTAGACCCTCCACCAGCTTCATTGCCCTTCTTTGGACATGCTCCAGCACCTCAATGTCTTTCTTGCAGTGAGGGGCACAAAACTGAACACAGTACTCGAGGTGTGGCCTCACCAGTGCCAAGTACAGGGGCACTATCACCTCCCTGGTCCTGCTGGCCACACGATTCCTGATACAAGCCAGGATGCCATTGGCCTTCTTGGCCACCTGGGCACACTGCTGGCTCATGTTCAGCTGGCTGTTGACCAACACCCCCAGGTCCTTTTCTGCCAGGCAGCTCTCCAGCCACTCCTCCCCCAGCCTGTAGCGTTGCATGGGGTTGTTGTGTCCCAAGTCCAGGACCCAGCACTGAGCCTTGTTGAACCTCACACAGTTGGCCTTGGCCCATCGATCCAGCCTGTCCAGATCCCTCTGCAGAGCCTTCCTGCCCTCAAGCAGATCACCTTGGTGTCATCTGGGAACTTACTAAGGGTGCACTCGATCCCCTTGTCCAGATCATTGATAAAGATATTAAACAGAACTGGCCCCAATTCTGAGCCCTGGGGAACACCACTTGTGATCGGCTGCCAACTGTATTTCATTAAGCCATTTTGAAAACTAACACTTTAATCTTTTAGAAAAAATACAGGCCTTTAGCAACATAAATTATGAAGTGAGTTTTGGTCTTAATATGCAGTACAGCTTCTTTACTGTTAACACATTTACAGTCACACAAAGTGTAATGGCAGGTTTGGAGTTCAGAGAAGATAAGTTTCCAATATCATTACCCCTCTTGTACAATAAATACCAGTACTAAAATAAGGAAAAACTCTCTATTTGGATATTTAAAACGGAAGAATCTGAAGTCAGTTTTGAGCTATCTATGTATACAGAAATGCAATTTAAGAGTAAAGAAAGCATGAATTGCAACTTTTTCCTGAGGGAAAAGTCTTAAACAAAACAAATGAAAATGATTCACCTTATACCCTCTTTGAAAGTCTAATTCAGCAGTGATGGTAGATAACGGCAAAATCTCAGTGCCCAGAATGACTGCTGTTGACAGTAAGCATGACTGATTTGGGAACCAAATTTTTTAGGAAGCTGCAAACAATGGCTAATTGAGGAATTAATTCAGTCCACAATTTTATAGAGAAGACAGTCCATCCTGGTAAACTTGTAATATTAACTGAACAAGACTCAATATGGGACAGCAATACAAATACTCAAATACAAAGGTAACTTGTTTAATACACATACCCGTCCCTATCCTCTCGTCCCCTCCCAAATGTATGTATTATGTCTCAGTGTTATATATAATAAAGATAGGCTTTCAGGCTTATCCTACAAGAGCATATGGATTCCACAATTTCTAAAAGCAATTTCAGTATTCAATTCAAATCCCTGTATATTAGTTTAGAAAAGCAAAACAAAGCTTTTATTAATGTGGAAAGAACCAAGACGTCTCTAGACTGCATAAGCACCTATTTTTCCTACGATTACATTGGTTCCCACACTAAATGCCTGGTACATTCACAAAACAAGCAGTGTAAACTGAAACTGCCCCTTTCAGGACAGAAAAATCTCCAAACCCCAGCTCATCTGCAAATTTTCTGCTTGACACTGAGGGAGCAAGGACTGTGACCAGCAGAGCAATTCATCACTTCTGATACTTCACCTCACTCTCTCTGTAGTACCCATTTATTTTGAAAAAACCCAAACTTGTAGCACATTACAGATTATGGCTTCTCACTCAACACATCTGGGCTAATGTGGTTTTGAAAAGTCTGGGTAACTTCAGAAATGACTATGGGTTTCCCACACACAGGTACTGGATAAGTAACTTGGAGTGAGTATCTAAACATGCCCAGAAAAGACGAACTAAAGCAGAGCTATTCTTCCACATGAATGATCTGATCTCTGTTGCACCTCAAGAAAGCTATTTCATATAGTCAGATCACTGCCCTGGGGGGCTCACATACTTCAGAAAGAGCTAATAAATAAAAAAAAAGGATTTACTTACCAGTGGTCTGAGTGTTAAGAATTATTTACAATTTTTTCTACAGAGAAATGGGAATGTAGGCCTTGGCTATAAGGCAAACAATCAGATCCAAAAGAATGAGAAGATACAAGGAATCAGTATAAGAAATAATGACTTCAGACAGATTTTTTAAAATTATGTGGTGTATTTTAATTAAAAATAAAATTCTAATTCTGAGATTGCTTAGCATCTCTGCATGAAAGCTAGATATCGTATCCCTGTGCTTAAAGCATATGGCACATCGCCCACAAACGTATTTTTCAGCGATGGCGACTTATCCTTGCTATTTTGGGCACTGCATATTATCCAAAGATTTCAGTATGTTGGCATTCTAGACTTTGCCAGATGCATCAAAACTCATGGGACATCCCCAGATCATTTAAGTCTAGCTTACAAGACAATTACAGAAATCCACGTTTATTTTGGGTTACATGATTCTATGATACAAGTCTATGTAACTATGCATATTTAAAGAAGAGTTCACAGGCATAGTCTAACAGATCAAACACATCAAACAGTTCAAACGCATTCATGTTTTTCTGTTCAGTGCTCTCCTCCACCTGCAAGATGCAAACTGATGAACTTATTCTAGTTCCAGGGGCAGCTGCAGTTGAGAATACAGGACTGTTTCTAACCTCTCTCAGTGTTTTCAAATTACTACAGAAGTTTTAAACGTGATGACTGCATATTTCCTGGAATTATTCTGAAATCACTGTTAAGAGTTTTGACACCATTGATTTTTTGGAATTTTATGACTCTGATTATTAGGATCATTTTGCAAATCTGCTAACCTTGTGCTTTCTGCCATAAGTACTAGATCAATCGCAATGGGATTGGGGAAATGAGGCACAAATTAAGTCTCTGTACAGGGCTCCAGAAGCCAGCACTGAAAATCTGCTAGCAAAGCAAGAGACACAGAGGTAACTAAACTGAGAACAGACTCCCAGGCTCCTGAGCTCAAGTCAGATGATACACAGGAAAAGTGTACTTCAACTGGGCCCCAAACGATCAGATTCTCGTGAAAAGGAGCGTATGTTTTTATTCACATTTATATGAAAAAGCTCTGTTTTTGAGGAATTAATTTTCTTGCAGGAGGAATTTTGTCCTCTTTGAGTCATATACAAAGTACCAGGCAATAGGACCTCTAGTCCTACACAATCCATTTTAGTAGTGTTTCAACATTGTATTAGGCTTCTGGATTGAGATTTCCATACAGAGGACATATCTGTGATGCACTTCTGTCCTAAGTCACCTAACTAGATGATTAGTGCTGGGACAGACAATATCAGATTTCATGCTATTAAGATCTCAACATGATTACTATTTTATAATACTGGGCAATAAGTGTCTCCTATTTCCCTACTTCACCTTTCACGAGTTGAAATGGTTTGTGAAAAGGCACAAAAATAGAATAACATTATGCTCTTAACTGCTGTGCAGCACCGTTGTTGCGTATGTACTTAATTTCAATAATAATCATAACATACCATTTTGATATCAAGTTCAAACTGAGGGACAACATTAAAAGCTACCTTCACAACTTTGTATTTTAATTGGGCGTACATCCTACTCATAGCAATGTAATGAAGTCTTTTCCTGAAAGCAACTTGTAACAGCTACAGTCTGTAACTATCTGCCCCAGAATTTGGGGTAAATTGAATTCCCCAAACTCTCTATCAGGCGCCAGTGTCTCGAGTAAACTCAGATGGTCCAAGCACTCTTCTTGTTCGTCTGATGCATGAATTTGCATGAATCTAGCTATGTTAGCTCTGACTAATGATTAACGATCTCCAAGGGCAGAATCTTTATCAAAATGAAGATCTCAAATATAAAAGTTAATGGCCATCAGTCAGCACAGTGGCACTCGTCACCTGAACAACAGGCTTGTCTAGTTCATTTAGCCATAACTACACAACAAACTACTAACGTACTTTTCCTTCTCTGGCCAATGTCGCAGGGGTTTTGCCCATCAGAAAATGTGTCAGGAGAAAGCAGTCATGCCAGCGCCGGCTGCCATGCTGAGAACACCAGTCATTACAAGTGTCACTAACGACACCGTCTCCATTCTTTTTTCCCACCTGGAATCGACTGCAAAGTCAAAAGACCTGCTGCAGCGTTAATGAGCACTATTAAATTTGCTCTAATCTTAAGAACAAAAGAACTCATACAGGACTAACTACGGCCAGACAAAAAAAAAATCTGCTGCCTGACTGAGGTGAAAGGTAAAAAATGCACCAGTTCTCAGGAAAGCAAGAGTGGGAGGAAAGACGCTGGCAGAGGCACTTAAGCCCATTAAAAAGAAGTATAATTCTCAATAGCAGTACTCAACTTCTTTTCTGTAATGTCTCTTGACTGGCTAACTAGTAAACATAAGATAAAATGGAAATAATTCTCTGCCAAATATGCACAGCTGTAGGTCCACCTCTGATGATTCATCAGCAGCTCTAGGCATCTGCCAATTTTTTCTTTTTGAATTTTAATTTAGGATGGATCTAGAAGTGGCAGAAATTGCAGTCTACTAGGGAAAAGGAGCCCACAGCACATAAGGAAAGCAGCATGGAACACAATAGTAACTATTTCAGTGCATAGATGCTCGCTTGGATGTTACAGCTTGCATTTACAATGACTAATCAGTAAATTTGAATATGATACTCAGTATAGAAGTGGTAAATTAGCAATGGCAGAGTACTTCAAATTATGTTTCTCAAAATATAGAACATTTTTTAATCCATACCAACTTCCTCAGCTAAAAATAAAACTGTAATGAATTCTGCATTCATCTAAGACTTCCACCAATTTCAGTGAAATTGCGTGGTGCGTAAACAGGTGGAGAATTTGGTCCAAAATATTTCCTCCTATTGGGGGTTGATCTTGTCTGCTCTTTTCAGGGCTCTCACTTCCCTTCTTTTGCCAGACAGGGAGCAAAACAATACAAGGTCAAGATCACACAATTTCTTTTGGAAGAGTTAATGTACCCAAACTACTAAGTTACTGAATTTGTATCACGCTAACAAAAAGATATTTTCTTGAAGCTGCTGTGAGAGTATTCTAAATAATCAAGAGAAGCTCTATTCCATTCACTATTAACAGTCTCTATCATTGCAAAATTGGGGACAAAACCTGTTTGTAAAACTTTACAGGAACATTTCAATTCACATCTTTTCCATCGTCAGTGGAAAAAGAGAAAAAAGATATAATCCAATTTCTTTGAATAATGAAACAGTGTTTCATTTAATGTTCCATTTGTTTCAATTTTGTTTTTTGACTTAGCCTTGAGACATGAATCATATTAAAATATTAATTTAAATATATTTACTTGTTATGGCAACAACATACTATACGACTTACTATATTATACTCTTTTGACATTTTAAAAAACAACATTTAAATGGTCCCAAACTGTATTTTTTTTTGAAGGCCTATTTAATGGAAAATATGGTCTTTTCATCTTGGGAACAGAAACAAATTTTGAAATACTGTATCTGTGGAAGAGATAATTTTTTCTGACCTTCACATTAATACAGTGCTTTAAGGAACAGTTTAAAAAATTGCACTCTATGCAAAGTGTCAAATAGCATAATATGAAATCTGAATTACCACGTAAATGAGCAGTTTCAATATATTCAGAAGTCTTACGGAATTTCAGCTAAGAGGTTTAAATTTTAGTTGCTTTAATTCATTTGAAGCATGGTTCTGCTTACCAAGTTTTCAAGTTAGAAAACATTTACTAATTTTTCTATAAGTTCTATGAATGAATGTTTGATGCTTTTTCAAAATATTAATTGAAAAAAATATTTATTTAAAAAGTTTGAAGAGCAACTAAAAAGGAACATGAGAAACTTAATATTGTTTTTAAATAAAAACATTACTGAAATATGTTCCTTTCAAGAGCATGCTACTACCATATGTACCTGAAAACTAGTACTACAGTCTGTCTCATGCAACACCCCATCTTCTGTAAGTATATAAAAATATCTCCTAGTTTCCCATGAGCTTTAAAGAAGACAGATATCTATTGGACAGCTGATTTTTGCTGCTGGCCAACAAGATTAAACAAGCTTAAATGCATCTCGTTTCATGAGTAAGCAAGTCCCCTAATATTTTGCCAATCCAAAAACTATCATGTACTCATTGTACCTGAAAAGCGAGAAAAGGTGAATAGCCCCAGAAAGGGAATTGCTAAATTCACAGAAGAACCCTTCTCGTTCATCCCCTGCTGACAGCAGGGAAGAAACAAAGGCTTTGGGTAAATAAAGAATGATATAATGGTATTACTAAGGACTGTATCAAAATGAAGTGTTATTACTTACTCAAAGATATGCTTCATCTTGCCCTCATTTTTTAGTGCTCTCTCCTTTGAAATTCACTCCAGTAATGGCAACTCATGACGTTTATGCATGATCATTATTCATGAAAAAGCAGTAATATGTACACAGCAGGAAATGGAAATGCTTGTACATGTCTAACCAATGCTATATTTTCAACAGAACAAATGAGAAAGAAACCACTAAATAAATTCTAAAAATAATTAGGCATGAAAATTTCTCATAGACAGGGTAGTGATATTTATACCTACTACTTTTCAATTAAGAAAATTCGTTACATAATCATATTCAAAGGACTCTAATGCACAGTATGAGGCATAAGAAACTGCTATAAAGCTAAATATTTCATTACATTATTGACCATGTTGTTTTTATCTTGGTAAAATTTTAACGAAGTCTGTTTTTATAAAGGAACTTTCAATATTAGCATGCACTACTTATGCATGGAACAACATGGCAGAAAGTGTGTCTCTGATGACAAAGAAGTTACTTACAGGTAATAAGTGTAGGAGTGATAGCTTCTTCTGCCATGATGGTGGAAGGATTAGGCAGTGGTGGAAAAGATGAAATGGAAGGAAAGAAAAGCCAAATATTAATGTATGAAAAATCAAGATGAAACTGAGACCAGAACTGGTGACACAAATGAAAGGTAGCAAGAATGCATATCTGGGCATATCATGCAATGTGTCTGGAACAGACAGATGACATATCGAATCTCCATAAAACTTTAAGCAATACAATACATAATGCATCTCCAACTGTTAAAATGAACCACCTTAAAGTACACCTACTATCTAAGTAATGTTAGATATTTAATGTGTATTTATCTCTGCATATACTACACACTCATACACTCCCAGTTAAAGTGATAAAACAGCTCCAGTTACACCTCAGCTGCATTAGGAATAAGGATATGGAACTTCTAACATGGTGTTAGAAGTTTAACAATGCAGAATTTCAGAACATGTATTAAGTAGCTTCTCTTCCTGTTACAGTACTGTGGAATCTTTGGATATCCCTTTCTTTACTTAAAGAAATCAGTTCTGCCATTGACAGGACTAGAACTTGTTTCCAGAGGGGAAAAATCAGTGGCTACAGCCTTTATAATATCTCAGCTTTTTTAATAACCATTTAAATTCTGAAGAAAAAAGTTACTTCTTGCCACGCAAATAAAAAGGCTATCCTTGCTGGCTAAAATTATTTTAGTGGTATTTCCCCATGTGGCAATGGAAAAAATAAGAACTGATCCTGTATCCCTGTTATTTCTGCCCACGTGAATGTCACACAGAACAAGCTGGAGACCTAGCACCACCATCTTGAGAAATATGGACCCAGTCAGTCTTTCCTGCATCACCTTTTGCACAGCCAGATCCTCCACTCAGACATGCTCTGCATGAGCACAAAGTATAGAAGCCCTCCAGCTACGCTCTTCTGCTTTACATCTCTCCCTCCCTCAGTTATGAGCCCACTACAAGCAGGACTGCAACTCTCCAAAAGGGGCAAGTTCCAACCTAAATGAATTCCATATATTGACTGCAATTAAAAAGAGGCTGGAGATCTTAAAACATCTCTGAGCATAACGTCAAGTAGCATTCACATGTTGGTAAGATAAAAGACTGAAAGGAACCATATAGGCATTTGTAATTTTTACAGCACATGCATACAGCCCTTTGACTACAGAGGAAACATGTAAACAGGCCTTGCAAAGGACTATAACATTAACTTGCCTCTAGCTACATGCTTCAGGCATCCCTTTGAAAACTAGGCTTTCATCAAATTTTCTCTCTCATCTTCTTTGTGTGAAGATGCCGTTAGAAATATTTCCCAGTTTTTATGCCCGTTTTTCTGATGCAAACAGTATTGTTCAAACACAAGAGGCTAGATACTGAATATTTAATCATGTGGCACATCTGCAAAAATGCATACCTGTTAAAGCTGAGTTTTAAAAGACAGCTAAGAACAGAGTAAGGGGAAAGTTACAAAACAGTTATATGCTTCTTCCACCAGCACATACCCCATTGCCTTCAGTAAGGAGCACAGGATCAGGTCCTATCAAAGCAGATCAACTTACCTGCTCTATTAGCAAGGGGTTGTTTTCTGGTTCAGTCATAATTACATCTCCCCCTGCCCTTCTTTTCAGAATTACTCATTCTCTCACTTTCATTTAGAATCTCATGACACTGCCAACCCTGTTTCTTGCCATATGTTGCCATGACAGAGATTTAACGTAATTAGTACAAATGTTCTCATACTTCTAAAAGATGTATAATAATTTGAGAAACAACAATAAATACAATTAATCAGTGAAACACTGCTGGTACTTATATGCAGAATTCTGCCAAATATGTTATAGAGATAAATTATTCCTTATGAAAAAAATGCTGAAAATCCCGGAGCTTTAATTTGCGTAAATGTCCCATTAAAAAATTGTATAAGATGAGAAAAATTAGAAGTCTTATTTTTACATTGTTACAGTTGTGAGATTTTCCATATTCAAGTCCTTGAAAAAGAGCACTGTGTTTTTTGACTCTCAAGAATACCAGACACTGAAAAAAAACAGGTAAAAAATAGAAATTAAAAACCTACAGAAACAGAAAGTTTTAGACTTGCAAGTCCTCAGGCCACATGCAAAAGCACCATTCATAACTGAAAACATTTAGCTTTTTTAAGAAATACAGACAAGTTCCATTTTACTTCCTACATAATGTATACAAACTTTCTCTTTATATATGAAAAGTCTTTTTCTATTTAAGAGAGTGACCCAAAGATTTTGGCCAACCTTGCCCAAATTTTCTTCTTTGCATGGCTCTTCAGTCAGTTCCCACTAGAGAGGTTATTTTATGTCAATAAACTGTTTCTGTGTATAGTGATAATATAAAGCACTTTTATATCCTTCAGGACTGAAGACATAAATAAATTTCATAAATATCACTTGTAGAATAAGGCCCTGCTATAAAATTTATCAAAATCAATGCAGCTGGCCGCAGGAAGATCATCCCACTGGAAGGGAAAACTTCTGGAACTGTGTAATTACCACAGTGATTTCTTTCATTGTCTCTCTTTTGTAGCTGGCCTAGAGGGAAAAACAAGGTTCAGGGGTAGCACTGAGAGAAGACTGGAGTTTTCCTTCAGCCCTATTATCTCCAATTTCTATCCTAACTGCTTGAAATTGTTGGCAAAGGTGTATAACTGAACAATCTGATTTGCTATCAGGGAATGGGACCAATGCATTCCCAGCCCAGCTCCACTTAGTGCAAAAGCCTTCCTTATGCACTGCCAAGAACCAGGGTCTCCGAGTTAAACAGATGCCACAATTACATACGTTAGAAACTACTGGAAGGCACAGGCAGAGAGACAGCTGAAAACAGAAACTAAAGACAGGCAAAAGAAAATAACCGTTTTATGGAGAAATGCAATGATCAGAAAAACTCCATTCTACAACTGAAGCAGAAGGCAATGTAATTAAATCTTAATAACCGCTTCCTTACCGCACTCCCACTGCAGCAGCAAAATGGTAGCCCCAAAAGAAATAGCTGCCCCAAAGATATATATGCGTTTAAGTAAACCTTGGGCCAACAAATCTAATTTCTCAACTTCTGCATATTTTTTAAACTTAGCTGAAATAGAATATAAAAGAAAAAAACAAAAGAAAAAAGAATAAAGCAGTAATGTTCTGATTTTTCCAAGTCTTGATTTAATTGCTATTGCTTCTCCAAAGGTTGTGGGAACAGATCTTTCATTTTCACTGCTCTACTTTAAGTTGACCAAAAGGTGAACTTACTTGCTGCATTTTTTATTTTTTTATGTTTTTATTTTTTATAAAGTCCTATGCAGGTATATCAAAGACTGGCAGAGATCAAGGGTCTTGCCTGAGATTTAATATTCAGGATCAGATTCAAAATCCACTTTATTGTGGAGCAATATTGTGGAAACACACGTATTGGTTTCCACTGACTTTGTGTTAGCTCTTACGTGAGAGATTCAGAGCACAGCTGAGGAGAGGAAAGCCTGCTGGCGTTATTCTGACTTCACAGAGAAGAATCATCTCATTGATATGACCATATTGGTATTAGGAAGAGTTTGCACGTTCCTAGTCTACATTACATGACATCTTTATGCAGGAATGTGGTTGAATGTATAAAGACAAGACAGAACAAACAGACAAAGAACTCAGAACAACCAAGCGGGGAGAAAAACAGGAAAGCACTAACATTCTTCCCCTGAGCCAGGTGACAAGCATACAAATCTGGTTTACTTCAGTGAAAGTGTCCACGCAGAAAATATTTTAGTGTCCATGATGTTACTACCCTCACTAGTGACGCCATACCATACACTGAATAGTTAGGCCACCTAATCTCTCTGTGACCCGGCTTATAATACAACTACTTCAGAAGACCACTATATAGAGAACTAATAATGATGCCTCATGACTATTGATATTTGCAGAACTTCTCTACCTACTGCTTTGATAGTGACCATATCCAAAGCGTGTCTGTGCTGCACTGAAAACTCTGCTTTGAATGTTGGTCTTGTCTACTGAATTAAAAGTCAAAGAGGCTGATCTGTGAAAATCTGTGGTGCCTGGCACCAATCAAGCAAAGAATGGTTGCTGGATGAAATGAGGTGGCTATTAAAGGAATATATTGGACAAAGTCATGGTTATCACGTACAGTAAAACCGCTTTCCAAATCTCTTGATGATGGAAAGAAATGGTTTGAAATTAAGTTAATTAAGCACTGTGAAGCCCTAGAGACAGAGTAAATTTAATCTACTGGTGAGATCCGGAGATCAAGTCTACAAGGACCCATTTCCATGAAAGAATGAATAACAGACAGTATATACCTTGGGATATGCCTTGGGATAGTGGAGTGTGAATGCGATATTGCTGTAGCCAAGTCCAAGCAAGACAAGTTTCAGAGCACGTAGACTCAGCGTGGTGAAACTTAGCATTGTAGCCCAGAGAGTCTGCACATAGTAGTGCAGAGAAGAAAGTGGTTCTCAGGGGAACGGTGCCACTGAATTACAACGTGCTATTTTATTTTTCACTCAGATCTTTACTCCAGTAAAACTCCTGATAAAGTCAATTAAATAAAATGATCAAGTGCAGTAGTCAAATGACACTCTAGCTTGATAAGATTGTTTCACAAAGTAGCACCTAAAGTATCATAAAACTGCAAAAACACTACAGTTCTACTAAGCTTGCAGAATGATTTATACATTTTCTTCAAATGCATAATGTATACACAGTAACTGAACCAAGGTGAAACCATAGGGGCTCTCGGCAGCATAGTGAATTAATGCACCAATAACAATCTATTGAATAATCGTTTCATCTTTTGCTTAAGTCATGAGTGTAATTGTATTCAAGACCTTCTATGGTACAGCATCTGCTTTAGAGGTCTGGGACACAGTATACCTACCTCCTGAAACTCTCATTAAAGCCTAGTCACATCCTGTTACACAGATGAACCATTCTTACTTTTTAATATTCACTTCAACTCATTTCACAGTTTGTTTTGTTCAAGGCTGCAGCATCAGTCTGGGATATGTTTAAGTTATTGGTATCATTCTTTCTGTACTACACAATGAAATTGTATGTATTTGGTAACAGAGTTCCTGGACTTGTACTTGCAATAGTTTCATCTCCTGTCACAAGCAGATTTATTCCAAACCCCAAAGAAGCTCACATAATGCACTTTTCTTCTAACAACAGAATTACTATGAATAATAATTACTGTGCTGTGGTAGACAGAAGGAAACAAGTATCCTTCTGCATTATCATGCAAACACTTAGGATTCGAGCCTTCCTGCCTCTAACAATTACATTATCAAAGAGCTTTTCCCCAGAGAATGTAGCAAGAGCTGGTATAGCATTCATTTGGCCAAAGACCCAGAAGCCTTATTTACTTCAAAACTATTTGGACCATTTTGCAACGCTCTCCCTTCAAGATTAAGAAGAACTTGTCTCCCTTGGGTGAATATATTCTACTTTCGGTGCAAACACTTAAGGAGAGGCTCAGAACTGGAAGAGAGAGAGTGATGAATGCCGGTCAGGAATCGTGTGAAGAAGGATTGGCCAGACAATGCGAGAAGCCTTCCTCCCTGCATGCCAAGTGCGGTGCCTGGCCCTAGGGAGGAGCTTGGGAGTTCAACTGTTAAAATTGAAGGTATGAATGATGCAAGAAATCAGAAGTGGAAAGAAAAAAGTACTGCAAAGTCAGAACAGATTTTAACTGCTACACTCTACTTTATTGAGAAGATTTGGTTACTGGGTCAATATCATCGCCCCAGCCAGACTTATCCTGGGGCTTAAGTCTCAATCTCTTCTGTATGGCAGGTTTTGACTGCTTTACCTACCTCTTGTTGTGACCTAGCCCTCAGCCCTGGCCACAGCTCACCTTTCTCTGCATACAGCCCTTCTAACTCACGGCCCTGCTTCTGTCTTCAAGGAGAGCGAAAAGCAGCTACTTCTGTTGCCTGCCCTGAGGCACTGTCAGGCAGCTGCCTCCTTAGCTGTGCACCTCCACTGTTCAAACTCTGGAAGAATTTCAGGCAGCTCAGACCTGCCAAACTAGTTACCATACAATTAAATCACATAGTGTTAGGATGAGCAAAATCAGGCCAAGATTGCTCTCAAAGGAAGAAAATGGGATAATACAGGTGAATGGCAAGGAGGTGAGGGGTTATGGGACAGTAAGAAGACTGTGGCAGACGTGGAAGGGGAATTCATGACTCAGCCCCTTTACACAGCTCTCACACATTCCCATCTCCACCTCTACAGCTGCAAATGTCACATCGCTCAAGATTCAACCTAACACCTTAATTCTATTTGCTAATGAATTTCTCCCATTCTAGACTTAGCTTCTATCATCACATGGATTTTTTTCTTACCCGTGCCACCTCCCTAGCTATGAGATATTTTTCTCTTTTTTATTTTTCCTTTGACAGTGCTGAGAAAAGCAACCAGGTTTAAAAGCCTTACACTTGTAATGTAGCAGTTTTCAAATGATATTCAAAGCAAAACAATCATCTCATGTGTGTGCGTGTTGAACCAGCATTTGGAAACATTCAGCACCATTGTAACATTTTCATTTGTTTTCAGGGAATGAAGTTTATGCAGAACAATATAGACCCCATTCTTAGCACAAATTACCTTAGCTCTAGTTCCTGTTTGACTGAGGATTTCTTTTACATTGAAGAATGAAACTACTTCTAACTTTCAGCTGATCTGTTGAACAGAGTGGAGACGCACACTTTCAGGATAGAGATACTGTTCTATTATTAGAGTCCATCATGCAGTACTAATGCATAAAGTGCTAGAATCATTAACCTCGAGTTGTTTTTCTTCTATAACAAAGCCACAAACATTAATTCATAGAAAATGCTGTGGGATGAAACAGATACTGTGGTTTTATAAAAACCCAACAAAGCTTTGGGGGTGGGAGGAAGCAGTAGTTTAGTACTTTAGTACCTAAACTCTGTGGCAAAGGACACGAAGGTGGATGGATACTTTTGCCAATATCAAACTGAGAACTGCTGTAGGAGATGCTGTGACATGAATATGTACATAGAAAACATTTACTAATTGCTCACCTTTTCTTCATTACCAGCACGACCCCCAGAAAGATAATGACGAACAGCAAGATGCCTGCAATGACTCCAGCAATTTTAACAGTATGGTCGGTCTGCTTCTCAGGCTCTGGGTCCGGTTTTCGAGTGGCAGCCCCTATGGAATCAGTAAAAGGAAAAGAGGAGAGAGAAAAAGAATAAGGATGTTATTCTTTCGATGTCTATAGATTTAACCTACCAATGTCTTATCCAGGGCCAACAGACATCAATGCTTGATCTTTTAAGAAAAAAATCCTGTTTTCATATGCACTGACAGCAATATAATTCTTCATATTGTTCCATGACATTTTGCAAGGCCACAACACAGGTGGGATACCACTGCCAGCCCTGACCCTTTTATAAGAGCCTCTCCACAGATTCACAAATTTCTATATTTTTATTATCTGTGCTGGCTCCCTTTTCTTTATGCCATTTAGAAACTTGCTAACAACACAATAACTATCCTAAGCCTTTATCCAAATTTGATTTGCTGGAACATTCCTCAATTATTTTTCATAAATGAAGCTGTAATTCCATAACATATTAGCTTAAACACCTGGAAAAGTGAGATAAGCTCATTTACCATGCATTTTACCCGCAATTGTTTTTTACACAATAGACTTTTTTTTTTTTTTGCCTTTGGAAATCTAAATCTAGGTCACATCTGGTAGGCAAAAAGACTCCTTCTAAGCAATTTATTCACAAAGTGGGAAGCAGCTGATGATCACACCACTGGCACCCACATTTAATATCTGTTTAAATGAGATAACCAGTGCCTTACAGCAGCTACTGTCTTAGCTCTTACAGCTTCTCCATTTTAAAAAAATAACATCGTTTGTACTGTTTACTGTATAATGTGATGGAACGTCAAATCTATGTCTGATGAAATATCCATTTCCTCTACTAAATGAGTTCAGGATGAAAAATGTTAAGGAAGCAACATTCAATTCACTAAACTGATTTTATTTTTTTTATGGACTTGCATTTTTTTTTAATCAAAACGTGACAGCATTCATCATTTGAGGCACCATGCCATAAAGTGGACACAGGGATTTATGGATCACTTTCCTGCTATAGCTTTTTTGGGAAGGGAGAAGGAAGAGTAAAGCCTAAGTGAAGTGTAATATTTTAAGACCACATTCTTATCTCACTGTCTGGGTTTCACAGAGGATTTTGAAAGCACCAATTATATTTTACATGTTTCTTCACTTCCTTTTTTTGGAAAGAAAGCAAATTGGTTATCAATTTACATGTAGAGATATTTTCTGAAAAGTACAATGAAAACATTTCCAATGTGTCTTCTCAGTTGTAACCAGGATATTCTAAGATGGTGAGTACTTCTGAGTGCCCACAGTTACACTTTTGGCCTACATCTTCGAAACTCCTTACCAGGATGAATGCCAGGAAAACCTGGCAATTCATATTGCTGCCAGAAAAGGTGATAACCTTTAATCAAAATATACCTAGAGATAACTGCAAGAACCAGGTTGTTTGGAAAATTCTGGCCATGGTACTTTGTGTGAGTGCTAAGTCAGAGAAGATGATCTGCTGCTTGCCTCTGTGCCCAGTCCCACCAGAATATTAGTTCGATAGCATTACACCGTATTGCTAATACACAATACAATTTCAAATTAGTAAAATTCTTACTTCATATGAGTAAAGGTAACAGAACCTGGCTGTGTACTTTCTTCAATGCAGATGCATAAAATTCTGTTATAAACAGTTCTATTTTTATTTTATTTGTGTCATATATAAATCATTTTGTTAAACTCTATATTGCTGTAATCTGCACGGCACTCAAAAGCGTAGCAGATATTTAGAAGACATCTAGAGTATCTTTGTGCAAAAGGCAGCTGTTGAGTTGAACCTGGCAAACAGGAAGCAGCGAATCAAGTATGACGCAAATGGCAAGACATGATAAGGACTTCACAGTCCTCTTTAAAACCCAAGCAAGGAAGAATGCAAAGTCAACAACAAGCAATATCTTTTTAGGTGTGATTTCTAAGACTGGTTCCTTCCAAAGTCTATTCTTCATTACCTCCTTCAGGCTACCACACCCTTCTGGAATACTCATCGGTGATGCCTTCTTAAAATCAAATTCTGCCTTATGGTTTCATTCCTTTTGTTAAGGCTTCCAGTGCTAGTTTTGGGATCATGAATGCTAAACATTAGAAGTAAGTGAAGGCAGCCTTGCTACATTTTCACATAGAACTCTCAACTATCCAATGTATTTTATCTCAGCATCATGTCTCTCTTTGACAGCACAAGGTCCTCACTTCAGTGGAAGTAGCTAGAATTATAGTATGCAGAGGAGATAATATCAAAATTGTATTCAGAGCACACACTTTTTCTGCATATCATGGAGTGCAACTTTCATGAAATGCCTTCAATAACACAAAGCATTACCCTCTTGGGAGTCATGGACAAGCTGGGGAATCCACCACTATTGCAAATTCTCCAAAGAAAGCCTACACAGGAAGAGATACAGAGCCTAACATCAGGACACTGAAACTCCAATATTGCATCATCTATTGATTATCCAATTGAGGGATCATCTCAAATTGTCTAAGTGCATGTAATGCCACCCTGAGTCAAAAATAGAATAAAGCTGCCCACCTTGATGGACTCAGCCTGACTCATAATAGAGATTGTCTTAAACTGGAAACATGATGTTTGACATGCCTTTTAAAAACTCCTATCATTAATTATTATAAAAAATCCAAATATTGGCATTATCCCAGTTCTCCTTTAGTTCCATTCAGCATCTCTTTCATTCCCTGATAGAATGTTCATCCTTTCTTGGTGTCAGTGGGTTCCAAAATCCACTTGGGTAAAAGAACCAAATTTGCCACCTTTCACCTTTCTTGAGCATCCCTCGAGTCTTTTAGTGTTAGAAATTCTAGATCAACTTTCTTCATTTTATTTAATACTGTTTATTCCTTTAACATACCTCAGTTTTTCCACTACAGGATTTATACAAATTGTTGTATTCTACCCCATTCTTTATCCCCCTTAGCATTCTGTTTGGTTTAATTTCAACATCAGAGGGACACTGAACAGGTCACTGGTTTACAGTGAAACCTTCATCCCTTTCTTCAGTGCAGTGTTCAATTTTGTACCCTTTATGAGTTAAAAGCCATTCAAATTTACCTCTGCTGAACACTACATAGCATTTACCAAGACTGGAATTTGAGTTGGTACTACCTCTTTATTCAGTTTGCTTTTGCTCTGCTGAAATTCTTCACAGTCCTGCGTGAATTCTGCTAACCCACATCACCTAGCATCATACTCAAAGGCTGCTGCCTCAACGCTGACTCTTCCATGTATTTAACAGACATACTGTACAGCATATAATATTAAACCCTTAAGTGCATTAGCTATGATAAAAGCTGGCAGTTTACTTCTCTCTGGATTCTGTCTGAGAGGTAGATTTTGATCTAGAGTAATATTTGTCTCTCACCTCATAATTACTTCTTAACTGACTTTTAACCTATAGCCACACAGGCAATTGCACTGGCACCACGGAGAGAAAGGTGAACTGTGTGTAAGGGGATCGAAGCAGCTAGGGGCAGTAGCTCTGAAATTCATTTTGCCACTTGATAAACTGCAATGTCAATTTGTGCTTTTAGTTTATATTTGTATGTTTTCAAGACAGATTTGGAAAATTACTATTGCAAGTCTAAATAAATGATGCTGTGGTTTCTCTTTTACTCTGCTGTACTGACACATACTAAAAAGGTTGAGTGAAATGTAATCTTTCTTTACAGAAACACTGTTAACTATACACTATTGCATCATGATATTTTAGTCCTGGCATTTTATTCTATTTATTATTGTTGTTTCAATCACTTTGTCTGACACAGTCATTTTTAATTTCCTTGATCACCCTAGAGCCTTTAAAAATATATAGCTACAAGACGAGTGGAGTTCTGTATCTCCAGTAAAATTTCTGTTTTTAATGACAGACTGCATATTGTTGCCAACAGCTGAGCTAAGCCCACTGCATTTTCCTCACAACACTGGACCTAAGGAGTCATTTGGTTTTTTTTTGTTCATTTTACTTTTAAGCTTTTGGTTCTACCCTTGCACACAGAAGCCTGACTTTAAACCTTGCACAGTAACCTCACTTCTGTTTTCTTACTGAGACTGTCTGGGCTAATGGAGTTAGAAGAATGAAGGCCAAACTGACACATATACTGTGGCCCACCTCTAGAAAGGCAATAGGTCAGTAAAGAGCAGTGAGTGCAGGACAGCTCAAGGGAGCTGCTTAGAAAATGAAAGGACAAGGAAATGTTTCCTGCCAGTTTAAAAAGGATTAAGGTGCTGACTTTGGAAAGTCCTTACCTGATGAGAACAAACTAGAGTGCTTCCTGCCAGAAGTGAAAAACAGAGATACACTTATAGATAAACCCCAAGGTGCCACAAAACCCAGCAAAGTATTTCCACAGGCTTCCTGCATTAAATAAAGTGGAAGACAGTAACATTGTTTGGTTCCGTACCCTTAGTTATTTACTTTTCTAATTAAACTCAGTGATTCCAATTTCCCTTTTACTTATTTATTGCCCATTCTTTGTGGCTTTCCCTACAGCAGCATTTAAAATGTGAAATATCTTTTTTTTCTTCACTTAAAAAAATGGCATTCAGCTGGCCTGATTTATGACTTTCCCTCATGGGTCCCATTTTGTTCAGTACTTTGCAAGACTCAGTGATATTATTTTTAAGTAGTATCCATGAAACACCTAAAGATTTTATTTCACTTATTTTTGACTCTCAGACCTATTCCATTAACTTTTTCTTAATATTGGAATCTCCTTTTCTGAAATTTAGTGATTACTCAGCCTCTTCTTGGCATCTTACCTCCTCTTCAGATTGAGAACTGAATTATATTCTAGTCGCTAATACTTAGTGTCTGCCATACTGTGAATTAAATTACTTAAATTTCACATGCAGTGAAATTTCTATTTCTGTACCATGGGTTAGAAGACTGGGTAAAAAAATTCCTCTCTGTTTGAAGAATTTCTAGTTCTCATCAGAGATATACAGGTCTGGTATTAGCATTAAAGGTGCTTTTTGGAAAACGGTCCTGCCACTTCCTTGGGTGGAAAATTTCCCTTTTCTTTCTCACTCAGAAGGCACAAGTGCCATGCTATTGATCAACCCCAAAACTTTATAAGCAAGAATTTCCTCTAGGTAGTTAATGGATAGAAAAGTTTGAGCAGAACTATTCCTCATTAAAATGGAAGCTAGGACTATTCGCTGAATGAACTAGCCAAGCAAAATATTCTTTTAACTTACATGCAAGCGTTATCTTGTTTTTCAAAACCAATGAAAATGTTCTTCAGTAAAAGAAATGGACCTCTACCAAATTGAACAAAACCTCACTCTCCTTCTCTCTCTGTAAATGAACAAAGTTTGGACTTGCTTTTCAATGTTTATTAGTCCCTTCCAAAAAATGTAGTTAGAAATGACTGACCACTGTATAGAAAAGAATGACCAATAAAATAATCCTGGCTCAATAGCCTAGGAGCTGCTAGTTGTAGTTCCAAAGAAAGGAATAAGATTAAAGCTGTTAGTACTAAAAACTAGCTATAGGTTGTTTTGTCTAAAGCAATCTTTAAAAAATCCAGACATTTCTTCTCCTATTTGAGTCAACAAATAATCCCTTCCTTTAATTAACTAGACTGGTCTCATTTTATTTCTCCCACTCAAGGCTGACCACAGTTCTGCTTTTTTTACTTCCTTTCTGCAGCTTTAAGCTCTCAAAAGGTACTTGTTTGATAAGGCACTTGCAAGCCTTTCCAACTGTGTTTCATTCACAGGTGTTCCAGTGACTGATGTAATGGCTAACTTTACAAGGCTTTAAAGTAATAATACAGTTAGTACAGATCGTCCCAGTTCCCAATCAAACTTGAGACTAACTTGTTGTGTTAGTGACTAGCCCATGATTTTTTTTATGCAGGCAGCGTGATTCAACTATCACATCTCAGCACCTACTTTTAACTTATTTCATAGAGTGAGTCAAGAAAATGAAACATTATACCTCTGTGTGACAGTTGCACTGTGATTAGGTGGCAGAAATCACGCAAAATGGTACAAGGCAGAAGGGAGGCAGAGAGGTGTGATGCTTCCTTGGAACACCCATCACTAGGATCCTATTGTGCCCGCCACAAAGACGACTGAAATGATCAGAGAACTTGGCTTTAAAGACTCTGCCCACGCTCTCCAAGGACAACTCAAATTACAAAGGCTACTATCATTATTACTCTCTATTATTTGTATGATAGTAGGGTCTAGAAGCTCTAAATCAGATTGGGAGCCCCACTGTGCTAAGAACAGTGCAAGCACACAGTGAAGCAATCTTTGCCACTAAAAGCATACTATCTAGCTGAGCTAGGCTGTAATAGGCAGGTGTAGCAATCACAGGTGGGAGGGGGCGGCAAATACCCCTAAGATAATGCATTTACAGCACCCAAATAAATGAACACTTCTATCCTTCCTGCTCTTTTAGCTAGCTGGTATCACTCAGCATTTCCAGTTAGTAACACAGTAGAAAGAGATCTTCAAGAGTGATTTGAGGGACAGAGTCATGTTTTTATGGACGACGTTGGTTAGGATGTTCCAAGGAAGGAAGTAACATAAAGGTTCATAAACATAAAAGTAGGAAAAGCAGAGGTGCCAAAAGGAAAGGGCTGGGATAAAATGCAGTATGACAAAATAAGAAAGTATACAAATATGTCTGTGCTACTGGTATGAAAAGAGGTGCTCCACAGAGGTAGGTCCTTCTTATAACTGTCAAATGATCACCAAGAATTCCAATCCTGTATCACAGACTGTAAAATACACCTGAATTGGGCAGTAGTGCAAGATGTCCAGTTTCCTCCAGAAGTTTCCTCAGCATTTCTACTCCTATTTTCCCCATGACTGCAGAAAACCATACCCTCATTTTTAAGTCTGTAGCAGCATTAGCGGTGTTATGAAAAGACAAGCCAGTCCAACATGCTTTTTATTTGAGTTTCAAGTTCATTCCAGATGCCAGGATTTGTGCAAGTCTTGGAGAAGACCCAAAATACGTACAGATTTGTAGATGAAATGAATTACCACCCTGGCTAGTATGTTTATACTGTAAGTGACTGGCAGTCAGTCCTCATCTGCTAGCCAGCGTGTATTCTGCTAACAAAGTCTTTGTTTTATTACTCCTGGTAGAACTCCAGCTAAGGGAGAAAGTTCTCCCTCCCCTTCCTCATTGTTAGCTTTCAAATCAGTGCTCCTAGTTCTCCTTCAAAACTGCACTGCTTTTTTGTCCATATGGTAGAAGTTACGAGGTGGTGTTGGGCAGGGTATAATTTGTGACAGAAGGTGGTTTTCATCAGTATTTTTTTCAGTTTTCTCTCTCTACTCCATGCTTTGAATATATTAGTTTTGTAAATGCCTCAGAGTAAGGTCTGCTTTACTTCACTTTTTACAGTATTTTTCCCTTTCTGTTCCTGGCTTCTTTTGGAAATGTTCACGTATAAACTGCTTTTTCCACGGGGCAGGGATTATGTTTTCTTTCTGTTTTGCTGAGCACAGGAGCCATTTAAGTGTTGAAATTGATGTCTCCTGATTTTCCCTCCTATGATGTGTAGTGCTCACTAAATTTATTTTTTGAATATCTGGGAAAGAGGGCAAACAACACTTATATTTTAGCAGGGAAGTATCTTCTCTGTAATTTATGATCATCAGTAAAATACATATTGCTGTGTACAGATCTTCCTTTTCCAAAAAAGTTTTCTGTACTTCCATAAGACAACCATGCTGATTTGGTACATTGTTTATTTGGTGTTTTTTAAATGCAAGGAAAACCAGCCTTGTCAAAAGATCTATGCTAAGAAGGGACTATCAAAATAAGGCTCCACTGTGTAACAATAATTATGAATTATTAATTTTGTTTGTGATATTCTTTAGAAAAATGTAAATATAAGTGACAAAGAACTGCATGAAAAGAAATGCAAAGAACTTCTTCACTGATGAATATGACTCATTTAACTGACTATCAAATGAACAGTATCTCTCACTGGTGGATGATTCATGTTGGTGCATGGGAGCAAAAAGACTTTTTTTGCTAAACATCTGTGTTTCTGGTTGTCAGGAATAATAACATTCTTTACAAAACATGCCTAAAACAAATAAAGTTTCCAGTTTGACACATATCTTTTGGTCTCATCACAATCTATTTTTTAATGGGATTTTATTCCAGGCTCCTTAGATTAGATTTTTCTGGGGACTGTGTTTTTTAAAAACAGGACTTACAGGAAAACAAGCAAGCAAGCCTTGATAAACAGCTCATTTGCTCCTTTGCAACAAACCCACCAACCTCTCTACTAGCTCTTTTTTTCCCTTTTCTCTTAATCAAGGAAACGTAAATAATTAAAATTCATAAAAATTTTCCTCTCCAGTGGGCATTCAAGCAGTTGGAACCCCTCACTCATACTGGAAGAAAGAAAGTCCTCACACTTTAATAGCACTGAGATTACTAAGGGATGTTTAAAGCATACTCAACAGCTACACCGCAACCAGAAATTAATAACAAGTCTAGAATACACAGACATGGTGAAATAAATAATTTCCTAAGGAAAAAATATAAAGTCTTTGGAACCTTAAACTTTCCAATGCCTCTAAAGGGTATTCACCCCCCCACCCCCCCGCTTTAGTCTATTTTATAAAGGGAAAAGTTTGGTTACATATTTGTAAGTACTCACTCTGTGTGGCCAAAGAAGCAGCCACAATGGTGCACTTCACAGACCTTTATGGCAACAAAAGGAAAGGTCATGGCAGCATATTTGAAAGACAGACTTCACCACTGAAATAAAAGATAAAATCCTCCTGACTACTACGGAAAGAAGAAACTGGGCTTCTTTATCAAACTGCTCTCTGACTACCCAAACACAACAAAGGTCAATGTGACTTCATGAGATGCAAATTTCTGATCAAGGTTGACTGAGGAGTAATGAGAACATATTTGCGTCAAATTAGCTGTATAGATGTAGGTCTCATACTGAATAGGGATGAGGAGGTCTGAGAAAGAGGCACCAACAAGGGCTGGAACTGCAGGTGTCTCAGTACTTGGAAATGTAGGGCTGGTTACCAGCTGATGCTGTGTGAAAGAGGTCCCACTTGCAGCCACTGGAAGTGCAACTGCATCTTATAAATCTGACTGTTGTGAACAAGAACTCCTAGAGGTATAATGTACAACAATGGGAGCTTTTAGCACTAAAACATTTGACTTTATGGTTCTCTACATAACCTCAAGCCAACAGTACTCGGGGTAGAAGAGTGACTCACTCAAATTAGCTCTAAGCAAATGAAAGCAGCCATTCCAGACTGATCCTGTCCACACATAATGCATTTTCTAAGCAAGCCAGCACCATTTTCTAGCCACTCCTATAGAAGTAGTGGATAACTTATCATCACCCTTACAAGGGACATTTGAATTTGACCTGTCGCTGAAGGAGACGTCTGGTGGACGCTCATGCTTTCAACACTAGATCTACTCCTGAAACTATACTGAAAAGTGTCAACTAATATCAAACATCCCTGAAAGTTTATTTCAACTATCTTCTACAAACAGGAAAGGTGTGGATTTGAAGCCTGAAGAGGAGGTAAAATGTGGTTTTGCTAGTACTCTGTTGGCCTCCACCAGGCAGGGAAGATGTGAAGTCAAATCAGAGTAATGTTTCTGGAGCTGACCTACTCAGGGTGAAACTCACCTACAGAACTAGATGTTCTTGGCATGGACAAACACAACTGTTTTATTTTCCATCCGTGAATGCAAGGGATCACATCCAGCATGGGAACTGAGTAACCTGAAGCTATGGGTAGGAAGTAGTGGAGTGAGGTAGATCTTGCTGCAACTGAGGACTTAACTACAGGAACAGTAATGAACAGTTCCAAGCAGGAAGTCAGTGAAGCCCTGGTTACTTTGCCATTAGGAGGGATAGGGGCGGGGGCAGACGGACAATGTAGTACAGGAATCCCAGTGGTAAGTCCGCCATTTTTTGGTTTATGCTGCCACTGGCTCATAGATGAGGCTGACATTCTACCAGCCTCCCTCCACATTGTATCCCTTATGAAGGGTTCTTCAGAAACCCTTCAAAAGCTATCATGCGCTCAGAATTTACTTATCATTACTCACTACCTACCTATTTTCTGGAGGAAAGCATAACATAGCTCATGCTACTCAAAGATAAGTGGAATCATACATGCAATGATGCACACAGAAAGGTAAAAATATATTCGTGATACATTTATAAAAAGCAGGAAAAAAGACATAAAATTTCTTTTTTAAAGCATTTCCAGAGACAACAGTGTTTTGGGGCAGGAAGGTTGGCTAGAGGAACTGGAAAGGAGAATCAGCACAAGAAAGGAAAAATAATTCCACAGAATTCTAAACCTGTCTTTCTGCCAATACTGTGTAGCAATTCTTTTGTTCACATTTCAGAAGCACTTACAGTATTGCCAATAAAAACCTGTCCAAACTGAAGCAATGTTAGATGAACCAAGATTCTAGTACAGGGACAAGAACAGACTAGGCCTCCTCTGAATGGTTATCACTGATTTACATTTCATTCTTTCATATATTTCCTGTAGGTTTTAGGGGTTACAGAAAAATCTCCGTCTGTCCTATTTGATTAAGAAGGCCTTAAATAGACATTTTTCTCATCAGTTCTTTTCATATCACTTTTAATTATCGACACATTTAGTCATAACCAGAAGCTGTCCAATTCAATGACAGCATACTGAAAAGTGCAAAATATAACCATTTTGCTTCAAAAAGGTTTCAGGAATACTTTGTGTGCTTCTGACCAATGCCAATTTACCATTTTTCCTCTGTTTCCCTTTGTGTTTCCGATGTGAACTCAAAAGATGAAACAGAACCTGAAACTACTGTATTTCCCCTCTTGTCACCTTGAAACCATGTGAGACAGCAATTTCCACTCACTTTTATGCAAAACTGTGACTCAACTTCCATTTGCATGGGAGTTTTCTATTTACACAAAAACTTCTTAGTGGTCAGCAATAACAGAAAATCAGATGAAGAGAAGGAAATTAAACTTCAAAGTTTTGTAAAAATAAAGACTTGAAAATGCACACATATACTTGAATGCCTCTCCCAGAGCTCTAAAATCATCGGCTCTTGCAGTCAAACTCACATTACTACAGAAAAGGACATTTTCAATACAATGGCTGGGGAAGCAGGTGTTAAAAACCCATCAATAACTACACTCATGGCTTGCATAGTGTTGAGTTCTTACTCCAAGCAGACAAATGCAGATTAGATATTTATTAAGATTGCAGTTATTTCAAGGAATCTAAACTGAGTGAATTGCTGAAACATTATTTGCCCAAGGTAGTATGTTCTGTGTCGTTTGATTAAAGTCGACAGCATTACTCTCCTCTTTGCTGTACTACCCTATTTAACTGTAACATATTTTAACGTTCACCTATACATTAACACAGAGGTAATCAATGTAATATTGCATTACACATTTGTTAAACTCTCCAGTGATACAAACACCAGATTTGCAGTTCCTAAGAACTACAGGTTATTTTACCCACAACTGGTCCCACATTTTCTTTAAAATTAAAATTCTAATTGCTTAGCATTTTATGAATACAGTCAATAACTACAGATGGGAAACATTGAAATTCACAGGTTTTTTTAGTTACTAATTATATCTCTGAGTTTCTCTTTCTTCCCTTGTCTCTCCTTAATTTTTCATTGTGGTACATGCAAAACATGTTCTGCTTTGAATGTAAAAATCAGAGGCATATTTTTTTATGCAGAAACGAAATAACACACTATATGACATACAACCACGCTCTAAAAAATACCTACTGGTATTTTTGCTTTGTTTTATATTTTCTGCTTCTCTGTAGATTGCTGATGTTGAAATATTTTGGATTAGATGTGATACTGACCGGTACCACACAGATGGCACAGATTCTTTCAGTTTGTTAAGAATTTATCATGGTCAGTTCATTCATATTGTCATTTTCATGACTGGGTTTCCATTCTCTGTAATGAGATAAAGGAAAGTGCCTTCCTCCACAGTCCAACCTCAAACAGCCTCATAGATATCCTCATATTAAGATTACACATTACTGAGCAGATTATTTTTCAAGCTAGGATGAACCGAACAGACTCATCTTTAGTGGCTTAAGTTAAATTTTGTTTCACTTTCTTCATGAAAGAGGTATTTGACGCTGACACTTGGAATTATATTCTTCTCTCAGCTATGGACTGGAACACTCAAATTTCCAAATCAGTTATGTACCTGAGGGATGTAACGCAGCTCCTGTAACGATTGACTATTAACATTGTAGCAACCAACTTTTTAACTCCTCTGGATAAAAGACAGCTTCTACAGTGCAAAACATGCCTAATTACGCTACTTGTCCTTCCTAAAAGGTAGGGAAAGACTGATACTTTCTTCTAGGTCATGGGATCTTCTCCAGCCATTCTTGTCCCAGGTCTGTAATACCACTGGCTCTGGCGATACAGTGCGAGGGTGGCTAATGGACCCATACCTCCTTGGCCAACCATAAGCATCAGTGGCCAGAGCAGAACTGCTGGTATGACCCTCTGCAGTTTATCCTCCCTACTCTCCTGTTCATGCAGGAGCGTTGCAAAGGTTCCACTGTCCCCAACCCAGTCTGTTCAGAGTAAGAGGAGCTGAATGGGAGGAGGTCCTGAACCCCTGATCAGAGCCTCTGGCGTTTCTGTAATGACTTGAACACATTAAAAACTAAGGCTGCTAATTAATTTTCAGAAAACCATGTAGAAATTCTTATTATTGTAAAACAGGAACTAGAGTACTTAATATTGGTCATAGAATCACAGTTGTAACTGACTTCTAATCAGCTCAGTTCTCTATTGACTACAGCTGGAAAGGGCTTGTATTTATCTTAAGGGTTATTTCAGCATTTGTGAATTGTTATCAGCATTATTTTTAGGCCCTCTTTGTCTAATTGTTTAACTTCAGCTCTTCTTCAGGTGTTCTGGGGAAAATGTACTGATGTTTAAAATCCTAGATGCTTTGGCTGCACGGTCTTAAAAACAGAAAACCTGACATTTGACTCTGTAATGTACTAGGGAAAAAAAAAGGGAGAAAAGGAAACAGTAGCTCCCATGGTACTCCTGTATCCTCTTAACATTTTCTTGTAACTATACTGTTTTATAGATGAAACTGTCACTGCAAAAATGACAAATATAACACATAAAAGAACAAAAATGGGCAATAAATCACAAGTGACACTGCAGCCCATTGAAATGCATTCAGCCGGTGCTGCAGAAAGTAGGAAGATTTCCTTTTGCTTTGCATTCTGCCCAGCTGAGCAAGAGGACCAGAATCCTTGAACAATCAGTACAACAATCGCTGGGGCCATCATGTAAAAACAGGCTTAGAATTTCACTTTGGAGAGTCAGATCCATTCTCACTCTGCTTTCCTTGTCACCTGGCCTTGCAACAGCATCGTAATACGGCTTTGGCATTACACCATATAGGTGCTCGCTCTCCCCTGGATAACTATCCACAACTGCCACAGATGTAAATGCTGTTCAGAAGTACCAAGAGAAGAATAAACTCCTAAAATGGTGTATTCAACCTCCAGACAGATATATCTGCACATACCTTTGTTATTACAGACAGCACTGTAGTCTCAACTAGGAAATCATGGGTTCTCCATTACCCAAAATAGCACTTCAAGTTTCAACATGTCAGAATACATCTGAATCAATGTTACATGGTTCAGGATTCAGAAAAATGAATGTGAATGTCTGTCCAGCCCGTGTTGCTATACCTCAAGTGCATTGTAAAGGACAACAAACTAGATAGATAGGAAAACACTCCTCAAATTCATACCGCTGGTTTTTGTGTTAATAAACAAATAGTGTTTTCAGTAATGCTGTATAAATCTGGAGTAAATCCCTTGGCATAAAAAAAAAAAAAAACAAACAATGAGAATGTGATTTAATCAATCAATGATTTCAGGTGAACTTTTTCATTTTTTCAGTGGAATGGCTGAGAACAGAATCTGACCCAGACTACAACAATAAATAAATAAATAAATCTGCCTATGTATTGAAGACACATCTGAAGAAATCTGTATATTTTATTATGCTGCTAACTTCATAAGGGAGAAGAAACCAACTGGGATTATTTTATGGCTGCTATTAACATGGTTATAAAATATGCTGCTCATCTAGACCTTAAGGTATGCAGGGTAAAAATCAATTAAGCTTTAAGATTGCCACTATCTTTTTTAAAAAATTCTTCCCAATTCTTAAGTATCAGTTATTCTACAAAACTTCTGACATATTTTGTTGTATCTTATTTGTACCAAGAATTTAATCTATGAAGAGTGTACAATACAGAACTCTCCCTTCCAGCTGCATGTGTAATTAACAATGGGTAGTAAAAAGGGCGTTCTATGGAAATCAGTCTTAATAATATCCAGTAAAGTAGTGGCTGCCCCACTAAATCACAAATGGAAATACTTTAATTTAAATATAAGTAGCTCAGACATATTTCAACAATTAAGAAAACGCCTGAAAGAATGAACACCCTAATCATAATTCCAAGCATGCTATTTTATCAGAATGCAGACAGAACAAAATAGATGAGGGCCAAGTGAATACCAAATATGGCCAATTTAAACTTACTACATGAAGTGTCTCTTACAAAATAGTGAAGCAAACTGCAAATGCTTTCAGGCTTTCTCAAAAACATGGATTTGTTATTCAACTTTAAAGTCGAGATCATACAGTCACTTACATATGTGATAAGTTTTTTGTTAACCTTCTACATGATTTCAACTGTACTGTTAAACCTTATTTGTTTATGAAAACATGGAGACGGTATCATGAGGACTATTATGCTTCATGTATACATAGTCTTTTCTCCTGGCTGACAGATGTTAGATAGTTAGATATTCTCCCTACCTGTTGGAGGGTAGGGTCAATTGAGTGGATTTCAAGTTAGTTACTTTTTGTAAGGTTAACACTGAAAGCTACACACTATCCCCCAAACTTGAATTCCTTAGTTACTAGAGTTATTAAATCAGTGATAATATTGTATTCACTAATACTAACAACACTAATTTGCCTATTTTGGCTTGTAAGAATCAAAATCACACAGTTGCCTTTACAGCATGTTATATTATACTATAACCTAAGGACAACTACATGGTAGGTATTTAAGCACAACTGCAAGGAAAAGTTCCTTTTGCTACAGGCTGCAAAGGAGTAATGAAGCAAGGAGTGGTTGTCAAGATACTTAGGGCAAATAGCAGGTAATCCTATAAATGGAAGTCATCTTAATTTTATATGAAAAGGAAGAAGAAAGGAAGGACAAAGAGGAACTAATAATGCATTGTTTATAAACTGCACCAGTAAGGGCCAGGATGAGTTGATGATGAGGGCAGAGGAAATAAGTGCAAGTAGAGTTGACTTGAAAGCCGAGCTGTATTATCATGATCTTTCTGAAGAGGAAGACCTTTCAAAATTGGTAACAATATTCAGGAATGCAGCCAAGATTTTAAATTTTCATTATGCAAGAAGCATTAACTTCCCACCTGAAAAAAAGAAAATCCCAGCCCTAATCTCCCCACTGCCAGTTATGTATCTCCTCAAATGCTAAAAGACAAAAGTAATTTCTTGATCTCAAATGTAATTACTTTGGTGCTGAGCAAAGAAGTGAGGAAAAGGCACTAAATAGAAAATGCTAAGTAGCATTATTTAACAGTTACAGCTGTAGGGCTTGTGGTAACTACCGTTAGCAACAATCCTATGATTTACACATAAAGAAGTCCTTTTACTTCTAGATCCTTTCCACAGTTTGGGAATTTGTAGGAGAAAAGTGTAGGGAGAATGTGCATCATTCCCTGCTTCCTCATGTCCAGTCCACAGAATCACAAAATCATAGAATGGTTTGGGTTGGAAGGGACCTTAAAGATCATCTAGTCCAACCCCCCTGCTATGGGCAGAGACACCTTCCACTACACCAGATTGCTCAAAGCCCCATGCAACCTGGCCTTGAACACTTCCAGGGATGGGGCATCCACAACTTCTCTGGGCACCCTGGTCCAGTGCCTCACCACCCTCATAACGAAGATTTGCTTCCTTATATCTAATCTAAATCTACCCTCTTTCAGTTTGTAGCCATTACCCCTTGTCCTATCACTACATGCCCTTGTAAAAAGTCTCTCTCCAGCTTTCTTGTAGGCCCCCTTCAGGTACTGGAAGGCTGCTATAAGGTCTCCCCGGAGCCTTCTCTTCTCCAGGCTGAACAACCCCAACTCTCTCAGCCTTGTCCTCACAGGGGAAGTGCTCCAGCCCTCTGACCATCTTTGTGGCCCTCCTCTGGACCTGCTCCAACAGGCCCATGTCCTTCTTATGTTGGGGGCCGCAGAGCTGAACTCAGTACTGCAGGTGGGGTCTCACCAGAGCGGAGTAGAGGGGGAGATTCACCTCCCTCAACCTGCTGGTCACAATTCTTTTGATGCAGCCCAGCTACATCCAGCTCCTGTAAACCTCCTTTAAGAAAGTCTTCGGGTTCCTTATGGATACTTCAGATACCATTATTGCTGTACTGTCCTGAAGTTGAAAAGCTGGCCTAAAGGACCCCTACACAGTTGTCTCTGTAGGAAAACATGAATTCCTGTTGCTGTCATGGGACCAACCAGGTGGGCTTGGTGAGGTTTTTTCACTCCCTACTGCAGTTGTGGCAACTGAGAAGGAGAAAGATTCTTCTTTCCTTTTGATGACACAGTCTTTCAAGCATGAGAAGGGGCTGCAAAAATGATGAGGGGATTTCAGAAGCTTTTTAATACATTTCACAGATAGCCATAAATTCTGTTTGCAGGTATCATTTGATACTTTCTTTTTCACTATAAAAATTAGTTTCTGGTAGAACAGATTTAAAAAAAAAAAAAAGGAAATAAAAGTCACAAATCTGACAGACAACCACAGAGTGCCAATGCTATGAGCCACCAGTGACAAAGCAACCAAATAAATACTTTGCTGGCTGTCCTGTGCTAGCTATATCTCTGTTCTCTCATTGTTAACTACTATAGCCATCTCCTTCTTGTGGAACAGGCATATCTCCAGTGTTTCCTGTAGCTACCCAATTTTGCATTAAAACAAACAAAAACAAAGTAAGAGAACAAAAACATTAATTTTCCATATGGAAAAATATATAAGCCTATCTGAATCCTGTGATGAAGAAATCAAAAACTTGTTGAAGTTCAAGGATATGGAAAAGGTGTTCCTTGTCTCTTCAAAGCTTCATTTGTACTCTCAAGTAAAAAAATAATTGAGCTATAAAAATGTGTGTGGACAGAGCTTCTGGCAAGCAGCACTAATAAGAACAAGCTAGGACTTCCTGGCATCATCTAAATACGTTATTCTGGTTAGTTCATATGTTATTACATAACACAAATATACATGCAACGACTTTGTTTTGATTGACATGGCAACTTGGGCATTATGGATCACTCAGCTTTGTTATTATAACACATACCCCAGAATTAAAAGCTATAGCAGACATGTCACTAATCCTCTTATCTTAAGCTGAATCATTTAACTGTCTCTTACTGACTATAGCAGTATCCAGATGCTAAACATCCAAACTCCTCCTCGTCCCTTAGACACCCCGGTAGCAATATTTACATGCTTCCCAAGTAACTATGCCAGTATTCTTGAAAAATGCAATGATTTTAACATATGCTAAATGCTGATGGACTAGGTCTAACTTCCCCTGTTACATATTCCATCAAACTCACCTTAGATTCTAGAGTTTTTAATGCTCTTTGATTCTGTTTGAGAATAAAAAGGTTTCCAAATCCCTTAAAAGCTTTATGCGTGTGTTTATTTTCTGACAAAATCAATCATTTCCCCAAGTTCATAAAGATTTTCTGGTACGTTCTGAACTGGCCTTCAAGCCACACACAGCCTAATAATTGTCTCACTTGCGTACTGAGTTTACTTCGACAATTAGATTTAAAAACCTTACGGTCTTGTTCATTCTCGTATGTCACATGCTATGTTATTTTGTTTTAATCCTGGAACTCATGTATGACATAATTAAAAAGAAATCAATTTTATTTCTTTAATTTTTTGCATATTGAATATTGCTAGAAAATATGATCTTCCCAACATTCTGCAGTAAAAAAAAATCCATTAATACAAGATCTTTGTCCTAACTTACACATGCAACTCTTGAGCCTAAATTATTTAGAAATTCTAGTGTCTTGATCTAATAATACAGAAAAAAATAAACAGGTACACAGATACATATCTATATTCAAACTGTCATTTACTTTACGGATGGAGCAAGACTGGATCTCTTTACAACATCAGGCTTGAAGGAACATTCCACAGATCACACACACAATGGGCACATGCAGCGGAGTTGTACGTACAGGGATGTGTGTGTAAGTTTTGGTGCCAAGCACACAATTGAATTTAATGGAGCTGAAGAAAAATTTATAAACAAAAAGAAACTTTTAACATAGAAAACTATTTATGAGCAGAGAATGAAGAAACCGTCAGGGAAAAGGAGCCAAAGAAAATGAGACAAAATGGGCATGATGACTTGTCTATACTTGAACATCTGACCTGTTAGCTGGTCGTCGCCTGCAGCAGGGGCGATGCGAATGTATGGTGTTGTAAGCTGAGTCACGATTATCGCAGCTAAGGCAAAGGAAGATTTCCAGGTCAGCATGCATGAGGGGAAAAAAAAGCCAGACTGAAGCTAGGCCAGCAAGAAGAATCTTGGTCAATAGTTCATTGTCTGAACTTCTTACAAATAAAAACCAAAAAACTCCCACAAGTTCCTTTTCATCTTCAGTTGTTAGTTTGGTTATTCTGCAAATTAATAAGCTTTCGTATGTGACCTTCATTCAGGAAGAGGACTCAAAGCACATTATTTACATGTAAGGCATTTGAGGAAACTGGAGACTCTTTGGCTCTGCTAATCACAGCACTGGGCTTTCTAAGTGAAAGTTAACTGCTTATTCAGATTACTCTAGTATTAACTTCTCCAGGTAATTTGAACTAGTTTCACTTTTTGTTTTCCTATTTCATAATAGTACGTTTTTCCTATAATTCTTTTTTAAGATAATTTTCAAGTAAAATATTTTCGAGCTAGCTAAGATTCATTTTTCTTGCACCCACTTGGGTCTTCTGGAAATGCACACACTACACACATACTTAACTTTCAGCATACAGAGAACGACCGCTGAGAGTTGGCACGCTTTGGTATGTATGTAACTGCTTGAGGTCTGAGTTTCAAGTTCACATTTTGCCACTAAGACAAGAAAAAGCTGAAAAACCTGAATTGTTTGTGTGCCTGAAGAATTCAGACTTTTCTATCAGAGCTGTAACAATCACTGACTGGTACAGATAACTATTACCATGGCTCACATTAATAAAATCTCATATTTCTTTGTTTGCCAGCAGTTCTATGATTGCCTCTAAATGGTTAAGCACACTATGATACATATACATTAAGGAATATAAAAAAAAATTAAAAGGTCAGATCCAACATGATGCAGCTGGAGAATGATGCAAAGAAAAAATATTGGAAAATTAAGGACAAAATTATATGAAAGATCACTCATTTACATAGAACAGCCTGGGTGCTATTAGAAATGTGGCAACGAGTGAGGAAAATAGATCATCTACCATCTGCAGACAATTAAACCCAAAACTGCTGCTGCATAATATTTTGAAATATCCCTCTGCAACACTGAAATGCAGTGTTGATAGTAGCTGCTAGAGTATTGTTGCTATTGGATTTAAAATATTATAATATCCTTTTCTCTCTCATAATTAATGAAAGCTTTCCAATATTGCAAAATTAGAACAGTGATGTCTCCCTCTTGAGAACTGGATTCCTAGGAGATAACCAAGATGTTTCTATCCAGACAGTGTTGTAAGTCACATCAGGAAATATAGTCTTAATATAAATCACAAACCACCACAAAGTTGATAGCAATAAACTTGGAGGAGTTTTGGAATGCTTTCAACTTCGTCTGCTGAGATTTTATAGTCATTTAGCTTGAAGAAAGAGTAGGTATATGAAAACCATATTTCAAGCAAAATACGACAACCTTTATTACCACTGGTACAAAAATCTCTTCCTGATTTTTGTTTGTTTGTTTGTTTAATTATCTTGTCAAAAATAATGGCAGTGGAAACCCTGCAGTCTCCACATTTGTATATACACCAAATAGTCACAGAGGTCCTAGAAGCCTTTCTCTACAGAAAACTAAGATCAGAAGACTCCGCATCACAAGAATATGCTGTCTGATTCTTCTTCTAGCAAAGGCAGTAGAAAAGTTCCCTTTGACTTCAGCAGAAGCAAGAGGAGAACTTTCAGCTCTACAAAACCCAATATTCTGATCCTTAATTACACTTACAGTCATTGCAATCAGGATTTTTATATGATCTCTAAAAGAACACATTTAACAGAGGTTTAATTTGTAAAACTGTAATGGTCATAAAACAAGAGCATTCTGTAAAATGTTACAAATTGAGATTGTTTAGAACAGAATTGATGGAAGGCAGAAGTATTATCCAGCTACTGACCCTACACGTGCATTTGACACAGTAGAGTTAGGCTGTACTTTTCTGGAGTTAAGCTGTACTTTTCTAACAAGAAGCCTGTCAATGGGATAACAGGCTACCTGCTGCACTTTGGCTCTGATCCAGCAACACAGTTTAGTGTGTGCCAGCTGCGCACATGCTTGACAGTAAGCACATGCATTATTCCTGTTGACACCAACTGGAGTGAAAAGTGAAGTACCTGCTCAAGGGTTCTGCTGGATCTTGGGCAAGAATGCTCTGTATCTTTGTATTACATGTACTCATTTATTTTTATTTTAACAAAAAATACAAAAGCCTACAGTGGGCTATGGAACGAACACTGAAAAACTCAGCGATAAAACAGAATCTCAGTAATCTTAAGAAGGTCTCAAGGGCACGAACAACTTTTAGATTATCTGGAGTTGGGATAATTAAAGGAAATTATATAGCTATGCTCATGTCAGGTTCTGAACTCCCATATTGGTCCTGAGGGCAGACTTCAAACAGGCTGACCACACATCCTTAATACAGACAACGACGTCGCTTGGCCAAGCTCAGCTGGCTCAGTGGAGCAGCTTGGAGTTTGCCTTGGGTGACCTGGATCCCAGGAAGGGCTGCCGATGTGCTTGGTGAAATCCTCAAATTCCATGGGAATGAAACTGCAGAAGCTTTCAAGAAATAAGTGGACAGTTGGCTGCACTGTCATGTTTTACAGGGCATACTTTATGGCAACAGGCCTTTATGCAGTCAAATACTTACATGTCTACTTTAAGACAGAATAGTTGCAATGTAGTCAGTGAGATTATTCTTTGTGCTCAAAATTAGGTACATAACTGACTTGATTAGGGCCTAAAAGTATATGGTTTCTCACATACGTATTAGATTCTAGAGTAGGTCTACTAACTGCAATGGCCTACACAAGGCTGTAGGTATTTTCAGGATCAGACCTTAATGTAAAAGATTCTACCAGTTTCATACATGAATGGCCTAAAGCACTTCCTTTTAGCTTTAAAAACCACCAAACTTGAACATTTAAAGATAACAGAAGCCCAGAATACAAACATTTCAGAAATGTTATTAGTACACGAAAACTAGATGTTGTACTGGAGAGCATTCTGAACGTTATTTGTATGAAGCATTGTAATAAGTAGATTTACACAAGCACATGATAGAGTTTAAGTAGCTTACTGCCTAGTAGCTATACTGTAGTCACAAAACTCAGTGGAAAATGGTGCATGTCTGTAAGAGATCAGGCACAGCAGTCAGAGCAGCCTTTGTTTCCTGGGGTACAAGCAAGGTGAATGGTGTACTAAGCTCTTTGGGGGGGTGTGAACAGAAGGGGAGGTGAACAGGAGAGGACAATTCTCTGTCTTGCCCCACTGCAGGTGTGGCGACTTCTGACCTACAGACATTAAGCATTTTTGCTATTTTTTTTAGTCCATATGTGGGAAGTCCAAAACGCGCACAAAAGTCTGCTTTTCTCTTTAGTATCTCTAAAGGGAAAAAATCTGTTCAGACAGGTATGATTAATATCATATTAAAATATGTCATGGTCTCCATTTTATTTTAAAAAATTAATATAGTTTTAAAATATAATACAGACATTCAGTTTATAAGCATGGCAATCAGTGCTTTACAGAAGTCCCCCAAGAAAGTTTTGCACCAGGGACTATAAATGCCACTGAGGACACCTCTGGTTTCAAAGTCCTCACAACGTCCCCTCACATTATTTTACAGGCTTCACAAAGGTATTATGAAGAATTCTGAAACATGCTTTCAAAACAGAAATGTATGGAGATTTGTTTAAAATAAAAGCTGCATTTCTCACAACTCCATTGCCAAATGGGTTAGCTCAAAGTAGCTTGTTGCTATGGGAGCTATTCCAATCCATAAAGCTACCTCGCTTCTCAAATGAGAGAGTAAGATTTTTCAGTCAGTCAAGTAACTGAAATAGTTGAGCATCCATTAGTGATTAGGAATACAAATCTTCAAATAATTTAAAATCCATTCCTCTAATCACCTATTACGATTTCTGAAGTAATGTAGTCCACTCCTGGTATCACCGGAAAACAATACCACAGTATTCCACCTGAATCTGCAATTAATCTCTCATCTACATTTTATTGGGTTTTAGTTTAGGTATTTAAAAGTTTTCTATGGTTTAGTAAGCATTCAGTTAGTAAATTAGAATTAAAACTACTTCCTCTGGTTTGGAAAAAAAAGCTCAGGAACCAGTTCAAAGATGCATAACAAATGTGTTTGTCACATTAGGGAGGATCCAGCCTTTCAACAGAGGCAACTCTATGCTAACATTTCTGTTACCTTTAAGTAATGAGATTCTCATCCATCCTATTTAGATTTAGTGGTGGTGGTGGAATTGTGAAGTCTACATGTAAAGGAAATCATGGTGGAATCAGTTATGTTAGGGATAGTCACTATGAGACATGCATGATCTCCTGCAAGGAACAGTGGTACAGAGATGAAATAGGTTTTGTTTCATACTCTTACCAGGTGCCCAAACCGCAAGGTGGTATTACCTGTTCCCCCTCACAGCAGTACTTTCTTTCCTTGTCCTCTATTACAACCTCCTAATAACCATACTATCCCATCACTTCTTTTTCAAGCTTTGAAATTGCCACCAGCTAGAGGTACTAAAAAGGTGAGACTACAAAGATAATCATAGACAGATCCTAGCCTCCAAAGTTAAATATATCAGCAGCATGTTTATCTTTCCCTGTTTGGGGATCAAACCTATAGCTAGCACTGTCTCAATTATACAAACTTGTCTCACAAATGGTAGTATCATGTGCTGACAGTCCAATAAATATGGCTGATCTGTACCATGAAAATGAAGAACATGATTTCTCCACTTTTCTTTAATAAAGCAATTAAGATAAGATAATTGCTTACGAGTAAGGGGTAATTTTTCACTACGGATGTATAAGCAGCTAGTATGCACTCTGCAATCGGCAATTTTACAACTCTACTATATATAGAAAGGTCCAAAATATTTATTGTGAGATCATATAAAAACCCACAGAATATATTTTAAACACTGTGTTCAAGTAGACAATTAAAAATCAGCAATATGTTTATTACTAAAAACAAACAAACAAAATTCCTAAATCTCAGCTAGAGATGCAAATGAATCATTTAAAATTCTGTAATAGGTTTAGTGACGCCTTTTAGCAATATAAACACTTCTGGAAGTTTGCAAAGACCATGGGAAGGAAAGGTCAGCAAGCTGAAATACAGAATACATGACATAATATGAACATACCTTTTGTGGCTACCCTGACGCAGTCGATTTTGGTTTCCTGTGTCAAATAAAGAGGAAAAAGGTCACATTTTGTGTTTCTAAGCAAAGAAAGTCATCCATGATTCTATTCTTAAAAGTACTCATAAAATGTCACAGAAGCGTTCATTTAATGTGCCTCATTACATATTTAACTGCTTATTAAGCAACTACAATGTGCTTTCATAATATGGACAAACACTGCTTGGGTATGGTACATAAACATTTAACTTAAGATTCCTCTAACAGTAGAAAATATGTGAAAGATATTCATAAGAGCACAGGCAAGTGTTCAGCTTTTTTACTTTGGCAACATAATGACCTTGGGAGATTTTTCTTTTTCCTACAGATAGTATAGTTCGAGGCATCATGCTAGACAATTTTAGAAAGAAAAAATAATCAATGGTGTTTCACATTTCTGCACTGTCTGTGCACTGTGAAAGAGGGACCATTATAGTCTCTGGCAGAAAACATTCCAGGCTGTCAGCACAGACAGCCAAAGCTTATCAAGAATTGAAGGGCTCTGGGTAGGTCTGTCCAGGAAATGAAAAACAATTCCAGGAAGAATTAGTCCAATGAAACGTGATCGGTGAAGACCTTTCTTTTTACACACTTTTCATTTCAGTTCCATCTACCTATTTTTCTTTTACTGTTTGCAGAAAGGGGAGAAAAAGTGGTTTCTACTTCAGTCAGGGTAACCAAATGAGAAAACGGGAGTTCAAGATGTTACAAACTACGGTAATGGGACTGGACAGGCCAAGACAGATGTGCTAAAATCCACAATCAAGTTTGGCTTAAACTTAACAAAAGAAATCACAACACTATCCTCTTCAAAGCAAGAAAACAAAAAAAGAAAGACAAAAAGAAAGACAAAAAGAAAGAAAAAAAGCCAGTCAAACACACTCATTAGATAGTAAGACAGAATGGTAATGCACTACGTTGCCTACTCATTATTGACAAAATGTGCTGTTTTCCCCTCCTCTTTCCTGTAACCTTTAATCATTAAGCAATATTGTGTTACGAAAACTGTTATTTTTTAAACTCTATGCGTTAAATTTCATGGTTACTTCATTTTCTCATTAGCAACTAAATTGGGCATCTTGCTAGTTGGTGCCAATCATCTATTTACACACAAATACTGTATAAAATCACACCTGTCGTAACACTTACCCCATTGGCTCTGCTAGCAGCTTGAAAATAGATGCTATAGCTCTTATGAGGAAGAAGAGGGGTGTTCCAGAAACCACTGTAGGTTTTGTTATCACCAATAGTAAAAGGCTGAGCAGCTTGTAGACCATTGGCTGGAAACTCTGCAGCAAAGTAGTACTGGGAATTCAAAAGCGAGGCATTCTGGAAATGAATGGGCACTGGGTAGCACTTCAGGATTTCAGTTGTCTTTTTGGTCCTCCGTGGGCGTTCTTCTTCAACAACGATTTGATAGACACTAAGAATGTAGAAAGGAAAGAACAGAAGAAACACATGGGTTATTTTAAGACTCAGGCAGTCAACTCATTCTGAAACCATAATAGCATACCAGTATATATGGGAAAAAAAACCATTAAAAGCAAAGGACATGGGAAGAAAATGTCATTTTGATATTCCGGTGTACAAATTTGTGGAACAGATTCATGCTTTCAAACAAATTCATTTTGTTTTTGGAAAAACAAAATTAGCCATACACACCACAGCTTTTCATATAGCAAATGCACAGAACACTTCCTTGTTCGAACACTCGTACAGAAAAAGCTTGCTTGATTAGCGCTAAAATGTAGAATTAAGTATTATTTTGTTCACAGAAGTAAGTATAAGGCTATAGATTCCATTCTCTAACCTCTTCTTCTTGTCAAAATGAAATGAAATGAGTAGTAAGATAAAAATGAAGAGACAGGGAATAGTATTTGCTTAACTGTTGACATAACTATTTATAAAAGCACATATAGGGTAAATTACAGTCTTTTAAAATTTCGGTGCCATATTGACTGTTACTGAGCAAGAATAAAACACTTTTTGATGGAAGTTATTCTCACTCAGCAAAGCACTTTTACACATCTTAGAGATAACCGTATTTCTAAGTGTTTGTGCATGCGGCAAAGCAATTCAGTTTGCACTTGCATTTTTTGCTGTACTGGGACCTACAGGGAACAGTCCATCCCTCTCCACTGTAAAGGTGCTATGGACATTCAAGCAGGAACAAAGAAATTGTGATTTCTGCTGTATATGCAAACAGTGTAATCATTATACCCTTGTAGTTGCTGTAAAAGCCTGAGTCAGTGCTTTCAAATTTGTGAAGTGGGAAGTCCATGTCTCCAAAGAGGACTAGCTTGCAAGTTTATTGCTTCACTGGGGACCAGTGATTCTTAATCATTATTTGTCTCCCGGAATCTTGAATCCCAGTAAGCAAGTCAGTAAAGGTAACTGATGTTAAAAGCGGCAATGTGTCCATATTTTTGCACATCATCTACATCTAATAACAATTTATGATCTTCCAAGTTGATAATTCATAAAAAGCAGCAATCTCTGGGTAAGGTACGTTTCTTAAAGATCCATACAGTCTCTTGACATGTTGTTCCCACTCCATCATCTGTACGTAGATTATTATGTTTACAGAAAACTCTGTCCAAAGTACAGGGACACCTGGGCTGGGCCTCTGCAGGTCTCAGTCTGGACCCAACAAGGCTTATTGGCTTAGTCATATCACCGCACAGCTATGGCTATTCCCCTTCTGAAGGCAAATCTGGTTTAGAAATAAAAGAGATGACTGTGCAGTCACCAAGCCAATTCATAGCCAGTGAGCTCCTCCACCTGCTGGGGCTCCGCTAGACTCAAGCTCCTTTGAGCGCTGGCATAGAGGTCTCCAGCTCTTTCACTCTCTGGAGCCTTACCAACTCAGAGCACAACCAGACTAACATACTGCTCCTACACTCGAGCTGCCTTTGCACACTTAGATAATGCTGTGTCCTTGAATGATGCCCCATCAATGGACCTGTTCAAGGTCAGGATGGATGGGGCTTTGAGCAACCTGATCCAGTGAAAGATGTCCCTGCCCACAGCAGGGGGGTTGGATTAGATGATCTTTAAAGGTCCCTTCCAACCCAAACCATTCTATGTCTTCATGATTCTATGACAGCACGATGCTAAGTCTGCAGAGCTTTCATCGCTGAATACCACCAAGAGGCAGAGTAACGTCTACTGTTTTCTTACCAGACCTACCGATCATGTGCAACAGACCCCGTTCACTATGTTTTTAAGATCTATCATCTTCAGCAGGAGATGCTGCACTTCTTATGCTCACAAAAAATGCCCATAAAGTTAACACTGAGAATGCTTAATACCTCTTCTTCTGCCTAATTTAGACTTTCACCACAGTGGAGATTTAGTTTAATGTTTAAGACATTTAAATTTAAGTGTCTTCATGAAGATATCTATACATCTGCAAACTCCCATTACAGTCACTGGAGAGCTACTCAGTACAGGCAACAGATCTTAAAAGACCTGACCAGCGAGGAGGTGTCTACTTTTGGGTCAACTTAATTGCATTCTAGGCTCCACTGACTATAATAACTAAATATTCAGCTCCGATGTAGACATCTAGAAGTGGACACCTAAATCTAGATGTTTTAATCTGATGCTGAACCCCATGCAGAAATCAAACCATGTAGAAGTTTGGTACAGTCAGGGAGACAAACAAATGTCTTGAGGGTCCACTTGAAGGCCACTGTCTGTACATTTTGCAGCTCTGTGCAACTAAGTCTACACATCTAGCAGAAAGATTTTCATTAGCTGATTAATTCCATGCTGAGTAGTAAATGAAGGTCAATACATGGCAACCTTTCTTTGATCCTATGAAAATTGATCTGTAAAAACTAGCCATGAAGTATCTACATTACGATCTTGATTTTTCTCTTCCAAATCAATGGTTGACATGATTTTAGCAGCTAATTTCCTAGAACAAAACACAGTTGCTTAGAACTGGGATGCCAAGCTACTTTGAAGAGAGCGTGTTGCCTCCTTTAACTACTAATTTACAGTGATTCTACAATAAATACCATTTGTGAATTTAAATGGAGTATTGGAAAAAAAGTAGAAGGTGACATAAACATCTATTCTTGCAAGGTAGTGAAGCTGGATACACTTGTCTAATACCACAGCAAAGATAAGAATCCCTCAGTTTCACTAAAGCATGGTGGATAGTAAACTAAGTTTTATGGCTGTTGCCTTCAGGAGAGTATTGTTACCTTTTTTATTGCAGCAGGACTGAATATAAAAGTGACCTCAGACCAGACAAGGTAATATGACCTCTTTCAGTACTGGTTGAAATGAGGATTCTTTTAATTTCTCACTCAGTGATTAAACCTAAAGATTGCAGATATTTTAGAAACACATCTGTCATTAAAATGCTCCTTTTTCTCTGGCAAATTCATGTTAGTTATACTACATGTACTACTCCTTGTATATTACATTTTAAATGCCTGCCATCTATTCATCTTCAGATACATTAAAGAAAGAACTAAGTTGACTGGAGCAATTTCAAACTCAAAATGTCTTTTCATCCTTACTCCACGAGACAAATTAGATTTGCAAGCATCTAGACCTCAACTCTATTTGCTCTTTAATAATTTAAGCACTGAAAGGTCAAGCAGCTCTTTTCTGTTCCCCTTTATCAAAGTCCAAGTGCTAATGAAAAATAACTAAATCCTATCTGCTGCCCAATTTTCACACACTGCTGTTTCTCTGATGTAAATTAATACATTATAAGCACCTGGGTCAATGGAAACCTGACAGAACTTTATGAGTGATACATTTTACATTTGTACAAATGAGATCATCTTGCTAATGAATTTTATAAAATTACCCCAATTACAATTATAATCCAAAAGCTTCCTCTAATTCTTACTGTTAAAATTGCTTTCTTTAATATGTAACAGCTGAATTGCCTATGCTGAGAGGGGTTCAAGCTTTGTGAACTGAGCTAGCACTGCACCAGGACTCTATTATTCCTCTTAGGTATTAGTCAGATTTCCTGCTTGTTTGAAGTTGCATTATTCCTCTTCCACACCTCTACATTTCAGAGAATAAAGTCTTCCTACCTGTAATCCAAAAAGTAACATCTACACTACAGTGAAAGGTGCCAAAAGCATATTGGCTATTGGTAGAACTTAGATTAATCTTTCTGAAGGAAAGAAATGTAATTTAAGTTTAATTCACTATAGTTCTACTATAGAATGCCAATGCCTTGGAAACTGAACACAAAATCTACTTTCATATAGACTGAAACTTACTGTTATATCAAGAAAGGAACACACACATAGGAATTATTTTTAACTTACGATTCAAATATTTCAAATTTGGGGATCAAAAAAGGTGTCTGGGAAAAGAAAAAACTGATGTAATTTTTAAGCTGCTTTTTATTTTAACAATTCCAAAACAGTTCCAAATTTAAAAGATAATGCAGAGATATAGATCTGAACATAATAATGACTGTGATTTCGGTTAGAAATTCGACATACCAGGCTTCTCAGATATTTACTGAAATCAGGCTGCTTAAATTAAAATGGTCTGTCAATGTCTGCTAAATATACCGGCTTTTTTCAGAGTTGACAAAGAGACATGAAAGAAGAAAGAAAACATGTTAACGCAGTAATCAAGGACGCTAAGAATATTTAGACAAATGATCCACACAATTAAAATAATTCAAAAGAAGACTTAAGTGTATATTTATTCTTAAGTACATGAAATGATGGGTTTTAGTAACTTGCTGAATCAGGACACTATTCCACATTACTGGAATACAGTAAATCAAATTTTAATTAATCAAAGTCTCATTCAAAGGATAAAACAAATTTCCAAGAAGGGCCTATTGGATACAAGCATGGACTTCAGGATTCTTACTACAAAAGTCCTTAACATGTACATAAATTTATAATTACACCTCCACCAAAAGTAATTCCAAATTGAAACCAAAGGGAAAACAAGCCTGATAACTTCATTATTGAAATGTCAACTTTATTTTTTCTCTCTTAAACAGTCTTGATGCTTCACTGAACTGAAGCCATAAAGAATTTTTTAAAATTTATTTTACTGAAGAATGATAGCCTAAGGACCTGAATCTAGATCTAGTTTATCTCAATTTATTTACTAGTCTTAATACAACTGTTGTGTGTTATCCTAGGCAAATCAATTAAATATTTTGTGCCTCAGTTCTCCAGAAAGTTTCTTATTCCCTCTGGTCTGCTTCAACTGTTCAAAACTAAAACCTCTTCAAGACCTTATTTTTTTATTATTCTTGAAAAAATTGTTTTGTTTTGTTTTTTTTTTTTTTCCTAGGAAATGTACAAAGCCTGAAAAGCTGTTAAGCTCTACTAACAGTGCCCTGATCAGCTGTGTAAACTGTTGGGCTGTCTTTGCAGACTGTTATGGTGACTCTGTAGAGCCTAATTTGAAGTTTTCTGCTCATTGTAGTAAGTCTCTTCTTAGTCTCCTGCTTTATTACGAACATACATAACCGGTATTTTTTTATAGATCAATTTCTGTATGCTTGCATGCTTTCTTTGTTTTAATGCTAACAGATTCAAACAGTAGAATAACCTTTAATCTACATATTGACCATTATTTCAGTTACTTACTCCCATAGCCCTACTTTATATGCTAGAATCACTTCACTGCATTCTTCTACTAAAATACCAAAGTTCCAACAGATGGCAAAATTAAGAAACTCAAAAAACACCTTGTTATCTCAGTTTTATATCCATTAAGAACTTGATTGCTCAAACCATAACAGTGTATAGGATCCCCACAATTTCATCAATATTTGTGTAGACACTGAAAGTTCTTCTATCGTACTGCCATTTAACTCATAAGCACTTTTTAAAAGTATCAGTTGTTTCGTTCATGTTTTGCATCCAAAGCTTCATATATCTTTACTCACCGTACATTATGTAACAAGTTTATTATTTAACACTGCTTCTATAAAAAAAGACAATCTTTGGACAATTTTTTTTGTATAACCTGCAACATAACTTCCTCTTCATCTCCACCTCTGCCATCAGTTGTCTCTGACATGTTCATAACCTATCTACATGGATTAACACTGGAGATTTTGACCTATTTCTTCCTGCCCTTTTATTGCACTAGATTCTTGTAATTCATCCTATAACTTAAAATTTTACAGTACTAGAAATTACATGTAAACCATATCTTGAAATAGAAAAGGGAAATTACTCTTTAAAAGACATGAATTAATAATCTACAGTTAGCAGGCAAATAGAAGAAGGCTACAAGAAATTGCCGCTAACTCTCCTCCTACTGAGCAAGAGTCTGTATATTTATTACAGGTGGCATTAAACAAATGTGATGACAATCCCCGATTTATCATAGCTCACCATCATAGCTACATGGGCTTTGCCAATGGGTCAGGAGTTCTAGCAACACATAATATATCCTGAACAAGGTATACTCCATGTTCAGTCATTTCCAGTACAGATGTGAGCCAGAGAACCAGCTGAACGGTAGTCCTGTCCCTCTGACCACTGTAGAATTTTGCACATATTGTCAAACAGGGAAGCAGACACTGTTCAATGGTGTTTTGTCTGTGTATCAAACAGAGACCATTGCTATAGTCAAGCTCAGCATTTATAGCCTGAAAGAACTGGGTGCAGTAATAATTGTTCCTAGGGAGGGTACGGTCTCAGCACAAGGGCAGTCTGAAAGAACACAAAATAGGTAGTTTATTTGGGAGGGGTGACTTTTCTTGTCCGAGCATTAGAAACGAAGCAATCTGTATGAGTTTGGGTTTTTTTTTTTCCTTTTTTTTTTTTCTTTCTGAGAGTGAATTGGCATTGTTACAGATGGGATAGGGATTAGATCAATGACTCCATAAACTTGGAAGCCTAGGGAGTTTTTGATTAGCGAAAGGACAAATGAGTATGCCTACTAATGATGGAGAACCCTGTTCAAGGTAGCCCCCTCTATTTCAGGAACATTTTATTTGGGAAATCGGAGATTTTCTGGGCTTTAAGCAAAATACAGCCTTGCCTGCTATAGCTTCTAAAATGAGAAAAAAAATGAAGAAGCTTAAGAAAAAAAAAAAACCTGCAGGAACATAAGGTTCAGATATGAAAATATAGAACTTACAGTAAAGAAAAACAAACAGACCAAACAAACCCTCCAAATTAAGGCTTCTGTACCAATGCCAACAATGATGCTAGTACTGTTAAAGTAATATATGAGATCTAATTTATAAAGGGGGAAAAAAAAGGCGAACTAGGCAATGTTGCAGATAATATTGGCAACACAGAAGCAATCAAAATTCTTGCAACTGTTTGCATTTAAGTGCTTGACATACCAGTGTTAAAGGTGTATTGCCTTTTCTTTTTGCAAGTGAAGGGAGTCTTAAATCCCTATAACTTTTTGTTTGCAACTTTACTTGAAGTCAGGAGGTTTTACGCAAACAAAAGTTCCACAATCTTTGGCAGGTTTCTAAGTCTGTGGGACAGTTGGTGCTTCCAAAGTGTAGGAAAGGGACTAAGAAAAGGAAATACTTTGTGCTAGTAGCTTGTTGAAACCTGAATGGAATGATTCTACTTCCACACTTGGCTTTATTTGCTGGCTTTGCAAGTCAAGAGATAAGTCTGGCTAGATTCTCCAAGGCAGGGTCTGTCTTCGTTCTCAGGAAACACTATTACTGGCACCTGAAATTTCCAGCACACGGGAAAAGTCAAATTGGAGAAAGCCACAAATCTTTTGGAATCAGACCTGGAGTGAACACAAGAGGGACTAATATTATACAGCACCTCCATTGTCATGCAAGCAGCCCTATTTCTCAGATCAATCAAAGCAGAAATACCTAAACAGCTGTAAAGGAGGAGATAAGGCAGCTTAGGTTCAGCCCCTAGAGATACTGCCAAATGTAAACTCTCAGGTGTCGCAATAAGCTTTATCTTCACAGGCCCAAGTTCACTGGGGAACGGTATCTGGTTTTTAATGTAAAACTCCTAAGCTGCTTTGTGACTGCCCAACTCTTCTGGATGGACAGTCTCAAAGACTTAAAAGTCAGTATTTACAAAGTGAAAAACACATTCTGGGAAAAATACATTCAGGCAAACCTCTCCTTAGCATTCCTATGGATTTATACAGGAAATCCCGACAGTTCTCATATGGGGAGCATTATGTCACTGGAAGTTAAAGATATTTTGCTTGTTCTTTCCTCCAAGGAGAGTCACCAGGGGAGGATATGACAATGCATTCAATTCCCTTGAGAAGGGAAACACTTGCTACATAATATCTTAACTGTGGAAGAGTCAGAGGGGCTCTGAAAGTGGTAAAGCAATGGCCACCATAAGTTCACCATGGATTTAAATGTTTTTTCCAAACACAGAAGAACTGATAAATTTTTCTTTTGTGAGTTTGGACTCTCTAGGACTTAAGGGAGACATCAGAGCCTGGGCTCCCAAAATTCTTAGAAGAAAATCTGCAAGAAAGGAGAAGGAGACAATGACGCACACTCCTTCCATCTTCCAGTGGCCAGACGGGTGCCACCTAGTCCTCATGACAGCGTATTCAATTTTTTGCCTTATTATCTAGTACACAGATTCACTGTTTTAGGGAACCTAAGCACACTATGTCAGGGGCAGAGAATGTCCAGCAGATCTTCAGCCTTGTAATTGCAGGCAATCATGTACCATTCACAAAATGTTTGTGAAATGTTTATGTCTTTAGATTCAGTTATCATAAATGATGACTCAAAATATAACTTTTTTTTGTTAGTAAATAAATCAGAGAGAGAAGAAGAGAGAGAAAAAAATATTTTAGGAATTTCAGTTTGTAATATTTTTATTTTAGAAGGATAATAAAAGATTGCCAACATGTAAGCGGTAGTAAATCTGTATTTTGTTTTACAACATATAGCATGCTGATGGACTGTAGTTTTAACTTCGTCCAGTCCATCCTTTGCAAAAATCAGTAAATTCAATACATATACTAACCTACCCTTATTCAAAGCAAGTATTAGTTTACTACTGAAACAGCGTATTAAAATTGATAAGAACCATCTGATCAACACATATATAAGTGGCAGTTAGACATAATGCCAACAATAACTGTGGCACAAGAGACTGCTCTGCTGTTAACTGAGATTCGCTGACTGGCAAGGCAACCAAAACTGTTCTCTTAACCCTCCCAGCCCCTCAAATCCTTGAGAAATATTGATGAAAGTATTTTATTTTTTTTCTCCCTGGATATACAGCCCCATGGTTAATTATTCGTAATTATTTAAATACTGGTGCCCAACTAGGACTTGGGAGGGACACTACCATACTGTTTTACAAGTGTAAGAGACTGTCAGAATTATGCCAAACAGGATGACAAGGATGCAACTATGGCTCCACAACTGTTACATATGTTTCTACACCTGAAATTCCTTAATCCTGAAATAAAGTTCCCCCACCCCCACTTTCCAAGGGACTGACTACTACACTATACTGATAGGATCAATTTGAAGAGGGACAATGTATTAGCAACTCTCCATACTTAGAAATAATTCTACCCTTTTTTTTTTTCTATAAAGATAAGCATATATGTCCCTTTGTCATTTTTGAAGGTAAAGTTTTTCATTATTATTTCTTTTGCTGGGAAAAAAAAAGAGTTCTAAAATATTGCAGGCCACAAAAATAACTATGACCAGAAACATACTTTTTCTGAACCACTTAACAACCTCTCTGTGGCTTGTGCTCTCCATACTTAATATGGATTCATGTATTTGGCTGTTTTTTCTTCAAGCTCACAAGTGTCAAGAAAATATAGAGATTTTGTACATATTCTGTAGTCCTGCACAGAATAAAGTGAGTGCAAAATGAAAATAAAATTAAACCTACTTATAATGGTACTGTTTCACAGTGACTTGAAAGTCATTTTCTACAGGTGTAAGTAATACAAGGCAAGAAAGCATGTGGCTCTATATTAATAAATTCTCTCAGCTATTAACTGTGTATTTGCTGGACAAGCAAAAGACATCTCCCTTAATGTGCTCCATACTGTATCAATGAGATATAGCTACTAAATACAGACCGCAAGTGACAAGCTAAGGAGAGTACCAGAGATTTGGCAGTGGATTTTTTTTTTTTTTGTAGGAAAAGAAATGTTTAGAATGATGAGACTGTAAGGACACGTTTAAATAGTTTTAGCCTGCAGATGAGTAACTGTGCGTGTGAAAAGAGAAAGAAGAACTGAGCAAACGAAACCAGAAAAAGATTGAAACATTTAAGAATACAAAAGACTACACAGGGTAGGAATATAGAGAAGGAGAGAAGAAGAAAATAAAAGGAAAATAAAAGAACAGATCATACACTGAAAACAGGTTGAGATGTACCGTCACCTTTGATAAACAAGTGAAACAAAAAGCAGGAGGAGGAAAGATAAAATAAAAATGAAGTCTATCTAATACAGATATACTTAAAGAATTTTGCAACAACTTACAGTCAGGTATTCTTTATAAATTACATGCAATATGTTTGTAAAAGGTGTTTGATTTCATTATATAGTTATGAAATCATATCATATACTCTTATAAGATTGGGAAGGGGAATTGTTTATCCAAGAATGACTGCTACAAGATCTCTTTACACTCACGATGATCTACTGATTTTTTGAACTGCTCTACCAACTGATACTTGGCTTCTTTCATAAATAACTCTGGTACACATATGCTGATAGTCTTTCTAATAGGTATGTCACCATTATATTTTTGGCAAACATAAAACTTCCCTGCTGATATCTCTTTCATGTATATGGGACAACAACATCCCATTTACATTGATCTGGTACTGGGTTCTTTAAATGCCATTTGAAACAGAAGACGCTTCAAAGCCTCATAAATAGACTAAGACACTACAAGTTTTACAGTAAGAAGTTCAGAATGTGTACCCAAGAACATGCCATAATCCTATCTATAATCCACATGTTGTCTGTGATACCCAGCTCCCACCTTCAATATGCTCAGCTCCTTTTAGGATCTCCCAAATACCGGCTGGAAAAGAGGCAACACATGCTGTGGCTGCTTCTGGGCTACATATGGGCTTGCTGGTATGTGAATTGTAGCTCTCAACTGACGGACCAAATGAAATGAACTAACTAGTTCGTACCGTAACACGGCCTATCCTTCAGCATAGATAGTAATCTGGGTCTTTCCTCTGTACCCAGAGATTCCAAAATGTGGGAGAAATTTACTATTTTTGCAACATTTAAACTATTTCATATGTGCTTGAAAACTTCCAAGAGGTCCAATATTAAAGAGGGAAGGAAGGAACATACAGACATGTGAACAGTATGATACATAAGCTTTGTTTTCTTAGGAAACTAGGATAAAATCAGGTATAAACTTTGATTTAGCTATGTTCCAGAAAGTTTAATTCTTATCTTGGATATGTTATATAGCACACACAAGCCAAGGAGTACTTCCATTCTTCATTTTACCAGTGAACAAGTTTTATCCCTACTGACTGTAAGGGCTCAGTCCCTCTAAACACCAGATACTATTGATCTCACTCCACAAGGCTTTATGCTCTTAATTTAAAGCCCAAGCAGCAGTATCACTAACTTAAATGATGCTGGTCTAAACTGAACTAACCTAAGGCTTCAGATTCTCCAGGGCTTTAAGACTGACTTCACTACAGAGCAGTATAAAATAGGGATGCCTCCTTCTTCCTTTGTAGTCTGCTCACAACATAGCTTTAAAATGAATGAAAACTAGAGATGGATTGTGAAGAGAATAATTCCACAAAATATTCCACCAAAGCACTATTCTGAGATCTTCTGGTGAGCATCATGGTGGCTGGCTGCTCACGGCTTGGATAAGCGCACTCTGCGCTGGGTTAAAAACTGGATAGATGGCTGGGTCCAGAGAGTGGTGATGAATGGAGTCAAATCCAGTTGGCGGCCGGTCACGAGTGGTGTTCCCCAGGGCTCAGTGCTGGGGCCGGTCCTGTTCAATATCTTCATTGATGATCTGGATGAGGGGATTGAGTGCACCCTCAGTAAGTTTCCAGATGACACCAAGTTGGGTGGAAGTGTTGATCTGCCTGAAGGTAGGAAGGCTCTACAGAGGGACCTGGACAGGCTGGATCGTTGGGCTGGGGCCAACTGCATGAGATTCAACAAGGCTGAGTGCTGGGTCCTGCACTTGGGTCACAACAACCCCATGCAACGCTACAGGCTGGGGGAGGAGTGGCTGGAGAGCTGCCTGGCGGAAAAGGACCTGGAGGTGCTGGTTGACAGCCAGCTGAACATGAGCCAGCAGCGTGCCCAGGTGGCCAAGAAGGCCAATAACATCCTGGCCTGTATCAAGAACAGTGTGGCCAGCAGGACCAAGGAGGTGATGGTGCCCCTGTACTTGGCACTGGTGAGGCCGCACCTCGAGTACTGTGTTCAGTTTTGGGCCCCTCACTCCAAGAAGGACATTGAGGTGCTGGAGCGTGTCCAGAGGAGGGCAACGAAGCTGGTGAAGGGTCTAGAGCACAAGTCTTATGAGGAGCGGCTGAGGGAGCTGGGGTTGTTTAGTCTGGAGGAGAGGAGGCTGAGGGGAGACCTTATTGATTTCTACAGCTACCTGAAAGGAGGCTGTAGCGAGGTGGGGGTCAGTCTCTTCTCCCAAGTAACAAGCGACAGGACGAGAGGAAATGGCCTCAAGTTGTGCCAGGGGAAGTTTAGGTTGGATATTAGGAAAAACTTCTTCACCGAAAGGGTGGTCAGGTATTGGACCAGGCTGGCCAGGGAAGTGGTTGAGTCTCCATCCCTGGAGGTATTTAAAAGAAGGGTAGACATGGTGCTCAAGGACATGGTTTAGTGGTGGACTTGGCAGTGATAGGTTAACGGTTGGACTCGATGATCTTAAAGGTCTTTTCCAACCTTAACGATTCTATGATTCTATGATTCTATGATCATGGAAGAGGTGAGTAAAAAAAAAAATTCTCTCCAGACAGTTAGCTATACATACAGCTTCTTATTACGACTCTCCTCACCATTGCCAAGTTGTTCACAACCATACACAGATATCTTTTCCTCTTTTCCTTTAGCGAGGAAAATGCTATTTCCATTTATTTTAATTTTAGAGATAGAAATGGAGAGAGTGTGGTATATTGATTTGCAGAAAGCTACACAGATTGTCCTTACCCAAACCTGAAATAAAACCATCCTCTCATCTACACTGAGCCCCAGTGCTGGATCTTCTAGCCCATCCTTCCCACCACAGTAAGACTACAGTTTTCAGTAACCAGAACCACACTATAATTCCTCTCCTGGCCATCCAAAGAGGCTTAGCTGCTTTTCATCTCTACAACAGAGCTCTGCCTTGGGGAAGATGGGCCACTCATTATCAGGGAGACTTTGTTGTGTACAAACAAATAAAAATAATTAAAAAAAATGTTGCAGAGATACATTTCAAGAGGCTATTTCTGCTGATATCTAAGAATTAACAAACCATTTCAAGTACAGAGCTTCTTCTACACTATCCTGCTGGTGACCTCCATCTTAATTTGAGTGTTTTTTTCCAGCAATAACCTATTCAAAGCAGGGAGGGAAGGAGGGAGGGAGGAAGAGGGTGAGAGGGAGGTGGGGAGAGAGGGGGGCGCAGAGGAAAAGAGGGAGAGACAGAGAGGGAGATGCAGAGAGGGAGGGAGATTTCTGTACAATCCTGCTGGGAACAGGAATGCCAGTTAGTCCCAAATTATGTGGGAGGCTTTTATAATGAAAACCACTGATCACCAAAGTTATCTAGGTTTAGGAAACATTTCTCTCCAGTCTCATTTATAGTTATTTATATGATAAGACTGCCTCCATCTTTCAAAATTTGTATTAAAAACACCTTCTTTCCATCAGAATATTTTAGAGTAACAAAAAACCCCTCAGTATGCAGTGCAGTGAAAGGAAGGCATTTTGGTTTATTCCAGTTTAAAGAACAAATAGCGTAGCAACTTAAACGCTCAGATTTTTACATCTGTCATGCTGTGGAAGTGTTCGTGCTTAGCAAAGCTCAGAGAACACCGTGTAACTCTTAGTACAAAAAGTGTATGACCTAAACTATTCTTGCTTGTAAAATATAATAATGAAAACAGATAATAGCTGGTCTTGCACAGACAATTTTTGTTAGATGCCACATGTTTGATATAGTAACACAGCGTTGAATATTTCATTCTTGTAACTTTAATTTCTCTTTGTCCTGGTTTGATCAAGATAAGATCAGTCCTAAATTGCTTTGGAATATTAGCTGGGTACCATAAATCTATTTTGTATTCTCTCAACCATAACTCATTACATGGAACTAGCTTGGCATCAATAAGTCACTATCGCTTTTGTGTGTGTGTGTGAGTGTGTGTGTGGCTCAATACCCTGCTGCTAGGCTATTTAGTGATAAAATCTGATATAATAAAATATTAATTACAGCTGAAAGGTTGGGTGAGAAATATGAACTCAATTACAGTCCCATATTGTGAACAAAGGGCAGGGTGAAAAAATCCTTTAGTTATAGAGGTTTGGGATAATAAAAGAACAACTAAAACATTAGACTCAAGCTGAGTGCTCCCTAAAAGGCCACCTGTTATTAATCTTCACATCAGGCGTAGAATTTCAAGTAAATTAGGTCAAGATGAAAGATTTTTGCTGCTGATTTTTTTGACTTAACTAATTTAAAGATTTCTTTATCTGAGTATTTTTTTCTTTGATGTCATTGCAATTTAGTAATTAGAAATTTGTAACAAGCACAAGGACACAGCAATTATAATTAAAGGTTAGATATCATACATAGTATGCAAAATGATCACCTTATATGGTATAAAAATAGATAAGAAGAAGCAGTTGATTCTAAAAGTCTTCATTTCAGTCAAATTGGCAGTTTCTCAGCGCCAAACTGTAGCAGATGTGGTCCTACCATCTTAGAAAGCCAAGTTTTTTTCAAAATATACCAGCAATGGAATATAAATTATTTTAAGACTTCTTAATAAATACATTTCTGTTCATCTGTTCGATTTACCTGAGTGTGGAGTCAGATGAATTACCAAAGACTTAATAGAATGTGACCAGATTGTAAACAAGCACAACTGTGAGCCAAAGTTTGTCCAAATCAAATAACATGACCTTGAAAACCTATGCATAGTAGTGAATCATAAGAACTGAGCAATCGTATCTATTATTGCAGGCTAAAATGTGCCATAAAATAAGATTTTCATTGCCTGAAGAACTGTGTTTTCTAATAACAGTGTTTTCTATTTCAACAAACTTTGCTGAAACTATGGCAATATATTTTGGTACTAAGCCAGAAAACATACTTTCAATGAATTTACATTCATGATACTTGGAACAATCCAAAGACCATTTCAAAGCTTCTTAATCAGCTTTATGTTCTTTGCTTAATTTCTTTTTAAAAAGAACACAGAAAAATGATAATTTCATAAATATGAGATAAAAATATCTTGGTACTGCAAGCGAGGTGCTATTATAAGCCAATATTACACCATTTAATTCACCAGTTTTCAGGTTGCCAAGGCCAATTTATAAAACAACTGGAAAACATGGAAAAAGGAGTAAAGTCTTGTCACAGATTAAAAGAAATTAAGGAAAGCAAAACTGTCTAAAATAATTCAGTCTAAAAAAGAACGAAGTTAGAGGGGATCTGAAGGAAATATTCCAAACTGAAAGCCATGACAGAGCTGACTGATCCTTCCTTTTCAATCTGTCACAGAGAAAGAAAATACTGATGCACAATGGTAGGGAAGTACAGATCAACGAGGAAGAAACAAAAGGAAATTCCAGGAGTCTGAACACATGTAAACCAATACACAACAACCTGTGAGATCACACAGCCCATCTTATCAGAATCAGTAGTAGCATTTCTGAAAGTGTATGCCTGACTCTCTGATATTCAAAGAAAGCTCACTGCTGCTTGCAAATTTTAGGTCTGCTTCTGACTAGAATGGAAAGATTCACTACAGCACACTTTCAGCTCCAGCAAAGTCATTGACGGTATCTGAACCACCAGGTTCCCCCTGATTCCTTGCTGCTACGTAAGCCAGGGTACAAAGAAGAAACATACTAGCTATTTTTGTTATTACAGAATATGATACAATGCTATTACCCAGTCTTCACAAATTAGGCAGAGAATAGATCTAGCAAGGTCTAAATGACCAGTTCACTTGGATTCCCAAGAAAACAGGAAGGCAGACTCCCACCTAACAGGGACATTACTAGTTCTTTAAATCTACATGGGATGAATGCGTTATGTCATTTCCATTAAATAAATTTGAGATTCAAGTATTTTTTAAGAAATACTACACTATGTTGTTATCATTCTACAATGCTCACAGTTGCTGGATATAATATGATAAAATACTGTACTGGAATTAAAAGGAATGGCGTAACAGAAAAAGAGGCAGTCTTCGTGCAAGAGCCTGCCCGAGTCATGTCTACTTTCAAAGAAATCCAGGGCCACTTGCAAACCACAGGTTTCTTCCTCAACAGCCCTGAAGAGGGCTACACAAAGAATAGCTGAAGAGTAGCTACACAAAGATAAAGTATAAGAACAATGAAAAAAACACTTTCAGAAGGTGATGTTCTTAAAGAACAGGAAGATTTCCTCAGATCTAAATCCGTACATAAACGATAGGATACACTATTGCTCATTCTCCTATATTCAACTCCCAATTTATGTTTATTATATAACATGCTGCATCCTAGCACAGTGGCTTTCATTCTGTTCTCTGCAAATTCCTACGGACACACAGTTTGCAAAACGTAAGAAAAACAAACATAGAGCTTATAAATTTAAAACTGCAATATAAAGATCTGCACGTACACTGCAATATCTTCAGGGGTTTACAAATTAAAAAAAAAAAAAAAATCACTTCTACTAAGAAAAACTGATTACAAGTAAGCAATATCCTACTTCAATATTTTCTAGTAAACCAAAAACTCCTGCAATGCTGTGACTATGGCCTGGAGAGTGTCCATGAAGTGTGGACACTCTGCAAATGTAACAATGTTCACGTGTGTAACTATGGCGAGTTGCACAGCTCTTATTTATGAATGCAAAATAATATGCACATGCAAATTGCTTCAAGGAACCTGGATATTACATAGAAATGAAGAAGTACTATTTAGAGCAGGAGATCAGCTAATGGATCAATGACACAATGTTAACACTGAAAGTATGAGATCTTTCTATATTCTACAAAGCTGTGCACTGGAAACTCATTACTGAATTGGGCTGGGGAATTAAGCAAACAGATGGATTAAAATGAGTGGTTTATAAGTAGAGGGAGAATGCTTATTTTCTCCCTTTTTCAAGGATGCTCTGCAACCTGCTCGTTTGTGTGCAGCACAGAAAGAAAAGTGTTTGCTGAGGCAGCTGAATGAATACACAAGCCAATTTCAACAGGTTTTTTGATTCAAAGCTTGAAAACTGTTTACTGCTCATTAAAGCACTCTCAGAGGATAAGAAGTTTTTAATCTATTCAACCAGGGGATACAACATGGAGCACGGAGAGACTAGCTCAAACGGATCCGCTGCGGTGGTTTAAGATGTTGTCTCATTTGTCCATTTTCTCTTTCTGCCAGATGCTATGCTTTCTTGGGAGACTTGGTGGAAAGCAGTACGTGCCTGTGCTTCAGCTGCAACTGAAAAGCCTAGTGTTATCACTTAAGCAAACCAAGGCAGAGACACATTTTCTCCTGCTGACTGCTGTGGGAGAGCAGGACCACAGCAAAAATAACCACAACAAAATTCTCATCTCTCAATGCTATCGTCTCTTTCCACAACTTAAATGCAGTGGGTCCTGGTCCAGCAATTTGGAAACGGAGATTACTGTCTGTGTTCATTTTCATCCTTTCTTCTCTACAAAAAGGCTCTGCAGGGCACTCTAATCAGCAGTGCAGAATGATGCAGGCAGAGACAGAAAAACAGTCAGTTTTTGTGGCATTGTCCCCAGTTTCTCAGGACTTCTGTGGATAAATACGAGGCTGACCTTCTATTCTGTCAGTGAAGGTATAACTCTTCCTCCTCCCTGCACTGGGAACGACTCTGGTAGGATTAGGTGGCATAGAAACCTTGGCAGCATGACATTGTACAGCTCTTCCCACAGGAAATCTGGCTGTAGATAAAAGATTCTGCACAGTTCAGGATTAGCACAACTGTTAAATACAGATGAGATTTTGGCCTTGTGCTTCTACTACCCTACGAGACTAATCTTGAAAACAGCTTCAACTCTAGATGTGAGAACATGGTTAATTCATTTGCCCTTGTCTGATTTCCCCATGGTAATTTTTCCCTAAATTCAACAGTTTTATAATGCCTTAGACATCTATCCTACTGCTCTCTGAGAGTGTTTTAGGCTGAGGCTTTTATACTGCTCCTGACTAAAGAGTTGCTGCTTTCGGTTGTAGAGCCCAGTAAGTGACTCTAATGTTTCTTTATGTCATTTAATGTAATCCAGTTGAGCAGATTAGCTTTTACTTAGCAATGCTTTAGAGTCATGATGCTTGTTGTAAATGCCAGTGATTTCCTTTCCGACTTAAATGAACAGCGTAACAGAAAAGTTTTCACGTTAATGTTCAGTAAAATGAGCACTCTTTCAGCATCCAGTATGGGAAATGACAGTGTTTCACTCAGAGTACATCTATAGCTTTTCTTCCTCTTTCCATGTAGCATTCCTCTTTATTCTTTCGTCTCCTTTAATACTACTTAATATCAAATAAAAGCATTCACTTGTTTGCTTGCAATGCATGATCAAAATGCTTTAGTACACACAGAATGAGTCAATCAAATATTATTCACACTGAGAGTTAGGAATTCCCCCAAACTACTTTGTCCTGGAAACCACAGTCCTCCTGCCATACGTTTATGTATTAGTAACAGAATCTTTTTTAATGCAGCCATTTAGTGTTTGCTAGTGAATAAAGGGCTCATATAAACTTGCTCAAAAAACACAATACTGGAAGAAAAAATCCTAACGTCAATGGCAGTATGAAAATGTACCGTTGTCAAAGAATCCATGGAAAAGGCAATTAAGATGGTACAGGTTACTTCTGTGTTGTAACCTGAATTATGAGAAAAACCCCGCTGACTTTTGGCTCCCCGATGAAGTCAATCCTAGTCTGTGTGAACATCTTGACAAAAGCTTCTGCTTTTTTGGGGGTTGTCATGTACAGAAAACTGAAAAGGGACTTTTGGCACCACAGTGCCGTGTGACTAACTCTTACACAATACTGCATCTCATAATAACTTCTATACATTAATCTAGCACCACCTTCCTGACATTTTGTATCTGTACCTGTTTCAGAGCTTCATTTCACCACTGGGTAGAGACTTTCTATTTGAGCTGTTTATTTACATGCTCTCTGAACTGAAATTTTTCTTTTTCCTCTCTGAAGTTTATTCTTCTGATGCATTTTTAGAAAACAACCATGTCTTCTCTTGGCCTTAATTGGCTAGCTGAAACAAGCCTCGTTCTCTCGGTCCCTCCATGTGTAACACAGGTTTGCCAATTCCCTGATCATTTATGCCATAACGCTCTGCTGCTGTGGTGCTAGTAAATTAGTATTTCTTGGGAGATCAGAACTAGACACAGAAGTTCACATGAGGTCCTGCCAGTGTCTCATAAAATGGCATTTATAGCTTGTCACCTTTGCTGGAAACTGCACCTGCTGAGTACAGTCTATTTCCCTGTTTCACAGTCATAGAATCATAGAATCATAGAATCATTAAGGTTGGAAAAGACCCTTAAGATCGTCTCGTTTTGATGATTCACAGTCATACCACAAGCCACCAATACACACTTTCTTCTCCTCTGTTATTTCCAAAAATGAGCCTCTATCTTACAACATGCATCCTTGTTATTAGCTCATAAAATGCAAATTTTGCATCTCATCCTATTTGTAGGAGGTTAATCCTGAAGGCTATTCAATATTTTCTGTGCAGCATTCCCATCCAATGCTGCAGACAGGATCTACTTTTACTGCCAAATGGATTATAATGTGTTATATTTATATTTGATATCTATGAACAAAACATGCAGAATGTTATTGGGCCACTTGTCAGATAATTCAGTACTTCACAATACAGCACAATGAACACATACTTACATCACAGCCACTGGTTTAGAGCTCTCGTGAGCCACTTAAAAATACATAGTTAATTTAAATACTTACGAAGGAAAAGCAACTGAATCTCAAGAACCACAAAAAATACAAAGTATATGACACAGCTAAAGCATAGAAAGATTGATGTGCAACATTGCCAAGGCTTCAGAACTAACAGGGCCCAAGCAGGTATGGCTTCCAATATGACCTGCAAGACTGAGTTGAGTGCTTATTTAGTCAAATGGGTGAACAATCACCAAGAGCGATGCTGTGCTTTTCACTGGGGACATCTCACTTTGGCATCCAGCACTCAAGAGCAAAAATACCAATGAGATTCAAACCTCCACAAAAACAAAAGAACTGTAGTGAGATGATAAGCCACAGTGGAAAATCTAATTTCACATTGACATTAAGGATATGAGAAGCGCACATGCATAATACACAGTAAGATCAACAGTGAAAGCTCCCAGAGACAGCAATGGGTTATGTGTGCCTGACACTTCCTAACCACAGGAATGCAGAATGGGTCACTCAGCACTGGGGCTACAAACTAACATACAGCTCCTGTGATACGCATCATCAGAAAATGACTTTAAAATGTCTCCAGAAAGCACATTGCCACATAATCCGGTTCAACAATCACTCGGGGAAAAGTAGCTGACTCACATACTCCCCCTTCAATCCTTCCACAGCACACAGTAAACTGAAAACAAATCCCGGGCATACTTCAGTAAACACAGGGCAACACCATCTCTTTCTTACATTTTCAAGGAGTGCTCTGGTTGCTCTGCATTTGAACTCAGGTATGTATAAACTGAGTACACTTTTAACAATCATGCAATGCAGTAATTTCCAGTGATGTTCATAACTCTTTCATTATGGTCCCTAAATTAAACAGCGCGCTCTCTCAAGGCAAGTGCCCAGAAATTCGCTTTAGCCCCCTACACACTCAGTGGGAGAGAGAAACACGTCTCTTTACAACTCCAGAGGGCTACTCTGAGATGAAGGTGGGATTGTACCTCTCATACTGTCTCTATGGGGTACTCAATGTGCCCATAATTGTGGAACTACCTAAACTCAGCCAGAAGTAGAAGCTTAAAGACCTGAAAGGCACTTTATTTGGGGCTTTACGGTATAGGTCTACATCTGCTTAGGACAGAAATGTCTCATGAGAGATGTGACAGTCATGCCAACTTTTTTCCACAATAACCTAACGACTTGAGCATGTTCGCAGAAACTGGAGGCCAGAGTTCACTAATGTTTTCAACCTGAGAGGTCTTCACCATACTGCTCCCACCCACAGCCATCCGAACAGCGTTACCGTGGTCTCCTGCTGAGGCTGGCCTAGCATGCAGACAGAAATACAAGAAGAATCAGAGAACCGGGAAAGCATTCATGAAGGAATCTGTCTAATCAAATGGAGACTCTCCTTATTCTGTCCATTATTTCTGTTTTTATTCAATGATGATCTAAAATATAACACACTAAAAGTCCCGTTAGAAAGGAACAAGGACTTCAGGTCTCCTGCTTGCCTAGGAGGAGCTTTAGGAACTTTGTGCTCCTAGTTAGAGGTTTCTACCGGTTTACTGAGAACATAGTGATACTTGAGAAGAGGCTGGTGGCTCAGACTTGCTAACACTGAGCTGCCTAAAATCCAACTAAGCTACGTGCATAACAGGAGACTGAATAGAGAAATGCAACACCGTCCTCCCTATTAAATGGTCAGAAAGGTCTCCAGCAGGGCTTTGGCACCAGCCAGCTACCACTCTCACCAAAATTTCTAGACATGAATCAGTGCCTGTTCCCAACTGGCAGTCTGTAGGTGGTCACTGTGCCTGGGAGCTCAGCAGTAAGAATGTGGACTGTTTTCAGCCATGTGGCCTCAGTACCAGAGAGCAGCACAGGGCATACAAACTTCACTAGTAAATATGCACGCCTAAAGTCTGAACTTAAGTAGGCTAAGCTGAGCAGCCATTCCTTGGAAAGGGATCATGGAAAAATCATAGAATCGTCAAGGTTGGAAAAGACTCTTAAGATCATTGAGTCCAACCGTTAACCTAGCACTTCCAAGTCCATCTATACCATGTCTTCGAGCACCGTATCTATCTGTTCTTTAAATACCTCCAGGGATGGAGACTCAACCACTTCCCTGGGCAGCCTGGTCCAATGTTTGACCACCCTCTCAGTGAAGAAGTTTTTCCTAATATCTAACCTAAACTTCCCCTGGCGCAGCTTGAGTCCCTTTCCTCTCGTCCTATCGCTTGTTACTAGGGAGAAGAGAGCGACCCCCACCTTGCTACAGCCTCCTTTCAGGTAGTTGTAGAGAGCCATAAGGTCTCCCCTCAGCCTCCTCTTCTCCAGACTAAACAACCCCAGCTCCCTCAGCCGCTCCTCATAAGACTTGTACTCCAGACCCTTCACCAACTTCGTTGCCCTTCTTTGGACACGCTCCAGCACCTCGATGTCCTTCTTGTAGCAAGGGGCCCAAAACTGAACACAGTACTCGAGGTGCGGCCTCACCAGTGCCGAGTACAGGGGCACCATCACCTCCCTGGTCCTGCTGGCCACACTATTCCTGATACAAGCCAGGATGCCATTGGCCTTCTTGGCCACCTGGGCACACTGCTGCCTCATGTTCAGGTGGCTGTCAACCAACACCCCCAGGCCCTTTTCCACCAGGCAGCTCTCCAGCCACTCCTCCCCCAGCCTGTAGCGTTGCATGGGGTTGTTGTGACCCAAGTGCAGGACCCGGCACTTAGTCTTGTTAATGACACTGTTCTGTTCGTTGCATACTCAAAGACCGAGCTGTTCATTTTAATAAGTCTAAGAAAAACATGTTTTATCAATTCTGACTGAAGATGGCAGCTCAGAGACAGCAAAACAGGGTATGAGTTCCAAGAGTTTATGATTCACTGGTTGAATTGCTGCTGGACTTTATCTTTCACCAGGAAGACTGGAAAAACCCAGTGGGCCAAAGGATGCTAGCAGAGAACTAGCCTAGCTGAAGTGGACTATCACACTGTCAGAATGAGAGGTAAGCAATACAGAGAAGACTAGCATTAGGAATTATGCAAAGATATGGTCTCCACTGCATCCTACTTAAGGCCAGCATGTAGAAGGAAAGTAAAAAAAAAAAAAAAAAAAGCAGACCCTCATAACAGCACAGCATATTTTTCATTTGTTAATTATAACCAAAACCCTTGAGAAAGTATTGGTGAGTTATGAAACTGAAAAATAATCTCTTCAGATATATGGAATAATCTATTCTCTCTTTTATTCTGGAATTGCTCTAGCTTGCTTTATTTATGATACATTAATTTTTATTAATCACACTGCTAAATGACAGATAGCATTACATGCTGGGTTCTCAGTGACACAAATTACTACTCAAAGAAATCAAGAATCCATGTTCCTTTTACCCAGGGACTATGTGAGAAGTCACAGTAAAAGGACCATGGAAATTTCTGAACAAGCCAGCAGGACATGTGAAGCTGCACCACGCACGCCCAGGCAGCACGTACCATAAATTCTAACTCAAGTCACAGTAAAAATCCAAGGACAAGTTCTACTGCATAACAAAAAAGAATTACAGCATTTTTACAGCACAAGCAATTATTGTACTGTTCCCTCAATGAAACTGAAATTGACCCTTCTGCTGTAAATAATTATACTTGTTGCTATAAAGAAGAGACAATTATGGGCATTAATAAAACCCCGTCCCTTCTGTATCGCAGACATCCTCAAACAAGTTTACTGGCTGCCTTACAGGTTGTAAAACTATGATTTGGAAATACAGTTTGCAGGCAAGAGCTGACCCTACAGCATAAAATTCAAGTCTTTATGTTTACAGACCCTTAAACAATAGAAAGGATGCTTGTGGCAAGCAAATTAAAGAATGGACAGTAAGTTCCCTCCATGCTCTTTAGACCTTTTGGTCTCACAGTACTTCAAAAGGCTATTTTGAACATGACATTTCAGAATACTAGTGAGTTAGTAATGCTGCTTGAACATGTGCAGTAACATTATTTCAACATAACCATTTCTTTATCATAAATCCGCCAAATACCTAGACTGTTTTATCAGCGAGCTCTTGAAAGGCCAAAGTTCACTTTTCATTTTATTGGGAAGCTTTCCAAATCTCTCTTGGTTAATGCACAGTTTTGATATTTCTCTCCTCAGCTGTGTCTACATGAGATTTTCTTTTTTCTCATTACTGTGTTACCACGTAATGTCACTGGGAGTAGCAGGAACTTACAACAACATGCTAGTGTTACATAACGTGCTAGGTAGGAATTGTGAGAGGACAGAGCTAAAAACACAGATATTGCAACGCTTTTATTTGCACATACTGTTGCCATACCACACAGAATGCTAACACGTCTCTTATTGTGCAAATCAGCATTCTCCCATTTCATATCTCATTTGTTCAGTTATCCTGAATTGATAATCGTACTCATGATGTCTGCCTCCATAATTCATGCAGGGCAATTAATGGTGCAGCCTTACATCGCAACCCAGAAACTCAGACTGAGATACCAGTACCTTTTCTTCTCTGAGAAGTGGATTGCAACTTTGAGGCCCAGCCCTGTGGCTGCCGTGTAGTCACAACAGCAATGCGAGTGCCCTGTGGTCTCTTCAAGGTCATGGAAAATATCCTGAAACTTTTGTATTCAGAGTGCTTACGGGGCAAATCCAGCTGAGCCATGCTCTGTCACGTAACACGAGAAAGAGACCAGGAGGCAGACTAAAGCCTGCGTGGTCTTGCCTTCTTTCTTATCCTTCTTGCTCCTTTCCCCAGTCTGCTGCTGCCAGAGTGCTTGCTATCGCCAGGTGGTTCCGGTCTTATCTGGGCCAAAATCTTTGTGATGTTTACTCTTCAGGCTTTTTAAGGATGTGGCACAGAATAGCAGGAGGAGGGTGGTATGGTGACAGCATTTTGCTGATTACGTAAGCGAGATAAAAGAAGTGGAAACACTCAACCTTTATCATGGCAAGACTGAATGGAAATCTGTGCGACAAAGAAAACTCGCTTCTCCCCGCTGAACCTAAAAGCTTGCAGGAAAACTTTTCCAGAGAAGGTCACAAGAACCTTTTATAATGGAATGCAGCAAACAATCTAAAGCTCTTTCTAACACAGATGAATATATTAATAACACTAAATATATGCAGTCATCGAGCATTACATTTTTCATTTCTGTGTATGAGCCAGATCTTTGCAATAAATTAGCATTGCTTAGTTGAAGTAAATGGAACTGACCAATCTATGTACCTGCAGACAATTGGCCCCAGGGTCTTTGAGTCTTTACCCTAACCTGTCCTGAGGAAGTAAAAGGCACAAATGATACTGCTTTGGAAGAGTGAGTCCCTCAATAGATGTTGAAGTGCCCTCATAACAAAAAAAAAAAAAAAAAAAAAAAAAAAAAATTGCATTTGTATGCTTTTTATGCAAATTCTTTAAAACTTTACTGACTCTTACATACACATCTTTGAAAAAAAAGAGAATATCCACAATAAGACATATATTACACAATTTCCACAGAGCCATCATCTTAAATTAATTTAAAAAGGCCTTGCAAATTACAGTCATTCTAAAAATCAAAATAGCTTAGCCAGCTGTTAAAGAAGTGCATACATTCATCATTACTGAATGCATTACTGCTTTAAACATATATAATTCCAAAATAATCTCCCTGAAATAAACACAGCAACAGCCATAAAACATGCCGGACCTGAAATTGAAGACAAAGCAAGCAGTATTTGTTGTATTAAAACTCTGACAAAATACATTTTAATCATGTCCAGTCTTATGAATTCTAAAACAACCTGGAATGCCATTTGGCCTTCATGATTAATGTGTACTTTATCATTGTAAACAGAGCTTCCTGAATATTTCTATAAAGTCTGCTTTTTGAATCAGCATTTAAACAATCAGCATTGCCCTTTCTCTCCTTTTATGTTGTAGTGGTTGTGTGCAGACTCTAAGGTATAAGATATCAGGATTTTTCATATTTAAGTAGAGAAAAAGAATTTAATCACAGAAAAAAAGCTGGAATTCTGAATGACCTCAGGTATTAGCTTTGTTGACTTGAATGGTAGAATTTGTGCTCTCCTTATCCATCTCAGGAATTAAAGAATTTTATGTGACATGGCTGATGTGTTGATCAATAAAACAACAACAATCATTTACACTGCAAGTTTAGTGCAGTTTCAAAAATCTGCATTAACCAAGCCGGTAGTTGTAGAAGAATCAATAGACAAGGCATCTTGCTTAGTGGTGTGCATAAATGAAGTATGACTAAACTTTTAACACCCAATGAATACAGATTAAGATGATAAAATCCATATGCAGAATGTGTTCTGCAAGCTATGCAATGACAGTGTGCTTGAGAGTATAACGCACAATAAAATGTTAAAAGTATTAAGAAGGCCTTACTTTAATTTTTACTCTGCTTCACTCAGTATTTACATTGCGCGTTTACAGTCAGCATTCATTTTATTATAAGACCTGTTGCAAAGGACCTCCGTAAATTTGCTGCTCTGTGTTCATCTGTCAGTTCTATAGCTTCATGTTACTTTAAATCTCTCCTCCTATTTTCCTAACCACTCATCCCCTTATTTTGCACACTTTTATCTCCTAACAAGCTCCTTTCTATTGTCAGTGAAGTTTCTGATGTGTCACTACTGCTATAGGAGTCAATCATCTTTAGTTCACGATGCAGATAAAAGGAATGAAACTGTGTTTTTATTAATGGTCTAATATGTTTGTGTTTAAACAACAATGACTCCAACTGGCATTATTTTAATCCAGATGCTTGAATTCAGAAGGACTACACTATAGCTTTGTGAGATGAAGTAAGACAAACATCAAATCATTCTGTTTCTAATCTAATCTGCTAAATCAGTTTCATTCAATCTGCTTTAATTGCTTTCTGTTTTTTTCTCAGCTGGTTCAGACCTCCTCAAAGTGCTACATTTTCTTTTTAAAAGGTTATCTGAATGACCAACAGGATGGCATTTCCTAAATGCAAACCTACATAAATGTAATATATAATGCAACAATGAATATCTTGCATAGTACAAAAACTTAATTATATGAAACAATAAATATTTTCAAGAAACCGGAAGAACATTTCTTTTCATTCACGCATATATGACTATACCAGATCTGTATTTCCCAGACAAACAGAAATTACGAAAATCTTAGCATCATGATGAAAATAATTGATAGTCATTCACTACAGGTGGAAACTCTTCCTACAGTAACGAAAGAATTAACCATTTTCGATGATACATGATTAACCAAAAGGAAAAACATCCTAAACCTCTGACAAATCTGTATTTCTCTCATCTGTATTTTCATTTATTCAGAGTATTGAGCTCATTACTGGTTCTCATTCAAAATAATCTAACCATTCCTCTGTTTTCTTCACTGAAAAGCAGGCATCTTTTATTCTAATCAATGAAGGACTTGCACAGTACTGTGCATCTGGCAGTGAAACAAACCTCTGCAAACTGGAAATTCATTAATGGGTACTATGTAACACTAAAGAATCCAAGCTACTGGTTTTCCAGGTTGATTTTTTTTTTTTTTCTATTTCTGCTATCATGGTCAATTAAATGTAAATACTTTATGAATGTTACAGTACATATTGTTTAAATTGGCTAACTTATTACGAGTTGATTACCTGAAATCTGTGAAGTAACAAGAAGAGTGAATATTAAAGACAGTAGCTCAGCATAAAAAATGTGATATGCCCTTGAACTTATAACACTGCAGTAAGCAATTACCTTAAAGAAGCCACCCACACAACAGAACTATGGCTTTGTTCCTTATCTTCAAAGAACAAGCCACTCGCATCTGGATCAAATCCTTTAAACAATACATGAACACTCAACATCAAAGCACTTTCATTTTCTTCAGTTACTTAATTTAATTAGAGCTAATACAGACATGAATTTAGACACTGATTGCTGTGTAGAAAATCCCCAGAAAACATGTTCAAGAAATTAATCAATCTGGCTTTAATTTTATAAAGATTTTTCCCCCAGTACCTGACAGGAGCGCCTCTGCTCTGTGCAGGTTTCAGCAAGACTGTCACGGTGCTGTCAGTTTGATTCAAAGGTGTTTCAAGTTCATATGGTGGCATAGAGGGTGCTAGAAAAAGAAAAGGGGCAAAACCAATCATTATTCCTGTATTTTTTCTTTCAAGAGCAGTATCTTTATTTGAATAGGTAATTTTAAAGACTTCTTCAAGTATAAACACTGTATTATAGGTCTAAGATGCTTTCTGTTACAACACAAGTGTGAGACAACTGTTAAATAACTTCAGGGGAAAAAAAACCAGACCAAACAAAGAAATCCCAGCTCGCTGCCAATTTCAAGACAGGAAACAGATACTAGTAGGAGCAAGTCTGCAGAAAGTATTGAGAATCCATGACTTGGAAATGAAAATTTATCTCAAGAAGAGCATCTGCAAATGTGCATGCTGAAGTGACTATAGTTTTTGAAACTGAGCCCAGCTTTCTCAGTATGTCAGTGGTATTAGGATGCACTCTTGGAATCTGCCATTCCTGGAATTTTAACTAGTGCTGTAACTGTCCTGGGTCTATTGTCCACCACAGACATAATTTACAATAACGAAGCAGGATTATCACCATGAGAGCTTGTCTTTGTTTGAAGCCACACTGAATAGCACTTTTGCAAACTGCGTCTTCATTAAGGAATTACAGTTATGATTAAATGAAATGATGCCTCAGTTATTGTCTTTGACTGCTGCTACTTTTTTCAGTGCTATCATCTAGTCACATTTTTATCATTATATTGGATGGAAGGCTGCTTGGTTAATTGATTGTTTAGCAGTCTGTCGTATCCTGTTGTCTGTCGTGTCCAGTTGTTAATGATGATACACAATTAAGAGATTTAAAGGCTATAGAAGCAAAAGGTGGTCTTTGCAATGATCGTTTCTGACCACAGGAATAATGCAGGGCAGTGAACTTCCCTAAACTAATTCCTACTTGAAAAAGAAAATACATTTGGTGGGGGAGAAGATCTTTTCTTTAGCACGTTCTTCCAATGGCTGATTATACTTTATGTTGAACATGGAGACATATCTGGCATCTCAATTTGTTTAGCTTCATCTTCCAGCCACTGGATACTTTCTGTATCATACTGATGAAGTTACTCAGAGTGTATTATGCTCCATATACAGATAATATCAACCCCTATGCTCCTCTAGCAAATTAAATAGCTCCAACAATGTAAGTCTTTCTTTCAAGTGTATTTTCCAATCCTTTTCACCTTCCCAGTAGTAGCTGCATCTACCTGAAAGGTGTATGAACTTCTCTACTTTATTCATATTGCCCTATTTATCAAAGTAAGGATTGCATTAACACTTTAATAAAGTGTTCCTTTCCTTTAAGAAGGAGCTTATCAATAAACAGAGAAAACAGGAGATATTCTTTGTGTTCACAGTTATTGCAACTGCACACCCTGGTCTTCAGCAGCAGAAAGCTCAGATGCACTAAAAGGCAAGGCCCTTAGAGACTATCTGTGTTGGGCCACACTGAGTTGATGAACAGGCAGGCAAGGCTCTAAATGCTTGGAGAACTTAAATATATTTAGTGAGGATGTCATTTATGGTGACATTCGCTGCTCAATTCTGTCAAGTTTCCACCATTTGTGTGCAAACTGCAACATTTACAAATTGCCCATATCTGGAGAGATTTTCAGAGTGATGGCTCAGAGTAATGTCTCTCTTCTTGCTAAATATTTAAATCCCTGTTTGAAAGCACCTCAGTAATGTATCAGCCACCAGAATTTTTCATGATGTCAGCCATGTTCCTGAAATGGATGAAATTCTTCTTAGTATGAAAGGCAGCATACAAAATTTCAGCCCGCACAGCTGACTTTTCACAAAGTTATATGCAACGGAAAACAGTCTTCTAATAGAGTGCCCATCAATTTTGATAGCAGGCACGACTACGAGCTGTGCTTTCGGTAATATGTATTTACATACAGATCACTTCATCCATCAGTGCCAATCACACAACTGTAGAATGAAACATGGCAACTATTTACAGTACAGAATAGTACTACTCAAACACTTAAGGCAGGAAATTAAGAGTATTTTATTCAAATGAAAATGCAGTCTAGAGTCAGACAAATTAAAATGCAATGACTCAATTCAGAAATTGCTCAGAATGCACTGTTGCCACCTCATCTGTTCTAAAAAACAGTGAAACCTTTTATCCATAAATGTTCAGCATTTTGATGGCACACCTCTCCAAAATGAAGAGCACTGGCCACATCAAGAGCCTCAAAGCCTTACAGTGAGACAATGAGATCACAGGCCAACAGCACTGCAAAGAGGGTACCGTATTCAAAAGCTAAAATCTCAGTTGTGATTTTTCCATAATACTAGAAATGTATGCATTCTGCTTCTATTTTAAATTCATCAAGAGACTGGCTTTAACTACCCAAAGACAACATAAACATTCCCTGTTAGCACCGTAACTAACACAAACACAAACATTCCCTGTTAGTACAGTAACTAACACAAAGTAATGAGAGAGTGGAGTGCATACAAGACAGCTCGCAGAACCTCGCCGCAGGTTGGAGGTTAGTCTCATTCCCAAGCATGTCTGTTTAGACTAATGAGTTTTAGTTGGTGACATATCGAATTTAGAAAAGAACAACAATTTAAGATCCAGCACTATTCCCAAATGCCCAGATCCTCTTCCACTCTCACTAGTCTCCTTCCTTCCTCATTCTAATAAAGGCTGATTCTGCCGTCTTAACTCGTATCAAGTCTTGCAACATCAGAAGTTGATTTCTGACAGAGAACGCTTCTGCTTGCTATAGGAAAGGCAATGGAAAATTAACCTTATCATTACTGATCAGCGTTAATTATGTTTAGACTTTCTATAAAGAATAATTTTCTAACTTGAAAATTAACAACTTTTTTTTTCTTTACAAACACCTGTATTGGCAATAATTTCCACCTTGCATTAACTGCCTTTTCCTATAAAGAAAAAAGAAATTGCTCTATTTTTGTTTAACACATTACTTTTTTTCATTCCAGTGAGGAAAGAAAATGAGTGATGGGGAAAAGTACAAAGAATGAGAGTAAAAGAGAAAGAATATTTTGTACCCAAATGCCTTCCTTTATCCTTCCTGAAAAGCAAAGTTGATCACAAATAAATAAGGTAATTTTCCGTGAATATTATCAAGAGGCCATAGTTCATCTGTCAGTTTAATTCCCAAGAAGATTGTACAGAATTGAAGAGTAAAGGGATTTCAACTGTAACTTTGCAGAACATTTTGTCATCAATTACATAAACATTTTAGAGTATGTAATAGTATTGCATCCAACAGCTAGAGAAATGAAGTGTTCCCCTGCCTCTCGGAGGGCTTTAAAATATTGTTCATGGATCTGCAGAAGTGACAGAGTCATGCTGCTGTTATCTGAAAACCACTAGTCCTGATGTTCTTGTCTAATACAGTTTCATATCCACTTCAGTCCACACGCCTGCTAGGAACATACGCAAGCTGGCAGTTAGCTACACTTTCTAAGCGAGCGCTAGATATATAGGATTTCTGCTCTACTCTCAATTGTTCATGGCTCATTGAAGAGATTTTCCAGCACCGTTATTGTACTAATTTAGAATCATGTCAAGGCTGACTAAGCTTTGAATGGAACCCTCATCCTCATGTCCAAAAAACCCTATGCTAAATGTTGCAACAGCAGCTGGCACTGACTGCAGGCACATAATTCATAGGGTTTCTTGGGTGACAAGTTACAGTTGTGAATAGAAATTTCAAAGTACAAGCTGATATTTAAGCACTTGGAAGTTCTTCAGATATGTTAATGTATGTCACTGACATCTTCAGGGATGAACATGTATTTCACTTTTTCAGTTTGCTGCTTGTTAAATCCTATCAGAGAAGTAAACAACAAAAAATCACCCATGTCATTATCATAAGCAAACAATAATATTCTTTAATCAAGTACCTGATATTTTAGTGGTGAACTGGTTTGTGATTGGAGGTCCAAAGCCTTTAGCTGTGCTGGCTCTGATGGTAAAAGAGTAGGTAGTGCCAGGATACAGTCCAAAAAAGAGATAGTGCGTTTCATTTCCTAGCTTTGAGACTCGTCCACTTTGATTGGATAAATCTATTTCTGGGTCAAAGGAACTGACTGCTTTGTAGGTGATCTGCAAAAGAATAAGAAAGTTATAAACTGCCTTGAGCAGATGGACAGAGATTGCATCTTTATCCAGTAAACCCTTCTGATGTATGCGCTGTCAGACATTTTCTGATAAGCTATCTTACTCTCTTATACTCTTCAAATCCCGAATCCCACGAAGGGACACAGAAACTCAGCCATTACTGGTATGAGTTATTACTTTTATAGATACAGAGACTTAAAGGCAGCTAGATTACAACCCTAAAGGATGGGTTCAGGCTTACATTAATTCCTTCAAGATGCTGGCTTTACCAGTGTCATTTTTTGAATTCATCTTACTGTTGGTTTTGATCAGCAACAATAACAGAATCAAAACAACCAGGTGAAAACAGATAAGTGAATAACAGAAGGTGTAGCCCGCAGTTCCAGCTGACTTCACTATAATTACACTTTGCTCTGAATAAGATTATCCGTGAAAGATGATAAAGGCAGCTTAAGGCAAATTTTTCACAAACTGGGTAAAGCTTGTATTTTAGTCTGAAGCTTAGCTATTGTAATTGCTAATTTGGAAATTTTCAGGTTATTATATTGTACCTAGGTCAGATTCTCATTTGGAGGAAAGGAGAGATAAAATGTTAAGTAATATATGCAGTGTATACTGTATCCTCAGTTCCTTCTTTGATTCAAATAGTATTTTTAGTTTTCATTAGAAATGTTAATATAAGTTCACAGTAAAACTTGATCCAGATTTCTTCTATTAATTACTAATTTCCATGCACTGTAATGAGAATTTAAAAATAAGAAATCCATTAAAAAATTTAAAAGTAAAAATGATTCATCCCTCCTTTTTACTTTTAAAATTTCATTTGTATGCGAATAATTCCAACACTCTTATTATATAAAGTGATAACTGACATTCTTTTTGCTATATTTATTCCATATCATTATAATTAAGAAGACACATAAAACAATACATAGAAACATCTAAGTGTCGACATAACACACCTTAAACACTTGCAATTTCCTAAAACCTCTGACTTAATGAAAATTGATTTTTATATGACCCATCTAATATAACACCAATAAAGTGCTGAAAATTAGTAATAATAACTTTGATACCATCTAGCTAAACCCCGACATTATTTCAGTAGATACAGGCAGATCCTCTACAACGCCTCATCCATAAATTGAACTGAAAGTGCCTTAAAAACCGCTCAACTAACCCTCCTACTTATAACAGAACACAGAAGAAGATTATGCTACCAAATATCTGTACTTTTATTATTTTATTTATTTTTATTATTTATTTTATTTTATTATTTTTAAGGTTCCATATTGACCAAAAGAATCTCCCTTTCTGACAGTTTTCATGTCTGCTTGTGGGAGAGTGGGTCATAACTTTTTTTGGAGATTTTAAAAGACAGGTTAGACAACTACATCACAGCAATGTTTTATATACAGCTGATCCTGTTTTGCTTCAGATATGTGAACTAAATGACCTCTTGCAGCTCCCTCTAACTCTGTTTTCTATTATTTCTATGATTCTTAACTGAATTTTCCAAAATCTCACTTAAGTTTTATTCAAAATAATACCAGGCTATCGGAGACTCTGCAGTCTATGTTAGGTCCTTATAAATTTTTTGCAGTGTTTAGTTATTAGATAGCTAAGTGGCTGGCGTTCTGCAATGAAATAAGTTCTTCCATGGATCGTGCAGAACACAGGAAAAAAAGGTGTTTTGCTTGGTTAAAATGAACTTGCACTGTTTCTGTATTTCACCCCTGCTTGTAAGACTCTTCCTACTTCTTTTTTTTCAGCTAATTTCTTATGTCTACCATTGCTAATGCCAGTTCAGCTTTGCAGTGATGAAAAAAAAAAGGGCATGAGGGTCATTTTCTCACTGGATGTTGAGTATTTTTATCAAATTTAGATGAAACCATGCCCAAAGGACTAATCCCTTTATTCCTACAGCCGTGGACCTATACTGGTGATAGAGGAACAAAATACTGTAATTTGTCATTATGTCATTTCTTAGTCTAAAGTTTTTTTTCTTTAAATATTGGTAAAATAATTGAATTTGCACTTAATTTCACAATAGTAATGAATACTTTAATACTTGATACTTCAATGCACAGTTTTTCTCACCACATATATTAAAAGATTGTCTCCTTCAGGCACTAAAACCAAAAGCCTGGCCCCAGAAAACAGACTAAGTTATGAGATTTTTAACAACATAGGAAGTTAGGTACTCAGAGTAAGAAATGCTAGACACAGAGGTGAGATTGAGCTGTCTCTCTGGGAGCAGGGATGCAGACTCAGGACTGCACATTAAGTTCATCTGTCTGCTGGGATCAAGACCCTGGGACCTCCTGCTGAAAGAAGGTGTCTGCTGCTGTAGTCTTAAGGCTGCCCCTGTAAAAAATGGCTACCAGCTGAAGAGCTTGCCCTGGAAAGAGCAACCATGCTCCTAGGTCTGACTCAGGCTTACATACTTGCAGTTTTGCCTCACCCAAGCTGTGTGTCTTCAACTAAAGTACTAGACTGGGGTTGTTTAGTTTGGAAAAGAAGAGACCGAGGGGAGACCTTATTGCTCTCTACAACTACCTGAAAGGAGGTTGTAGCGAAGTGGGGGTCGGTCTCTTCTCCCTAGTAACAAGTGATAGGACAAGAGAAAACGGCCTCCAGTTGCGCCAGGGGAGATTTAGATTAGATACTAGGAAAAATGTCTTCATGGAGAGAGTGGTTAGGCACTGGATCAGACTGCCCAGGGAAGTGGTGCAATCACAGTCCCTGGAAGTATTCAAAAAGCGTGTGGATGTGGTGCTTAGGGACATGGTTTAGAGGTGGACCAGGCAGTTAGGTTAAGGGCTGGACTCGATGATCTCAGAGGTCCTTTCCAACCTTAATGATTCTATGATTCTATGACTCTAAGTACCTTGCACTTGTACTTGCTTTCCTCCTGGCACTACAATTCTTTCACCCCTGGTTGTGTATAGGCCAGTGGCAGGTGACAGGCATATGGAAAGGGCATTCACCCCTTGCTGCAGCTCTGCGCCCGAGTCACTCCCCAGCAGGCAGGTTATAATGAATTGGGGAGTCCCTCAGGCTGAAATGTCCCCTACTCAGGCCTCGCCCTTACTAGGTTAGTGCTCATCCGCTAGGCCTTTCTCTGAAAGGTGAATGCCTTGAGCACCATAGTTTTCATGAACATACCAAATATGGCATATGTTTGTATAAGAGCAGCTTTAGTGGCTAGGCTTTTTAGATCAGAATTGTTGATGTACACACAGCCAAGGCTTAGATGCCTCTTTGTCTAAGCTTTGGCTTACAACAAGGTGTAGGCAGGAGACAGACAACTCACTTCTCAAGCTTGGGTGATTTGGAGCTGTGCTGGATGCACTACCTTGGCAGCATAACGATCAGCCAGAGAGGTGCCTACTGAGACACCATGGATAGTCTAAATCAACCTATAAAACAGGTACAGGTAATTTCATCTAACTTGTCTGGATCTTATCCTGTGAGCTACTTCAGTTACCTAAAATACACCAGAAGTATACGCATAAAACATCCCTGTGATTCACTGTGTATATTTGTTGGCCTCCAGGTAGTTTACCAGTCATATTTATAAAAAGTTTATGATACATTTTAGGCTTATGAGCAAACATCAGGGCAGAAAAAGTACTGACAAACAAGCTTTCAGTGACTAGGTGTCTGTTCATACTCAGCCACCTGGCTGGACTGAGTTGGCATCTTTAAAACAAGGGATGGTTTCGTTGCATTAGTCTGTTGGTATCTTTTACTTAAAAATTAATTAAATCAAGTTTCTGATTTAACTGATTGCCTTGCTCCCTCCGTCTCTGCTCTGAGGTGTATTAGATAAACAGTATAAGGGTATATCAGTATTTTCCTTTCTTTTCAATAGTCTCTTCACTGTTGGAATGCTAGATGCTTTTGATGTTCAGAGACTTACACAGTCCTGACTACCTTAGAAAGTCTGGCCAAGCTATTCTTTTCCATCTCTGGATATATCTGCACAACTCCCATTACATCTGATGGAGGTATGCATGTATATACACTTAAGAATGTATACAGTGCATATACTCCTCAGCAATGTAAATAGACATTCATGCATGTCTGTAAGTAGAAAGATGATTCACCACTGTGTGTTTCTATGTACATAAAGCCTAACATCAATAAAAACATTAACATATTAACTAAAACATTCTGATCCCTGAAGACAGGCAACTGTTGAACTAGCTGGAAAGTAGTTAGCTTTATAAAAAATCAGTTCATACTTTTTCATAACATTTTATCCTCTTACAATAAAATAGTTTTCAAAACAGTATCAATAGGTTACCATTCAATTTAACTTTTCTTTTACACCGTATCTCATTTAGGTGGTTTTTTTTTTTTTAAACAAAGCATTTCAATACCAATTTTGTAGTAAGGTCAGGTAAGAAGCTTAACAGTGATTACTGTCTGACAGCTTAATCTGTGCAGTCTTTTGTCAATTTTTCTAAAAGGTATTCAGGCAGATGTTCCACATGAGGAAAAGCAGCGATTTTTAGACATCTAACAACATATAATTTTGTTGAATTTGCATTTAAAAAATGGTAGATTTTTTTTAATTATGCCTGCTTGTTTCTATTACAATAGGCTTCCTGTAATGAGTCTTATCTAAATGTGATGTTGACTGCCACCACTGTTATGTCTCCTACTTTTTTAAAAATTCACTAAGATCTGTCTTTCAATCTTTTACATATTTGATCCGCATTACTAGACAGAATGCTATATCACATAGTTCTAAAAATAGCAGTTTTCTTAAAGCTGATAACCCAGGGACATTTTGGGTCCTGCATAATTCACTCCTACATTATATACTTGATTTTATTATTTTGTAAGTGCTACTATCTTAAAAACGAAGATTCATTTTACATAAACTGGAAAAAATATTAATTTTCTTACTAAATATGCACTTTTGAAAATCAAAACTATACATAAAAATTAAAACATGGGAAAATGCTAGGTACCTCATACAAAGTAATCACACCATATGTTTGTGCTGGCTCTCTCCATTGAAGAAAAATCTTCTCTTCAAAGGTACTCCCTTGAATGGATTCAAGCGGCACAGCACTCGGGACTAAAGGATAAAAAAAAAAAAAAAGGAAAAAATGCTGTTTTGAGAAAAATTTCAGAAGAAGACACTCTGCTTAATATTTGTGCTGTTGAGGCATAAAAACCATCCCACTATTATTTCCCGAAGACTGAAGCAAAGGCCAGGGTAGCTCAGGAGGAGAATGATTTATTTAACAAGACAGTGCCATTAAGCAAACATATGTGTCACCTTCAATGTAAGACGGAATTAGTGAGCATCGCACTTTTCCTGTAAAACACTACTGATGAAAGAAAAGGACAAATCAGCTTTCTGTAAGGAATGAGGCGATATCTCAAATACAAATTCTTGTAAATAAAATCTGTGATACCTACTTATCAATAGTGTTACTGTCCCATAGTGAAAAACATACTAAACATTCATACATGAAAATGAGAAAGCATTGAAGTAACAAGGTTCAACAGACTGAACTCGAATGGTTAGCTTGGAAAGACGAGCCACATGTTACATAGAACAGTGACACTCACCGACATTAGGCCTGAAGACCTACAACAGGCCAAACATAAGGAAATTAGGAAGCAGCCAAACTGAAAATCTGACACTGTTAATTTCTTAAAGTCTCTAAATTTATGAGAATGACCTCTGAAGCATCAGGGATGTCAGAAGGTTCTGATAAAAGGTATGTCAACCGCTCTCAGCTATCGACTTCTGTTTCCTGTTTGTTCTGCAACAATCAGCTCATCCCCGAGCCAACTTCAATGCGGTTTTCAGAGAAGGAGATCTGTAAACAGCACATGGACATGTATCTGCAATTTTATTTTTGTGAATTAACTTCTCAGACGTCTTACTGAGATTTACCCGAATGGTTAAAAACCAGGAAGATCTGAAAGCAAGACATCTGGTGACTCCTTCCCGTTGCTAGGCGTGGTAGAGCACCATCCTCATTCTCCTCCTCCATGCTGTTGGTCTGGGAATTTACACGGTTTGAGACTTCATAAAAACCTCTCCATAGCTCTCCGCAGAGTCCCTTGCTCTACCAAGGGGAATCTCCAAGGACACAGGTGATCGTTTCTGAACTGGCTCACCAGTCCTTTATGGAACAGTAAGATTATGCCTTCAGGGCAACCTTAAGTTTGGGCACTAAACCTTGCTTCCAAGTAGGAACTGGTAAAACTAATTTGGAATCATGGGGTTAATGATTTATGTGTAAAGGGAGAGGAATTAAATGTAGTGTAAATAAGTTGGAGAGTATAGCAGAACACTGTGGTAGCCCTCTAAAATTATCTGAAGGCCATAAATGCTGAGCAGTTATGCCATAAGGGAGGTCAAACACTGGCAGAGGTTACCTAAAGACGTTGTGGGATATCCATCTTTGGAGATACTCAAAACTCAACATGATCTGGAGCAATCTGCTCTCACTCGATCTGCTCTGATCAAAAGGTTGGACTAAATGAGCTCTGGAGGTCCCTTGCAACCTACATGATTGTGTGATTCAAAAATTATGATGATTATTTGGGTCAGTATGTTCTGTTGTGTTACATCCAGTTTTATGTACCTTACTGAAAGTGTATGGTATACTAAAAAGTTATAATTTTTGTCCAAGGTATTCTCTCAACCACTGATGCTGGTTTTTAATAGGTCTTGGAATAATATAAAGTTCCAGAGGGCCAGGAATAAGAAAATATTACACCAAATTTTAGAGAAAATACATAAATGGGCTAGATAACAATAAGGTCTTTAGCTTTGTCATCCTACAATTGAACTGAATTAAAATTAGAGGATGACAGCAAAAGTAATTCTAATTAAACAATTTTTTGTTAGCTATGCTTTGTCAAATCTGTTGCATTAGCAACTATACATTCCTAAATTGTTTAATTTATTCCCTCATATGTTTTGATTAGAAATTCGTACTACACAAAACCAATACAGCATATATTAAATTATTTAATAGGTTTAAATGACAGACTTCAAGTATTTATTACAAGGGGAACTCATCGTTGCTGAAGTTTTTTCTAGAAATCTTTCCAACATGTTTGCAGTAAATCTATCATTGATCTGGAAGAAAATACAAAGCTATTCCTGTTCAGATTGCAGACAATAAAAAGGGAAGGAGGACAGATCTGTTATATAAAGCAATGCCAGTCATTTGATGAGGTTTCTTTGAACAGTATGCATTTTAAAATGGTTAAAAGCAAGGTCACAAAAACTAAAGTACACTTGTAGAGGGCCCTCAGGGGTTATACCTCAGCAGAGAGTGTTCTGGAGAGGTGAAACCGATTCCTGGTGCCTGACCAATTCAACAAGAAAGTCCCATTTTGGTATTGTAGCTAACAGAGCTCCAGTAAACTCTCAGTGTGTATAAGCACAATAATATCACAGAGGACTTAGGAGGATGGTATAACCTTTTCATGCAATATTACTAGAGCATTACAGAGACACAATAGCCACTTCTGCTGTCCATGCTTCAAAAAAGACACTCAGAAATTATTCCTCAAAATTAAAAAATGAGGTCTGAAAACCCCACGTTAGCCGAAAATTACTAAAAGGAAGGGAATATCTATATATTTGAATGTCAACATATGGAATATATTGTCTGAATAAGCAACTAACAGAATCCAGTGGTTGGAAAGCCAAAGCTAGAGAAATTGAAGCTGCAAATCAAGAACAAATATTTAATGTTGAGCATATCACTCAATAGAAAAGCTTACATGAGGATACTGTGGACAATCACCTGAAACTTCTTCAAACTGACACTGGAACTTTTAAGAGGCAGAACATAATTCAAGCACAGGTTATGAGTTTAATGAAGAAATGATTAAATGATGTGTGATGTTATAGGTTATGTAAAAGATCATTATAACACTTTTAATGGACTCTTTACTGCCTTAAAATTGCTGAAGTTGGTGGAAAATCTGTTAGAGATTTTAGTGAAAGTGGAACATGCACTTATATGGAAAAGCGTATTGACTATCAGTTAGTATGCACGTACAATGTATACGTATATGTAGATACAAAAACTCACCATCTTCATCAGTTTGTACTACAAGTTCTTGGCTTTCTTTTCGTCCTTCGGGATTCATTAGTACTAATTTGATGCTGACATTTGTGTATGGTGACAGATTAGTAATTGTGTGCTGGGGATGTGAACTTTCTGTATCCCAGCTTACTTCTTCTCTCACTTGCTCTTGCCCTCCAGCCTGATAACGGTAATGGACTGTGAGGTTGTATCGATGGCAACGTGTGACATTATATCCAAATGGTTCCCAGCAAATAGTGATTTGTCGAGATTTGATCTCCACAACCTCAAGTTTTCGTGGCCCACGCATTGGATCTGCAAAATTACCAACATAATTCTGGTATGATTATTTATTCATATTATAATAGTAAGTAACATGAGTAATAAGTTATACAGTTCTATAAATATGACATATAAGCAGAAACAGGAATTCATTGCTTTATCTCTCATAGTGGAAATGACAATAAAAATATAGGTCTCTGAAAAATCAGGAAAAAAAAAGGGTGAAAATGAGAGAGAAGTGTCTTTCATGAAAAATGAAGGGCAAACAAAATACCAGAAAGTTATTATGCTTAAACTCAAACTGCACGATACAGTTTAAATTACGCTTACTTTTTTACCTGTCGCTTGCAAAAAATAAATATGACCAATTTTTTTTTTTTTTTAATTAATCTGTGTTAACACTTCTAGAGCAAAAAACTTTACAAAACAAGTACCTAAAAAGAAAAGGTAATTTTAGGGAAAACTTGCAAATACTTGGTGATTTTCTCCCAGGACTGTTTATACGAAGAAAAGGTGTTAGGTGTTTCTTCAGCTATTTCTTATTCATTTGTTTTTAAGTTAGACTGAATGCAATTACTCAATCTATATTTGGCCAGGACATTAAGTTAATATTCCAATTCCCTTAAAATAGACTATAGGGTTCTCTTCCCATAAACATTAGTTGTTAATAGCGTCTTTTTTTTTTTTACCACATCTAAAATAAACAGTACAAGTAGCTCAGTTTGTAGTAGTGGTTTACCAAAGAATCAAAAGGAATGACAGGAGGCACATCAGCCGACATCCTACTGCATCTGAGCTTTCTTAGAGATCTCCCATTTAATTACCAGCCATAAAACACATTTAACAAAATCACACCCAAGAACTTATGGCTATCTATATACAAGAACTAAAGATTGGGGCTGATGAGTTTAAATTTTCTTCAGTCCTACAGGTCCCAGCAATTGAGATAGAAAAGCGAACCCAAATTTCCACCATATTACAGCAAAACCACTGAGTTGACACACACTCCCCGTTTTCTAAACACTGTCATTAATACAGCTATTATACATATTTAGCAATAATCTGGGTTTTTTTCATATTGGAGCCCTCAACAAGATTAAAGACAATGTCTGGTTTTATCCACTGCTTCACTAGTTAAATGCTTAGAAGACTTTTAATGAGCTAGAAGCCTCTTATACGTAAACAAATTAATATGCATCTTCCTTCTTTTATGTTTATTAATCAACATGTCTTCACTAGGAATGTTCTGAACAATTTACACAGGATTTCATCTTTTTACTTTTTAATAAAATCCCTGCACGCTTGAAATATTTGTTCAAAGATGTTATTCATCTTCAGTCCTTGAAGAAAAGGTGTTAAGAAATTGCTTGTTCTCTCTAACATCTACAAAGCAGGGTATTTTTTTCCCTTTTAAATCCTCCACTTTTTTTTTTTTTTTAAATTAATTGCCACTACCCAACAGTGTTGATCATCAGTATAGAATATTTGCCAATTGGTGAACAAAATGGCAAGGCAAAACAAATTCAATAACAGATCTAATCCTGGTCTCCTTTCTAGTGACTAGACGGACGGGTAAAAATGTCCTCATCAAGGATAAATCAGTATAGAGTCACTTTGCTGCTTCCACACTCAGGTACCCCAGCTAAGAATCCTGGTGCTTGGGATATTTTCTATTGCTACAACAATTAAGATTAATGAGAAGCAAACCTCAAAGACTGGCAAGTCCTAAGAGTTTCATGTTTTCCTTAAGCATTTACTTCTGCATAATTCAGACATAAATTTCATTAAAAAGGAATTTTTCTTTTTTTTGGTTTCGTATCAGCTTCTAAGCATTTCTTCATTTAGGTGAGACTATGAATAGCAAAGGACATTTGATGGGTATTATGTAACTGTAATGCTATCAAGAATGGGCTAAATAGGACTAGAAAATCAACAAAGCTGAGGTGACCCTGACATACAACATTAAGCAGTTGAGCAAAGTTCCTAGCTGCAAGAATATGGAAAAGCCTGCTTAGTTCCGTGGTAGGCACATCAGAAAATTCACAGGGGAGCTGAGAAATCATTTTATTAGAGACATAAAATTAATTCATAGCATATTAAAACTGAAATCAAGTGGCTGTACAAAAAAACTGGATCAAAACCTATCCAAGATTTCTGCCCAGGAGGAAGATATTCTTATGTCACGTTACCTTAATAAAAAGTACAAGTTAGCCCTCTAGTTAAATCTTGAAGTCATTGCTATGAGAATGACAGGTACATTTTCACTTCTAACAAAACAGACAAGGGAAAAAAGAGATTAGATTGTAAAAGATGGAGACAACACAGCTTTTGTTGATATTCACAGGATAAAGCTCATCAGACAAGGCAAATACCCTGGTTGCTTTGGTTCCTGACTTGATTCTGTAATCTATAGTATCAGATAGCTACACACCTCATATCTGTTTTTCTTATCATTCACTCAGAAATATGCAACTGATAGGGCCCTAATGAGCCCTTTGTGGGGTAAGCGTATTGTGTCAACCCAGTTAATGTGTTAACCAGTCAATGATAGCACTTAGTGGAAAGAAAGGGAGAGGTAGGACATAAAAAAACGCGGGACACAGCAGGGAAAGACATTTAAGGAAAAATAAAGCAAGATCTTATATGATGCACCAGGTAGGATAACCATTGGTTTATGGGGGATGTCCATTGAGAAAGTGAGCTTGAATATTCCGAAAAGGTTTGTCCATGAAAGAGCCTCTGAAGATACAGGCCTGTTACTCCAAAGAATTTACCCACTTTGTGTCCTTAACCTCACTTTTAAATTCTCAGAATGGGCATGGTTAGCGGAATACACGATGCTTCATTATTTTTTCATCAAATAAAACTAATTCCTGAATTACCACTACTTTATTTGCTTTATTTTATTTTTCTTTCCAATATCACACTTCTTTCATTTATCAGACATGACTTCATTACAGACCTGAGGATATCAGTTCTCATCTGCTCTACATAGTTGAGTCCTCAGTCATAACAGATCTATATGCTTCAAGTACATGACAATTTTTGGTTAAATTCAGTTAATTCATACAGTAAGCAGGAAAGAGATGAAGGGAAACATGTCTACTTTTAACCAGAAAAAAAGGCTAAGGTAACAATGGAGTTTTTGGATTAAAAAAATACGTGACTCAAAACAGCCATGAAAAATAGCACTAATTGCAACAAAAGATAGAAAAAGAAGTTTCCATTTGATCACGTTAGCACTGAGCTTCTCCAGAGGTATCATTGTATACCCCAGAGGAAATATTTAATGTGATATGATTCTGAGAGCACATTACATCGTTTCCAATACAGTGGAAAGCATGTGCTCTTTATCATGAAGGAAGGACGGAGGATATTTGGGGAAAGAAAACTGTTAAGCAACACAAAAAGAACAACAGCTAATGACTATGGTTTAAAAAAAGCTGAATTAATTACCACAGCACGATGACTTCATTTTGTTGATTTTCTAGAGGATCTTTTTATCACTTTCCCATGGTAAGTTCCCAACTTTAAGTGAAAAAGTAAGCATTCTATAGAGATGCTGCTGTTGTGCTCGTGAGACTGGCACTAACTATTCAGGTAGTACTTGAAGGTTGCCATCCTAGCAATGGTCTGCTGTTGTTACCTTGCATCAGGTAAGATTAAGTGATAGCAACACAGAGAAGTGTCATTTCACAGGGCTCATCACAACTGAAATCACATTTTTTTTTAGAGTAGAAGATGAATAAGGAGATTAATATGCCATACTGATTATATGATATGCAACATGTACACCTCATAGCACAACTGCTATTTGCTGAACCTTTGTTTTTTCCTTACTTGGTGAAGGCCCACCTGCAGAGAGGTTATACGGCCAGACCTCTCCACTCACTCTGCACTTCTCCAGATGAACTGAGCCTCTGCTGTTCCTCAGTATTCCAGCTATTTTCTTATGCCTCACTGGTACAAATCATGACGCAAATGGGGAAAATAAGGCCTACCAGTTCATAAGAGAAGAGCCTTTCCTCCCAAAGGAGCACACTGCCTGTCATGCCTGAAGCTTAGCCAGGTAGTTCTTACTAATTCCCCTGCTGGCGCCTGCAGCATTTTTCATACTGCTCTCCTTCTGCCAGCTTCAGCAGGGTATCAAGCAGTGAAGGCTGACAGTTGCAGCTCCGACCTGAGGGACCAGCAAGCCCGGTTCTAGCCCCTGGCACTTTAGCATCCAATTTAATCGGTGATCTTGGCTCCTTCTCTGCTCCTCTCTCTTTTGCTGAGAATATGGAGCAGAGACTGACAGACAGGATCAATTTCCATTGCAGCTGCAATTCACAGCTCATTTCTCCGGAACTTCACACTTTACCTCTTACCACAAGTACAATGCTTTTTCAGAAACTCAATTTCAGAATCACAGAGACGTTTAGGTGTATTTTTAGCATCCTGTCATTGATCATCAAAACTTGGGTTTAGAATGAAAACTCAAGACGGGAAGTTTTGTCTTTTCACCACAGACTGCACAGACCTACTGAAATAAGAGATGAAGAAAGGAACGGCATGGTGATTTTCTGCCACTCCATGATACTCCAGTAGCTCCAGACATCTGGTATGTGTTAGGTACCATTGGAAAGATATCTGAACAATAGGAATGAAGCATTTACTTCTTGTCTAGGCAAACTGTTAGTGTGGTTTACCTCTGTAAACACAACTCTTGTGATTTAAATTCCAGATTGGACTCTACTGTCTTTCCACAGGAAGTACAGGATGAACAGAACAAGAAAATGTAAAAATTTAGGATGAAACCAGAATCATCTGAGATTTAAGATATTATCTGCTACAGCTCTTTTAAACACAAAATTAATCTAATGATAATTAAATGTACAGGCTTTTCACAGATTGCCTAAGCAGTCTTGTTCAAATTACTTAACATTTTTTCACATCAATTCCTTCTGAGTAAAGTGGGAGTCATAGTACTCTAGCATCAGTACCAGAGGGTGCTGCATATAATTTCATGAACACCTGCAAGGTACTTGCATACTACAGTGATGGAGACCATAAGCACATACAAACTTTAGACTGGATTCCACACACTCAATCAGGGCCACATCTGATTCAGCAGACAATTTAAGACAGGCGCTTTGTTTCGAACAAGGCTACTTGTGTTTTAAGTCAAACACATGCTTTAAGAGTTCACCAGCACTGGTAAAAGTGATCAGGCTGCCAGTGTACTTTACTGAATCAGATGTACCTTCCAGGGAAGAACAAAACAGAAAAGCTGAGGAGGAGAAATGGAAGTTCACTTTCCCCTGCAGAGAAATGACAACATTAAACACTTAAACATTTTTCAAGAACGGAGACTACAACTCTTACTTTATATATATTTATGCACACCATATTTCACCCATGTTTCTCCTTACTTGGTAAAACCCTACCTGCAGAGGTTATAAAGCCAGGCTTCTCTACTCACTCTACAGTTCTCCAGATAAACAGATGCTCTGCTGTTCCCTCAATAGTCTAGATATTATGTTATGCCTCAGGGGCACAGATCATGAGGTAATGAAATATCATTTCATCTATAGGGGTGAAATATCATTTCATCTATTGGGGAACAGACTATATGCCTCGTGAGCCAGCTGCTATCAAAGTAACAATGTTTGTTTTGTTTTTAGAAAACAAATCTCAAGATTTGTACATCCATAGTCAACACCAAACAAGAAAGTAAGTAAAATGTTTTACTTGTTTGGCTTGTCCTTATTTGATTTTCATAGAATCATAGAATCATTAAGGTTGAAAAGGACCTCTGAGATCATCAAGACCAGCCCTTAACCTAACTGCCTGGTCCACCTCTAAACCATGTCCCTAAGCACCACATCCACACGCTTTTTGAACACTTCCAGGGACTGTGATTGCACCACTTCCCTGGGCAGTCTGATCCAGTGCCTAACCACTCTCTCCGTGAAGACATTTTTCCTAATATCTAATCTAAACCTCCCCTGGCACAACTTGAGGCCGTTTTCTCTTGTCCTATCACTTGTTACTAAGGAGAAGAGGCCGACCCCCACCTCACTACAACCTCCTTTCAGGCAGTTGTAGAGAGCAATAAGGTCTCCCCTCAGCCTCCTCTTCTCCAGGCTAAACAACCCCAGCTCCCTCAGCTGCTCCTCATAAGACTTGTGCTCCAGACCCCTCACCAGCTTTATTGCCCTTCGTTGGACACGCTCCAGCACCTCAATGTCCTTCTTGGAGTGAGGGGCCCAAAACTGAACACAGTACTCGAGGTGCGGCCTCACCAGTGCCAAGTACAGGGGCACCATCACCTCCCTGGTCCTGCTGGCCACACTATTCCTGATACAAGCCAGGATGCCATTGGCCTTCTTGGCCACCTGGGCACACTGCTGGCTCATATTCAGCCAGCTGTCAACCAGCACCTCCAGGTCCTTTTCCACCAGGCAGCTCTCCAGCCACTCCTCCCCAAGCCTGTAGGATTGCATGGGGTTGTTGTGACCCAAGTGCAGGACCCGGCACTCAGCCTTGTTGAATCTCATGCAGTTGGCCTTGGCCCACTGATCCACCCTGTCCAGGTCCCTCTGTAGGGCCTTCCTACTCTCCAGTAGATCAACACTCCCACCCGACCTGGTGTTGTCTTCAAACTTACTGAGGGTGCCCTTGATCCCCTCACCCAGATCATCGATAAAGATATTGAACAGAACTGGCCCCAGTTCTGAGCCCTGGGGAACACCACTCGTGACCGGCTGCCAACTGGATTTGACCCCATTCACCACCATTTTATTTGATACTCAATCTATACAAGACTGCAAACAATTTGAGGTTGTTTGCAAACTTGGTCAGATAGTTTTATGAAAGATCACATTCAACTGTGCTGGAGTAATTTTTATACTGTAATTATTCTTCGTCTGAGTTCTTCAACAACAGACTGAAATTTAAAAAGAGCTTTTCTTTGCTCAAAATACCACATGATTTATCAAATCTGGTAATAGATCAGGGTTTTTCAAATTACCAAAAACTGCAGAGTGCAGTGAGGAAAGAAACAGTGGGCAAGATTTTGGGTGATGTCATTTCACAGCTTTTTAACAAATTTTTATTTAGGTCAATAAAAACACATTGATTTTACATAGCCGCATCTCAAATCCAAAGGAGCAGTCAAATTTATTAATACAAAGAACTGCTTTGTAGTTAGGACTAGAGGAAGAAAGCGGGCACTTTACCTTCATGATTTTTCATACTGTCCATTATTTGGGTTACAAAAGAAAAGAATCAAATAAAGAGGAGGCAAACAAAGAAACAAAGGGACAAATGACTCATAAAATGAGCAAAATCAAAATCCTAATATTATGTTGCTGATGTCATTGTCCTGCTAAGTCCAATCATTTTAAAGTGAAACCAAAGACTAAGCTACACAAAGCTGTGGAATATCCAGAAACAACGCTTGGAGTAAAGAGGGGCACATTATAGGTTGGTCTTCTTACTTATCTAAGACCACAGTGTGTTGTGGCAGCAAGCAAAAATGTTAAAAGCAGCAAAGAACAATCTTAAATTTGTAAAAAAAACTTGAAACATTGGTTTCATCTGGGATATCTCTACATCTGGGATAGCCCTACATGGAGCAGTCATAGAAATTGATAGCAATAGTTACTAAGATTATTTAGGTAAAAGTAAATGACCGCAGAAGATACCCAGCATCTCCTGGAAAGATTTTAAGTTACGGTATTTAAAAGTCTTACCAATCTTTCACTGTTACTTGTTAACAGCATTTCCAAAAGAACATGTCCCTCCTGCAAAAATAGATGCCTCCCACAGAAAAGCAGCACTTCTATCAGTCTTCTAAACGTACTCCCTGACACTTTAAAAAATGTTGGGATGCAAGCCCTGCAGAGCTTCAGCAGTAATGAGAGAAAGAACTATGAGACAGCAAAACTGAAATGATAGTCACCTGCAATCCAAAAGAGGAAGGAATATTCAGTTATATGTATGTAAAAAATATGCCGAAAACTAGACTCTGTTTTTCTTTGAGCAAATTCTCAAAAAAATGTAGGGTTTTTTAATTATATTCTTTTAAAAAAAAAATTCTTCTTTTTAATCATATTCTTTTAATTATATTCATTTTTCTTCCACAGTCAAAACGCCAGTGAAGGAAGATGAACACAAGGGTGTATGTACCCTAAAGTTATCAGGAGGCTAACTTTGAGCAGGAGCCTGTGGGGATCCCTTCTGCACCCTTCCAAGTTATTGCAGACTTAAGAGCACTGAGAGGCAGGAATAAACTTCCTGCATAGGTTTCTCCCAGCACCTTTACTAACATGATCAGCATCCACAGTGTCACAATGGAGAGAAGGTGTCAACAGGACAAGACTTAAGTATAAAAAAACACATCTGAGGGAAACCCCACCACAGAGAGTTTTCTGTCCCTGGACTAAACCACTTCCCAGCATCTGAGAACTGGAAGATTCTCACTTATAGCATCTGCTCATACTCAGCCTCTTTTTCCTGCCAGAGATGCCAGCAGTCTACTGGGCAAAAGAGAAAACCTAGCATCTCCCCAACTATCCTGCTGTCAGTAAGATTATAGCTAACACCATTCTTCTTCAGATGCAAGATCATGCTTCCACTGATTTTGTTTTATCAGGTACTGCAGAAGTATTGTGTAGTTAAACCTTATGTATCTGTATGAGGTATGGCAATAGCATTTCTCCAAGTTTATATACAAAGAAACTGAAGCTCAAAAGAAATTAATTATCTGCTGAAGGTTACAAAGCATCAGCAAAAGCTGTGGAATCCTAATTCTCAGTCTCATTTCTAACCCATTAGAACAAAGCACTCAACAGGTTTTTCCATACTCTGTGGCCAGAACTGGTTAGTTCCAAAATGTGGGAGCTCAGAAAACAATAAAATACATACTCACAGCTTACAGCAGTAAAATGAGCAGGCCAAGTTCTTAAAATGAGCCAGCTTGAATCCTCACTCCTCCTCAAATTCAAATATGCAATATAGTAGAGGTCTACTTTTTCCAGGAAGGATCAGAAGTACCAATACCAGCTTATCACTAGGAGAATTCTTTCTGTGATATTTCTAGCTGAAACACAAGCTAAAAATATAGGAGTTCTTGGGAGAGAACCACGATATTTAGCCAATTATGGAAGATTCATTGAAAGCACATTCTAATAAGCATCCATGGCATCAGCTCACCACTTACAAAAAGTAAGTGTAGCACTTACAAAAAATAAGTGTAGCTGTTGCTTGAAACCAGATGAGGTGTTGGATTTAAGCTTTTAGTAATGTATTATTACAAGCACTGGATACAGAAGCATGAATGAGTGATATAATCCTGCATGAGACGGTTGCCTTAACTTTTTCATCTCTTATTCTCCAATTCATGGCTACATGTATCCCATGAAGCCTATGTCTTCAGGCTGACATTCACAGATGCAAAGTATATTGGTCTAATCATCAATAACACCCTTTTAAAGTTAGTAGTATTTTAAGTGTTAGTTTCTATACAATGTTTTCTTTCATGAGAGAGCTGATATGAACTTTTCACTTCATAGTAAAATTTAAATCTGAACCAATGCAAACTGAATCTAATATTTCTTTATGTTGTCATTTTATAGGTATACTCTGAATGGTGAGTCATTTAAATTCTAATACATTTAAATAAGGAATTAAAGAAAAACATCGTTCGATACATTTTTGTCAAATTACCTACATTACATGATTACTCCTCCACAATCAAAATCAGATTTTAAGTATGAATGATACAAACAAGATTACATTCTGAATCTGCAACAGAGATTTTAGTTGCTTGTTTAAAATGACATACCTAGCTATTCAGTAATCACTTTATAATAACCCCTTTCATTTCTAAATCTACTTAGCCATCAGCCACTAGTGAGGAAAACGCTGGCAGTGGTTTTTACAACTACACATTAGTTTTACATTTCATGACAAGCTAATTCTAGAGAGTTCGAAAGACAGACAAGCATGTGTTCTTAAGGTTTTCTTTCTTTTGCATGAAGGAAGCACACATCTAACTGAGAAATGAAAAATAAAGAGTGCAGACATATACTTTTCACTTCACACATATGGCAGTGACAATTTATCCCAACTTCACCCCAGGAACCTCCGCGAATATGTAAATCAACAAGAAATAAAAGGTTGTGACAAATACCTCTCAGAATAATTACGACGGTAAGATGGCAAATAAAGTGCCTACTTCTGGTAGATGCTACCTTTGGTAGATCTACCTTTGGTAGATACTTGGATCAGGACGATCTTTGAGGAAAATTAAAGTCAAATGACCTATGTTGCATATATTGTCCCTCTTGACTGAATCAATCACAGGCATTTAACCCTTTTTCTGAGTCGATCACGTGGCTGGTTTACGGTGTCATTATTGTCCCTTTCTGTCACATGTCCATTGTATATTAAGAAAGTGGGTGTCATTATCTCCTGATCTGACAGAAACGCATTTAACCAGACATGTACTGCCACACCTGTGGCACCCTTCAGAAGCTGACACAGGTAGCAGACTTCTAGACCAATTTATACAGCGTGCAGCCCAGATGCTGCTCATGTTTGAGAAGCCACAGGCAAAACAAAGGAAGATGAAGGTCTGAGGAATTGCTCTTGTGGCCACCTGACATAGCTCCTTCACACAGTTACCACGCAACACTTTTGTCTTCCCTGAACTTGAAACCATCTGGTAATGCAGGGTCAACACAGAAACTTTCAGATATACTAAGAGATGGTGCAGGTGGCTGGCTCATAATTAAGTATATTCATGAGAACAACAGACATAATTTGACCATGCACCATGAACAGGGGAAATGTCATTAATGTAACATACACTCTTCTACTCAGTGGTCAAAAAATGAGAAACAAGGAGAACAGTATAAACATTTACAAGTTCTGGTGTGAGGGAAAAATCTTTTTTCTAGCCCATTTTCCCAGAAATGGCTGGAATACATCTACTGCAGTATGGCAAACTGTTCTCTTTATACACTAATACAGTACCTGTATTTTTGTACAGTAAGTGCCCCAATCACCTTCTAATTGTGACTAATATTAACAGCAAAGCATGCACTGTTGGCTCTGTTGTGTGACACATTAGCATGTCTGAACTCATTACGTTTTATGGTACAGCTGCTTGAGTTGCCCCTGAAGTCAACTGGAGAAAAGATAAACCATTGTGTAAATTAGTGAAGGTTTCAGCTGCTCAATACCTGCCATGAAAGTAGAAGACCAGAGACTGTTTATTATGTTGCGTAAAAGGATAAATGGGCAATGCTGTTTCATAGATCAGTCAGAATAAGATGTAGCAGCGTGTTCTGGTTATCACTGTGGCCTATTGCTACTGACAAATCACATTAATTCAGAGCTGTTACGTACAGTGGTGTTAGCTAAATTGGGGATTGAGAACAGGCCTTTATTGAACCTAGATGACAGGACAACACGGTCATATAAATCTACGTAAAAGAGAAAATGCCACCAATCAATGTTACTTGTCTAAAAAGAATATTTACCATTCTTTCTAATCTGACATGTGCAATCAGCCTTAACCAAATGATGTAGAGTGAGATCGGTTTTGACAAATAACTCTCAAATGCATAAACCTGATAAATGAATCAGATTCTCTCTAACAACTGGTAAAAGAAACTTTGAACTTACATACATGTCAAAAGGGAACAGAATAATCTGTCTTCCTACTACAGTATTACGTGCTAACTACCATTAACATGTATGTACAATATTAAATGAGAGGCAAGTGCCGTAAAGTTGAGGTCATCTGTTTAGTTTATGACAAGACCCCTTTCCCAAAAGAACCTCCTACATAATTCCCAGTCAGTCTGGATACAGACTTTAACTTTCCTCCGGTCAGGCCCATCCTCAGGACTGTGCCAGGAATTTCGCACAAGCCTGAGGAGTTACTAGCTACTCAGTAAATGAAGGTGCTTTTTCACCCAGCAATCTAAACTACCATCTTTGTCTTTGTATACTGTCAGTAACTAATAAATTTGGCCTCAATATCAGTTGCAACATTGAACTTCGATTCCTTTGTCAAGCTAGCACAAACGAGAACAGTACTTTACTCAGGCTTTCTTAAAAGAAGCAAAATACAAACTTCTCCTGTGCTACCTGGGTAACTCATCAAGTTTTGGATGTTTTAATTTAGAATGATGTAAGAACTTACATAAATGATATAGGTAAAATAATTTTTGTTTTCATGTGTATTGGGCCACCTTGTATGAAAGGAATTTCTGGCTGATTCTCTTTCCCCTTCAATAACTATACATAATGTCTTTATACATTAAAGTACTTGAAAAGTACCTACATTAAGAGTATACACTGTTGACTTTGTTGGTTGAATATATTCAGCATTTTTTTTCCTGACGTATCACAATATCTAGAAAATTTCTTGAAGAACTCCCCGAGATTGCTCCCTCTCTGGCAGATTTCTTTGAATTTTTCTGTGACAGCTGAAGAAGTTATTTGCCACCAGTATTCTCTGCTATACCATTCCCTGTAAAAAGCAAACATAAGAAAATATGCTTGCTGATGAAGGGAATTTATACTGTTATACCATACTACGAAATACAGAGGAAACCAGCCCATCCTTGCTTCTGACACATTTGTAACAAGGAAAGAAACTTCTAGCGGAGGAGGAAGGAGAAGAGCTGGGAAAAAGGGGTGTAGTGGATGGTAAACTGTTTCAAAGTTAATCCTCTTTTTCCTCATAAGATTTAACAGAGTCCTAAGATTTCCACAAAAATGCATATACCTGGGACTTTGACGTCTGCCTCAGATCCAGAAATACATGGTATTACTGACAAAAAGAGTAGACAAAAGGAATACAAGCACAGAATAAAGAAGAAAATATTAAAATAAACATGCTTTTGTGGAACATGTATCACATGTTAGTTAAGCCTGGGTTGTTTATTTCCTTTAAGCCATGCTTTATTTCCACACATGGTCTTGAGCCTGTGTTGTTTATTTCCTTTCTCTAGTCATAAAGATTAATCATTTATCAGGACTACATTTCCCTATGTTGCCTCCAGCATCCCCTGCTTTAATTGCTGCAGGTCACTTTGCATTTGGTTATGTTCTTTTGCTTCCTTCCCCTCTTCTAAATTTGGTCCTGTCAAATGGATTAAAGAACGTGTGCATTTATGCCAGAACCATAACTGACATGGAAGAACACAAAGCAGCCATCAAATATTCAGGAAAGTGGAGGTTAAGGGAGGTTGCTAAAGTACCTGCAATCCTGAGCAAAGAAGAGAGGCCAGGACTAGACTACAGTTTCACTGGTCAAAGACAGGCAGTTGCTCTATGGTTGAGACATAAACCAGCTCCGCAGGTCACTCAGGAGCCCGGGATCACAGTTTTACCACACAGCTCAAGGAAAACACAGAAGAGGTGACTGGTAAAAGTCCACCAGAAATAGCTGGTGTGACAAATTACAGAACTGCATATGACAGCAATTACATAAATCTGAAAACTGTCTAATTCTATCACCAGTGACCCAGGATTCAAAGTCCATTAAGCATTGTTTTTTCCAATTGAACTGAACTAATGGAAAATAATTGCTACTCTGAAAAAGGTCATACACAAAGTAATAAAAAAGCAAGTGCTATACAGTCACTATTTATACGTTACTCTAATTTGAATTTATAAATTGCTGACATCTGTAATAAATCATGCAGTTTTCTTCCAAGCACAGAAGTTTCTCATTGCAGGCTTTCCCCTGTCTCTATCACAATTATGAAAGTAAAAAAAATCAGGATAATAATTTACATGGAGTTTGTGGAGTGCTCAGGTTTTCATCTCTAAGGGTGCATTTCATTAATAAAACTGGGAAAAGAGTAAAAAAAGGCAAAAAAGTGCCAAAACCCAAAGGTATAAAAAGAAACAAGAGCCTACAACAGCTCAAAATGAATAGCTCCCAGAGCTGTCCTTATTTAAAAATGAAAATAAAGTTTTTAAATAGTTTAATTTTCAAAAATAGGAAATATTCAGAAAGATATAAACCACGCACTTATATTTTAAGTACAAAATTTGCATTTGCATGATAGGAAATGTAAGCTCTTATTTGTAACTCAGAATTGAACCAAACGAGAATTCGACAGTAGAAAAGCTGCTGCTTTTGCAGAATGGTTTAGGGGTCACCTGTTATAAACCTGAATTATGATGACGCTTATTTTTTTGTCAGTAATCTACATGCACATAAAAATGGTTTGCTGGCTTTGGTATACATATGCACACAAAATCTAGAAATATTCATATAATGCAAACCCAAGTGAAGCTAGAAGTTTCTCGACAACCAAGCTGCTGCTATATGCTTATGCAAGTCTGCTGGTAGCACAATCGCATCTTAAACTAAGTTAAATTTGTAAGAACAAATAATTTCATCGACTTGTAAATGGATTGTGATATTCACAACTTCATTTCTAATAGTTAACCTGAAAAAAACAGAACATAGCCATTAATAAGATGTTATAAACATTAATTGCTCTTTTTGTACTAGACGGTGCAAACACTCCTGTCAGGTCTTCCTGGCTGGATCTCAAAGGTCAACCGTAGAGACAAATGGGAAAAAAACCTGACAGAAAGACAATATGACAGACTTGAAGTCAACAAAAGCTCCTTAGCTGACTTGCCCCATCCAACCCCTCAGCTGAAGTCTGTGTGGATCGGTATTATTCACCCAGGTGATAGGGCTTAGTGGAAAGATCCCTGTACTGGGGAATTTGAAACCTCGGCTCAATTTCTGGCTTAGGCACTTGTCACTGGAAGATCGTAAAAATCCCGCTCAACACCTCAGATTTGAATAACTAAATCCTCTGTTTGTAAAGCACTTTGATATTTATGGCTCAGAGGTGTTACATCGGAAGAAGATATTATTTTTTCAGTATGCTCTGAAAGTTGAAAGGAAAGCAACATGAAAGTCAGGGCGTCTCTAGCTATTCCGCTGCTGAGGACACTCACCAATTCATGCAAATGCGTTGAAGCTAAATGTACGCGGTAGTCTGCTTCACCTAATACATGAACAGAAACGCCAGCAAACTGATGTCCGGGAAGGCAAGAGCTTAATTCAGGACAAACAGGTGAGTTAGGATGGTGCACTGGGTGCAGCGGCCCAGGGGCTGGCAGCGGGGGGCTGCAGGGGCGGCCCCGTGCCAGGCACAGCCAGTTCCAGCTGGTGCCAACCCACCCAGCACAGGGCACCGCTGAGCCCCTCAGCCAAGGTGGCGGTGCCTCTGGGAAAGCGTATTTAAGAAAGGGCAAAACGCTGCCTGGCAGTGAGAGGAGGGCAGGGAAAAAAAGTGTGAGAAACAGCCCTGCAGACACCCAGGTGTGAGACGAAGGAGGGGGAGGAGGTGCTACAGGTGCTGGAGCAGAGACTCTCCATCAGCTGCGGAGAGGACCATGATGGAGCAGGTATCCACCCTGCAGCCCGTGGGGGATCCCACGCTGGAGCAGGTGGATATACCCTGAAGGAAGCTGTAGCCTGTGGAGGACTCCATGCTGGAGCAGGGGGAAAGTGTGAGAAGGAAGGAGTGGCAGAGAGGAGCTGCTGTGGGCTGACCCCACTCCCCATCCCCCTGTGCCACTTGGAGTGGGAGAGGAGCTGGGAGCGGAGGAGTGAAGCTGAGCCTGGGGAGGAGGTGTTTTAATTTGTCTTCGTTTCTTGCTGCCCAAATCCATTTTAACTGGCAATAAATTAAACTAGTTTTCCCCAAGTTGAGTCTGTTTTGCCTGTGATGGTAACTGGTACGTGATCTCCCCGTCTTTACCTCAACCCATGAGCTTTTCCATCTTATTTTATCCCCCTGCCTTGGTGAGGAGAGAGTGAGAGAGCAACTGGGTGGGCATCTGGCAGCCAGAGCCAGCCAAGGTCAACCCACCACAGATGGGTTTGGTATTTTGAATATTTAGGTCTGGTCCAGGTACACGTGAGTGTTGCCTGAATGAAGAATACAGTATCAAGACCTCTGTAAATAGCAGGCAAAAAGAGCCAAGAAATTTTGCACTCCACATTTTTTTTTTTGTTTAATTTTTTATGAATTCACAGTGTATTAAGTATTGGAGCAGAAAGCAATTGTTTTAAATTGTATCTGCACTAGCAGTGTGTAACCATGGTAATTAAAACAATATTATTTTTAAAAATTACAAAACACTACTCAAGTCACATAAAAAGGAAGTATCCAAGAAAGAACATCTTTCTTCTGATAACTACATTCCTGTAAGTCTGCAAAGTTATTAGACAGACATTTTTTACTCCTGCTGAATAGTTAGTTTGATATGCTACAGAATAATGATTTTAATTAAGAATTAAATTAAACAGGGAGTTTGCATAGCCAGAACTTTCAAGAAGCCTTAAAGCATGGTATTGTTAGACCTCTGAGAGAATATTTTGATCAGGATTTTCCTATTCCTTATTTATGTGGAGATTTCACTACCTTAATGCATATTTACAAGTATTCTAATACAGGAGCAGTTCCCCCCCCAAAAAAAAAACCAAACCCCAAACCCATAAAAAATCAGGCCTTTTAAGAGTTAAAGTAGAAGGTGCTCACATGACAGCTCAGAAGCATTTAAGTCCACTTCAGCCCTCTCAGTGAACACTGCATCTAATACTACCATTAAGAATATAAGTGAATAGGGGTTGGAGGGACCCGTCACTGGATGACAGGAAAAAAACCTCAGTAGGCAACAGCATGGAACTGCTTAAGTGGTCATTTATGTAATAATGTTTAGCATGGTACAAGTGTATTATCGATTTAATGTCACTGATCTGAGGCTTCTTCTAACACTGGCTTGTGACAATAACAAAAAACACCATTCTTGGATGTGTTACAATTGTTCAATATGGCCATACAACTACCCCCGAAGAAAATCTAGTTTAAATTACGAGCTAAAATGAGAGACAAAAAATCCTTCTACAAGCCTAAGCATAGTTGTTCTCTCTCTGAATTCATGTGTGAGTTCAGCCACTGCATAGCCATACATGTGGCTGTCATAGCAAATCTTCTGTAGACCAGTACACAGTGAGGAAAGATTTGCAAGTCCAGAAGACACGCATCCTTTGCTCTCTCCAGCATGCTGCAGCACAGCGATTTCCCACAGAGTCCTATGGTGCATAGGATCCCTGTAGTGGCTTTCCGCCTACAGCAATAGGACCTTAAAAGCTCCCAGCCATACCTGAAGCCCATTAGTGAAAGCAGGCTAGGAGAGGCAAGTTTTGCCTTAAAAGAAGAGGAATTTGGATGAAATACTATTGTAGGTGAAAGAGATAAGACAGACAAGTCTCACATGCTCTCAAGTCTCCCATCAAATAAGAAATCACCACCAAAAGTCAAAATATGACCCTGTTACTAACACCAGGAGATTGGGGCATATAAGGTTAACTTCCTATCACACTCAGGGAACTTCTCATCCTTCCTGCTGAGGGCTGTGTTTGAACATGCAAATGCCGCAGGAGAGATGGTCACCACAGGACAGCCCTTAACAGCATGTGCCCAGTATCATGACTGACATGAAGTCCTATGCTTTGGAGGCATCCCAAGAATTTCCATCCTTGCTTTCTTGTTTCCTGAGTGACAGGTGTAGTAAAAGCTGCTGGCTCACACCAACAGGAAAACACACTTCTGGTTTTCTTAATTTCTCTCCATTGCCCTTGGCAAAGCGCAGCAAGAAGTGGAGAGTGGAACAAAGGACCCAGCTATCCTCATCTTCCTCCGGGAAGTGCGAGGGACCCACCACACACAGACATGTAATGGGCTAATGAGGGAGCTCAAGGATGCTGGAAATCTTTGGGTATTCCTATGGCCATGCAGAAATGCTTAGTGAAAACTTCAAGTTAACCAGACTGTCTGATAAGAAGCAGAAGTGCCAAATGTCTCATCAGAAAGCCTATTCTCAGTACTAGCCGATAGTTCAATTTAGCAGATTCAGGGCACATGAAAAAAACAGCTGAATAAAGACAAAGGCTGTTTATTGAAATCAGGCTTTGGCTCAGAATGTCACCTGTCACTAGAGGAAAGCACTATATGTCAATGCTATAGGTGGAAGACCAAAACAGGTAGTGTTTGTGTGGGCTGTGCAACGCCACGGTACATATCTGTAAGAGGTCTTTAAAAAGACAAACAAAAAGCTTAAAAGGCTGAACCTATTATTATGGAGCTTCTACCTTCTAGCAGAGGGAAGTCTAAAGCATGGTTACGGCATCTATTTTTACATGCTCATGCCAAATCACGTGTCCAAAATTTCTCTAGATAAATTTGCAGTAACAAGTTTAAAAACACATAGAAGAAGTTAGTTACAAATGGCATAACAAACCCTAGGAGGCTTCTGGCAGCTTCATAGGCATTAATCATGATCCAGATATAGAAGTACTCCCTGTGAATTCACATAAAATAAGGCAGTAATTCCATCTACGGTATCCAATGACATGAATAAATGACTCAAGATTCAATCCTATTGTTTATGATGTTGCCAGAATCTCTTGATAAAAGTAAAGTCTAATGTTTATAACTATAGACACATTATTCCTTACAGTGTGTTCAGCAGACCATAGGATTACCTACACGACTGTGTGCTGTTGAAACAATTTTACTCTCAGTACCACCAAAAAGCTATTTAAAACTACAATAAATAAACCCATTTGCTTCAGCAGAATTTGCAACTCATTTCAAATTTTAAAAATAGAAATAGTTATCCCAATCTTAATGTAGAGCTATGTCTTAAATCAAGAGGGAAACATTTGGGCAAAATGAATATAGCAATAGTATGGAGACAAAAGAAATAGGTGCATGAAGGCTGTCCTACATATACATGAAATACTTTATTCTTGCCTAAGGCACTGTCTGAAATGTCCTGGAAGAAATTCCTAATGGCTGGTTTGAGCTTTCTCCATTTCCTTTAATGAAGAAGAATGAAGAAGGCACCTGAAACATTCTGAAGGCAATCTACCAAAACCACTGACTAATACAGAACTCCCTGTACAACACCCATTACTAATTATAAAGATCACTGTACATAAAAAAATGGCATTACGAAAACATAACTAACAGTCAGAAAAATGGCAGACAGTATCACAGACATGACTAAAAATCCTGAGTTCCTTTATTTAGTTACAAAAATTAAAGAATTTTATTGTTTCTCAGTAAAGCTACAGAAGCGCACAAACAATGCTGCTATCAATCTGAGTGCTCTTGTGGTTTTCGTGTGTATGCCTTTAGTATTACATTTAGAGGTAGGTATAGCTGTTTGTCTTACCAGGAAAGAAATTTAGCAGTGATCTGCAGATATCTCACTCCCGTGTAAATATATTTTTATATGCATTTATGTCTGGTGGTCCATATGGCAACACTAATGATTGCTGTTTCAATTTAAAATACTTCTACATATCCAAAATTTAAATAAGGCAATGTCAGTACCTTATTCTTTATCTTGAACTCTATTGTTAAATTATAGAAAGAAGCCATATTCAAAAATTTAGTATCATTGGCTAATTTCTTGAAAATAGGCAAAATAGCTCACAAATAGCTTGCTCTTTAGTTGAAATAGAACTGGATCATTATAAAAGTTATGGAAAGAAAGTGAAGAAAACCCACACACTGCATGAAGATGCAAACTGAAGAAGAGGAAAGAGGGGGTACTATCAGGGCTTAGGTTAGCACGGCAAAACTCTCTTTTTATTAAAAGCACAATTTCACAAAATACAGGATTTGGGTTCTGGACTCCCATCAAGTTTACGGCTGCCATCTCATTCGCATATGAGATGTTTATTAATAAGCATTTGTGGCGAAAAAACCTGGGCTATTCATGTGACAGCTCCTCTACAGAACTGTCCTAAGCCATTGCAGACTGCAGATCACGGCCAGCTTGGCGGTCCTGCTGAGAATAGCTGCAATGGCAGGAAGGGGCATTCCCAGACGCCGGGGAGGAAAGGGCAGCTTACGCTACATTGAGCACTTACAGGTGAGCATCCTTGCTATGGAGCAGAATTTAAATAGTGGCAAAGACAAGGCTGAAGTTTAAGGAATGGAAGCTGTTGGCCAGAATCCAGAGGAGAAAAGAAGAGACATTTTCTTTACAGAAGGACTTGTAAGAGGCAACCATTAAAAAGGAGAAGAAGAAAGAAAGAAAAAACATCTTTAATTAGTAACTTTACTTAGCAATTATTTCACTCAGAGAAGTACATGGATAGCATAATCCATACACTTGTTAGGCTGTGAATAGTCATTAGTTTTCAGTTTGATTGTTTTTTCTGTAAATAAAGTATTTCTTCAACACTGTTGTGGAAATAGAAAACTTAACTTTTATAATATCTGAGGTTGAAGGAGAGTGGAAGTCCTTCGTATAAATAAAACATTTATGGCTTGAAGCATGTGGCAACATAAAGCTGGTAATTTTTAAGGTTTCCTTTCCTTTTGCAACTGACTCTATTTTCTAAAATGTGTTTGTTTCACTTGCCTCCAAAATACAAACAACTTCATCACATGGCAAATGGCTCACCTTGTGACCACAGGCTAACATTTCAATCTTGTATTATAGTAAAACATTGCCTATAGTAAAACACACTCGTCATTTTGGTTCAGGCAACCTGATACCTAATGTACACATCCAGGGGCAGAATTTGGCCATGTGAGCACAAAAGAAATAAATCTCTCCTTTCGACAAAAGACAAATTACAGTGTTACAAAGCTAAGCCAAGCATTTTGCCTAGGGTATCTGCAAACTGCTTGGAAACTGTTCACCTACTAGTTGTAAAGTCAGAAGACAAAGGACTAGAGGCCCTTGTATCTGCAGCAGTACAGCAGACCCGAGGCCCTTGAATCTCCAGGAAATCAGTACATTTGAAATATTTTTCAATTCATTTCTCTTTTTTGTTAAGCACATATTTTCACTTAACGGTTTTCCCTTACTCTACATGATGGTTCTTTTATCTTTCATACTAATTTCTACCATGATAAAACACAGTCAGCATCCACTTTCATTAAATATTTGATGATTACTTAGCTCTCACAAGATGAAAAGTTTCTGTGATTTTTATTGTAGGTTCTGGATGTTTTGTAAAATCCTGAAAGTATACCAAGAATTGTTTATGCCTTAAAACTTAGCTAGGTATACACTGTGAAACAGAACAGCTAGTCTGCATTATATCCGAGAAATGCTTTAATTCAAAATAATGCATGAGTTTTTAATACGTGGCGACCAAAGACTTGAGCATACAGTTTTGTTTTTATCCATTCATTTCAATGTCTTCAAGAGTAATACAACTTGTCTATGCTATTATGCATCATTAGTTTATTTTATTAATAAAAGTTATGAAGGTGTTGCCTATCAAATGAAAGCATTTACCATAGTGCCTATCTCCAGCAATAGTGAGAAGCCTTCATGAATCTACCTTCCCTTTATTTAAGAAATAATGTTGGCAGTTGAATTAGTCTGTAAACTCAATCTGAAGACATCTCTGCCTGGGAAAGCATTCTCTCCAGTTGTCCCCAGCTTTGTTGTCTTTGCTTCTTTGGCAACAGAGCCCTGCAAGTTTGTGACTCCTAGCAAAAGGATTCGTAGTAGGTTTTGTGCTAATGATATTCCTGTCTTGTATATCCTTCCATGTAATGTTTCCATATGTTCTTCAGGAAACCAGTGTAAACTTAGGTTTTGGAATGGGTGGAGCACACACCTCAAAAGTCCATATGACGACTAGATTGTTGTGATTGTCAAGCAATGAGCCTGTCCTACCAGACTGATGACAAATTTAGTTTTGCAATCTGTCATGGCATTTTCCTAGAGCAATTCAATACCTGTGAACAAGCCAGTTTTGCTTGGACATTTTCCTGCAAGGTAGAAAGCTGGCAACTTCCTTTACCAAAGAGGAGCACATTTGTTCAGCTCTTAATACCCACTCTGAGATGAAATATCAGATCCACATTTATCCACTGGGCAAAAGATTTAATCTACGTGAATCATATGGCTTCCACATGTGATAAAAGACAAGACATTAAGTTTACAGATCACCCTACTGGAAAATGAAACAGCAATGAACAAAGAATGTTGAAGCCTGAGATCTCATGATGAATGTCAAGGTTCTCCAGGGAGTCTAAGACCCTAACTGGAGTATCAAAAGGGCATTATCACCACTTGAAGGTAATGGCATAAAGTCACAATAATTGAATGCAGTATTCTTTTCCTATGTGCAGTCTTTGCTTTGCTTTGCAGGCATATAGATACATCAGGAAAACACCATTTCCGGAATACACTGATTTCTCATTCTAGAAGGCATGGAAATAGGAGTATATTCCCTCTTTTCTGTTCACTGTAAAGTTTCCCTCAGCAGTCCACTGATTAGCTAATGATACCTAGACATATAAGGTGAGAATTGCTTAAAAGCCTCATGGCTTTGTTTTTAGATGTCTAAGGTACCATTATGGAATTAGGTAAACTGGGTGCCTAATTGGAGGTCTGTACCAAAGACATGGCATCTTTAGCAAAAGCTCCTCATTTATTAGCAGTTTTGATGAGGAAAGCAGGCGATAGTTTCAGGCTCATTTAAAAGACAGGCATACCATAACTCCTGGTCCTGTGCCAGTTCTTTTTCTCAGGTGATGTGGAGTCTCAGGGAGGGAGCAGCTCTGCACGTATTTCATGTCTTGCTTTGCTTTTGCAAGAACTGTGCTAAAATATTCAGACTTTGTGGTTTAGCCACTATGAAGGTATAATTAGAATTAAAGGTCAAGTATGTCTGCTGCAAAGCACTGCAAGTGTACAGACATGTCAGTTGTAAGCTGGGAGCATGTGACTGACATCTTCTAACTGTTCATAGAGAAACAGCATGGTATCATACTGTTGATATTTCCCACAATTTATAGATGAGAGCTGTAGCAGCTGCTGATGCATTTGGTGCTACTGGGGGAGCTGGTAGTGATGGAGTGGCTAGGGCACCTCCTGTTATCACAAAAGAGAGAGGAAGTGAAGTTTGTCAAGTGATGGAAAGATAGCTCCAAAGATGAGCAACTTCCAGCGTAACGTGAGCAGTTGTTCTAAAAGGACCACTGTTACCTGGTGCCAGATCTGAACTCTCTGCACTACCAGAGCTGCAAAGCTTGGAAAGACCCTTTTCCAAAATGATGCCATTATTTCTATATTAGCATAACTATAAACAGTATTTTTCATCAGCCAGTGTGCTTTCAGCACATTATCTAAAGCGCTTCCTAAGCTTAGGAAGTATAACTAATAGCAAAGACGTGTTCTATTCAGCCTCTTCCTTTCTGTTAAAATGCCTCCTGGTAGATAGGTAAAATTGAATTAGTATAGGAAAACCGACTGCAGAATCAGAGCTTTCTGATTTACACTGGAGAAAAGCTCCCTATTTCTTAATTTAATACAGCACTTGTTTTTATCTTTGATTACAAATCACATTTTTAAAAGAACTTCTATTCTTCTGTTAGTGCTTGTGGGTCTGATGAAGAAATGTGTTTACATTTATCCTCTCTATGTTCTCTTTCTCTGTCCCTCAATGTTTTTTTAATCCTTTAGTACCTGCTTAGAGTTTGCATGACCACATAGCTCTGGTTCTCTTCTGAGTAGGAACTGCTGTGAACACTAAAGCACGCAGCACTGCTTTCCTCATGCCGCAATTAAACAAAGGTAGCTCTCAGAACATAATACAGGAGAGACTGACTGAGGTAGAGAGCATACATTCTGTATTATGAGTTGCAGCTTGAAAGAAAAGAGAGGGAGAAGGATGTGAGATAAAAACAAGAATAGATGAACATATTATTGAAGGACTTAAGCTCACAAGCAAGAACCAGTGTTTCTAACTTTTTCTTTAGTTTCTCACATACCGTATTTGGCAAAATTACTGCTATGCTTGCTGACACAATCCACGGGCCTCCAGACATCATGACAGTAATGTCCCTGTCAAATGTGACACCTTTCATTTCCAGACATTGATTCTCCACTTTATAGCCAATGTATTTCATAAGAATAAACTGCTATCATTACCAGCAAAATATTGATTAGACTGAAATCCCTACCTGTGAATTTATAGCCTTAATTTCCAGTAGGTTTCATCAGTTATCTTCAAGCAGATGAAGATGTAAGGGAGTCATTAACATGTGTCAAGCAAAATGTTAGCTAGTCTCTCATGTATTTATTAAAGTCTAACGAAAACAATGAATAAATAATTACTTCTATATAATTGGAGAAAAAAAATGCAAAAGCACCTGTTTAGGGTCAGACAACAGAAACTCAGAATTACAAGCCACAGACCTTATAGCTAAGTAATAACATGGACAGAAGTCTACAAGGAAGGAGCATAACTCTTCTAGTTGCAGAGCAAGAAAGAGGTCAAAGCTCCCGCACATCAATCCCCTCTAAGTCCCTGTACGTTCAACCTATTATCAAGGCCAGGTCTCTCTGTCCCTGTGGTATTATCAAAACCCAGCTTGACTTCAGTCCCTGGGTTTCTGAAAGCCTCCATGCCTGAGTAATCCTGGATAGAAGAAGTCCTCTCTGGCCTCCACATTTCTTGTATTCCACCTGAAACAGCAGAACCACCTTCTGCCATTTGTCACTTTACCCCGATACCTGCTGTTTTCAGTTTGCCATGCATCGTTTTATTATATTTAACCTCCTCATCACAGGGAGATATTAATGTTCCCTACATATTTCCACAATCAAGATCCTCCTAATTCCCTCCTGTTGTGAATAAGTGATTTAGGGGTCAAGCGCATCCGTCACACCTCCTCATTCACTATCTTGTACTAATTATTTTCTTCATCCTGATTCCTCACCCTTGGTCCTTGACCGTTCTTTGTGTGGATCAATGTTCTCTCTCCTCTGAGTCTTTTTTGCCACCATTTTCATGTTATGCCCCCAGCTCTCTTTCCTGTTATTCTTCAGGGCCACGATGCTAGTTAGCTACTGCAGAAACACTTCACAACACCCTCTTGTAAAAGGTATTGCAACGATCATTGTGCTTCATCATTTCAGCAGGTGCCTTATTTTATATGTGCAAGTTGAACTTAGACCTGTAGCCTTATGATCACTGAAAAGCAGGGTCAGAATTAGCTTCTTAAAATGCAGAACGCTTTGCCAAAGCAGCCTATGAATAAAAGCTCTCCTGAGTCTTAGACACACATGAGGATACTTTCCACCATACAGTGAACCTCAAAGACGAAGCAGACCTTTGCGAGATCAAGGGTACCCTTGTTTTCTCACTACCCTTAAAAAAAAATCATTTTTTGCTCCTTCAGTTACAGACCATAACCATCAGCCCATTGTACAGCTGAAGAACAAACGGGGCATTTTCAGCAGGAGCAACAAGTAAACCGTATTTCTAGAAATTAAACTGTTCTAATTGACTCAAAATGCATTTAAGTGACTAAACTAAGGATCAGAAGTTTGACGTCTTTTTCACACAACCCCCTTTTTTTTCTAATTATAGCTGAACAAAGAAATGCACGTGAAGGTACGTATTAGTAGTGTGAACCTTGTCAGTTGTAAACATGGACAAGTGGACTTACAACTGGGAATTTATAATGACTTGTAAGGTTATTTTCAGGAAACATATATTCCAGAAGAATCTGAAGTCTCAATGCCTCATATATGCCAACATTACAAGGGCTCCATTTACTTACCGGAATACATTTCTGATAATGTAATTCCAGAAACCTCTTTCTCTCTCTCTCCTACCTATAACATGTAATTCCTCTATTTCTTCTCAATTATTCCCTAAGTAAAGAAGTTATTTTACTTACTCAAAAAAAAACCCCAAACTACTTACCATTTTTATATTGAAAATATCAATCTAAAATAAATTTATGCAATTTATTTAACAAACTTGTGTTGTTTTCAGCTGCACTGATAATGCTACAGCTAGGAATGAAAATCCTATACATTCACACTGCATTTTTCATATTGTAAATAGAATAACCCACTTTTCATTCATTAACCACATATTATGACTCACAAATGTGAAAGAGACAAAATAACTGTAAGAAAAAATGCTAAATCTTGGCTATTCATTTTTGTCTAGCTTTATAATATCCTGGAGCTCTTTTATATGGACAGACTCAAAATTCTCTGGAAATCAACAGATAATAGTTAGATGAGATTTACATGCTGAAACAGCAAATAGCATAAAATTCAGGATGGTACTGTACAGGTTCCTAAGGAAACAAATATATATACCTTTTTTCAAATTATATGCAAGTCATTTACACTGCTAATGTTGATATGCATTTCAGTGAGAGAAAAATACACAGTGTTCGTTGTGACTAAGAGAGTTATGCCTAAAACCAGAGAGGCAGGTCATTACTACTTCAATTTACAGTGCATAACACAAATTTTGCCACCTGTTTTTTGTAAAAACTTTATGCTCTGTTCTATTATGCTGTGCTGTAAAGTAGCTTATGGCTGGTCAAACTGACATTTTTCTTTTGAATAATGCAGAGATTCAATATTCTAACACAGAAGGGGGAGAAAAAAGGATGCAGTGGGGGACTTGCAGAAAACCTGCACTTGGACTGTGCACATTAAACAAGTCCCAAGAGTCCACAGACACCTAAGCAACGAGGTCCAAATCTGCTATAGACTTTTCTATACAGAGACTGGAGATTTTTTTGCATTTCTTTCTTTTATAATCTTTGAAATTCTCAGAGGCCTCTAAATCTTGAAAAGGAGATTTCATCTTTGGAGAAAAGATGATGATGGTTAAGGAGTTGTCCAAGTTGTTGCCTGAACCTTAATTTTGTCCATCAGAAAATGTGAGAAACTCAAATGCAAAACTCTCTGTACTTTCAAACCTTACATACAAGAAAGAAACAATATTACATTGCATTACATTACAAGCCTTGCATACAAGAAGGGAGGACAAAGTTGGTCAAATCACTAAGTACAGATGTCTGGCCACAAAGACAGAATCAGTAGGGTGCAGCAGAACTGTGTAACTAGCACAGAAACTATGGTAAAAAGAATACCAAAGACAAAACTGGTTTGCTATTGAACAAAAAGGAAAAGTATTCCGTATGGACATCAACATAACTGAAGTATATAATGCCCTTTTTGTACTAGTCTCCACCAAAATAATCAACTATGACCTTCCAGTTATCAAAAATACAAATTCCAGGGGTAAAGATCTTAGCCTACAGTAGGGAAAGAACAGGCATGACAAAGGGTACTCAGAGAAATTAGGTATTTTCAAACCTCTAGGCCTGTTGCTCATCCTGTTTACTTGAAAATTGACTGCCGGTATCTTCAATATATTAGCATTTATTCTGGGAAAATTGTGTGTAAGATCTCAAAAAGGCAAAAATAATGCTGTTTAGTTTTTTTAAAGGCTATTTCTAAAAAAAAGTTTGCCATTAATTGTTCCCTCCCATGCTTACTTTTTGAAATGCAGTGCTATGTATGGACTAAGTATCTGGAGCTTCCAAAAATCTACACAAAGGAAAATGTAGCTTGCCCATTGGCGATACCTGACATCAGCATTAGAAAGAAAATATTATGGACTCCTTTGAGACTGCAGTATGTGATGAATAGAGAAAACTGAGAGCTCCAGGCTGACAGGTGGAACGCAGTAGTCTCTTGCATATTTTGTGACTGTAGCTTCAGAATTCTACTTATAGTACTGTGCTCCAGAAATAAAGTTTTAATTTTAGCTTTAAGAAAAATTAAAAAACACAAAAAAACCCAACCCATCTTGCATTGAAGTTTTGAAAACAATCACAATGATGACAATAGCCTGTATACTACACATTCTTCGTTAATCTGCCAGTAATTTAAAAAAATACCTTCAGGAGACTTAAAATCCAACTCTGATGTCAATAAATCCTTAATTCTAAAACCTGTCTACACATCAACACCATTAACTCCCTGCTCTTGCTGACTGGCTATTCTCCTTTCTTCCCAAGGCGAGGTTGGTAGCCACTCTGATGTCAAAATTTGGGATATAATTTTTCTGAGGGCTTGTGTGTGCAGGAGAATGCACACAGAGGTCCATGAGCTTGAGTGATCATTTAGAAATTAGCACTTCTCTCTGCTAAAAGGAGGTAGTTCACCTAGATATTAAATGACACCCTAGATTCTTCAAGTTGGTATTTTCTTCATCGCCTAAAGAAGCTTAAATATAACGATGTCATGCCAATAAAAGTTTCGTTTCTTTTGATAAGTAGGCCAAAGTAGCAGATGTCTAGTTTAGCCTAGAGGAAAAGATGTTTAATGGTGTGTGACAAATAAGAAGAAATAAAAAAACAAGCAACATTTTTTCAATACTACCTACTTTAAAAATGTTGCTTCACTCTATTATCTAAGTTGTACATCCCTACTTATATTGCATTGGAATGACAGTAATAATTTCTTATTCAAGACTGGGTATTAAAAATCACCACAGCCACCGTTAATATACTTAACAGTTAGCTCTCAATTTTGTTAAAGTCTTGACCCACTACTTATCTCTTGAGTAGCCATCTACCAAAAGTGAAGGAGGATAATGGAGATAAATACAAGGAATCAACTGGATCATTCCTTTCAAGCCCTCCACACACGTACACTGCCAAATCCAGTCGACTCACTTGACTGGTTTAAAATGCAACACTGGTTTTCCAGGGAGAATAATGGACTAGTGTATAAACAGAAATAAAAAATAATAATAAAAAAAAAAAGGCAACAAGGCAACCCAAGTGATAGAAACCTTTTTGGGGAAAAAAAAAATAATCTTTTGAACGAGAACAGACACTTTAGATACTATATGAATATAGTTTTCAACAGCAGCCTACTAACAAAAACATGACACTTTAAATATATTAAAAATAATAACATGTTATATTATTAAATGATCAACAAAGCAGACAATACTGTCCCAGTAGTGCCTAACCTAACACCAGTAATAATAATCACTTATATTACCAGTGGGCCTAGAATACATAATTATTCAATATTCCATTGACCTAGGAGCTAAATACATATGAAATTAAATGACAGCACCTGTCCCCTGTTTACAGTCTCAGTAAAATGGAAGTTAAAATAGGACTGCAGAACAGATTCAGATACAGGGATGGCAGAGAACAAGCGAAAAATCAGGTAATATTAGTTACATATACAACATGTACTCTGTGCCAAGAAGGAAAAATTCCTACAGTCTATACTGTGAAACTCTGAAGAATATATCTCTACGTATCTCTGACAAAATCTTGGATAACTGTATCTCATCTGGAACTCATTTCTTTTCACATAGTGGATAAAAGATATTACAGATTTAGATACGGAGAGATTCTGATCATCTTGGTTTTCATTCTGGATAGTCCATTAAAAATACTTAGTATTACACAGAATACAGATAAAAAAAAATTTCTCACATATTATTGTTTTCAGAATAAAAAGTCCCTAATGTGGCAGACTGGATTCTTTAATTCACTTTGATCCAAAAAATTCTCTACAGTACTTATGCAGGGCTTTTGCATATGCTGTGATCTCAGAACAACACAAGGGAATAGGACAACAGCACGGGCCTGGAAGGGACAGCCCTCAGCACCAAATCCTGTCCTCCACAGTCCGGGTGTAGGCTGCATTCTTACCTTTCCCTTTTCACGGGGTATAACATTTAACGAACCTAAATGTCATTTAACAAACCTAAATGTTTCTCCTATGTTTCACTAAAAGTCATGGACACAGAACAAAAATTTGTCTTTCACTGCTCAGATCTTCGCACGTTTTTACATTTCACAAAAATTCACACTCTAAACTCCAAAAGTCCCTTTGGAGAGCAAAGTGGAAAAGGTGAGATCTTAATTTAGGATGGTCCAGAAGCAGCTTTAGGAAATAAGTTTACTCTCTTTTTACTGTGAAGAATGAAATAAGGAAAATAGTAGCAGGATTTGTGAATAACCCTATGTCATTTTGTCCAGTATGTGTTGTGAATGTTGTGTAAGGCATTCTTTCAAAGCAGTGATTGGGGTCAGTGTAGAAAGAACTGTACATGCTGTACTTGTTATTACATACACATTTTATGCCCTTTCATACTGTGATTTAGTCTTCAGTGGATGCTCTAAATAACATGTGTAATTGTAGATTTATTGAAAGGAGACAATTTCAGCAGTTCAGTGAGCTTATCAGAATGAGTTTTGCAGATGAAACTGCACAACATTCTTAGAAATGAAATGTGAAGGACAGAGATGAGCAAAGCCCTTTTCTTCAAGGCTCTGGCTGGGTACCAGAGCATGCAAGTGGATATTTGTAATTGACAATTTTTCTCTGGATTCATAGCAATACATTACTGGGATGCAACATAAATGCTGAACAGTCTCAAAGAATGCTGTATATTTTCCACAGCAGAAGTTTTTTTGACAAGATCTACAGACTTGCCTGACTGTAGACTCACACTCCTCATACATAAAAAGAGTTCCTCACTCAGAACCTACAAGCGAGGAACGGGTTGCCTTCTGTCAAGCTCTCGCCTTCATTATTGCCTACTTTGGTATCAACTTTTCACATTTCACTTAGCAGTAAACAACTGAGGCATAATGTACCCATAAGAGGCAATTATCCTCACAGTTCTAATTGCTATGTAATACTTCTGCACTTTAGAGTAATAGAATACAAATGTTTGCCTTCTGCAGAAGCAATACAAGGATGAAGATGCTACTGCACTGATCTATCAGGATTTCACCCATGCAAGTAAAGAGCAAAATCTGAAAATATAAATGCATGAACAATAAAGTCAGCCACACAATTTATTTGAGCGTGACTCAATACAGTGCTTTTGGGCGCAGTTTAGTTGCCTAAACATAGGTGCCTACTGTTACCTGAAACGTTCTAGCATATCTACCTGATCTGTACAAGGATTTCAGGTAAGACGGACTCTATGGGAGACCCCCGGCCCTCCTGGACTGGCAGAGAGACCACGAGAGACACTGCAAGGAATCTTCAAATATACTCACTAGTTGCTTGTGTTTAGGGTACTGAGCCTTGTGACTTAAGGTAAACAAAGTAAACATGATTAGTTAGTACTTTTAAAATAAAGTTTTATCATACACAGGGCCAAGACTATCAGAATCATGCATGAAAAGAACTAAAAGCAACAAGAAAAATATTCCATTAATTATATATTTCACTGCTCCAGACTGCTATTTCTACCACAAACCAATATACTCTCTTTTCTTCTTTAATATTAAATGTATAATGGGAATAAAAAATAGGAAATTATTATACCAACTGCACACACCAACCTAACACACTGCCATTTGAATAACACTAGTTTTACTTGAGCAAATGTATCTGTGGTCTAGCTTGACTAAACGGACTGAAAGGAGTAGACAAAATGAAGCAAGAGAATCAGGGAAGCAACTCGTATGAAGCAACAAGAGAATCCAGGTTTATTCCTTGATTCATGATTTCCTTCTGTATCCACTACTGCTTGCTTGCTTTCTTCTGTTTTTCATCAAGTCATGAAGGTAAACTAACAAAATTAACTACACAATGATGGAAAAGAATTCCTTTAAGTGTTAGTTTTGTTTCAGCAAAATACAATGTTACATGTCTGTGGCTAGAAAAAAACCCAAGATGTGAAGGTGAAATGAATGCACATGAATAGAGGCACACACTAAGAAAAGTTAGCTTTATATTTCAAAAGAGGCAGCAAATTAAGAAAAGTCACACTAACAAAAGTTAGCTTTATATTTCAAAAGAGGCAGCAAATTAAGAAAAGTGAAAGACTTAGAAGTAAACAAATTATGTGGCTTTCTCAGTCTTCTGTGCAATTAAAAACTGCATTTTACACTGTTATCATCAATACTAAGCTTCATAAGCAAAGAAGAATTTTGATTCCAATCACAATATGCAATTCCACACTGCTGGAGGAAATGCATTAGGGAGCACGCATATTGCCCTTTGCAGGTTGTTAATGTGCTTGCCTGCTTGAAAAGCAGTGCTAGAATGAATTAGCAAAACATAGCTTGCTGCTCTAGCTGTGTTTTTTTTCATCATCGTCCCTTTAGCCATTTCCAACAGCATTTAAAAAGAACCTATCGGCTCTTAATTTTGCGTTTTGGATGCTGATGTTCATATGATACGAGGCCATAGGACAAAAGTCTGCTCTCAGCTTTCCATGGTGGAGCTTAGAAATGCTGCTCTAGTTGAACATGCAGGACTCGGAGATGTTCCTCCTTTGGCCCCGTGTGTCTGGGTAACACAAGCCGAGAGTGAAGCTCCCCAAACTGAACCTGAGAGCAGCATCTGCTTTCAGAGCGATGTACCTTCACGCAGGCAAAACTAATGTCTATATCCAAGTTTTTCAAGCTTTTCTGCAACATAAGGCTATGGATAGGTGCATTTGCAGTTTTGTACAGTGGACCAAGCAGAGAAGGTTTTCCTTGTTTGTCTTAAGGGTAACACCCATTTCCAAAGAAAGGAGTGAAGCTATGAAAAGAACCAGAAGCTATTTCTGTTACTATTACTCCATGGTAAAGACTGCCATCCACTTTGGAAAATAAAATCATGTGCTTTCTTAAACGCTACATAAAAGGATAGTTAAAAAAATATTCGTTTCTTAACACATTCACAGTGCAATATGAAGAGGATTTTCTTTTTCTTTACGGATCTGTTCTAAAAACAATATATACAGATAAAAAGGTTTTTTTTCTCCAAAAATTTTATTTTAAGCTTAACTATGAAACGTTTCACCACCTTTCTTCCTTACCCATTAATTTTCCCATAGTGTGTCAGCAGCTGTTTATTGATTTTTTTTCCATCTATTTTGCATTGTACAGGACTTCACTGTCAACCTCCTACTGTACACATCTGATAGTCTGCAATTTCCATGATATGTAGGAGGATGATCTGATATTGGCAGTTAACATGGCAGCAATATTAGCACCTTGCTAAGTTGGTGAAGACTTCTTATGTAATGTTCCTCTGCTAATTTACCACACATTCAAATCATAACAGGCTGAAAACTATTCACCTACATTTTACAGTTCATCTCCATACCAAAATACTTGCTGAGCCTCTGAGGGGGCCTGTCAGGGCATATGCCATCTAAAAATTTTGCAATCTGCATAACCAGGCATGGATGGTAGATAATTTTGCAAAAATATTCCAGAACAGTACTGAAATGCTGTCTCTTCCCTGAACATTACAAAGATGTCTGACAGCATTAAAAATTAAAACGCTTTATTTTCTTACAAAATTTGCATCATACTTGAGTTAGTATTATAGAGGTTCATCCAAGTAAGAATTTTAGTTTGTTAATATGCCCCAGAGTCTCAGCATGCCCCTATTAGTTCAGAAGCTATAAAAATTAAAATGCTTTTGGGCATTATCTGACTTTGCCCTTCAACATAACTACTGTAGTTTATGTATGCAGGATATAATGATTACAGAAATCAGTTTTAGTTTCATTTCATACTGTTCTTGGTTTCTTAACCAAGTACCTCCAAACTGGAGGTAAATCTGACTACATGATGGAAGAGGTACTAACAGACAGTTAAATAGTACACGTCTCGTTCTATAGTACATCACTAAGTCTGGCAATCCAAAAGCTTCTGCTCAGACCCCTAGAGCCGAAGCTATAACCCTGATACATCAGACTTCCTGCCACCATGTAGAGCCTCCTGCTCAGGAGGAGAGAGATTTACCAAATTTATCTTTTTTAACCAAAGAAGGCATTTTTGAGAACAGAAAGTGTGTGAATATGGATCTTCCTCAGGACAATAAGCTTTTAAAGCTTTAAATATCCCTAGGGACTTGTTCCTTCTTTGCAGGACTAAATTCAAACTGATGAGTAGGATTTGACAGCTCACATGAAACCATGTAAAACCCTAGATTTTGTTCCACTACATTATAACAGGTTTAAAGGAATTATAATTCGGGTTAGATGGGCCATATACAAGTGTCCACAGACATAATGTTCCACCAAACCACCTCAGACTAAGGTTGTGGAAACTACCCTGGGTTAGATTTTCTTCTCACCATGTTTGGGTGAGAAGGCACCAAGCATGCCCACTGGCAACTGGGAAAGACCGGAGCAGTTATACTTGTGACTACTGAGAAGAAAAAAATCCTCACAATAAATAAGAGGACTGGCAAGACACAAATCTTCACCAGTTCAGATAAAACACTCTAGCCCTTTGTTCAAATTTGCTTGAGAACGGCGTGTTTAGCCTAAACCAGTTCCTAGTTACCTTAACATTATCTGAAAGTTCCAAGAGTGCACACAGATTTTACTCAGGCTACACCAGGCTCGTATACAAAACTGGAATAGAGCATCTTCTAAGACACTTACAGGGTCTAGAGCACAAGTCTTATGAGGAGCAGCTGAGGGAGCTGGGGTTGTTTAGCCTGGAGAAGAGGAGGCTGAGGGGAGACCTTATTGCTCTCTACAACTACCTGAAAGGAGGCTGTAGCGAGGTGGGGGTCAGTCTCTTCTCCCTAGTAACAAGCGATAGGACGAGAGGAAACAGCCTCAAGTTGTGCCAGGGGAAGTTTAGGTTGGATACTTGGAAAAACTTCTTCACTGAAAGGGTAGTCATGCATTGGACCAGGCTGCCCAGGGAAGTGGTTGAGTCTCCATCCCTGGAGGTATTTAAAAGAAGGGTAGACATGGTGCTCAAGGACATGGTTTAGTGGTGGACTTGGCAGTGATAGGTTAACGGTTGGACTTGATGATCTTAAGGGTCTTTTCCAACCTTAATGATTCTATGATTAAACATATTGCCAGGTTAACAAAGCTGCGTAGCATCGAGACATTGTCTGATTAGCATCTGGCCAGCTTGTAGCTCATGCCTGAAAAAACAGTCTGAGGCCAGAACTCCAATTAAACCAGTACAGCCTTACAGGCATATTATAAGCTATAGTGCCAGTTTGGATGGCTGTGAGCAGCTAAAATGAAGATACAACCAATTATCTATCGTTCAGACTAGTAGTAAGATGAGATAGCCGAGACAGAACAAGAACTCTCTAGATGATACCAAATGTTTGTATAAATTGTATAAATAACACTGCAAAGTTGAAATGGGAACGTGCAATATGGGTGTAACGGAGAAAAGAGACTGTGGAGAACAGGCTCAGGAGGCAATGCCAACTCAGCCTGAGGGCTCCAATGCACAACGTCATGCAAACACGGCCACGCAGCTTCCAGACCCCAGCTAGCTCACTGGCAGCCAGCTCAGGTCTCTGCATTTGTGGCACAACCTACTGCGAAGTTGGATAATCTACCAACAGATAACCGTGGGCTGATTGTGGCTCAGTTTTCTAGCAATGTACTTTGTGATGGCAGATCATTATAATTGGAATGGCTGTTGCTAAAAAAATACTAGCTGAGAAATAAGCAACCCAGGCAGTAAATGCAAAATAAATATTTAGTATTGTGGGTTTCACCCAGAATTTCTTCCTAGTCTACATGTCACACAGCATCGTACATTTCCTTCAATGTATATAATATAGCTATTAATTTTATGTGATATAGCTATAATATATAGCTAAAAGTATAATATTAGGTAATAATATAGCTAAAGTACAATAGTATAGCAAATATTATATTTTATATAATATAGCTACTACTTTTATAACCCATATAATTACTGCTTAGGGATAACACTACCTTTAGAAACTTGCTTCCCTCCTTAGGCTTTGCAGTGAGTTATTGGTTAATGGGATATGTATGGGATTTGGTTTTGAAGGGTAGAGAGGAAAAAAAACAAACAAAAAAAGAAAGATAAGGAAATCATCACATATCATTTTCTCTGTCTGAATTCCTGAAGCTGTACTGTATCTGTAAAGAGTGTACGAACTCAAGAGGGTTCCACTTTCATGAAAGAATCTGAACCCTTCCAGCACAAGCTTGATGTTTATTGAAAAGCTAGATAGAAGACTGCATCCCTAATTAGAAAAGTTATTTTAAACTATGAATGATTTGTCTAGAAAGAACAAATTAACCTGGTAAGACACTGGTGCACACAAGCATAAACAAAGCTTTACCTGTGTTTATTATTCAGGAACACATGTATTTTAGAAAGAGCTGGCTATACAAGTTTGTAAGACAACGGTATTCCAAGAACTTGAATGTTCAAAAGTGATTGTCTAATGTCTAAAGGTATTCTGCAAGCACTCAGCATTTTCAGGATCCATTCCTTCTACTATAGAAACATAAATCAGCTGGTAAACTTTATGAAGCACAAACACAGTAAAAGCACATTTTCCAAATTCTCACCTGTTTTTCACAGGTAGTTTCTCGTTTTCCTTGACTAAATTTTTTACGGTTTATTTTTTCCTTTCTTAAAATTGTTCACAGTTATCTGATATTCCTTATTGATACCCAGAAACAAGATATACATTATATTTCAGCTTTGAAAATATCTCTTTCTACTGGCACTAAAATAACACTCATTTAAAACTGTAAATAAATAAAGCACACCAACAATAATGACATTTCCTTATTCTATGCACAATGGAACCTCTGTTTTGGTATGGACCAAATTGCATGAATTACCAAAAAACTTCACAATGCGAGTATATCTGGATGCTTCTTGCTAATCAAGCTTTACCATATGGAACGTATTTTTTGTGTGCTGAACAATGAATATCAATTATAACCAGCAATTATGGCATACGCTGTTTATATGAAGTTTAGAAAACTCTTACAAAATTCAGATGAAGAAACTTTTTATGTTGAGCTATTTTAGGTACAATAAATTTACTATTATAAATGCTTTATAGTAAATCAAGTAAATATGGCATAACGTTTGTATCACTCTTACTGCAAATCTCTGATCTTATCACAGTGTCTCGAAACTGAGGCCCTCAGATGAAAAGCCCTGGTCTCATGTTTTGTGCCTCTGCGGGCACTGCCAGGTTTCCCGTTACTGGGTGTGAGGTGTCAGCAGGCCCATCTGAGCTTTGAGACCTCCGACGCTTCACCTGAGGTGCTACGATGAGAGTACAATACAGCACTGCGATGTAGCGTTTCCAAAAAACACACCGTGTTTTCCAACCTCAGTAACAGAAAAGAGGCAAAGAGGAGTTTTAGCCCAGCTCACAGCCTACAGGAACTCCTCTCTTAGGAACACTTATGCAGACCTAATTTGGGTTAACAGAAATCTTACCTATCCCCTCTACTCTTAGAACAATGTAATTCCATTTTCTCTGTCTCCCATTATTCTCTAGTCAGCACATGCCTTTAACCCATGCCGTTCTGAACCGAGCATTCGGAGATGATCCAATGAAGAAGTCTAAGGAGTCTTGTGTTGTACTAAGAAGCTATAAGCATGGAGATGTAACAGTATTTCTTCCTTTTTATGCAGAATTCAGCCCAGGTCTGAACCATCTGCTAGAAAACACAGACAAAGCAACTGAGTAACAATCATGTGGATTTACAAAATTTGTAATTCCCAAAATGTCACTATCCGATTTAGTCTAGATGACACAGTTTACCATAAACCCTTCTATAAATCACCAGGATTGGTGTTTCTCAGCTGCGATTTTTGGGGCTCCGTCAATTACTTCTATGTGATCCTCAACGGGTAACTAAGCAGACCTCTAGTCAGTAGGCTTATACGCATTATACAGAGTGCTGTATGCAGTAATGGCACAGCTGTCCAGCTGTTAAAATTTTTATGGAGGTCTGCAAATCAAAGACATTGAAGGGGGGAAAAAAAAAAAAATCACACAACTGTGCTTTAGCCAAACAGATGAGTGAATCATTAAACTTTCTGCTTTTTCCCCCATTACTTAATCATTCTAAAGCTATCTGATTTACCAACACAACGAAAGCTCTAACCTCCACCTTCTCTCAAAGACTAATTTCGAAATTAAAGAGTGCATGAAGTTACTAGCCATTGCTGGGGGAAATAGCAACTAAAAACAAAGCACTAGTGAAATTACCCATCTGCCAGCAACTTTACACAAGAGCTGGTTGCCTCCACTCTGCACCCAAGACCAGGCAGTTCTGACACCCACTACAGATCAGGGCCTGAGTCTTCTCACGTTCACAGTGATGCTGATTGCTCTGGTAACAGCAAAGCTCCTGCAGAGAAGGTAAGGCCCCAAGATCTGGACTTTTTGTCTACAGTCTAGTAGAGCCAGCTCAGCACTAACCCAGTATAGTCATGAAAAAGCCAGAAAAGGACCACACAATACGAATTCTTCAGGTATCTAATGGTTAAAAGGAAATCATGAACTGGTAATAGAATCAAGCACAAAAAAAATAAAAGCATGAAAAATACATGAAGAATAAGATCCACAACCATGTCACAGAGTGATTTTGCACAAGTTATTACAGTGAAAGTCACGTGGTGTAATTAGTTTCTACATCATTAGCGCTATGTGTTTTGGAACCACACTTAACTACAGGTATCATTAAAGTTAAGGAATTGCTTCTTTTATGAGGAGAGAAACATTTGCAGCTCTACAAACCACAGACTAGCCATCAGGGAAAATATACCAACATCTGAATTTAATCATATGTTATTTCCGCCTCAATGAATGGACTTAAGAAAAGTTTAGTACCAATGCAGTAATATCAGTCCAAGATGTGGAAAATATTCTTGTGGTTAAAGTACACTTGGATGAAATATTTCATATATTTTTGTAGTTGGAATCGCCATTTTCATATGCCAAGCTTCCCCCAGATTAAAGTAAGTTCATAAAGAAAATGAAAACACTTTTTCCATCTACTTTTCACTGCCCATTTTATTATTTGCTGCTTGTATGCATGTAAAAGGAAGTTGATTTTGCAACGTGAAATATTATGACTTGCAGATTGTTAAAAGGATCATTACATATTTCGTCTTATATTTTTCCCTTTGCTGTTAACATTTTTCCAAGCAATAGCTACATTCTGTACAACTGTATCTTGACAGCAGATCTCTATACAAGTCACTATTTATGATATAATCCATGACATTTAAGATTTGCAAGTGCTGTTCCTACCTGATGGTGATCCTGTTACTTATTATAGTACAATCTGGTGCTATAAAAAGTGGCTGAATAAATTTGCTAATTTTCTCCACGAAAGGACAAGGTATCACTTCTGTATTTTCAAACTATCTTTCAATCCATGACGTAAGAGAAATTTCAATATATATATCTGCATGGTAATAGGATTTATATAAGCTGCACATCTCTTATCGTCCCCTATTAGAAATAGCGATTTCATGATTCTTTCTTAGAAGACTATGCACCAAAAATAGCTTTTTCTGAATATCTGAGTTCTCTCAAAATTTGACTTTCAAAAGCAAAGCAGTAAGACTGAATGAAACTGTTCTGTGAAAAAGGAAAAGGCCTCCAAGCAAATATCTTGGCTTGTGTCTATCTAATGAAAAAATCTACGGCTAAATCTACTTTGACGTTCAGTAACCCGCATGATAGTTTTCAGCTCTACATTTCTAGAGAAACCATGGAACTGGTGAAAAAATTATGGGAAAGCATATGTGCTGGGGCTGGAATCCAACCCTTTGGGAAGCCAATACTCCTCCTTATGTTTTTCTGCAAAAATACTAGTTGAAACTAGTCCAGGAACTATTTCCTAAAAGAATTCTCATTACCAGAGACTTTCCTTGGTGATTTATCACTCTCACATTCCAAGATGCTGAGGCTGTGCCTTCTTCTGGCTAATGTCCAAATTCCTAAGCTTACTCCTTTTCTGAATGTGCTCTGAATTCCAGAATGATGCTGTCTGGCAGTGGACCCTCCTTGTACGCAGGGTCACACAGGGTTGTGGTCAACTAGAATATTATTAACTGGATCCCAGCTACTCCTTTGCATGCGGGAACGGTTCCATGCTGAAGTTAGCACTGTTTGAGCAGGTGCAAAACCTCTGTGGGGAAAAAAATCGTTAACTCTGAATAATCCAAAACACAATGCATCTCTAGAAATCTGTGTGGAAATATAGATTTCATTTTTCTAAATCTAATTTCTGAAAGAGCAGTTATGTCTCTTTTGGTGTTTATCTGAATCCCTGGAGAATTCAGTGCCCCACTGAAGATGAGACTGCTTTTGTCTAGATTTATTTCAAATCAGTGTGTGCTGAGTTCACAATTCACCCTGGTTATATTCTAAATGACTTTGCTCTTGGATGATGCCTTGATGAAAGTGTCATCCAACTAAAGAAAAAAGTTCACCATCACAAATTTCAAAAATGCTTTATAAATTCTTGGGATCACAGAGAAGCTAAATGGCACACATGTATCAAACACAGATGTCCTTTCAATGCTGAAACTATAGGTTAAAAAAATCCTCCCTGGTTTGAAAAAACATCAAAGAAACTGTCAAGAGTTTCTTGGATCAAATTCAACTCTGAAGTTGCTCTTTATTTTACAAGGAAGATTAACCAGATCATGCAGGACATTCACATTTCTTTGATTCCTTTGACTGTATTCCCTTTGGAGTTCCTCTGATCTGTTTCACAGGGCAATTCTGCTTGAAGCACCTGAGGAGGGCCTATGCCAAATATAATTCCTCCACAGGACAGAAAAGAGCTTCTTCTCCCTTATTTGTTGGCATTCCCTTTGGAGACTTCAACAGACCTTGGTTGGCCAAGGACAATGGATCACAGCTGAAAGAGTTACTTAGCCAAAGCTTCAGAGAAGTTTCTAGTCCCAAAAGGGAAACTGAGAAGAAATGGAGGTTCTCATAGCATGATCTATAAAATCCCAGCCCGATTGTTAGGTGTCTAAGGCTGGGAACATTTTTGTGGTCATTGCTATGGCCAAACCTCTTCTATCCTGTGACAACTCACAGCGCTTTCTGAAAACATTACAAAAAAAGTTTCATCATTCTAGTCTTACAATGTCTTAGTTCAAGTAATGCCTCAATAGCCTGTATTTTTAAAGAATTCTTTTCAACATTTCTGGTACTACTTTGAAATTGTTTAAATCCCACATGTATTAGCCTAGATTTTTTTGTTAAACCATTACCTATACAAAGCTGGGCAAAAAAAAGAAATTAAGATCCCGTCCCTTAGATCATCATCCCGTAGTTGCTTTATTTCTAGCATTTCCATTTCAGGTGGACAGCATACTAAGAGTAAAGCATGCCTATGCTTTTTCTTGTGTTGTGTCACCCTTTCTTCAGTCCGCTACAGTCTGTTCAAGTGCCTTCTCCTGTCTCTCCCATCAGGTTTGAAGGGTGTGTGGCTAAAATCACAGATTTGTTCTTCTAGCTGCCAGTTAAGTATAAAGTAAGTCTTGTTTTGAGCTATCAAAACATTGTGAGAATATAAAAAGTAAGTCATCTCAGTACATATACTGTAATTTCTAATCTATTTTGGCTAGCAGTGGTATGTACCTGCAATGCATTTTCACCCTTCAGCTGTAGTGTGCACAAAACCCCTATATACTCCAGCTACAGCAGTGTATTGCATATATTTTTTAAGAATATAATTTAGTCTTTTTTACTAGATTTGACCAAAAAGACCATCCAAAGAACCTCTCCCCTCCATCAAGAACTGTTAAAAAAAAAAAGGCAAATCTTTCTGACAAAACGATAGAACTATTTTTCCTTTCTTCTAGAACATGAAACTCTGCCATTAATGCTACTGTTGTCAGCTTATTCTTAAGCAGCACAATTCCCTGGCACCTCTCACAGCAGTTCAACTCAGTTGCATAAAATCCATAGCAACTAACTTCAGAATTTGGTCTTCTAGTATGGAAATTTCCTTGTTTATATTAGATGTTTGGACAATTTCTAACTCCACTGACATAATAAATAATATCATCCTTGAAACAGCTGTTGAGAGTGAGCAGAGTCAGTGTGTTATGCTTTAACCTTGGCAATGGCCCATCTAAAAATGAATGGACACAATCAGGAAGATTAAGGAGATATTTGTCTTCTCTGTTCAGAGTAAGAACGAACACATTCTGCTCAGATTCAGAAATTCAAAGCCCTATTTCACATTAGAACAGAGAACGTAATCAAAAATGGCCTAAAAATGAGGCTTTAAACAAGGTGTTCCTGACCTTATAAATAACTGATTTTCGTCCTTCATCAATGGATATTAGGACAGATAGTATCACTGTGTATATAGTCCAGGCAGGTCTTTACATATTTTATAGGAGCAGCAAATCTTATCTTCATCCTAGAATGTTTTCACTTTATCCCCAAGGAGACTTGTGGGTATTTACAAAGATGCAGAAGGTTAGTCTCCCCAGAAGCATTTTATCATCAGTGGAAAGACAATAAAATTTAAAAGATGAATTTAAAAGATGAACAAAAAAAAATAAAAATTTAAAAGATGAATAAAACCCACTTTGTTTGGATCCTGCTCCGAATCAGCCTCTTGCAAAGTCTGTCTTTCGATATTGACTACAGAAGTTACTGAAGATACGCACTGAGCAGCACAAGCACAGTTCCTGATAGCATAAGTTAAAGCTGGAGGTAATTCTCAATTAGCAACCCATACTTCTGCCGAATCTTAAAATATCACAGAATCATAGAATGCGTTGGGATGGAAGGGACCTCTGAAGGTCATCTAGTCCATCCCCCCTGCAACTGTCAGGGACATCTACAACTGGATCAGGTTGCTCAGAGCCCCATCCAGCCTGGCCTTGAATGTTTTCAAGGATGAGGCATCTACTACCTCTCTGGGCAACCCGTTTCAGTGTTTCACCAACAATGTTAAGTTTATGGCAGTAATATTTATTGTTTCCATAGGCACTAGGCTGTCTAAGGAACCACAGTATTTCCTCAAATTACTCATAGCAATTCTGGGGCAAAGCCAGCAGAAAGCTTGTTATGAAAATATCGACAAAACCTTTCCAAGTTTGATCACAGAAGGCAAAATTAGTCTAATCTTACTGGCTTATACTTACTTTCCCCCAAATAAAATGACTTGAAGTAACAGCATGATGGCAGTACAATTATACGGCATAATCAGATTACTTATTAGTACCTTGAAAACAAACATTTCTTTGCTTCTCTGATTACTCCTGATAAATACCATAGACTTGCCTCAGAATTTCTTTTTCAGCAATAGATCATTATTAGTTAAAAAAAATTCTAATGTGATTTAAATTATTGCTTTATCAACTGTGCTTTTCAGGATTACACCTACATAACCTATTGTGTAATACAGCTTATACATGAAATGCTACCCAAAACTGGTGTCAAACATGATGAATAAAATGGGAAGGTTAATGAGAAGGAGGAAAGAGGTTTTCTCCATGGACATAAGCAAAAGAAAATGCTGGAAATCAGCAAAAAAATGCGGTCCCAGGTTTGACTGGATTAATGAGCTTCAGCCAAAGCAAAAGTTTAACTTTTGCCAAAGCAAAGGACTCAAGGGTCTCATGATCCTCATCTAGAAAGCTTCCATCTGAAATGAGTTTACTCCTTCCCCTCTTCCCTCCTCATTCAGTTCTGCTCACCTATCCACCCGAAAAAGCTGTTCTGCTTTTCGCCCTTTTTGTTTCTCTGTATGAAGAGTTAGGATACAGCTGTAAAGAGTGTCAGCTTTTGCAAGTCTTAAGCTCCGAGCAGATAATTTAGACTGAAACGATTACTCTTCCTCTTTCATCATGCTGGAAAATGTTAGCATAGTTCAGCTTTTTCAGAGAATGAGTTTAAAATTAGTTTATCCAATGTTACATGTCTTTCCACCATCATTTAATAGCTCCACCATCCCTTTAGGGCCAGAAATAATCTTGTGCAAAAATTTAAGAAGAAAAAAGAAATTGGTTACCTGTGCTCATAAAAATAAACCTAGATTTATGAGTTGTAAATCTGAGAAATAAATAAGTCACCATTTATGTATGATCTAGGAACTTCATAGAGATTTGCTCCAATCAGTTGCTCAGCTGTACTAGATGCGCCCATTTTTGATCAAGATACTAAGCTATCCCCTATGAAGAAATAATCAAATGTTTATGTGGATCTGTGATGCACTCATGTTCACAGAATTCTCTGAGGGCTACCTTTTTCTTCTGCACGCATCTTTAAGACGCTGCAAAGGCAGAATACTGTGTTGCCCTGCCATTTCAGCATTTCAACTTGTCAAATCAACTGATATTAGACTAGAATTGTTACAGAAGACATCTAGGGCCATGCCATTTAAAACTTCTCAATAACAGAAGACAGCTCAAACCTTTTCATTTAAAGGAAAAAACTCTAGTCAGATCCACTGGAGAACTGTGCACCTATAAAGCTCCAAATACAGAGTAAAGCCTTAAAATGTTATCTAATTGCATACTGTAGAGTTTTAACAATCAAGGCATAAATCAGTTTGCAGAGATTAAAGCCTGGGGTCAGAACAAAAAGAAAGAGATGTACAAACTGGCCTCAGCAACTTTCAGTAACATCCAGGAAGCAGCTACAGTAGAGCATGAAAAGGAATGCAGAACAGTACTTTTCTGACAGATTTTAACACTGACTGCTTTCATAAGCAATGGCCTATAAGTCAAAAGACTAACAGTAAAGTGGTAGTACACGCAGAAGTAAATGATCACTTTGAATTTTAGTAGACAGTCTCTGAAAATTATCATTATGAAAATAACCTATTTTCAACTCAGTTATTTTAGGAACTCAGTACGATATTGTACATTAACTGCTTAGCAGAGATTGTGTCACTTTAACACAGAATAAAATAAACTAGCTTTGGAAGATTCATGCCAAACTGTTCTGTGATGTTAACAGAGCAGAAATAGGGTCATTATTTTAACAGATTCAAAGGTAAGACGAAAGGCATTTTGACTTAGTCAAGAGTCCAACTTTTCTGTGTACGTACGAATCATATTTTGAGATTAATGGCATATACACTTTGTTTAAATAATGAACAGATAGTATAGTAAGAGGAATCAGTGTACAACAAGTGGACTTCTGTCTAATTAACAGTGGTAACAAAAGCACACAAAATACTTCTGTAAATACAGAACACATACACATGAGTGTATGGAAAAGCGTCACCCATTTGTTAGTTAAATGAGAGTGATTCTGAGCTTTGCAGTTGCCTTTGAAAATCTGGTGCTAAAACTTTTAAAAATATTAAATTTTGCTGGAGCTACCTTTGAAAGATTATGTAGAAATGAACAGCATAGCCTCATAATGTTTTTATTCATTTTCTTTGAGACCCCGGTATCGGAAAGCAAAGGGTCCATCTCAGTCAATAATTGGAAAGTTTGAAAATAGGAATATGTTATCATTTCTTGTATTAGAAACAACTCTGTTCAAGATTAAACAGAACACTGATAAGATGGCCTTATAAAGATCCTACTTCTTCAAGAGCAGTCTTAGAAATAGACTGAGAAAAAGTTAATATTAATAAAGAGAAAAACAGACTGAGAAGCCCTATCTGCATAATATTACTCTGAATTACTGCAAGACTTGATCCAACCAGCAGAATTCTTCATCTCCTTTTACAGTAAGTGAAATAAATAACGGAAGAATTTTTAGTTTCTTTTTGAAACAACTAACAATGCAATGCTATTTGTCAGTGAAAGGTTTCTTGACAAAAGAAATGCTTTCATTGATTATCCTGAATTATAAATTATAGCTCTCTAATTCTTCCTCTTATAAATGAATACTCTTCACAATCTAGCCTTACATGTCAGACAAAAAAGATGAAACTTTTATAATGGAAATTTAATTATAGTACAATTTTTGCCAGTTGTCATTCCAAAGTCATCTATAATTATGCTCAGGTCATTAAAAGTTTTTTTTTTTTTTCATTTACTTGGCCAAACATGCCAGTTACACATCAGGTCATCCTCTCAAATTCAATGCTGTACAACAGTAATTAAGTAAATTATTGAATATTTTTTGGTGGTTTTTTTTTTAAGCTCATTGCAAACAAAACATCTGCAGAAACAGTCAAAACAAAGAGCAACTGACAGACAGTTTGATTTTTGTTTCCAAAGAACATAAATTTTTAGGAATGAAAAGGCACTTCTGTGTGTCAAGAGTAAACACTTATTATTGCCTTCTTGCTTTACGTACATTTTCCCATACGTATAATACTAAAAGATAACAGTCCACTATAAACAACATTTTCTACTGCAAAATTTCTGGACCAAAGCACCTTCAGAGAGTTTTTTGAAAGTTATGAATCATGAATTAATGGATAAGACTGAACTCTCCCTTTCCCAAAAGAAAACCCTCTTTTTTCCTTACCAGAAACTAGATCAAACTTAACAGAATGAATAAGCATGAACTAAATGCAAATAGTTTTTAATGTATTTAAAATAATAAGAAGGGTGCTCAAAGGATGGTATATATTGGAAGACAGCTAAATGCAGACATCAGAAGTATAAATTTGAAAACACAATTGTTAAAAGTATTTTAGATGGTTAGTCATATTTCTCATTCTAAAAACAATCATCCTATGGATGAAAGAACGTAAGTACTGAAATGCAAGAGCCCTAAATCATTAACTTCATCGGCAGTCTTATCTTAGTCTCCATTTTATTCTTTTAATACAGTACTTCATGATAATGCTATGCACGACATTTCCCAATTTCATTTCTTATTTCCTTTTAGATAGTTAAGTAAGTATTTGCTTGCTCAATGTCTTCACAGTCAAATGTTTCGTTTTTTTGGGGCCAGAATCCATCTAGCCATGTAGGTACAGAGTAGCAAAAAAGAATATAGAGCACCTTTCCTCCCTCAAACGTTTGTTGCCCGTAAGAGTCTGGAAGAATCTCAGTTCCACCGGGATGCCCCTCCCAGCCCAACCAACAGACTCAGCAGTAATTAGATGGATTACCAAACAAAACTATTCTTTTAAAGCTATAGAAATGGAGGTCTAGTGCTCTTTAAACTGTCTCAACTTTATTTTTCTGTAGTTGTAAATAGAAACGTGATGCACGCTTGCTGACCAGAAGAGATCCTTGGACTGTAGGACAGCATTACCTATTTACAGCACTGCAGTGACCTAGCACCCTGAAGAGAAAGAGAGAATTTTTTTTTTCCTCCAAAGTCAGGATATTTCTTCGTTGGGATCTGCCCTGATTTCAGGTCTCAAACTAGACACCTAGTCTATAGTCTAGGCTATAAAGTTGTAATTGTACTTTATGGCAAAAGTAGTACCAGAAAAGCCAGAACTCACAGCACCAGCTCTTCTTCCTGGGAACCTTCAGGAGGTTGGACTGGATTCTGCGTACAACAATTCTACATTTGTAAAACAAACAGCTTTGCAAAGCCAAAAGGCCTCCCAAGCACTGAAAAAAAATGGAAGCAACTGAGTGGTGTCATTGTTTGTTTTCCTTTGAAGTGGGGTGGAATTCATGCACCATTCATTCTGCAAAACTTTGATTTTACTTTTTCGTAAGCAATTTTTTTAAAAAAAGAAAACGAAAAGGTTCAAAACTTATGTATCTCAGTGTTTCTACATAATTCCTGGATGTTTCATGATTCAGAGATGCTCCAATAGAATTGTGTGGTTATGTGTTTTTACAACTGGCCAAAGCTGGTGGGCAAGATAGCACACAGTCTAACAGTCTCAAACAAAAGGTTGAGCCTTAAAATAATGATACAGAGAAGCCTGCCTGTCTGTTCATCCATTTCCATCTCTCAATACCCTTTAAAACCATTGGCAAATTTCATCCAAATAACTTGTTTCAAATTTAAATGAATTTAACATAGTCCTGCCAGAATTTAATTCCAGAAGATGAAAGCCAAACTAGTGCCCTCATTCAGGAGGCTCAGGACAGACAAGCAGAAGACTAACATCAAATACTCCATTTGACAGCAGATTCCTGGTTAACTGGGTGCTGCCTCTTGTGTTGCAGGTCTGTCAGAAAGGAAAATGAGATTACCATCATAAGGTGGCAATATTTAGTGGACAAATTTTTCAGAAATTAGGCTTCCATTGTCTATGGAACATCTTATTTTCCTGGCTCCTAAAACAGATGGCTCAGAAGTTCTCTCAACCATTTTTTTTAATTAAAAACCTGTTTTTAGAGCCTAAATCCCCTTTGGTCATAGGGGTGATACATTCATACCTATATATGAAGCAGAAAGAGAACTAGACTGATGGAGATATATACACACATACACACTCTCAGGCACGCATTATTAGTTATTCTTTTAGACATAAATTGAAGAAGTAATTAAACTTTGACCACCTCATACGTATAAAAGATTTTGGTTTTGGATAAAACCTTCTCCATTGACTAAGTCAGAGGAAAAGCCATCCTTTCCTGTCTCATTTGCTAATGGTTTTGCCAAAGGGTCAGCATTATTAATAATGAAGCGAAGTTTCCCTATAAATGGAAGGCAGTATGGGATAACTGGATGTGAAAACTGGAATAACTGATGTGAAAATTGCCCTCAGAAGAGGGGAGAAAGTGCTCAGCAGAAAGCTGTTAAGGATAAATTCAATGCACCTGTGGCACTTCACAGGGAAGGCATCTATACCCAAAGCATTCCCTGTTCTGTATTTCTAATTGCTTTTAGTAATAGAGTACCAATGAATTTATTTAAATCTGCAGTGATAATACTTCTGAAAAGAGAGATCCAAAGCATTCATGGAACGGTTCATGTTCAATTTGTTCAGAACAGAATAATACTAAGGAATGCCCTATCAATATTTTTCACAAGTATAGCTAATTTACCACTTCTATTAATGGGGCCCACATACCAGTATTTTGTATATAATCAGTACACTCCCCACTTCCTGGGATTTTTTCACTCCATACCCAGAAATTCCTCCTAAATCAAAGTTAGGTGAAATAATTTTTTGAGTGTGGGTTTTTTGAGCTTATCTTTGTAGTTAATAGGAGACTGAAACAAATCTGGAGATAGAGATATGTCATAGGAGAAATCATATTATCTACTTTTTCTCAAGGGTCATTGTGTTTTCTTCACATTCCCTCTACCTGGCAGATGTGAAATTAATAATTTTCCCCCTCAGGTTTGCTATAAGATGGTGAAGGTTCATTTGTCTCAAAGAGCAGGTTAATTTCTTCCTCTGCAAATGTTTTGAAATGGGAATCTAATAAAGTGAAGAACTAAGTCTCCATTTATATGACTGCTTTTCACACAACCAAAGACAGTCCTACCTGGCAGTTCTTTTTACACACACTCAGTTTCCACCCCTATATTAATCCAGCTATAATTGTCAGGAAAGAATCCTAAATGCTTCTCCTCGTTATAATGAGGAGCACCTAAACCAAACCAATCTGACAGTCAGGCTTCATACTCCGTATCCTTAACATCACTAGAATGTGTCTACGTTCCTTATACGCTCCAGCCCATGTGTCAGAGAGACGGCCAACAGACCTAGATCTTTGCAGGAGTTTGCCCGTCCTCGTCCTGCCAGTACAGCCCCCCTTCAGGTGGTGGGGAGCGAAAATGTTCTGTTTGTCCAACGAGACCTCCGGATGCTCTAACTAAAGCAAAAGTATGTATTTAGGGACGGATGAAGACACAAAAGTGCAGGAATTAGTAATTTCTACATAACACCAGCTCGTTTGGTTGCTGATGGTAGGAAAAGTGTTTGTGTGCACAGGCTAAAGATGCACTGAATGGAGAACCAACCTGCGATTTCCCCTGCAAAGGAAAGACACAATTGGGATGAAAGGGCAGATACCCTGATAATGCTTTATTTTCTTTTAGAAAATGTTTATTTTTCCCTATCATTGGCAACCACAACTCTGAAGAAGCATCCAGAATGATGTGGTGGAACTCAAACTTTTTTCTATGATAAAGAGTCTTTCCATCATGCTGTACCTCACTGTTCATACAGCCTTGGGGAAGGACAGGAATACGGTAGAGAGATCATGATACATCCCTGCTTGTGAATGCAGAGTCCAGGAGAATTTAATAGACACCATGGTGACAGCTCCTCTTCCGAGAGTTTTACAGAAACTCAGAATCACAGAATGGTTGAGGTAGGAAGGGTCTGGTCCATCTGGTCCAACCACCCCCTACCCCACCCTTGCTCAACCAGGACCAACAAGAGAGGGCTGCTCAGTACCATGTCCAGATAGCCTCTGAATATCTCCACTGCTCTCTCCTCACCTACCAAACCATTTCGCTGCAGAAGGCTGTCAGGTTCATCAAGCATGACCATTGTGAATCTATGCTGACTTCTCCTGATCGCATTTTTGTCTTTTGTGTGCATGGAAACGGTTTTGAAGACTGGTTGTTCCATCACCTTCCCAGGGATTATGGTGAGGCTGATTGGCCTGTATCTCCCTGGGTCTTCCTTCTTGCCCTTCTTGAAGATAGGAGTGGCATTTTTGGCAGCTGCATTTGCTGTTGTTTACTGCATTTTTTTTGCTTTCATGGACTTAAAGGACTCCCAGGGGGGAATTTTAGACTGAGACAAAGAGGAGGAGAACTGGATTGAAAGAGATTTTTTTATGGGTGGAATTTGGATTATTTTGGTTTTTCTTCACCCAAGATCTCCAATAACACAAGGGAAGGCTGTACTGTAAGCCAGCATCAGAGAAATCAGCGCAGTAAGAAACAACTTGGGTGCTTGTTTCCAGGCAAGTGGCTGCTGAGGAAGAACTTTCATATAGCAGTCACAGCTGGACATCATTTGTGTTTTCAGTAGGGCTTTTTCCAAAAAGACACATTTTTTTTTGTTTCCTAATCAGAGGTAAGTGGCAACTGACAGAGAGACATGGACATACATCCCACTAGGTAGTATTTTCTTGGAGTTCTATTAAAATCTATCAGCTTACCTTCTGCACATCCAAAAGCTGTGATTCACCTGCTACACTGCAGAAAATCCATTAGCTTTTACCCTTACGAGAAAATGGACCTTATATGGGAATGATTTGTGTATCAGAAAGGCATTAGAAGAAAGGATGATACAGTAGGTATTCTTCATTTCAAATTTCTATTAAAACTGTAACTTACTTTCACAATAAAACCACACATGAAATGTTAGTTCACTGTGGATTTCCTGTTCTGATAAATCAATGCAACTTCCTACTAAAGTTTATTACAGCTTCAGGTTTGGAATGGTGACTTTAGAAATATCATTGAACTTTTCCATGGAAAATAAAATGGTGCAATATCTGCAACCCTCCTCCTCAGGGTTCAGGTGTCTGTGATGGGAGGTCCAGCTCTGATGCAACACAGCTGCACAACCTTTGTTCAAACTTCTGAGAAAATTGCTAAGTTCTGAGAACGAGCTGTAGAAAAGAACCTGCAGTATAGCTTCAAGTTGACATTTTCTTATGATCACAAAACTAAGCGATGTTAAGACTTCGTTATATGCCTGAAAAAACCTGTTCATAGGCAGTCCCCCAAGGTATAGCAAGAAGAAGGAAGAGCTTAATTCCCAGTTACACAAAGATCCTTCCTCTTTTCCTGAGACAAAAAGGTCAAAAGATCCAAAAAATCCTGCAAGAACAGAGAAAGGCAGCTGCCATTTCAACCTAGAGAAGTTCTTAGGAAGGAACTCATCTTTCCTAATAGCGATACAGAATGGGGAAGGGCATGGAAATAAGCAGTAAGTACCACTGAGATTCAAGACAGGCTAGGGCATGAACACTGACAAAGGGAGAGACTAACTACAGAATTAATGACAAAAGAAGATAGGAGGGTGGAAAATAGGGAAGACCAACTGCAAAGATGATCGAGTATTCAGAATGTCATACACTATGGGCTGCAAACTGTCCATCTTGTAGGACCTGGCAAGTCCTCCATGCCATGGGGCAGGAGGAAAGTGGCGGCATGGAGTACTATCTGGTGTACCTGAGCACGTTGACTTTGCATGCAGTCTTCAAGACAGTTGCTGGCCCGTAACGCCTGCCTAAAGATACTTTTGTCTGTTGCAACCTGATGCAGTTAGAGAGTGTATGACAGCAAAGTACTGTATAATTTTAGGGACTATCTAAAATGGGTATAATAGAATCATAGAATACCAGGTTGGAAGGGACCTCAAGGATCATCTGGTCCAACCTTTCTAGCACAATCTAGACAAGATGGCCCAGCACCATCTCCAACTGAGTCTTAAATGTGTTCAGTGTAGCGGAATCAACCACTTCCCTGGGGAGATTATTCCAGTGATTGACTGTTCTCATTGTGAAATATGTACCTCTCGTGTCCAATCAGAATCTTCCTGGGAGTAACTTGTACCCGCTACCCCTTGAATAGATGAGGAGGATTAAGAGTTTATACTTTGGCTTTGGATCAGGCTACAATTTTCAACAGAGTGAACCTATGTTGCCTATGTGAATACTGTATTTCCATACTATAGACCTTATATGCTTAAGTTATGCCTGCCTTTTAGCAATGACCCAGAGAAAACAGGGAACTTAGTTAACATTCCCAAGTAAAAATAAGGTTGTTGCTCTGGCACACGTCTGATCATTTTCAGGATCTGGTAACAGGAGATGAGGTCTTTATTGATCAGAGGGAAGAGGATGCTCATTCCATCAGTGAGCATTTTGGCACATGTAGATTTTTTCACACCACCAGTGGATGCTAGTGGGCAGCACAGAACTAGCAAAGTAATTTTGACACCTTGGAAAATTACCCATCTGAAGCCAAAGCGCTGAGTAAAATGAATAAAATGAAAAAGAATAATCTTTAAGAGTGGGGATTTAAAGAGTTCCTCTGCTCTGTTGTTCCAGATTGTAACAAAGCCTACTAGGACTAACAGACAGTTTACAACTAACCTGCAGCAGTGATTCAAGAGCTCAGTTGCACTGGGAGTAACAGCTTTCCTCTGACAAGCTCAGGTAATGGGGTAGAAGACACAGCAAAATGAACTATGTTAATTAAAACATTCCTGTTACTTCCTTGTCTGAGGAACGTGTGAATTCTCTGCCTGGAAAATTATTGGTTAAATTGAAAGTGATTGTTTTTGCAAGGCAATAATTGTGTCTTAACACAGAGAAGTAGAGGTGTGACTGTTAAAAAAAGCCCACAATTTGGGGATAATCAATCAGAAGTTTCTTTCATGGCAGTCTTCTTATTTATTTTTTATTTTCTGAAATTCCAATAGAGTATTCTGGTTCAGGAAGGGAAAAGGTGGTAATTTTCTAGGATTATTCCAAAAGTCAGAGTGAAAAAAGAAATATGATGAGAAAAAGGCAACGATTTTCCCTAGAAGGTCTTAAAAAACCCCTCCCTTAGCAGGAGAGAGGATTTTATTTTAATTTTTCTTCCTAAGGTAGCTGGCTTTAAGCTATGTCTGTTCACCAGCAGATTCAAGGAACAACACTGTTTACAAATAAAGTTTCATAATAGAGAGGCCATAGCAAAAAAATTTACAGGAGCTCATTTAGCAGTTCTGGATTTTCCAGGAGACTGTTTTAACTGGGGCACTGCCTCACTGTCAGAGTGCAGGGACACATACTGGATCAAGATTTGTATTGTGCAAAGCATGCCAAAGACAAAACATGTTGCAAAGCACTGAAATAAATAATTCTACCCACAGAAATACTGATATGGATAAGAGGAAACTACAACACATACTCTACCTTATTAATCCTTCAACATTCCTACTTAGGTTTTACTGCGGACAGTTCCACTGGTTTGGGGTCAGATTTAGAGATTTGATTCTGGACTTTTTCAGGCACCGAGGATTCCCAGTCTACTTCAGTAAGGGATAACAGGGTTTTTTTTTGTAACCATTGACTCTCAGATCCTCAGACTTATTATATCCCATATGGCAGAGCCACTGTTGGTTCTGTGCTTACATACAAGGTGATTTCTTTGGTTTAAATATTTGTGCAGCTATTTAGCTGCTAGCAATGGCTGGTGGTTGAGGTCTCTATAGCAGTGGTTGGCATTGCGTGCCTCTCACTGAGCTTATTCCTGAAATAATGGTGTCTGAAGTGTGAAGCATTCTGATATTCTGCCCCTAAATAACTCTAATTGTGGGTGACTAATCTGGAATTCTTATTTTACAACTATACCAGAGTGAAAATGTACATCAGAGTAATTTGAGATATGCTGTATAATGGAAACGTTCTGTCACGTATCTCCTGATGAATTTTCTTCACATCTCCCCCTGCCCCCCTTTTATTTTAAGTGGCAGCACTCTTCTAGGTTCATAAGACCATACGAGACCACTGTGGGAAGAGAGAGCTTTGAGCACAGCAACTGGTGATTCAAATTCCAGACAACCTGCAGAGGCCTTGGTTTCAGACCTTGAAACGAGAAATCCCCTTTTTTCTAAGTCTGACTCAAATGTGGTTCACAACAGCCAAAATCCATTAAACCTCTCTTTTTCAAACCTGAACTCCATGTTCTAGGTTAAATCTAATCCAGACCTGAATGTAATTCCTCAGCCTTCCTGAACATTATACTGAAAGAGCACTTACATTTGTATTACATTGCATCAAAAGGAAACAAAGCACTTTAAAAAGTATGTAACTGCTCCACTGAGGGTGATGCAGCCAAGTCTGGAGAGATTTTTTTCTTTGCATTCTAATTATGGATGCTTTTATTTACTAAAGTTACAGATAGGACTTGTCTATTACAAGCCTCTGAAATCTCATTTTGCTAAAATGAAAACATATTTCAAATGCTTTGGAGAACTATTAAGATTACTGAATGTCTTGCATACTGCTTCAACTCTCTGAGTGGTTCACTAGACCCCTAGGGAACAGCCAAGCAGCATACAATTATCACAGTAATTAAAAAGGTGCAATGACTCTTCTCTTAAAGATGCCTGTTTTATTAATTCTATGGTATGCCTTGGAGACTGGCATTATTTTACTCCTACCCAGCTTAATTATACCGTCATTAGTTTATCAGCATCTCTTTTTAAACCCTTGGGCCAGTTATTAGCATGTCACTTGCTAACAGTTAACCAATAACCACTACACCTTCAAAGCAGGATCTTCTGCTACAAAAAAGCCAGTTTGTAGAGACAAATTTAATATCATCATTCAATTTAAATTTTTCAGTCAGCCATCACTTTCTGCTTTTAATTTAAGAGGGTTACTGTTTAGCTTAATGAAAACACCAATAATGTATTACAAGACATTACTAGGTAATAAAATACTTCCAGTACATAGTGGTTTATGAGACTGAAGGCATGTTTTACTACTCAACAGTGTGTACCACTAAAAAGACCAGAAAGCATATGATGTTCTTAAATACAACTAAAATTCTGGATCTCTCTCTCTCTCTACTGGGTCTGGCTGGGATGGAGTTAATTTCCTCCATAGCAGCCTGTATGGTGCTGTGTTTTGGATTTCTGACTAAAAAAAGGTTGATAACAAACCAGTTTTTTGAATGTTGCTGAGCAGTGCTTGCACCACCTCAAGGCTTGCTTTATTTTCCACTCCACAGCCCCCAGCAAGTAGACTGGAGGTGGACAAGAGGCTGGGAGGGGACACAGCAGGGACAGCTGACTCCACCTGACCAAAGGGATATTCCATACCATATGATGCCACAGTCAGCAATCAAAGCTCAAGGAAAGGAGGAGGAAGGGGGGATGTTCGTTGTTATGGCATTTGTCTTCTTGAGTAACCTTTATGTGTGCTGAGGCCCTGCTTCCCAGGAAGTGGCTAACAGCTGCCTGCCAATGGGAAATAGTGAATAAATTTCTTTTTTGCTTTGCTTGTGAGCACAGCTTTTGCTTCACCTATTAAACTGTCTCCATCTCAATCCATGTGTCTTCTTGCCTTCCTTCTATTTTCTCCCTGTCCCGTGGCAGAGGTGACTGAGCGAGCGGCTGTGTGGGCCGCTGGCATCAACCCACCACACTCTCTAACCCTTTACCTCAGACAGGCTCACTTACACAGCACCCAATGTTACATCATCTAATCACATAAGCAGATGATCAAACTATGAGAAAAACTTTTACTTTTAGAAAACTTACGTACTTGTGTATTAAATACATACTTACATTGTCTAGACAGATAATTCTATATTATTATGAAAGGCATAGTGCCCCAGAAACCCTCCTGAAGGGAACTCTAATTAATTTTTATGCCTCACTTTTGACTAAGCTGAAGTTATCCTAGTCTAGTAAAGAAAATCTTACAAATACAAAATACCTAACTACTATTATAACTTAACTGCACTGCTTTTTGGTATTTTTCATTAAATACTTCTTTCCAGTAATGAGAGGAAGAAAAAAACCCGAAAAGAACATCAAAGAGTTAGTACTTGTATAAGAATGCGTCTTCAAAACATAACACTGGGATTCTGACAGCAACTAAATTTCATTCTATGTTTGACATCACACCAATCGGTTCAACTGAAATGCCATTTAGTTACTGACAGGTGGCCAGGTGACTTTACAAAAAGTAACTTTACTTTCATATGCCATGGAAATACATCATTGTTTCTGTTAAAGTATGTAATTTTTCCTGTTAAAAAGACAAATAACATCAAGCCATTCTTTAAAAGATTAGGATCAATAAGCTAATACCATTTGCTTCGTCCCATTTCCTCTAGGTACACTTCTGCCTATCTTCCACCAACTTTACAGCAGCAGAAAGAAGATTCAAAATATTGGGGGAAAATACTACTGACAAAAAAAAATTCCAGGTCACTGTATACTCTATTATTTTCTGAGCAGCTGAATGACAAATTAATATCACTGCCACTCTTCCTGAAAATTACTGTGCAATTGCCTTTGCATAATAGGTCTACTTTGTATCTTTTTACAGTCAGAGGTCAGCACTATTAATTATGACATCCAAAACAGGAGCCAACACTGCTACACAGCACCACAAATCACACTATCTCATTTAATGAAAAGACATGCTATCAGTCACTCAAGAAAGCAGTCCTTTGCTAAACCTCATCTGCTAATTGAGACTTAACAGTGAACACTTTTGCTGTTACACAGGATCTCTTTCCACTTTATCTACAAGTTTGATATACCTGACATTGAAAAAAGGAAAAAAGAAACTTTATCCAAAACAAACAAAGTTCTTACCAAGCTTGGGATACTAGCCAAAAAAAAAAGAAAAAAAGCAAACCCCCAAAAAAGGATGAACTAACCTGACACACAAACATACACTAGCAAGTGAGGGGTGTAATGAAATGGAGAGAGCTCAGTGCACACCTGACAGTAAAAATTGTTTATTTATACAGCACTGCACACTGACCACTTTAAGGCATGCACAAGTATGATTTCATCTACAATCCGCAGTGGCTCTGAAGGCTGGTTTCAAGGTCATCATAGCTGGTAAATGCTAACAGCTTATACTTAAAAGCATCCAGTCTTAATTCCTGCAGCCTGCTAGTTTAAGGTAGACAGTAAAAACTGCTTACGTTTTCAACCGTAGAAAGAGGCTTACAATTTTCCAATCACTTTTGAGTACTCACCAGCACATTTTGTTCTTGTTTTGAGAGCTGGGCCAGGAGATCCAGTTCCTCCTTCACCTGGTCTTGTAAGTAACACACTGATTTCATATTCTGTGTCAGGATCCAGGTGCCCAATCTTATAGCTTGTGGAGTCCACAGGCTGTATGTCATACCAGCTTCCACTTGAAGTTCGATACTCAACTTCCCTTTGAATAATAGGTCCATCCCCATTGATGGAATTGGCATTCAACTGTATCCACAGGTAAGTTGCACCAACTGAGGACAGCTGAGGTGGAGCAATGGGAACTGGTGGCTCTGAAGCACAATAAGTTACAAAAAGCAACAATGATTATACTGGCATTTTTTTTGCTTCTAAAACATTCAAATAAACCATGGATTTTGTACTATATTAGAGCTGAAGGTTGCATAAAAATATGGATATGAAGAAATAATCACTACAGATTAACAGATAAACTGCAATATGCAAACTTTTGCTTATGCACTTGGGGAGTTTAACATGAAGCTTTTGTTTTATACCATGTGACTTCAAACTGGGTGCAACTGCAATTCTATTCACTAGACATTACATGGCAACTTTCAACTTCCAATTTAAAAAAGATAATCTCAGGTTTTCTTATCAAAATACAGTTCTTACCGGATGTAAATATAAATCCTACTCAAAGCTAACATTTTTAAGCTAAAATTGATATTGTAGTCTATTCTTAGACATAGCCAGAACAGTGACTTCTTCATGAAAACAAAAAGAATTTTTTATTCATTATTTCTCATGGACTGTACTGCTCAGCCTTCAGATGTTCAGACTTCTGTGTAAGCAGAATAAATATACTATTTTTTCAAGTCCTATATCCTGCTTAAACAGAAAGAGCTTCTAAATGAGAGCTGGGGGAATTCTGGAGTCTTTACTACAACTCTGACTCTATTTCATGTAATGGCTTATTTTCAGTAACTACCACACAGAAGCAGTACTCTGTCTCACAGAGCAAGCACGTGTGTGATCTCCTGATAGTTTACATTCTAAGGATTTTAAAAGTGAGCAAAATTTTAAAACCACTTTTATTTATTATGTGATGGACATGTAATTTTAAATTAGACTGCAGAAATAATTTGCAGGCATCATCTCTTTTTAAAAGTAAATAACAAATTCACTTTTTTCCTATTGATTAACCAGGAAATTACCCTGCTGTTTCCTGCATCACATCTGCATAAAATTCACCTTCCCATTGGTTAAATATATTCATGTGGAATGAAACCAGGCCGCTGTAATAAGGCACTGTTTGATCCAATATCCTTAACATATCTATCAGCAAACACTGCCACCTTCTTAAGGCTACACAGAATACGTAATGAACGTAGAACATCTGTCTTCCCTAAGCTGTAGATTCAAATTTATCCTCTTCTGCTAACCATTTCCCAATGTGTTCAGATATAGGTAGTCAAACAGAAGACAAGTTGAATTTATATATTTCATCATTTTCTCAAGGACTTCAAAGTCATAGTTAAAGCAAATAACATAAAAGAATGAAGTGCAAGGGAGAAAGGAACTCTGGAAATTAGTATTAATATTTCCTGAGAAATAGTAGAATTGCTGTTGTAACAAACATGTAATTATCCCATGTTATGCTACCTTCTTTCATTTAGAGAAAGAGTACTCAACTCACAGAGCACTAAGTACACTGACGATTAGCTATGCCTCAGATAGTGTTTCTAATTAGCACTGTACACTTGTACGTAAGCTTCAATCTGTGCAATCTGTTAGTAATTCCTGAAAGATGACATCACAAAACAGCAAACATAGGCATCGGCGTTATATATTTTCATCTTAACAACACTAATTGATTACTATCATGAAGAACATGATACAGTGGGCAACAATCCAGATTGTCGCCAAAGATGCCTACTAATTATTACTGACTGCAACAGACATAAACCCAGCTTAATATATTGTGGTAGATTCCAGTGCATAAAGAGAAGAATACTGTTTACATTTTCAAATCACTAGGGAGAACACTGTTATATGTCAATAGCAATATACGGCAAACTGATGTAATCTTTCAGTTAGACACATACTGCAGTTTTATCGAAATTATTGTTCCTGAAGTATATAAACTATTGCTTCATACAGCGATAGCATGTCTGGAAACAGTTCTGACTTGACTCAAAATGATTTAGCATCAATTCAAATCATTAGGCTGTTTTGTGAACCAAGACATGAAATGGAACTTTTATAGAGCATCCTAAGGCATTTACTTAGCCATGCTGAAAGAACAGTTAATTACTTTCAAGTTTCAAATGCTACTAAAGGCTGTTGAAGTGCCACTCAAAATGCGAACTCAGGAGTTAGGTCACTAAGGTTAGTGGTTACACCAATTCATTGCAAGTATTACAAGTACTTGAAATAGACAGTATTTTATTGTCTTTTTATCCCTCAGGGCATATTTTTCTTTTCTTTGTGACCAAAGTGCAAAAGGTTAATGCAAGCTGCATGATTTCAGCAAAGCCTGCATATACTGCAGTTTAATACTAGTAATGTAGTTTAATACTAAAAGTAGTCTTCTTACCAAAGATCAAGGTTACCTATAACGAACATTTCATTACAAATATGATGCTCATTATTAAGTGACTGGTTAAAAACATGAGACCCAGAGTTAAGCAGACACTTCAATACAAGCGGTGTACTACTAAATATAACGAGCCGATTTCATGACTAAGGTATCAAAGTTGTTCTTTTGAATTATTCATTTATTCCTCCTTTAGGCAGAATGATTTAGTTTTTTTAGGATACTGAGGAGTTTGAATCACTTAATCAGGTAAGTACCAGACTACAGCACCATCTTTCACTAAAAGCAGTTTTACTGGTGGACACTAGTGTAGTCTCAAATAAATACCATGCAAATTATTTTCTGATTAATACCTTTATGAAAAGGGTACAATAGACCTGTAATTTTACAGCTGTGTACATCAAGGAAGGAATTTCACCTGGTTGCAGAAACAAGTTTGTAGCGGTGGCTATTTAGTGTGACAGTTTAGCTTAGGGAGGAGTTGTTCCCTGTAGATCTCTCTTGAAACGGAAGTAAGCAAAGCTATTCAGTACTATGAAACCCTTTAAAGACAGGCTTTTAAAACAGAATATTAACTCAAAAAAAAGAAGGTAAGTGTATCTATAATTTCAAATTTAATGCTTTTTAGACTTTGGGCAGACAGGTGACCTCTTCTTGAATTCTGTGACAAATGGCGATGGGCATAATCCCTAATGGAGAGAAAATAGTGGCGACCTTACAAAGCTAGAGGTCTGCAGATGACAGAAAGGTGTAGGCAGATGCTCTAATGTCACCCTACCGAAATTAATCATTTAGAGTAAATATAAGAAAAAGACAAAGCCTTTATGATAAGGAGCAGACCTCCTCATGCAGAGAATATAAACAAATTTAGCCATACCTGCATATAAACTACTCATTCTTACGTGCTTCTATATTAACTGGAAACATACTTGAAATGGCAACTCCTTTATTTACACTGCTTTGTGCTTTAAATTATACAGAATTTCCAAACATTTTCTACAAGATCCTAACATCTTTATGTTTTGCAGTTGTTTTAAAATTTTAATAGGGAGGGGAAAGGCATCACACAGAGATGCCAGTGGAGATAATGTAAATCTCTGAGGTTTAAGTGAGTTATAGAACACAAAAAATACACATTTCTTCTCTGTGGCTCAGAACAGCTAACTTGAAAAATGAAAAAAATCTACTTCAGTAGTGACAATAACATTTTTTGATTTTTCTTTTGAGGTGAGAGAGTGAGAGAATGGAGCCATGCTACATTTGCGGGGGAATAAGAAAGAAACATTTATCCTACAAGCTAATTTTTTTTAAATAGTAACTGTTAGAAAGACAATGCCATGATATTCCCACATGATACTGTTCAGCACATCATGAGTAGGTGAAGTGATAAAAATAAGCCATCAACCATCTCTGATGCTATGTCCATATCAATAACATCTTAATTATTATAAAACTAATCAAATCATTATAATTTTATAGTCTTGAAATCAACTAAACAGCTTTAAGAATTTTCTTCTTCCATTTTCCTCTCTAGTTTGTTTTTTTTATGCATATATATATATATTATTGTGCTCCTCTTTTGAGCATGCAGATGATTCTGTCCATTTGGAAACAATGGAGAGCAGTGTCATTTTGCAGCATTTAATTGTGGATGAAAGGCAACAAATACCCCAACTGATAACAAAAGACATGGCAATGATTTTGAAACACCACAGTTCTTCATGCAATATTTTTTTCAAAAAAATCTTTAAATAATTCCTGCCAAAGCACTGAATTATTTAATTAAACAATACCTCTGAACAGTATGATGCATAACACGTGAGCTAATTTTACACTATTCCTTCACTGAGACTGTTCAGGATGAAAACTTGACCTGACTCAGTATCTTAATGTTCTTAAAACTACTTGTAAATTCTTCATTTAAGAAAATGTCATTGTTGTGTTTTATACATATTTTGAAACTTCACAGAAAAACAAGTGTCCTTGTACTATACACTGATAAGCCTATGCTGACACAATCTAACTAGCTGGACATCAGTAGATATCCTGATAAACCCTGTAGTAGTAGCATTACTATTACCGCTCATCCCTAACTAGGCACAAACTGTTCCCTTCCCCAAACATGATTCCTCTCAAACCCAATTTCTCCGACTTGCCCACTCCTGACTCGCCAACTCTCTTTTAAGACAGCAGTGCCTCAGCCTGCGCTACCCTTGCTCCATCCTCATCTGCTGACCTAAGTGGTCTAAACCCATCTACCCTTCCCATTCTCAGCTTTGCTGAGTTTTCGTTTTCTCCCCACACTATGGTCACCATCCCCACACATTCCAAACACCACTAAATTCCACCCCAGGTTTCTTTTTTTTTTTTTACCCCAGGCTGTATCTACGAGCTCTGTGACTGCTCCTCTCCCTGCCTTCCAGTCTGCTGCTGTTCTTCTAAGCATGCTTCTCCCTAGCATCTGCTTCTCCTCTCCCCTCCTGCACTAGACAGTTCCCCTTTCCAGACAGTTCCCTTGTCCACTGGCCTCAGCCCCCATCCTCACCCCCTACATACATATATATGTATATACACACATACATATTTTTGCATATGCATGTATGTATGTTTATCTTCCACTCTTTGTCGTCTTTCTCCCTAGTTCTTAGTGCTTATGTAGTCCCAATTTTCATCTACCTCCTCCCTCACATGAGAAGACCTCCCAGTTTGCCATACCTTCCAGTCCCAACACTAACAACCTCATCCAAGTATGCAGTTACTTGCTCTTGCACCCTTCACTATCCACATCATGCACCTCACCATTTTACTCTCACAGTCCAAGGGCTCAGTGAGGTGGAGGGTGGTATACTAAAAGCACAGGAATGCTAAGCTCACAGCTTTTGATGCCTGTGCCTGGATCCAGCCTGTCCCAGAGGAGCTCAGATCAGTGCCTCATTTAAATTCCGTTCGCTGTATCTAGAATCTGGGGGGAATTTGAGAGTTTAACTCTAAGAAGCCTCCAATGTACATATCAGAATGGAGGGCTTGGTGGATTTTATTTAGTAGCTTGTAAATTGACTATACTTGAAAGCAGATTTTCACAGGAATAGAAAAACAGTATTCTTGACATAACTATTACCCTCCTGAAAAAAAGTTCCTGCTTCAAAGCCCAGAGTCTTCAGCACTTTCTTATGGCAAGTTTGCTAAGATGGCCGAACTATCTCAACTGTTTTGGCTGGAGGTTTTCTCAAAACCTTCAGGCTGAGGCACACACCCACACTGGAAAATACCAGCCTGAAGCCAGTTTGCCAAAATATGAGCATCCGAAAGCAGGACTTCACGACAGGAATTGTCAGGCAACCATAAAAATAAGTCCTAATACCACCACTGTTTGTAAAAAAAGGGAACAGACAGATTGATGGATCCAGCATGAAAGGCTAGTTGGCAGAGAGAAAAAACAGACTTTAAGTACCCATGTAAACTTAATGTATGAGAACAATTGATACAACCGATAAGCATTCTTTAATGTTTTCTTACTGTGCCTTGATCTCAAAATGATTTTTGCCCTCCAGAACAAATTTTTATGGTTGCTCTAGAGGCCCAGAAGAGGTTTGGTTCTGTTCCTGGTGTTAAATCTTCCATTTGGAAAGATGCAGACATTTAAGGTGCCGGCATTACAGATGGTTACCTTTCTATGCCCTCACTTAAAAACCTAACAAAACTCCTTTTAACCAATCTGACACCTAGGTTTACCTTGTTTGAACTCAATAAGCAGTCTGAACTCTGTAATAATCTGATGTCTGCTCAGACAGGCTCATTCTGTTCTCCTAAATCTAATCTGTGTTGGATCTGCCCACTATTAGAAAAATTCAACCTAGGGACTGTATGTAGAAGTCTAATTTACTTCACCAAATACATTTAATCAATTCCACCCTACTATTTTCCTCTTGCTCAATGTTTGATTACTTTTATGTCACCCATTAGATACGAACTGCTGTTTTTTACAATAAGTGGGTGATCTGATGAGGCCAATTTCATGTCTCCCATTAGATGAAGTGACATTTCAATCCAATTCTCTGACAAACTTAGATGAGGATACTGTGTAGTTTGAGCACACACAATGACAAGGCACTTGTCTTTTCAGCCTTTCCTATCAGAACAAACACTCGGGTAAATTGAAAACCTCCCCTTCAGGATTTATTTAAATAGAGCAATCAATACTTTATTTCACCATCCACAAAAGGCATACAAGATAACACAAACAAGTTTTCAAAAAAACCTCTTTTTTTTCCTTCTTGTTTAAGGCCAGACTAATTGTTCACTGACAGGCTTTTTGCTCATTAACTAGACAATATTCATGTTTACAGTTCTTTAATAAGATAACATGGGATTAACGGACAGCTCTTTAATTGCTCCCCCTCCTCCCCCCATACAGACTAAACCTCGCTATAACTATATCTGCTCAGGTAAAAAAAAAAAAAAAAAAAGAAAAAGAAAAAAGGAACATTTGTCTGTTTGCTACATATCTCTCATGTTCAAGATTTGATTCCTCTTCCTTTGTGGTTTCGTGTTTGGTTTGCAGCACCTGACACTAGTGGCCTTTCTGCTGATTTCGAAAGTTCTGGTACCTGGTCCCCAGTGCCACACAACATCATGCCACAGCAGCACTACAAACCTTAGAGAGGTTTACATAAGAAAGTAACTGGAATCTACTTAAAGTAAGTTCCTCTTTAGTGAAACTCTATCTACAATGAAGTAGAATGAACATTGTACGCAGTTGTAACCCACTCTGCTGTGCAAATGTCCCTACTTAAAAGCAAAGATATTTTGAAAAAATCCCAACTCCAGTGCAGGATTTACTTATTTGCAACTTGAGTTACAAGTTCAGTAACCAGAATGAAACAGAGCACAATAAATGTAAAGAACTGATCTCTTAACTTACAAACGCTTGGTTTGACTCTCCTGTCATCCTAGCAATGTAATTCCAGGGAAATTCCTCTTAAGTCAGCTTAGTTACACCAGCGTAAATGAGAAGAGAATTAGATTCATTGTTTCCAACAAAGAGCGGGGAGTAGTTACACCACTGTTTCTACACATACTATTATTAACCCATCAGTAATTCCCATGCGTACTAAGCATTACATGCAATACGGGTAAATGTACGTTTTTTCATGATTTATTGATGAAAATGGATGAAAAAAAGATACAGGGGCACTGAAATCAATCCATTATCTTTGAATTCTGCTAACTAACATTGACGAAAAGCTACTGACAAAATCAGGAAATACAATTTCTTAATTATATGCCATCAATAAGAAAGCATATTTGCTAATTAGCCCCTAATGCTACTATTTCAGTATAGTCATCTAAGGTTTTCCAGCACAATGTTTAAAATGGGTCTTTTTAGGTCAGAAGGAATGACCTGCAGGTGGTCTCATAAAAGCTCCAACACAGGCAACGGGGATTACCATAATTACTTTGCCACTCTACAAGCAGTTAATGGGATTACGCCTGAAGGCTATGCACTTGTTCACAGTGCCCAGTGTCTGGGTAAGCACAAATGCTTTAACGATACGCTACATAGTTTCATCTACTGCACCGCAAAAGGAGCACTAATAAATTAAAACACACTAAATCAAAGAAATTGAAAAAATCTAACTTCTTCGGCTTTCTGTACCTCCTGTCACTGATGCAGTCAATCTTCCATCTGCCTGCTTCAGGCAGTCTCCGTTCTTCCTCGTTTCCGCTGATGTTAGGTCTGAAGGATTCTTCATCATTCCTGTTGGGGTTCATACTCCACCCTTTCTTGCTCTCTTTGCTAACTTCCATACATTTCCATTTTTGGCCACTCCTTTTATTTCCTTTTCATGCTATCTTTGCTTGGACTGAAATAACCTCGACTTTTCCACTGTGCCTTATAATTATATTCTCATCTCACCTTCTCTATTTGTTTCTTTCTTCATCTGTCCGTTCAAATAGCCCATCTAAGTTTTCATACTACAATTTGTTTTGTCATGTTATCTTCATACACTGGTTATTCACAACCTCCTTCTCCTCACCTTGTCCTGCTTCTCTCCATTTTCTCTAAAACACCTCCACTTTGCTTTGCTTTTTTAATGTCTTGCCCTGATTCTTTATTTACGCCACTGTGCCTCCTGTCCTTCAACCCCCTCCTTTACTGCTAGCTTCTCATACACATGCCTTCTATACTGACTTCAGAAACAACATCCACGCTACATTTTCAGATGTAACAGATGTAACAGTTATCCCACACCTTGCTCATTACCCTACATGTAAGTTGTCTTTAGGAGAAGGATCACATCTTTAAAAAGTCCTGACAAATCCCATACAGGTTTATAAATATACAAAATAATTACAGAGTTAGGAAAAAGAAAAGAGCAAATCCCAGATCAACTAATAACAAAGCCCCTTATCCAGCCTGCTGTCTGTAACCAGAACTGTACAAGCTCTTACACTGCAATAGGTACTGATTTTTTAATTAGATGACTAAATCATAAGAAATGTTAATTTGTATCTTAACCCAAAAGATAAAACCCAGAGCAAAATTTGGAAAGCAGAGTGACAAGAAGGTACTACACAGAAATGAATTTCTTTCTCCTGTTACTCCTTAGCCTATAAGTTTCTTTAATTCTGTTAGAACAGCTATAATGATATCATCCATGATAATCCAAATGCTACCTCCAAAAGAAAAAAAGTCCTATCCAAGGAAGGATACTGTTTCTAAAATCAGAGGACACACAACAGATGCAAGCGTGTCCTTCCTATTTCCCAGAGGAAAATTCCACACCTGTGGTGGATTAAGTTTTATGGCACTTGTTCACTCCTTGCCAACTTGGATCAAATTGTTTTCCGAAGGAAGAGAAAAAGAGCCGTTAGCCCTTCATCTGACTTCTTGTTTGTTAGGCACAGAATGGACCAGAAATGGAAGACACATAACACAATAATGTGGCTCCACAGCTTAGGTGCTACAGAATCTGGTTTTGTCTCTGAAAGAACAAAAATAAAATTTTGTTCCTCCAAAATACTACTATAAAAGTAAGAAGCAATCAAAATGCAATTTAAATATAATGAGTGTTGAAAAATTGTTTTAGCGCAGTTTTCTATAATAAGGATGGACATACCTGTATGCATTCTATTTACATTTAAGTGTTTCCTGCTGTTTTTAAAAACATCCCTCCATATGCTGGGATATGTGTATTTTACGTGTTCATTTTAATGTAAATCTTTCATATTTTGCAGTAAATATATTTTTAGAATGCAATCTCCATAAAGGAGGTAAATAGCCAGTATTACATTCATACCTTAAAAAAAAATCTTGTAAATACACTCTCAAAGACATATAGTTCTAAATAGTGCATTTTGGGGAATTACTTAAAACAACAATCAACAATTAACTAGTTAATTAGCCCTGGCTTCTTCTGTCATTCTCTTGTTACAGCTGGATAGACTCTCAAGATTTACATAAACAGAGTCTATTTATTGAACCTCTTACCAACTGTAACAGGCTATGGGTGCCATTCTTACTGAAACAGGAATTGCAGGTCCTTATTCCATACATTGAGCATGCAAATACTTATTTTTTTTATTGTGAAATACCTTTGACTATCAGTTCTGCATAGTTTGATACACCAACTCCTCCTTCTGTCCGAATCATGCAGCGATAGCTGCCAGCGTCCCGCTTCGTGGCATTTACCACACTAAAAAGTGCTACAAATCGGCGGAAGTTGAACACTTTTATGTCCTTCAAAGGTGCATCCCTTACATAAATACCCTAGGCAAAGAAACAAAAATAAAGGATATTGTTAGTCATTTAAAAAAAAATACTGAAAACCAATTTTATTTCTCTCAAGTTCCCCAAGAGAGGATGCAAGATAAAACCAGAAGTCTGTATGTTACTTTTACAGATGTTTACACTGTGTGAGGCTACTGCCTTCCCATGTGAGTTAAACCATTCATCATCAGTGGGTGACCACTCATCTGGAACAGCTGCTTTCAACTCTTTATAGATTAACTAATAGAAAGATTTAAGAGCAATGTAACATTTACTTGCTTGGCTTGCTTTACACAAATATTTAAAGTTATTTCTTTTAAAGAAACACGAAACCCAGCATACTCAGTCTCCGCTTTCTCTTCCCCTCTGCATCTGCTGCTTGGCACATGCATCTTGCACAGCTTGCACGCAAATGTCAACGGATGGTTCTCATCTAGCAGCACCCACACACGGGGTTATCAGGGACTCAGGTGGAAGAGACTAGGCACAGATTTACCAGGCGAATGACCAACAAGACAGAAGCTGTCTCCATCTCCCACTTCCTCAGCATGATACTGTGAACTGGGCAGTTTCTACCTCAATGCAGCGTCTCACCCTCAATTCAACATACTGCATGCACAGCACAAGAACGTGAGCTATGTAACAGCCGAGGAGCACAAGGCCCGGCATAAGTCCCATGCTACCAGCCTGCTCCCTCACGTGATCTGTGCATGGCTGATGGAGGAAAAAAGGGAGGGTAGCAGACAGAAGAGGGCAGAGATGACACCTTGCCATGCTCTCTGACACAAAGATGAGGGCAAAGAGACTTGCCTCTCAGATCCTCATCAGAACTTGTGCTCCACCTGCCCATGAAATGGGATACATGCACTATGAACACTCAAAAACCCTCAGAACATGTAAAATCATCGAATTACTAGAGCTGATTGAAAAAAACAGCGTATATAAAATCCAGTAACAACATTTACTCAAACAAGCAAACAAGAAAGAGGCACTTTCCACAGAAACATGTAAACTTCAACGAACTGAAGGCTACCGCCATTATCAAAACATCGAGAGAAACTGGAGAACCCCAACAAGCACCTCCCAAAAGACACTCTCTCCAGGAAGGCATATGCACAGTCTGATGCTATGTAATTATACCAGTTATTTTTAGTAGGTTTTTGTGACTTCAGGAGCTTCAAGCAGAGCAGGGGTCCTGCACTACTGAGCTTCTATAAACCATCAACACAGCTGGTGATGTCTGTTTTTCTGCCCTAGAGTTTGTAGTTTGTCCAGCAGAATTTAATACCTATATAGGGAATACTGACCTCAGTTTGTTGTGGCCTTTACTTGCCACCACATTGAAAGTACCCTTAAAACACCAGTTATAACCAGAGAGTTTCAAATACCAGCCACATAAAATTAAACTCATCCATAAATCACAAAACCAAGTCAGAGTTTATCATGCCATTAATGTCAAAGAAGCAGCATAATTAACAGTAAATACTGATCCTCAGGCACAGTAAGGTAGAGTTATTCCCTCTTCAAAAATAAATGTGGGTGATGCACAGCTTATTTAAAAGAAAAAAATGTTTGTAAGATGCCCAAAGAAGAATGTACTATCATGCCTTAAAAATTACTCAGTCTTAAATTATTACTTGAGAATTACTTCAAACAGTTGCCAGCTCCTTAAAATTCCTAGAATTCTGAGCTGCAGATAAACCAGCTTCTCTGACGTGGCACGGCAGTTACCGAAAACAAAACTTAGAAAGAAACATTTCAAACTACTATTTCAAAACTACTGTTTTTACCGGTTTTGCCACTGTAATAACCTTCTAGCAAGAATGGCTGCAGATAGCAGGATGCAAGCAGAGTGGGTTAATTATTATTTTGGAGAATGAATATTTCTTAAGAGCAACATTATTTTTTTACCTAAGACAATAACTGATTAATCCTAATTATCAGAGCTGCTGACCAGTCACAAACCACATGGTTTTAAAAAGTGTGTTTCTGCAGCTTTCAGACTCTTTAAGGACTCTGTGCATAGACAAGTCATGTGTTTATATTATATCCACCCACGCTATTTTTTCCTTTTTTCTAGTCGCAACATCAGGAAGCTTTACACAGGCTATTTTATCTTGCCAAGAAACAGGGTAAGTTATTCTCTAGGGAACAACATACTGCCACACACTGATTAATTCTAGTACCTAAACTAGCACAGCTCATTTAGAGTGTGAACAAGCCACTCCGCACTCCCGCCTGCACGGGACACCCGCTCTTCCACGCAGGGCACCTGCATCCAGAATTTACCAGAACTCTCATGAGTTATAACACAGCTGAAGAACCATGTAAATATTTTAAGCATTATTTCTTGCTGTTGCCACCCAACAAAGGCTACAGGACGCTGGTAAAGGGAAAAAGAGGTGAAGGGAAAGGACTAGGCAATGCCATGAGGCAGTATAATTTCTGCATTTATCTGCAGCCCGTGACGAGAGGAGACCACGGAAAGGTATGACGCATGCACGCTCCCCGCTGGCCCCACGCAGAGAACTGTCCCCTCAGCCCCCTCAGACCTCCCAATGGCCAGCAGAAATCCTGAACCACACAGCCTGGCTTGACGTATAAACTGCCAGCACTCCACGAAGGGAACTGCTCAAATACCCAGCCCCATAGGACTTATTTCCCATCTGTTTCTGGGCATATGTAGAATGAAAATTGGAACTGATCAATGCATTGCTGCATTTATAATAAATTATTATTTCACTGAGGTCCCATAATCTTTTTCACCTTCTGCTTATTCTTGAACACACTAATCTTGCCTGATTTCAAATGTCTTAACTGCTCTTCTACAACAGGAAATCTTGGTTTGATCAAATAATCGACTATATGGCCATGCAACACATGCTATCCATTCACGTCAATAATTTTGACAGAGAAAGAGAGAAGCCGAAGTGCATTTCAGAGGCATACATCATTTTGCTCAAATGAACAAGCTACATGAGCCTTAAATGTAACTCAGCTTGGCTCTACAGAAGATTTGAGCCTTTTTGCCCCCCACTGAAATCCAGATGTGAAACAGGCTATTAATGGTGGCTTCAAAATTAATGAAGGAGCTCCAGAATAAAAAGCTTTTATTATTATTATAATAACACACCTGTAAAATATATGTGAGATTATTATTAATAAAGCTTATCTTGACTGACTTCTCTTAAACATTACAAACTCACAGAGGCAAAGTGTAGAGTGTCTAATTATATGTTAGAACTCAAATAGTCCCACAGAAATCACTGGCATGACATTTCCTACTAGAACTCAAAGGAGAGAAAAAAAAAACAGATTTTTTCCTTTAGTCTCTTTGGGAAAAATATTTTCAAGGAAAACATAGTGTCTAGAACAGACAAAGACTAAGAAACATAATTGCTTTACTTTCCACAAGAAAAAATACAGCTCAAGAGAGCAAGTCTTCCCTCTCTTCTGGGATGACAGCAAATGAGTAGGAGAGCCGCCTAATTGATTTAAGCCTGAGCATAAAGGAATGGTAATGAAGGTAATGAATTCAAGTATAAGAAAAGTTCAATCCACAGGCATTGGAGAAGAGAGTTTAAAAAAAAAAAAAAAAGGTGAAAAAAAAAAAGACTGCACAGTTAAAAAAAAAAGGCGAAAACCCAACAACAACAACAAACCCCCCAAAACCCCAAACAACCCACATATACAACCTCTCCCTAACACTTATTTCAGCAACAGACAAATAGCAAAAGATTGGCTTTAGTCTAAAAAAAAAGCTATTTATCATTTGATATACAAATACAGAATGGCTTCTGTTTTAACTGTACCCACGCGGCCAGCTTCACTCCCTTTATTTGATTCATATTTTGTTCTGAGTTACTGCACAGTATCTTCAGGAAGCTGCACAGGTATGACAGTGGTCATTTTTATGGGTTAATTAACTATCCAAAATTTGGAGGAGAATGTCAATAATATTTTCTTTTCCATATTTAACAGGCGCCTTTAAGCACATTGTATAATAAAAGACAAGCTCTCAGTGCAGACTGTCAATAGTTATTTCATTTAGAATGGTTAGAAATAACTTACTTATATAAAATGAACATTCATTTATTGAACATATTAGTACATCCTGCTGTAAAAAACCAATTTTTTCACAAAGAATTATTTTTAGTAGCTTTCAGAAAAATAAGTTTTTAACACTCACAAATGCAACATTCTGAAGTCCCACAGATAAGAGAGATCACTTACAATCTATTGCTTCACTAATTATAGTCATTAAAACCTTAATCTCAGTTCTTTTAAGATAGAATTTGAAATTTACTGATAGGTCTTGCAAACTACCAGTTTATGTGGAAGCCTGAGTCTTCACAAATAGATCATATCTTATTGAAAATTAAACACACAAAAAAAGACAAGTCTGTAATTTACTAATCCCATTCCAGGAAACAGTATAAAATTCATGATTTACAGTGCAACACTGTGGTACTCTCTACTCAACCCATTAAAAGAGGTTGCTGGAGCAACTTTGTAGTGTCCTTCTGTTTTATGGGTGAGGTTTTTTTTGTTTGTTCGTTTGTTTGCTTTAAATACAATCCAAAGATAAAAACAGTTCTTCCTTTTTTACTTTAGCCCTTCTTTGCCATGTGAAAGACTGAGGTTTTACTACAGATTAAGCTTGCTAGCTCTTTCTGCCTCTGGGACTTGGAGAACTGTGTGAACAGGACACTTCATTCTTTGGGAAGAGGAAACTGCCACAATCATTTAATCCTAGACCTGCTACGATTACAAAGGCCGCATTGCCAGCGCAGAGCTATCTAACCTTCTTAAAGCAGAAGAATTTTGACCACAAAACAAAGATTGAAAGATGTTGAGATCCAGAAATGAAAATAACAGGTTCCACTGGCCGCTCAGCAACCCGTATGTTTTCAAATGCTCTGAGAAAGCTTTTAAAAAAAGAAATACACATATTCAAAAATGCAGTTCAAGCCAACTAATGAAAATACATAACTGGTAAGTCACTTGTAAGAATAAGTTTTCTATTAAGCATCGTGTTATTTAATACATAGGGATATTAAAAAAAAAAAAAAAAATCTTAATTTAACCTCAGGATGTATACAGCTTGAAAATCCACATTCCTAGTACCAGCATAATAAATGCATACAGAGACAGCTTAAAGCACTTTAAAATGCACATTATTTTTCCATTTTAGGCAAGCTAGAATGAAAAGAAATAGGTTGATGGTTATTTAAATTAGACTTAGAGGCTCTTTTAGGCAATGAACTAACTCCAAGTCTTCTAAATGAACAGCAATTTAGCAGCAACAAGATATATATTAAACCTTTCAAAAATACTTTTAACAAGAATGCAGCAGTAATTCAAAGGGACTGAAGTTCTGGGATGTTATATCCAGCACTACCACTGCACTAATCACTCTCAAGGCATGTTTCAACAATTTTGCCAGAGGAGATTTAAAAGGAAACATCGGTCCGTCACCCTCCGTCCATACAGGTAGATTAAGCAGCTTTTCATACATTTAATAAAAGAACGGGTTTGCATTACCCCACTTTCAAATATGCATATTTATAAAATTGTGATTAAAGTCATACCAGTGGGATCTCAAATAACATCAGCAGTGCCAGAAGTAATTTTGTTTAAAATATGTATAAAATCTAAATCAAATAGTAATTAATACCTCAACAAAATTGCTTTGCAGAGTTCATATCATTCCAATAATTAAGCCAGTTAGCTTTACCTCTGCATTTCTAGCGCTGCTTTCACAACCAAGACAACTGTTTGTCAGTCTAGATTAGAACCACCACAGATCCTGTGATTATCTTGTATTTATTCCATCTGTGTAAGTTAACAACTGTATTTCATTCAAGTAATGAGACCGTGCTGGAAAAAGATTATTATTGTCCTATTTGGAATTATTCTGCTATGAGCCAGAATCGCACTCTGCATGTGTAACTAATGGGCATTCAAGCAAAATGTTATTATTTTACCTTTCAAGAAAGATTTCAGCTTTCAGTATTTTAATGTTTGATAACGGAGCCTTTTCTTCAAATCACATAGCTCTCCATAAATCTCTGTTTATTATGACTAAACCTAAATGCTGGCTGGAGCTGCCAGGTAATATTGTAAAACATTACTGAAGTTACACATCGAGTTATCAAATATTAAGCAATGGCATCTATTTGAAGATACAATTAAACATACAGAAAGTAAACAAAGACATTATTGCATCTTCTGGAGTCATTAAACTCAGTGTGATGTACCCAAAGCAGTTACTCTGTACTTATACACTGAAATTGTTTTGTATCATTCTGACAGGAGCAAATCCGTTATTACTACATAGAGATTTCAAAATGAAAAAATACCCAATCCCTTGCTCAATCTATTTTTTATTTTTACATTAAATTCCAGAGCGATTGAGAAGAGTTAACATTCTTGAACAATTTGTCAGTGCTCACAAAACATGTAAAAATTCCAAATCTTCTTTCTATTCATCGTTAAAAGCACACAACGGAATACAAAATGACTTGTAGGGAACTACACTCTCAGAAACATCTGGAGAAAACAGAGCACTAGGAAATCTCTCTCTAACGCAGAGCTTTATACTTTAGATAGAAATTATGGCAATGATCCATGTATCTGCTAAGCATTTTGCTGAACCCATAGCCCTACTTATAAAGTCATTTAATCTTATACTGTATCTTAATTCTTTGAAATACACAATGCTAAGTACTTCTCATCATCCTTTTATTTGTATTAAAAATTCCAAGAGTCAGGATGAACACCTTGCTAAAAAAATGAAGAGAACATACACAGGATCTTAAATACTCTGGCTTGGAGTTCTGCAGACGCCAGGTTTACGGAGGGGCTGGGAAGAAGCAGAGTGACAAGGAGAAAATGAGAAAGTAAAGATCATTAGCATAATTTTCATCTGCACACACAATGCAAAGTATACTAATGCAGGCATTTGTCTGCCTTTTCTATGCAAGTACATAACAGGTGTCGTGGTTTAACCCCAGCTGGCAACTAAGCACCACACAGCCGCTCGCTCACTCCCCCCACCCCAGTGGGATGGGGGAGAGAATTGGAAGGGTGAACGTCAGAAAACTCGTGGGTTAAGATAAGAACAGTTTAATAATTGAAGTAAAATGAAATAGAATAATAGTAGTAGTAATAATAATAATAAATAATACAATAATAATATACAAAGCAAGTGACACACTATAAAATTGCTCACCACTCGCCGACTGATGCCCAGCCCGTCCCTGAGCAGCGATCGCTGTCCCCCCGGCCAGCTCCCCCCAGTTTATATACTGGGCATGACATCATATGGCATGGCATAGCCCTTTGGCCAGTCTGGGTCAGCCCCCCTGGCTGTGCCCCCTCCCAGCTTCTTGTGCACCGGGCAGAGCGTGGGAAGCTGAAAAGTCCTTGACTGGTGTAAGCATGACTTAGCAACAACTAAAACATCAGTGTGTTATCAACATCATTCTCATGCTAAATCCAAAATACGGCACTATATCCGCTACTAGGAAGAAAAATCAACTCTATCCCACCTGAAACCAGGACACAGGACAGTTAAAAAACTGCAGTCCCACATTCTCGTCACTGGAAAAGTGCTGTCTTGCAGCACGAAGAAAGTCCAACTTGCAAGTTCTGGGCACAACCTGAAGTCTATTCCAAAGTCATAAACAACGAGAACAGCAGGCAAAACCAAAGCAATACTGAGTCCTCCAAAGCAGGTAAGGAAGAAGTAGCCAAGAAGGAAGCACACACATATTTGATGATGAAAAACCCTGCCCTGTGCAGGGCGAGGCAGCGGCCTCCTGAAAAGATCCTTTCAAATGGGAAGAATGAATGGCAAGAAGAGATGCATGCCTATGCTTAAAGAAAGCTAGCTATAGTAAACCCCTCAACAGTGACAGTGCAATTTGTGAATGAAGACAACCATAGCAGTAATAACCAGTAATAAGTTAGGTACACGTTGGTTCATGTAACAGAGAAGCTAATGCACAGGGGTTTGGCTGGAAGTGTTTCGGTCTTAATTACTGAGTCAGTCATGTAGTTTAACAGCTCCCACCCCCAAAACACCTCCTCCAATCTCTGTTTCCTTCCTATCATCTTCCCTTTGGGTTTAATTTAATTTAATCTTCACTTTGGTTCTCCTTGCCTCAAAACAGCTTCAACAGCCCTTGGTCTTATAACAGAAGCCTCCGTTCAACTCCAGTTTGAACACGATACTTCCCAGCAGTAAGTTTGTACATTTTAACTACAGTATTCATTGTAAAGGTCACTGTTTCTTTCTCCCAAAGGTCCAAGAGCATAGCACAGAAAGCTTATTGAATTTACTTCATCAATTGCCTAACACGTATGTGTCCCTAAGTGATTCTAGTGCTGCTGAACTGTGCTTCATATCAAGGCAGTCTTCAGGGTCCAGAAACAGGCATCCCTAACACGCTCTTTAAAAGCAAGCTGAATTTAACCAGCCCCCTGTGGCACAGGTCAACTGTTCCATTATGTCAGGTTTGCTAATCACCATGTACTATATTATTTAACACTCCAGAATAACTGGAAGATTAACACATCAAACTGAGTTTCTTGAAAAGAGAACACTACTTGGGTCGCTTCATGTTCAAATTCAGATAAGAATACTAAATCTTAGACTGATACAGGTAATCCCAGAAAAACTTTTCTTATGGGTCACTTCATCAGATGAGAATATATGTGGGGATGGATAGGGATGGAGGAGAGGGATAGATTTATGTGCATCCCCTCTAACTTGATTACGTCCATAAGTATCTGCAGGTAAGCAAATTTTCTGCAAAGCGATGTATGTAGTCCACATGTCTGGTAGTTTCTGAATACTTGAGACGGAGTTCTAAAACAGGGGAAAAAAAGGAAGAAGAAGAAGGAACAACTACTTGCTACCAGAAGCTTTTTTGTCCAGAGTCCAAGTTTCATATCATCCTTGTTAAATAAAAATAATAATGGCTCTCTTAAGTGGCACTTCTGACTCTCTTTATAGATACAAGGTGCAACAGGGCATCTTCAGCAAATGAGGAGAATCAAAATCTACTAATTTTTCAGGGTAGTCACAAAGAAACTTTGCCAAGCTGTCTCCAGCTGACTTAAGGGTTTGCACTGTCATCCACAACCAAGGCCCTACTGGATTTCATAAGAGTTTCCAGTGTACCTCTAAAAGCAAAGCTTCTACAGTTCATTAATTTTTCAGATTTACTTTTTCCCCAAAATCTCTTTTGGTCACAGGAGATTACCAAAGAGAGAGAGGATTAAGAGTTATATTTTTGTCATAAAAAGGCTTTTTTCAAGACAAAAATTTTAATACCTATATTAAAAGTTTTCAGACTCCATATTCCCTTCATAAGCAGGAACAGCTGGTATACTATTTGAAAACAAAACGCTTATTTCAGTGTCACAAGCACATTCTTGGCAGAGCAGCATCCACCTCTGCTAGACTGGTGCTGAAGGAGGGCCTTTGGACAACACTGCCCGTTACCACTCCTTGCAATCTGATGGATGACTGGCACCACTACAGAGATAAGCACCTCTCTCCCCTCTATCTACAGTATTTTTTTTTCTACTGTATCAAGGGTTACTTAGTTTTCTTGAATTAAAATAATCAAATTTGCTCACATCCACTAAAGTTTTTAGTTTCTTTGTTGGTATCACTACCAATGTGGTCTTCAGTGCTCATTGATTTGAAGAGTTTCTAATTCAAAGGTTTTGACTAATGTCATAATGTAAAACTTCACAGCTGCTTCCGTCAGATATTTTCACCAGAAATCAACTATTTTGGATAACATTTTAAGCTTCCACATCAGTTAGGAATGGTGGAGCTGCTTCATGAGGGTAGGAGTGAAGTTTATTCTTCCGTTTACCTGTGGCTGCGTTTTTTTACTATTAATAACAAAACACGCTGACATTTCTTCGTGGTTACCGACATTTGGCTCTTGTGCCAGGCAGGGCAGTCCGGGTGGATTGGGAGCCTTACCCCATAGAGCAGCTTTGCTCGCCAGGCTTCTGCAATGTTTCTGAGAGGGAGACTATAAGGCTCATTTTTGTCTCCACTATTACAGTGGCACCATCTCATACAAGTAGTGTAAGGCTAGAATACAGATTCAGAGTAGCTATCGCACCATCAGGCATTTTAGTTTTTTCAGCTGGGCATTTCATTGGTCATAGTATCTCTGTGAACCCCAGCTGTGCTAGACAGGAAGCAGGTGGAAGTAAGATGTCAGTCTAACATCCATCAGTGGATGCCCGGTGCCCTGACTTAGCAAGATGGCCTCTATTTTTTTGTTTATTCAATGGTTTATTTTTCTAAGGAACATGAAGAAATCCCTTGCAAGAACCAGCCTCAGCAACACGCTGCTGCAGAGGAAAGATTTCATTGGGCTTGGAAGCCAAAACAGGAGGACGGCAGGTTGGCAACTCACTCCCAACACTTCTGAGAGTATGTCAGTTCCCTGATTTTGAGAATTTAGTCCTAAAGCAATCTCAGCACTGGGAAAGTCATGCCAGTGATAAGAGTACGTAGCACCCGATGTGCCACTCAGCCTCGCTGATGATAACCTAATAAAGGAAAAGATGGTGTTCAAGGAGGAAAGTCACCTTAACTGTACATTCCTACCACACTGCAAACACATTTTGTAAATTCAGCTGCACGTAGTTTACTAATAAAAACACTAGGCTGGATGGTTTCTGCTGGTCAGCTCCAAAACATCACTGAAGTCAAAATGCCTCAGCGATACACTGATTTCACGATGTCTTTCTGTTTCTTGCGTATGTTCACTGGGATTTATCATTAACAGTTCACAATTAATTAATTAATTTCCCCTAGTCTCTGGTATCACTAATGATTGATGATTCTGTAAGAGAAATCTTAGCATCAGAGAAAGATTAATCAAATCTCTACAAGCATAAGAATAAAACCAGTAAGCACAGGTAAAAAAGCCTGGCTGGTGTTATCCCTGATGGGAGATTGCATCCCAACAGACAGAGAAAAGGACTGCTCTAAGTGCGATGAAGCCTTCAGCCCTACTGCCCAGATGGAAGCGATGTAACTGTTCATAATAAAGCTTGTCACATAAGCAAAGCATTTGTCTTCCTCAAAGGATGAGCATCTAACCTAACAACTCTTTGGTAACAGGAACTGGTTTGGATGTTTCGGTATACTTATTCAAAAATGTATTTGACTTTCCATACAATCTAAATATATACTGTCTTAAGGTATGAAGCTTGTAGCATATGCATTTGCTCACAGCTAGAGCGGAACAATTAAAATAAACTTTGTTCCAAAAATTTGGTATGGGATCTCTAATACATGTGAACATACTTTAAAATTTTATAAGTTTGAATTGATGTTAAGAAAGCTGAGATTTGTTACATTTCTTATGCATCTCTTTAGGGAAAGAGAATATGTACACTAAACTAAATCCTTCTATCACATTTTATCAAAGTTCTTAAAATGCAGAAAATCAGAAAAATTGAAGTTTGTCTCCTAAAAAATTATTGTGACAGAGTTTGTGCAAATTAAACCTCAAGTAGAATTAAAATAAATGCAAACCCAACTAGCTAACAGAACATTGTACGCAGATGTTTATAAAATTGTGCTATAAAACTTATGTAAGTGAGGAAGAACAGGGATATACAGATAACAGAATGCATTGTTCCACAGATGCTTCAAAGTACCTACCCTTTGCATTTTCTTTACTTCACTTTTGTAAATCACATGAAAAGGAGCTTCTTTTTGCCACTTCTTATACTACTGGCATTCTATACACAGTACTAGACTGCAGCCTCCGCATTAACAGATGATTTTGTATTTCCAACACTCTCCTAGCAGTATACTACTCCTTCCACATAAATTGCTGGAATTTGAGTGCGATCAGAGGTTTTATAGGTCAGTGTTCATTGATAGCCAAAGCCCCATCCCAACTGCTTTGCTGGGTTTCCTCTGTGTGCTCTTATTGCTGAGAATTTCCTTTCTCTTCCTTTATGATCGACAGAAGTAAAGTAAGAAATAAGAAGTATAAACCGACAGAAATAGAAATTAACAGAAAAGACAGACCAAGAGGTTAAAATGGGAAAAAAGAGGAATCCAATCAACTACTGAAAAACAGTGCGTGTACGTAGGCACACATCTCACCTCACCCAAGAAACTCCATTTCAGTATTTCCTTACCAGTAAAGTTGTTGAATGCTACAGACAAGAATAGCGATTTTTAAATATTATCACAGAATCACAAAATAACTGTGGTTGGAAGGGATTTCTGGTTATCATGTAGTCCTAACCCCTGCTCAAAGCAGGGTCAACTATAGCAAGTTACTCATGATTACATCCAGCTGCATTTTTAACATCTCCAAGGATGGAGACTCCCTAGCTTCTCCAACCAACCTGTTCCAGTGTTTAAACACAATACTTTTTTTTTTTTTTTTTCCTTTTGTTTAAGTAGAATTTCCTGTATTTCAGCTTGTGCCCATTGCCTCTTGTCCTGGCACTAGATACCACTGAGAAGAGTCTGGCTCTGTCATCTCTTCTCCTTTCAAGATCTCCCCTGATCCTTCCCTTCTCCACACTAAAGAGTCCCAGCTCTGTCCTTGTACGTCAGATCCTCCAGTCTCTTAACCCTCCTCCAGTGTGGCTGCATCTTTCTTGTACTGGGGAGCCTAGAACTGGACCCAGCGCTCCAGATGTGTCTCCCCATGGCTAAGCAGAGGGGAAGGATCACCTCCCTCGACCTGCTGGCAACACTCCTCCTAATGCAGCCCAGGAGGCTATTAGTCTTCATTGCTGCAAGGGCACATGGCTAGCTCATGGTCAACTTAGCCACCACGATCACCAGGTTCTTCGCAAAGCTACTTTCAAGCCTGTCAGGCCCCCCATATGTGGTGGTGCACGGGATTACTCCTTCCCTTGGGCAGAACTTTGCACTTTCCTTTAAAGAATTTCATGAGGTTCCATTTCTCCAGCCTGTCAAGGTCCCTGTGAATGGCAGCTTGACCCTCTGATGCATCAGCCGCTCCTCCCGACTTTGTACTGTCTGTGAACTTGGAGAAGGTGCACTCTATCATAATCCAGGTCAGTAATAAAGAGGCTAAACAGTACTTGTCCCAGTATCGATTCCTAGGGTACGCTACAAGTCACTTGTACATTATTATCCATTATAAAGTATAATCAGTACACATAATGAATGCTATACATAATTGATAACGTGCACAAGTTTTTCTATTAGCCAAATATAAACACGGTTTTGTTTTTGTTTTGTTCTTTCTTTCTTTTTTAGCCTAAGGTAAGGAAATTGGTAAGAACCGTCAGGCCATCCGCACACGTGTTACTTTTTCATTTCTCCTCAAAGAACTTAAAAGTCTCCCAACAAAATACAGGCAAATTTGAAGGAGTATTTTGGCTCTTACCATGTCTGTAAAAATAAACAGCATAGTTCTGAAAGGTTACCCAAAGCATAAGCTAAAGTATACTACAGGCATCAGACAATTCATATTTAAGGCAGATAACGAAGGAAAAGTTTTCATCAGAGGTCACAGCTCCTTAGACATTGGGTAACACAAACATGACACACATCACAAGCCTCCTATATTCTGCCGTTCATAGAACTTTTTCTGTCATATAGTAAAATTACTATGCAATTAATGAAAAGCAACTAAAACTAATTAATAACAATTAATGGAAAATACACAATATTGACTGCAACAAAGGCACTAAATATATCCTGGAGTGGAGAGGTGGACACAAAGCAATTAACATACCAAAACCTGGAAATAACTTTCATCTGTTCAGTAATAGATAGTGCCCCTTCCTACAGCGCACTAATTATCCTTCTAACAGTCAAATCACCTCAGGTTATCTGTAACAGAACCACATCAGGATGCACACACATCAGGATGCGTGTAGCCTTGGCAAAACCTTTAGCTGATGGTTGTCATTAAAACTCTTCCCAGGTCAATGGACTCAAGACAATTTGCTATGCACAAGGTGGTTTGATCAGTCTCACAAGACTGAGCTATGTATGAGCAGGAGGAAGAACGAACCCCTGCACTCCCGCAGTACACAAAAGCACCTACTGATCAAACCCAAACTATTTTTTTTAATATTCAAAAGAATATCTTCTTTAGGCCTATCTCGTTGTACAGTTTACATTAATAGTTCCACCACTTTGTGTTACTAAGTTGTTACATATGTATATGATTTAATCTTAACAGGTAAAATACTGCTTCATTATCTTAGTACTCAAAAAATGGCTGAAACATGTTTTCCTCAAGTGCTGCCAGACTTAGCAATGAAAATGGTAATTATGTCAAAGCCTCAGAGAGTTTACAGCATAACAAAAAATTCTTATGAAACTGCAGGACTTTGGTTCACCTTCTGGGACACTTTACGTGATTTACATAAACAAGCGCATGCACACACACACACAATTTTGTATATCCTATAAATGTATTTTATTTTCATAATTTGCCAGAAGTCATTGCACTGGTTCCACATTCTCACAAGGATGTTTTTGATACATCTCATTTGTGCGTATGTGTGTATGTATTCCTAAGGAAAACAATTTGCTTTCCAGAACTCCCTCTGACACAGGATTATATCTCTTCCTTTGAATAAGTAATAAATAATGCATACAGGTTTTCCAGTTTTGTATGTAGAGGAATAAAGTCTTTCATACTCTTCATACCTTCAGCAAAAGATTACTGAAGATATAAAAAAAGATACCCTGAATAAGGTGAAAGACAGCTTTCAGGAAAGACAAGAAGAAAAGCCAAATCCCTTACTAACAGATAATAAACTGTTTACACAGGGTAGAGTACACTGGTCTTAGAGTGATACTGTTCTTAGTTTCTTGGCTGCAAATGAAGTAGCATGCATTCTGCATGCATAAACCACAGATATGAAAGCTTTCACCCTCTCCCCTTCTATCAGAGAATACCCATTAGTCTCTTGCTATTGGTAAGTCTGATGCTGCTGCTTACTACAGCTGTCAGACATATCCTGAGATCCTATTGTTATTTGCTTACCTTCAACAAATTTTTACTCTTAGGTCTGTATTTCTGCAATAAAAGTTATGTGTCTGAGAATTATATTTTTAAATAATTATTTAATTTCAAGCATGTTTTAGAATGAGGCTATGAAAAACACATTACTTCAGTGAAGCGATGACCTCTCTTTCTCATCAACTGTAGCTTTCCACTGTTTGAGGAACCTCTCTCAAGAAAGGCTACCCACACTGAGCCAAGGTACAAGTCTCTGAAAAATGCAGTTGCCACAAGTCTCTGAAAAATGCAGTTGCCACATGTTTAGTGATGCTACAACAAATCTTTAGAAATTAATATCAAAAGACCTGAACAGCAATTTCCCTGAAGTCACACTCTAGATCGTTCTAAGAACAAGTAGCACACAGAGGGAACTGAATGAACCAGATGCAAATTAGAAGCAGCAGCAGACAGGCGTGGGAAAATGGAGAGATGGAGCCAGGCCTGAGAAGCTAAGGAAAAAACAAGCCAACTGCAGAATCTGTGTGATTCCATGATTCAACAGATGTGCCTCTGCCACAGAGACCTTATATCATGTCACTTAAACTTTTCCCAGGGCTCTTCTAACTGTATACTGATATTCTAGATGCCTAATTTTGGTGTTTGAGGTCAATTTCCCCAAGTACTGGCCACTCGCTATTGTAACTCACATCAGCGGACACTGAGCACGGAAAGTGCTCGGTGCCTTACATGCCCAGAATCAGGTCCAGATGCGTCAGAGATTGTTTCTGAAAGTAAGGGATATGTTTTGCTTTTGTTTCTCAGTGTCTGTGTTCCTCAACTCTAAAATGAAGATCACATCAATCCATCCCACAGAAACAACTTAATATTGTGAAGCACTAAGATTAGCAGAAAAGATTACATTAGAAAATGAATAAACCTCTTTTCAGAATTGATTTGTATAGAATTTAGGAAGAAAAGTCAAGCCCTAAATATACTTGTGTGAAGGAACCCACATATTAAGTAGCTATTCATCAACTGAGTATGTCCACTATACTGAACAAGATGGGGATTCTGTAGGAAAAAAAAAAAAAAGATGTTAGTATGTAGCGTAAAAAAGGTAGGCTCAAGAGGTTCAAACTTTTAAGGCTGCAGAGACACAACTTTTCCCGAGTATTGCCTTGGAAACATTTATTTTAATGTTTAAGCAGTTTTCACTTGATAATAATTTTAATTTTAGTTACTATTAAATATAATATTTTGTATATGCAAATATTAAATACATGACAGTTCAAACTTCATACAGTTGCAGGGAAGAAAATCTATGTATGTGTATACCTTGGGCTCGCAAGTGGAAGAAATTTACCTGGTTTTAAGTCAATCTTTATTTTTCTAAACTTCATTCTAATTTGCAAGCTACAATTTAGATTCCTGGCTCAAAGATGTTGGTGGAAAGCAAAATGTTTGTGTTTTCAATGTTCTAGGCTGCACCAAAAGAAGGGTATTTCCAAAAAAGAATTCTACCCTCTTTCTCCTATAATACAGATTTGTTTTTCTTGTGCCAATTTACTAAATACTAATACTAGCACAAGCTTTTCAGAAGACATTGTCTCAGCTGCTTTCACTTGACCATTAACTGTTCTGTGTTCCACATGTTAATTTTTTTCCAAACTCTAACTTTGACTCCCACCTACAAATGTTTTTGTTTTTCTGAGGTGTATTTCCATTCCTTGTGATTCCCAGCTCCTTTAATGCCTAGGGCTTTATCTTATTGTTGGCGTCAACTTCTGGAGCTTGTAGGTTCAGAGGAGACTTTGTTTAATTAAAAAAAAATTGCAGCAATTGCTAAAGCTCTTACAGTGTGTGGCAGTGTGCTCCCCCTGTACCCTCCTGCTTCCCCCCCCCATCTGACCTTCTCCCATGGCCCTGCTCAAGTGATAGTCACCAGTGGCAGTTGCGATGGATGCATCCAGCTTGGAAGTGGATTCGGGGGAGGCAGATAACAACGCAACAGCCGAGGGCTAATTTATGACAATGTGTCTACCTAACCACAGTGCTGGTCAGTGTCCAACTCAAGCTAGATTTGGAAGAAACTAACATACGAAGATGGTATGTAAGTGTGACTATGAGTCAATCATCTAATCCCCATAAATAGTGAGCAGCCCAAGAGTCCTTTGAGCTCTCCTGCACGGCAGTGGGCTGCACGCCAGGATCTCCCCTTGAGTAGGGACACCTCTCAAGGTTACTCCTCGAGGTTGAGAAATTCCCTGCCGCAACAGAGCCTCGGTAAGTGACTAATAGCATGCTAAACTTTGAAATCTTAGCTAAGTGATATAAAGGATTGATTGCGCATATATAATCCTTTAGACATAAACCGTTGACCAAGTCTGGGACTAGGATTGGATCCAGCTGCACCTAGACTCCTCTTTGAGAAGGAGTTTAGAAAGCAAGGGGGTCCTCTCTGAACCTCATGACTCAACGGGAAGGTCTCCCTGACAGTCTTGTCTGACCCTGTCCTCTATGCAGTAAATAATCAAGTGTATCTTGCCATCGAATCTTGTTAAACCACTGTCGCATTTATTATCAAACTTTGTTATCAATAAACATATTGCTCTTACAAGTGCACTCTTACTCCATCCGCAACACAGTGGGAGTACAGGAAAGAGGACAGGAATGGCATTTTTGCTCAATCACTCAATGGAATAGGAGGAGTCATCCCATGCTGACAATAACCTGGGTTGTCCACAGATGTGACAAAGAAAATGTAAGCAGATGGGACACGTGTTAATTATAAACATTCCTTCATTGGTGTCATCAGATTTATTTTTAGGGTATGTTTATGTTTAGAACATAAGCTAATGAAGACATGAACTCATAAACATACAATCTAGCCAATGACCTTATTAATTGGACACTAGTTACAACAACAAAAACAAACTTGTGTGATGCTGCATTGTGTTCTTGAGCCCTTTTGTTTGACTTTAACTTGAAATGATATCACTGAAAATACCCACAATTTGTTGTCAAATTATCTGACAAGCCTGCAATCATAGCTCATGCACTAGCATGCATGGCTGCCTAGCAGGATCAGGAAAAATGTTTTTCGTGCAAAGCACTGCCCTATGGAATAGGTAAACAGCTTTCTGTCTTCCCTTTCCCAAAAGAGTAAATACTGATCACAGCATCATGAAAAAAATGTCATGGCTCAGTGGTCTAATTTGGGCAGCTAACCTGTTAATTGTGCCTCCCCCATCACCCTCCCAATTCCAAAAACTTCCATAATACTCCAATAAATTAACAGACTTCATATTCCATAGGGAATAAGAGTGGGATAGGCTTGAAAAGTAAAAAAGGAGGGAAATAAAATATGATCTATGGATTCCACTTCGGACTGCTTCAAGGCCTGGGCATTATTGAACTAAGGACATCTATGCCATTTGCAACAGCTACTCAGCAAAGACAAAGAGACTAAACCAAGTGAAAATTATTCATTTGTTTTAAGGAACATATATCCCTTACAGTCCAACAGACTGTTAAAAGTAAAGTACTTGTTCACCAGAAAAATGTGTACTACTAAACTTGAAGTCTTCTGCTGCATACAAGCTGAGAGGTACTATATAAAAGAGAGAGAAGTACAGGAGTAAAATCCTGCCACCACTGGAAACAGTCAGAAACATCACTGAATTCAGTGGGTTTGTGATTTCACCCTGGCAATTTACCAAAAAATGACAGGTACTGGAAATCATTTGGGAGCATATTATCTCATGATATTTTGGAATTGCCAAATCCAAACAGATTAGGCCTCCTGATATGACTTACGTGGCAGGAATTCTGAGAAGCCCCTGATAAAATCAGACAACTGTATTTATTCATTTATTTACTATGGTTTGCCCTTAAGGTTTCATAAATTTAAGGAAATAAAACACCAAAAGGATGGTAGAAAAGGCTTAATATTACTGGTGGACAAACTAGGCATATCAGAGAGACTGTATGACCCATTTGCAGCACCACTAAAACCTGAATCCCTGAGTGCTAGCATAAATGCCTCCAGAGAATGGTGCTCATTTTATTCTGGCTCTAGTATACATAAGAACGTATTTTATTAAGATGTTATGTAGTCGAATATCGGTTCTACTGTTACCGGGAATGAAAGGATCTTTCATGTCCATTTAACCAGTCATATGACACAGAAGATACCAAGTCTTCTGACAGCTATTACAGATAGCTGCATTGTGCTCATGGTCGTGTGGCAGTGTCATGAGATGTTATAAGCAGGCATATACAAAATTCCTCAATATCACACCATGAAACCAGATGGTCTCAGTTGATTGATGGAGAACTGCAGGGTCTGGGGATCTGTTACCCAGTAGTAACCTGGTACACTAAAATACAGCTAATCCTGTTGGGAACTGTATCTCATAGCCTTGATTTGCAGCATCCCACACGTGAAGCTGTCTGATCAGTCTTACTGTAAGTTGCAGCAGACATCTGTGGAAACTGGCAAACAAGTACAAAAATAAATCCAAGCTATCCAGAAGATCCTGTCAACTTTTAAAATGTTCTTACACAAAGGCACACCTGGAATTTGCACAACCTTGGACTGATTACCAGAGGGGCCTGTAGTTATATGGGCAGGATAAATAAACAGTGGCCCTGCAGCAAGATGAAATTCCTCAAAAAGTCAATCTGTCACTACTTTCTTATCCTTCATATATATAAAAAAAAAAATCTCATAATCATGTTTAAACAAGGAATCCCTTAACTAAGCTCAGCAAAGATATTCTGGAATCGCTAACGCTGTTAAGAAGAATGATTTTATATTATATAAAATCTAGAAAGATATTTAATTCCTAAAATAAATAAACTACATTCCAGCCTTGCAAAGAATTTATATGTGTCCTAAATTCCGTGCAAAAAAGTTAAACCTGAAATTATACTGTCCTGAAATCTATGGAAAAACTGAATGCAATCAGGATTTCCCTATATTGAATTAAACCGTCAATTTTACAACAGAGCATAATGCAAAAGTTCAAAGGTTCTAGAAAGGTTATCATTGACGAAATAACAACCCATTATTTTCCCATATGTGCTAAACTCTTTTCATGACTGGAAAAATCATTCTTCCAAAAAGTCTCAGTGGCTTAGGAAAGACAGGATTCTAATTCTACCAATTCAACATGTAATACTGGCTTTAAAGGGCCAAAGTGTTAGGGAAATATCAGCCTTATATCAGCACAGAGGTTGAAAATAGCCATGCAAACCCAAATAAAATCAAAGGAGATTTCCATTGCCTTCTATTGCATTTGATCAGGCTCTTCCTGGATAGACATAACAGTTCATCATTCATATACAGATAAATATGGGTCTTTGCTTTTCAAGTGGTTTTACTTATTTGTTTGTGTGCCCGTTTTCTTATAACTACTCAGCTGTTTAACCTGTCATACTTAAATGAATCATTTCCAAAACGCTTGATGAAATTTTGCACCCCCTTTACTAAAAGAGATCAAGTAAGATGCATGTTTTTGATACAAGGTTACACATATGGATAAGGGAAGACTGTGTTTACTGAAAGAAAATGGAGTCGGAGACAGTCTTTAAATCAAGATCTGACACCTACCTAGAAGCTACATTACTCAATAACTAAAAAATTATGGACTCAATGAATATAGGTAAGATTCTTTGGCTCTATAGTACAAAAGGTCAGATTTGACTGTCATACTGCTCTTCTCCAGACTTAAAACATAAGAATGCAATTTGAGCTGAAAATACTAAACAGAGATAGAGGTAAGCCAAGAAAACCATCGTGTATAATGTTGCAGTCAGCCAGCATAGACATTATGAGAAAGTCATGTCCTCTTCCTTGGGGATTTAGCCCTTACTCGTGATCGCCACATGCAAAAAACCAAGTACCTTTATTTTTAATAAGGCATCCCATTGAAACAAGGAAGCAAAATCTTCCAGTATCATTTTCTACAACAGAACACCTACTGTGCAGCAGTTCAAAGGCGCTGTAAAATCTAATATTGATGAAACAGACAGCCCTATCATTTTTCATGTTTACATTCCTTTGTGAGTGATGAACTCCCCTTCCCCCAGATCTCGGTGCATTAGGAAAGAAAGAAATTACCTGTAACCAGAGTCTGTCACTTGAGTCTGTTCCACCATTGGCAGAGCACTGAAAAGTAGCAAATTGTCCTGCATTGACTTCCACACTCTGAAGACGCAAGAAATGGGGAGTTTTTGCTGTTGGAAGAAGATAAAGTATTGAAGTTATGCAACATGGAAGTACTGGCTATGAATGACATACCAAGCAAATTAAATAGCCTAGCTTTAAAAGGTTCAAATCACTGACTACACATTAGATTTTATGCTGGTTTACTTCCGTACCTGGGAGAGTGCACAAGAGAAGGGTGCTATTTAATTGTTCCTGCTGTGTAAGTTATCTTAGCTCAGCATCCCTCTTGCAATAACACTCTATTAATAAATATCATATTGGAAACTAATCATGTTTTGAACAAAAACCTATTAGATACACTACCAACTAGACAAAACAGTAAGAAGTTGAGTGATGTTGTCAGGGAAACAGGTTTTTCTTTTTAACCAGGTACAGCGTCTATAGAGGAGATGCTTTAGAAATGTAGCACACCAAACAGCTAAAATACTAACATAACACTTCTCACCAACAATACAGCTGTATTTTTTAAATACAATTCTTTTCAACAGCACTGCAAAAAAAGAAACAAAACACAATGCATTCTCCATACCACTACTTATTTTTCATTTAGAAAGAGATAACACTCCCCGTAAAAATTAAAGCAATACAGCTACAAGTAACCTAGCGAATGAAATAGATATTCAAAACAAGAACTATGTCCACTGAAGGAGGAAAGATAGCATGTGTATTTTTGTTTTACTGGAAAGACCCAACCACATGACACGGAAAAAACATAAAAATTTGATACAGAAACTTATCCTTGAAAAGGCAGTATTCCCCAACCATTCAAACCCTACTGCAGGCAAGGGGACTTTGCACTGTCTGTACTAGCAGATAAGCCAGGCTCCGAACATTGCTTTCAGACACGGAAATGTTAGTACTAGCAATAAACTGGCAAACTAAACATATGCTTTCTAGCAGAGCATCATAACCATTTAAAGTGCTGAGGACATTTTCTTAAAAGACCTTATCACCGGGAGAAATTGCAGTTTTAAGGAATTTATAAATAACCAGCTACCGGAATTAAAGAAAAAGTTGCTTAATATCCAGTGCAAGGCAGTATAAGAAGGAGGAGATGGAATAAAATAGCCCAAATTAATATCTAACTACAGAAGGAAATCTTTTCATGATAACTGTCCTTATGGTAAATTTATTAGACATACTGCTTTTTTTTTTCTTAAACAATTCCCAATTAGGACAGACAGACTTCAGGCCAAAGTCATCCTCTTCTTTATCTATCAAACTATTAATGTCTGACTATCCAGTAAAATTCTTCAATAAGTTCCCCATTTCTCAGTCACTTTTTTTTTTTTTTTTTTATATCTGCTTTTACCCCGCTTGTTTTTTTTCTCACACACACATATGAAAAACCCCAACCACCCACCACAAGCCATCGCTTTCAGTTCTACGTGCTTACAACTTGGTTTCTGCTTGGTCTTTGTCTGTACTACCCAGACAACTGCCTAGCAAATACTTTTCCCATTTCAATTTTTGTTTAAAGAGTTAATCATTCCAAGGGTATTTTTACTGGCAATACATAGAAAGAATAGCATTATGAGTCTTGCAAAGTTTTAGACACACGATAGTTCTATTCCAATTTTCACACTTTTTCAATTTTCTTGTAGACAACGTAACTGGTTTGATGTCTTAATTTCTAACATTTTAATTACTTGATCAAAGAACTTTTCATTGAAGCCTTTGTATTTCAACACTGTCACGTTAGAACTCTATGCGGTATGGGGTCTAACTTAGTCTCCACATTAACAAGAGCTACTTGCAGGTTTTGAGAATTGATTGGTACAAATGCACAGATCAAACCTGTCAAAATCTGTACAAGAAAAATTATTAAGCTGATAAAATGCTGATTTAGACTTATCCTACCTCAACCAAAGATATAAATTCAAAATGCAGAAGCACAAATACTGCCTAACAACACGAGAGCCTGCTGTGTTTATTAGAACTAAGTGATTCAGAAATAACAGCTGCTGATTCTGCATAACTGTCTCTGTATTTGAAGAAATGCCTGTGTCTTCTTGCCACTAACACTAAAACCATTTTTATGAGGTGCTCTGGTACTAACCAATAAACCACTTTTTATTTTGAATTGCAGCTCTTACTTACAAGCCACAAAGAATGCATACATGTACAATATGGCTTAAGAGGAAGGTGAACAATTACACAGAAGTCGGTGTCTTTTTCCCCAGTCAGTCATTTGGTCAATAAGATTACAACCTACAATTCCAAGTACGATCTTAATATGTCTTATTTAACAAATAGCAAATATGTAAAATAATTGTTTATTTAAGTAGTCTGCTCAATTACATCTGGATTACTATGTTAAAGCTTTAATTTACAAGGTTTTGTTTTGACAGCCATTTTAAAAGAACTTAGGATAGTTTATTACATACCCTTAATAATGGGATAAAGAAACATCTGAAACATAAGCAAGTAAAACAGTGCAGAAACTGAGCCATGAACCCAAAGTACAATACCTGGGGAAGTACCCTCAGTAACCTTGCTTAGCAAAGCCTCAGCCCTCAGCCAGCTGAGTTGTCTTCCTTCTAAGCCTTGGAAAAAATAATCATATATATTCAGCTCTTGCATTGTTCATCTGCTCTCACTAATGCCTCAGCTTGTGGCTGCACTGAATTTTTGATGGCAATAGAAAACTGGTCAACAAATCTCGATGACTTTTGTTCTGAAGGAGTCATTAGATGGCCCAGTTAGGCTCTGGGGCTTACGCCAAGTGCTGTACACAAGGTGCATATAAGAGATGTCTTTAAAGCCAGTAAGGTGCAAGTATTCAAGTGCTAGCAATGCTTTGTACATACTCAGCCTATATTTATAGCAGCAACATTGTTTTCTGACATTTTCCATATCTTTTGCTCCACATTTATTGGAGCACAGTGGCACATTCATTTTAGAGGGCTGGTTTTAAAATAGCAGAGAGGTACTTACTACACGGATGTCCTAAAACTTTCACTTCATCAATAGCCACATATCCTGGGTGACCTGAAGTGACCACTTCAAAAACAACCTGAGAAGCGAGAAGGGAATTTCAGTTAGCAGCTTTGAAACACAGGGAATATAAAAATACTGTGTTACGGAAAAATACATCAACTCTTCTAACATGTTGAGAACATCTTGAAAACAAAATACAATCAAAAAAACCTCAATATGTGTTGTTCTTATCATTAAAATGAACCAGAACACAAATTACTTTTTTTCATGTTTGTACGATTTTTGGAGATTTACAAGTGTGATCATATATTGCTTATGATAAGAAATAACCAAATCCCCACCAATATTTGGTCTGCCAAAGTAGTTACCTAATAATAATTTTATTTTCAATTCTTTGTCTTGCAGAATAAACTCCTACTTTTATTTAAAAAATGACAGCTCTGCAGTATACGGAGATTTGCACGGTATCAGACACAAACATACCTATTTTTATGAATGTATTTTCCCTGCTTTTAATCTTCCACCAAATGTAGTGAATTAAGTAAAGCAGATCCATTTGCCACGGTTTGTTTAATGGCTATAAATAGGTCACAAAATAAATGGACCGTTCTTGTCATTTGAATTAAGTACACTCAAAAGTAAACCTCTCCAAACTTTGGCAGCCTTAGCTTTGAACATCCCAAGAATGTTTACGTGGAATAGAAGAAAATATGCCAGTAACATTAGCAGGTACATTTCCAAACCAATGCTCAAGAAGTTCATGCTCAAATCCAGGTTGTGATTTTTTTTTTTTTTTTTAATGCTTCCCTTTTGCTTGGAAAGTTAACTCTAATTGCCTCTTGTAACTAGTCTCAGAACTACACTGAGCAAAACAAATTTTAGAAACTATTTTTCACACCTATATTGTACTTGTTCTTGAAACAGATGCAGAAGGACACTGTGTACCATATCCTTTACTGCAATTATTTCAGCAGAAAGAGAATGATACAGAATGCAAACATGTCACAAAGATAACATACAGCCCTGTAACATTATATCACAGTTTCCTGGTGCTGAATAAACACTAGCAGAGCACTGATTCTGATTTTAAAACAAACCTTGAGGTGAGCAAATTCTTCACCACTTCTTGCCTCTGCCTTCTCCCATCTTTCTCATTGCTCCATCTGTAGACACCGATCCTACTCTTCTCTCCCAAATATCATGTTCCTAAACTCTGTCCATTTCTCCCCCTCAATCTCACTGGAGTGAAATTGCAGTAAGTATGGTTTTAACCCCATATGGTTGACAAGGAAAAAACTACTTTTTATTCTAGTTCTGTCTCCTGTCCACACAAAAATTTCAACCTACAGCGCCAATGTTGCCCCAGATGAACAAGGCAGCAACAAGAAAACACAAGACAGCCATGAGAAAAGCCTGAAAACCACCAAACAAATTTTGCAGAAACAAGTTCTGCAAGAAAAGGATTACTCAGTCACAGGCCCCAGCCTGTGGCCTTCTAAATGCCCGATGGCACTCTGATGGTGCTTAAAGTTGATATTGCTGATCCACAGCAACAGAGTGGACAGGGTATGGATTTGGCTCCCAGCATTCAGTAGAGCATCCAGAGCAAGACCATTTCAAAATTTCAATCTCTCTCCTACACAGAAGAAAATCTCCTGGTGGAACTGGTCTTAGGAACTATCTCGGGAAGCATAAGTTATTAAAGAAGAAAAAAGCAGAAGCTCTTAAAGAGTAACTTCCATTCAAAGACCTGAAAGAGCTTTTCCAACCATGATCATTCTTACACTCATCTTAACAGCCTTGAAATGGAAATATAGAGATAGGTGACACGCACAAAGCAACCCTCAGTTTTGACGGCAACGCAAGACCCAGAATGCAGCTTCTGTTTTCACTCACTGAACTTTGAAAAAACAACAAGCATTTCTCTGTATGAACAAATGTGACAAACACCTCTATGTTCTCAGTTTGTGTTACACTCTCTGAAAAAAAATGGTTATGCTGGTGCCCTTGGAAGAAGGAGGAGACTTCTCCATTTCCTGAACTGCTACCAAGGCTACTCAAAGTGGAGATGATCTGAAAGACCACAGGGCATGAGAACCATGGCATAGCCCCAGGAACCTGCAGTTAATGCAGGGATGTTAACAACATGGCGGTGAAGAACAGGGAGCAGACAGCCAGGTCTCAGAAATGGTGGAAAAGTTTCCCGGGGAAATATGCTGCCACTAGGAAAGTCATTGAGTTAACCAAATCTAAGCGTGGAGGCAAAGACCTGCCTGTAAAAACACAAAGGGCTGGGGACAGTTACTGATTTCTCTCCTGTATTCCCTAGTGGCCTTGAGTCTTCTCTGTTAAGAAGAAAAAAAACAGTTAACATTCTAGTTTCTATTGAAATATAACTGATTTAAAAAAAAAACAACCTCCCTCTCTTTTGGAGTGCTCAATGTAAGGAGAAGATCTGCACAAAGCCATCTGAAAGGTCTACCTGATCCATGATCCCATAACTGCACGGCAGAGGAGGTTTTTTAGGTTCTTCACTTTTAGATACGCTAAATTCTAGAAAACTCTAGGAAGAACTGGCACATGAACACCTGTGAAGCAGCCAGCCAAACCAGTCAGAAGTTTTCTGCTAAAAACATTACTGCCAGATAATGGGGATTTAACTATTTTTAAAAAATGTTGCATGAAAGTGCCTTTTCCAAAGAATTACCTGACTTCCACCAAAACCAAATACCTGAGCTCTAGAAAAGCAAACATACTCAATACCTGAGTAGAAGATCTCAAAATAATATCTATAATTCATAACTGGGGAGCTTAGCTACAGGCTCTGCAAGAGGTTTTAAGTACTTCATTATTGCAATATACTCGCAGACAAAAAAAGCTTGTAGATTCTAAACACAAACCCATTCCTTCAGTTCACAGGCAGAAACTACAACCTTGAAATAACTGAATTGGACCTGCTTATGACAACAAAGACTCAATGAGTGATCTAAAATATCCTGCTGTATCTCTAGACAACATACCAAGACTGTCATTACCACAAATAACCCAAGCAATGTATCAAGAAACTGCCAGCTGGACATACTATTAAAAATACAATTATTGTCATTAAAGAGGGCATGTTCCAAAGAAAAGTAATACAAATCGAAATATTGTCAGTTTAATCATGCTTTCATTAAAAGCAATAGCCAAGCTGATATCAACTTTAATGATCATAAGTTTGGTCTCTTCTGACATAAAATATGTAATTTTTAGTAAATGGAAAGAGACACTACAGCCAGTAGTGACATACCATCATCAAAGAGACATCACTGATGTGCCTTTTACTTCATATATAAAAGAACACGACACCTATTCCAAGTACAGTAATATAATTTCTGTTCCTGCTCTATCCAAATCCAGTATTTTGTTTCATTTAAACTAATAAATGAAGATTATGGACTAAAATATCTGCTTAACTAAGCATTTCCCCTTTTTACACTAAAAAACCCAATTTGATCCTATGCATGACACATTTCTGAAAGTCCTAGTAAGTGTGCTGCACACTGTTAGAGGGTGCTCAGGAATGGACCTAGAAACGCTTCTGGTAGCTCATTTATTCATTGAAAAGCTTATATTAGGGGTGTCAAGACTATTCATAAATAGGGATCCGTTTTCCTAGTAATTTCACTAGAAATGGAACCTAGAAACTTATTTCACGTCCAGATTTTTCCATCATTTCACATTTGAGAAGTTGCTTGTCTTATAAAAGTTAACATTTTTACTCCCACCTCCAAACTTTGCCTTTCCTCACGGCTGACGCAACACGTGCAGGCAACATAAAAGACCCCAGTAAAAATAGAGACAACACTCCAGCAGCGTCAGACTGGGCAGCCCTTGGATTTTTCGCCTATTATTCCACCATCTTATCAGTCCGGAAACAAGTGGTTAAAACACTGAATTCATTTGCTCAGGAAAAACTCTGCGGAACGTTGGCCTGAGAGCTGTTTTACACCATTCTCCCCCTCGCAGGCCTGCAAAACAGGAACCAGGGAAGCAGCTTAGCACTGCACTGTCCCTGATCCTCCCTGCTTCAGTGAAGAGCAAAATTAGCTTCTTATTCCTGCCACTTCCCCTTTCTACATTATGAACAAAGAAAGGGGGTCTGCTCACCAACATAAATGCTTACTGCTGAAAATGTGTGACTCGAGATAACTTGTCTGTTCCAAAGAACAATAGAAATAAACAGGTTTTGTTGCCACACAACCTCACTCCGTAAATTCCTGTCTTTGTTGTTGCAAAATTACAATGCTTGTAGTCAAAAGGTGGATTGTACCTAATGTAAACACACTCTACTTCACACGACTTAAAAATAGCACTTTGAGAAAACAAGAAAGAGAAAGGAGTATTAAGAAAGCTACTTAACGTCAGGCTGCAGTAAGCAGGCACTGATGTATCACGCGCTGCCCACAGCACGCACTGCCCTCTCCTCTCCGCCTGCTGTGCTTTACCGCACAGAGTGCCTTTTTTTGACTAGATTTTACAAGGCGTTGGGAACAGTCTCCCTCCAGAAAACTGGCAATGTCTTGTACCTCTGTGGGTTGAGCTCTTCTCTCCCTTTCAACTTGTCCTAGGACTACCCGCTTTATCACCGGGGCACGATCACAGCGACTGCTGCCTCGTCAAAGCCACATGAAGGAAGGTTCCTGACCCGGTCCTTCCCAGGCCCCGCAGAAACCCGTCACAGTGTATTGACTTGGGCTGCCTAAAATGTGGTTAGGCTTCCCTGGCTGGGAATTAATTTTATGCCATTTCTCTCCCCACCTCTCACTCCTACACAGCTACCATTCAGCACTCACACCTGCACTCAAGCACATTAAACAACATTTTGGTGGTTGCTGCCAACCTGAGACTCCAAAGAAGCCTCTACGGGTGAGCAACACTGAAAACTGAGCTCCTGACATTAAGGCTTATTAAATCTTATTCTTCTCTTTTCGTTTTTAACCCAGTTGTTGTCTTACCTTTTTCTACCGAAGGCCCAGAAGCTTTCTTGGTTTAGGAACAAGGGATGGAAAAAAATAACAGAGCTTTGTGTATATGACAAAAAGTGCACACCCGCTTACTCTTGGCCATTTTTAGACTGCTGGGGTTTTTAAATTTAGGTATGTGGTCTGCTGTGGTGCATCCTTCTCAAAATAACTATTCCCAAAACAGCCAACTCAATGAAGAAAAGCTATTTAAGATGCCTGACACAGGGTTGTGATTCAAAATGCAATATGCATTTCAAAGATTCTTTTGAGTTCAAAGCGCAGTTCAGGAACCGTATGCATGCAGTTGAATGCAACACGCACAACACACGAGGATGTGAGCCTGACCTTTACTGCACAAGAAGCTTAATTCTCTGTCCTAGCTGATGACTTAAGTACATTGCATGAGCCAAACTCATAGCAAAGCATGTACAAAGCAGGTTATGAAACAAATCAAAGTTCAAGTCCAGATTTGAAAAGGTAGGTTGGATCTACCGCTTCTTATTCCCTAAACTCCTAATTTACAGGGAAAAGTGTCAGAATGGTAAAGGGTAAATCTCATCTCAGTGTGAAGTGATACCATATAACTCCTTTGTGTCCTTACTAAAGAAGATCAGGAATTACTGCCAGGCTCTTATCTCATTTTCTAATTCCAGCTTCATAGGAATTTATGTTTAAAGAAGGTGCAGTGGCACAGAGAGTAGTGTTACTCCACTGGAAGCTATTTTTAATCCTTTCAATTCCATTTCTGGATTTTAAAACTGCAGTGTTTGTTGTTTTATTTCATCAAGATTTGTTTCAGCTCACTGCTGCCATGCCTGACTCCCAGCAAAGTACAAAGCAAATAATTCAAAAATATAAAAACTGATAGGGGGACAGTGTGTAACTTGCAATGGTGCTGTGCCAAATTGCTTGCTTGCAATTGTTGGAAACACAAGCCACTCACCAGACTCAATCCAGTAGTGGCATTTCACATATTGTAAAGTTCCAAAACTGCAATGCTTCAAAAACATGAACTATATTTAAAATACTACTAATTGGTCTGAGAATCATTACCTAACCTATGACAAAGAAAAAAAAAAATTATTACCCCCCTGCCCCAAACAGACAAAACAAGAAAACAACCCTGAAATCAACAGATTTTCCTCCTGCTAAAATATCAAAATAAGGGGAAAAAAAACCCAAAACTTTAAAGAAAATATAAACAACCCCCCCAAACCCTCCCACCCTCTCCTAACCAGAGCAGCAGCCTTTTCAGAACTTACTTTTATCTCAAAGCATCAATTTTAGAGCCTCTCAACCTACTGAGACTGCTCCCCAAGAATCTAAAACCAAGTTCACCGCTACCCGTAGAAATCTACATAGCATTTAATTCTCTTTTTCTGTGTACATCCTAATTCTGTTCAAGTAAGGAGGGTGAAGGTCTTGGTAATTATGCGAAGCCTTGTTTTATTTGCAGGCTGTCTCTAATGGCATGATAAACTCCTTGATGCTCTTGCTTAAGATGCACCAAGGAGACAATAGTTCAGTGAAGCAAACAATTTCTCCTGTGACCAATGATAAAAAGAGGAAGCCAATGCTCCCTCAGGGGAGCACTCCTAAAGGGATTTTATAATACAGAAATAAGACTAGCTCCTGTAGAAATACCCCAGATAACTTCGAAACAAATAGCTCAGAGACCTGGAGGCACAGCAGAAAAGAACAAGCTGTGCTGATTATCTTTGACCCTCAGAAGGTGTTTGGCAGCTTGAACCTATGTTACTGCAACTATACTGTCACCAGCAACTGGACTGCAATGTAGACATACCCTAAAGGCAAAGGCAGATGTTAAGCAATGGCACTTAGAAGACCATTAATTATGGAATTAAATATATCCTTAATCACCAGAACACTTGACAATTTAAGTTTAAATAAGTGGTAATTAAACTACAATTAGTGTTGTTACACGCAGGTTATCATTGTGATTTATACACATATTACAGCTTTCATATGGAGTGAAACCTACACAAATAATTACCTAGTAAAAAGAAAAGTGTACACTAAAAGAAATTAATTACTTTGTTCAGAGACTGTACTTCTAAAGAGTCAATTCTAAATGGAAACACAACATGAAAGGTATTAACAAGCTTGGATAACTGGTGCTACAATAATAAAATACTGTTAATTATTAAATCTTTTGAACGCTTTGCATGTATGTGTTAATAATACATTGTTTAAACAAATAAATCTTAAGAAGTTGGATTAAAATTCACTCCGCACTACACAATCTAATTTCTAGCCAGCTACTATTAGTGGGAGTTATTTTGCCTATGTTTTTCATGAATCAACAGCAAAACAGACAAACACCATGGTGTTTTTAAGCATCCTGAATTGTATAAATATTATAACTCTGAAATGTTATCATATAATTTGTCTTCAGAGTTCTGTAGTACATTTTGGTTTCATTTGCAGCTAGACCTTGTTGGTGTCCTACTAATGGAATGGAATGGAATTATAAGGCATTCACAACCATGCAGATGCCTACATGGATATGTGATTCAAAACTCAACAAAGAAAATCACACGATTACATTGCTTTGTCCCTTCATCTACTAATGCCGAGTCTTTTCCTGAAGACTACTCATCGGGAAACTACTGACCTTCATATATGAAAAGTCAAAAAAGGCCCTATCATGCCTTAAAAATCTCCTTAGCGGACTTCTCTTAATTTTGTTCAATAAGGTCAGCCAGCCTTAGAAAATCCCTGGGAGGAAGTCTTGTACATTTTGGAGGTTATGTGAGAAACACGTGGATTTCTGCTAAAAGAGGTCAGAGTTTTGGTATCAAACGAATAGCAGCTTAGGAAACAGACCTGGTGCTAGGCACTTGTCAGATGGGCCCTTTGCCTTCTCCCACCATACATGCAGTCATCGGAGCTCTCACCTAACTTGGACACACATTCTCACAAGATCCACATACACCCTCTCTCCTCTTCCAGCCCTTCTCCCAGCGGCTTGCAGCTAACTTCCTACCTCCCCCCAAAACAGACTCTGTGAAGAAAAAGCATGAAAACAGATGAAAAGAGTTGAGAAACAATGAGAAATTGCAAGCGTCACCAGGCGAGTGAATAAATTGCATCACATTTCTGAGAGGATGGAGGCAGCCAAAATGGAGATGATTCACCACAAGCTGTCAAAATGGAGACAGAGATTCCTCAAGAATAAATTAGCTTATCTACAGTGAAACCAGTGAAGCTACACTACTTTACACTGATTCCTGGGACTGCCACAGATATTACTATAGCATAAGACATTTTGGCACATCAGCTAAATTGCAATAGCTAACCAGACTATTATTTCAGACTGTATGCAGCAAATGCAAAGAAAATGACTTGCTATACTGCTCCGTGAGAGAAAGATTATGTAAAAATTTCTATATTTCCAGAGGCAAAGAGAGCACATGGAATCCATTACAGACAGACTCAGGTGTCTATTATATCATCAGCTGATGCATGGTAGTTTTCTACACTGCAGTACCCTATCCAAGCATATAAGGGTTCACCTACAAATAAGGGTGAGCAGTTCAGATGGCAGGTCTCAAGGAGAAAGTGGAATAGCAAGGTTATCTTTCTATTTCTATGGCCAAATATCCATATTACTCAGACATCAGTTAGATGTATCATATTGATAGAAATCTGACACAGATTATTACTAATATCAATAACATTTAAAACTGTCAGATCTTGCCTGTATTTTTATTAACATGTTAATTTAGCTTAAATTTACTAGTCAGAGTCAGGGCTGCTTCTATTAAAATTCCCCTGTCCATATCAGCTTTTTGGTTCAGAGCTAGAGTGAGGCTTTGAAGCACAATCCTCACCTTTACTGAGTGCTGGTTGACAGAGCAGTTCTGTTGCATCAAAACCAGACTCCTTTCAGAAGAAAGGAAATTGGAAGCTCCTCTACTAATTCACTCCAAACCCAGATGGGGACATTACAGTCTAGACTTAGGCATGAGCGACACAGTCACACATTCAGTCAGTGTCTGCAAAATCTGCACGCACCACATAGTGCTCCTGAACCACCCAGCATGCTCACAAAACCCTCCAGTAGATCCCACGTTACAAACCGCCCAGAGTCAGCCACAAAACTGTCTGTGGGATGCTCTACTCTACTCTTCTCCCACCATCCACTGAGGCTAACAACAAAGACTGGTCCTCGTTATTTCAGTCAAGATAGAAAGGCTTTTTGGCATCACTGGAGAGTGTTCTCAACACTGGCATCAGATGGGTAGCACGGGGTCCACAGTGTTGCTGTAGTGTCATAGAATCATGGAATATCTCGAGTTGGAATGGACCCGTAAGGATCATTGAGTCCAGCTCCCTGCTGCTCACAGGACTACCTAAAACCAAACCACGTGACTAAGAGCGTTGTCCAAACACTCCTTGAATTCTGACAGGCAACAAAATACACATTGCCCTTTCACCCTGTGAGATGTAAAGGTATGGCTAAACCAAGCTTGGACTCCGTGATCAGGATACAGCCTCATGCTCTAGAGAGGCAGGTAGTACACAGCTTCTCCCACAATGCTCAGGTGAACCTCAGCTCTGCTAATACGCCTGTCCTTCTGGAAAAGGTGCCACTATTCCCTCATTGAGTCCATGGCCTATTATAGGAGATCGACATCATGAGTCCTCCCAGTGAAGTTTGCTGATATGTCCATAAACTTACCCTGAATCCTCTCCAGGAAGCCCTGACGATGCAGTTGTAGGAATTCCTAGCCACCTTGGGTAGAGCACTGGATGCAAATGTGGACTCTGTCAATACCCCCTACACAACCTAGGAACACACTGTCAGAGGCAAGAGGAAATGAATGAGTGTGCTCTTTTGGGTCTGCAAGTACTGCATCCACTGCCAGGTATCCCATGTTCCAAGGGCAAGATAGTCCTGGCATTCCAAACTCATCTTTTGGACCAGGACTTTCTGTCAATTGTGGGTGAAGCAATCACAGAGGGAAGGACTCCAGAAAGTTGTATTTCAAAAGGAACTGCTTCAGTTCACTTGAGACATCCTCACAGATCAGCTGCTGCAGCCACAGAAAGAAGTCCACTATAACCCCCTAGAGTACCTTGCAGTGGATATTGCCAAACTCTTAATAAGATTATGATCTTAATAAGATATGATGATATAATAATATGATCTTAATAAGATTATGATGGGGCACCAAACGTCTGGTCATGCTAAATAGCACATGCAGGAACAGAAACAAAGCTCTGCCACGTGTGACACTGGTAGTTGGGGCGCTGGTGTAGGAATTGAGATGCTGTCACCCTCTGGAACAACACTGTGGAACGACAAGATTGTACTTCCTAGGGAGGTCTGCTGTCAAAGAACCCACATCTTTGGGACAGTCTTTCTTCAGAAAGCTTCAAACCATAAGTATAGTGACAATGTGCAGCACAGGGGACCAAATAAAATCCACACCAAACTTTCCAAACCGCAAGTGAAGATGAGGGGAGCCTCAATAATATCTTTGATCTATAGGTCTGCTCTTATTAATACCAAATTACTTGCTTGTGGAGACATAGACTATATTTTCACACGAAAAAGGAGAAAAACTGTTGAACTACTATACAACAGTAAATAACTGTATAATCTGTAAACTTTCCAACAGAAAAGCAGCACCCTAAGGAACTGTCAAGTGAAATTCTGCTGAAATTCTTCCTAAATCTTTAGGATGTAATCAGAAGCCCATTCCTACGATAGCTACTGTTATATTTATGATTACTGCTGGAGAGAACAAATGGATATTGCATTCAAACTGAAGACTCAAACTGAGGATTCAAAGGATTCTGCTGGTTCTAAAGCAACAAGTATTGCTGATCTAAATCAAACTTGAAGACTCTACTGCAATAAAATCTATTGGCATTCAGTTCCAGCATCCCTAATGAACTGAAAGAATGAGTGAATTTATTATAGAGAAACAGAGGTAATTGACTGAAATCAATGGCAAAATTTCTAAATTGTTTCAATACATTTATTTCACCCACATTTAAAGCATGTGTGTGTGTGCATACATTTCATACACTTCTATAAATGCATGTAAGCATATAAACACAGCCATATGTATGTAAAAACAAACATTTAACATCATCTACAAAAACATAATTAACATAAAGATCAACAAAACATACTGAAAGATATTTTTATTTAAATTCAAAATTATGATTAAGAACCAGGTAACTATTATGAGAAAAAAAAATTCATAAAAAGTAAAACGTACCTGATAAAAATTGGGCCAGAAAGTGCTAATTGCCAGTTCTGCTCTGTTCCAAGTAGCAGTGGTAGATGTGTTCCAGATCGGGTTACCAATAGGACCATCATTAACTTTCACATATATATTCAAAGTGCCAGGGCTAGATCCACTCTTACTTGAAACATAATAGTGGAAATCAATACAATGCGTATCATTTTCTTTCAGATGGGGCAGCAGGAGGTGAGCTTTCTGTCCCGCAAATCTCCCAGATGTATTCACCAACATGAAAGAACCTGCAAAACAAAGTCACTAGTTCAATTTCTTCTTTATTTTATTTTTCTCTCCCTAATATGGTGATCTGTAATTAAAGCGTCATTTAAAAAAAGTAATCATTTTGCTTTGCTTTTACTAACATAACAGTAATTTGTATTCAGTAGGTATTTAATCTCAAATTACTTTTGAGAATCTCAAGATTCTTTTCCAAAGCTTGTAAATATTAGAATCCTTATCTTACAGCTGGAGAAAGAAAGATACAAACAAAAAAAACACATTGAGGTGATTTGCACCGTGCTGAATCTACAGATGTTAGAAGAGGCTCAATTGTAGGTCCCAACTATCTGAGCATTTCTATATTCAGAGTGTGTATTGGGTTTGCGTGGCAAGGTTTTGGTAGCTGGGGGGCTACAGAGGTGGCTTCTGTGAGAAGCTGCTAGAAGCTTCCCCCATGTCCGATAGAGCCAATGCCAGACGGCTCCAAGACGGACCCACTGCTGGCCAAGGCCAAGCCCATCAGCGACAGTGGTAGCACCTCTGGGATAACATATTTAAGAAGGGGGAAAAAAAAGCTGTGCAACTGCAGCCGGAGAGACGAGTGAGAATAAGCAACTCTGCAGACACCAAGGTCAGTGAAGAAGGAGGGGGAGGAGATGCTCCAGGCACCAGAGCAGAGATTCCCCTGCAGCCCATGGTGAAGACCATGGTGACGCAGGCTGTCCCCCTGCAGCCCATGGGGGTTAAAGGTGGAGCAGATCTCCACCTGCAGCCCGTGGAGGACCCCATGCTGGAGCAGGTGGATGCCCAAAGGAGGCTGTGACTCCATGGGAAGCCAGCGCTGGAGCAGGCTCCTGGCAGGACCTGTGGATCTGTGGAGAGAGGAGCCCACGCTGGAGCAGGTTTGCTGGCAGAGCCTGTGATCCCGTGGGGGACCCACACTAGAGCAGTCTGTTCCTGAGGGACTGCACCTCATGGAAGGGACCCACACTGGAGCAGTTCATGAAGAACTGCAGCCTGTGGGAAGGACCCACGTTGGAGAAGTTCATGGAGGACTGTCTCCCAGGGGAGGGACCCCACGCTGGAGCAGGGGAAGAGTGTGAGGAGTCCTCCCCCTGGGGAGGAAGGAGCGGCAGAGACAACGTGTGATGAACTGACTGCAACCCCCATTCCCCATCCCCTTGCGCCGCTGAGGGGGAGGAGGTAGAGAAAATTGGGAGTGAAGTTGAGCCCAGGAGGAACGGAAGGGTGGGGGGAAGGAGTTTTTAAGATTTGGTTTTATTTCTCATTACCTTACTCTGATTTGATTGGTAATAAATTGAAGTTATTTCCCCAAGTCAAGACTCTTTTGCCCATGACGGTAATTGGTCAGTGATCTCCCTGTCCTTATCTCGACCCATGAGCTTTTCATTATATTTTCTCTCCCCTGTCCAGCTGAGGAGGGGAGTGATAGAGCAGCTTTGGTGGGCACCTGGCGTCCAGCCAGGGTCAACCCACCACAAGAGTCGCAATGAAATCAAGGAGAATTATATGTGCTCAGATGGTGGGATGCAGTATATGATGTAGATGGAGTCTAAAATGTTATCGATTCCTTAGCCTTCCTCTAGCTAATCACCAGCTACGTCCTTGACTGATTAAGTGTGACAATTGTCTCCTGGCCTCAAGAGCTGAGAAAAGAAGGAACAAATGAAAATACCCAGCAAATTGGTAAGCTTTACAGGGGGGTGAATTTCACACTATGGTCCCAACTTAAACAACAAACAAGAAATGTAAAGGTATAGTTCAAGTAAAGTTACGTTCGAACAACCCCCACATGTACAGCTACTCAATTTATGTTCTGTTTTTCAGTGCCTATTAATATGTTTCATTGAAGTGTGCCTTCAAAATAATCATGTTACAGAACAGACGTGCAACTAAAGAATTTGAATGACTGTATAGACATTACATTAGAAAAATACAACATGATTTTTTTAAGACATTCATATTTCTGGGTTAAACAAATCCAAATGAACGAATTCTATTAATACATATACTATGATATCATAGAAGGAAATAAAACTCAACACAATGTCTACTTTGGAAAGAAAACATATCAATAAAATATATGAGGTAACTTAAACCCTGTGTTTTTCATAAAAGTCGAGAAATGGATATGTTATAGGTGCCTGCTATAAACGCACAGCTAAGTGCTCTTATAAAAATATAAGCACACGCATTTCTCAAACAGCTATCAGAAAACAATTTTAATATTTCTTATTTTTTTTCCATTTGATGGGTGATGATACCTTGGAATTTCAATGAGATGCAACCTCCTAAGTCATTTCTTGAAACAGAATGTAGGTGTTTAGAGAACTTTGGTCCAGACTGCACCTTTATCTTAAATAGGTTTAACTATTCAATAATACAGTTTTGCAGTTACTTTAAATTATTTATCAAGCATAACTTATCATTAATTTTCATTCTAGACAAAATAAGTGAGTTTTTAATGTTGACAAAAATGGAAATTAATTGTGATACAAAGGAATCTGAATGTTTTACTTCCTAAAAGGCATTATTCTGTACTAACTTTACAGACTGTTACTATAATATATTGAGACAAATCCTTATTCATTAGTAGCATAAGTCGAAGTCACTGAACGTGTTTTCCATACTCTGCTAGAGAAAACTTTCAATTTTTGATTTAGCAGAAGGAAAGAAGGCAAGATGGCAAGATTCCTGTGCTTTTCCATGCAAGGACTGGTTTCTACAAGTTTCTGATTACACTATACTCAAATCCATAGGACACACATCTGCAACATTTTATTTCTTGCTGTGTTTCAGTAATCTAAAATGTGGGAAGGCCATAATCAGGAGAAAAAAGGACAAACACCCCCCGCCACTATTCTAGATGAAGCAGCCAAGAGGTGGTAACCTCGTTCCTAACCTATTGGCACAAGCACAGGAAGGAATACTCTTTATTACTACTTTTCACATGTGCTCACCCTGTTTCAGCCTGTCACAACAGTCCACCATTTTCATATAGAATGCCCTGTGTGTTTTTGACTTGTAATACAAACATCTTCAAATATTCCAATGCAGAAAGAATCAAATTTACTTCCTTGAGGACACAGTAAGGAGAAGACTCCTCTCTTTATCTTATATAGAGGAGACTAACCAAGTTGGTAGTCTTTGGTCTTTCCAATACTTTCTTTAGTATGATGGTTCCCAAGTTGTTTGCGGTCTTGAGTTGATCAAAGTATAAAATTCCCCTAAGCTGGAATTTTTGATCCTGTTCCTCAGTGATTAACTAGGATGCTGAAGGGATAAGAATAAATAGACACCTAGCTAGAACAAGAGGTAGTCCTGCTATATCACTTATAACACATTTCCCCATCTTTATAACACAATAAAGGGTTAAGAATAAAACCCACAAAAATATATTTGGAGGCAAATAAATTTTTAATTTAGCCACATGGATCTTTGCTTGAAACAGGCAGGAAAGAAACCAATATTCCTTCCATCACTTAGGACATGCCCTGCTGTTCAATTTGTTTATTTAAATTTAAAATGTAAACACCTTAAAATACTTATAATTTGCTAAGTTATCAAAACAACACTTAAAGCATTCACGAGTTCACTAAATATTAACTGGCAAGCTTTTTTTAAATCTTACCACTGAGGATGCCATGGAGAAATGTCCATCTTTTCTTAGCCACCTTAAAGTTTCAAACCAGTATCTTCCTGATAACCCCACTAAATTTATATTCAGTGCTGCTAAGAATCCTAAAGTCCTTCACAGAATTATATTTTTAAGAACTATTTAACTTACAGCATCCTGATTAATGTAGTATGTATTGCACAACTGAACCATGTGAAAAATTATCAGTGGCTTAAGACAAGGAATATAGTCAGCCTATTTTGAAAATCTGTAACTCCTTTGTCGAAAGTGAAAAAGTACAGAAAAACGTCACTGTAAACAGAATAAATCCTATTTTCTTTTTTTTTTTTTAAGAAAAGGGAATCTTTAAAGAGAACTACATTAAGCAGCAGTATATCATTCAGATGTTTTAGTTTTTCTGCTAGAAAGTATTTCACAAGCTCTTCTTAGCTCATGAGGCAAGCAGTAGGATGTAAATGCATCCTTTTAATTGTTTGACTAAACTATCTGAATTTCGGGAAATAAGACACCTAGCAGTGCCATGATAGGTAAACTACCTCACATAGGTCTTTTGGGACAATTTGATTTCCCACTTGTGAGGGTCTTACCAACTAATGCTTTCAGAAGCTGAAGTTTCTTCTGTTCCAGCACACCCACAGCAGCACCTTCACTCATACAACTTTCAACAGAATTGAAAACCAAAAGGACATTCAGCCATCTAGTATGACCTTCTAAACCCAGAGTTGATTAAGTAACACGTAATAGCTTGTTGCATCCAACATAGTAAATTCTATTCTAGCCTAAACATATCCTCTAGACAGCATTTAAGGAAAACTTACCTAAAGCAAGTAGGCACCTAGACAACGGATCCAGGAACACCTGACTGTAAGAGCCTGGTTTCAGAAGAGAACAGACTTCTTGCACCAGGCACGGGCCACAACTTGTGAGCATGAGAATGGAAACCCTAAGTGCCTGTACATTAAGCTATCTAAAATCAGCCCATTTACTGCGGCGCCATTTCAAGCTAGCCAATGAAGAAAAACTGAATATAGATACATCTGCAACATTACTCATCTTTGAAATTGCGTGCTTTGGTGGAGGTACAAGAATGTGCTCTATGGGCCTAAAATAGCTAGCACTGTTTTTTTGAAGATAAATGCTTATGTCTCTTCTTTCAGTGGGCCAGATGACCATGAAACATGCACACAAGAAGTCTCAGGTACGCGCGCCCACCAGCATGTGGGCAGATCTAAAGTTCAGATGTAAGCCATCGATGTTCTGGAGGTTTGACTAAGGTTAAGCAAAAAGAAAACACGGATAATAAATTTCATGGAAGCCCCCAGTCAGTGCCTTAACCCTTTATTATCCCTTGTCTTTGAAAGGCTGCCATCTCATGAAGGAATTCGATATTTTGTTTGACAGTATCTGCTTTTCCAGGCATGTGAATTCTGACAAAGATCAACTCAGCTTCTACTCCTAGTTTTAGCTATGGATCTCCCCACAAGAAAAAAATACCTAATATATATTAAAATGAAAAGGCATAATCATTAGACAGAAATCATTATATATATTTTACTTAAAGCATACAGTGTATTTAATGAAAAAAGTGAACTGAACGCATTAAAATCTTTCTTACAATTTTTTTTTTCAAATCTAGTCAACTTATCTTCAGTGTTGAGTCATGTAGCAACCTTCTCTTTCAACTTTTACTATTGCCATCTGTGTCTGGATTGATGAAATAATACTATGCAAGATGGGTATATAAATCTAAAGGATGTGGATAAACTCAATACACAAATAAACACTTAATTTTGACAAAACAAAAAAGAAAGGGGGGGGGGGGGGGGAGTGTCTCAGCCATGAAAAAGGGAAAAATAAAAAAACAAACCACGGCTTACTTTCTTACAGTGGATCAGTTACCCAGAATTGTTTTATCATATATTTGGGCACATGAGAAATACATACAAAAAAGAACTGCAACTATTCACTGGTGTATCTACTAGGAAACAGTTATCTGTCAGGAAACAAGGACTGAACAAGAAAACACGTAAAATTATAATCAATTCAGTAGTCATTCATACGAAGAGATAGCAAGTGCACATATTACTATAAACATATTCCTTTTAAAGTGACTAATTTCCCTAGATGTACTTTCATGTTTAAACACATGGATGACGACAGTTCCCTCAGTCAAAAAGTTTAAATAGGATTTACTTGGGTTCAGTGCTTAGATCCATGTTTAAGCACTACATGCAATTTAATAGTTCGAAAGTACACACTGAAATCAAACCAAGAATAAAATCTAAGGTAGCTGATGGTGCTCAGCATCCATTAAATTCAGGCTTCTTTAATCCACAAACTTGCTAAATCATCCATATTTCATCATTTTACCCAGAGGGTTTAAATCAACAAACTGGTGGATTTGCTACAGTTGCTGTTGTTGTTTACAATTCCTCACTGCACAATGTTTCAGCAGTAATTCAGCAAATATTTGGTTCATTAAAATAGTAATTCGAAGAAGATGCAATGCTTGAAAAAGAAAATATACACTAGAGTTGCTCCAGAGTAAATGGGCAATCGAACATCCCAGTAATTCTCACTAGCATCAATGGAAATTTTATGTGAAGCAAGCATAGAGGAAAATGAAATTTTGTACACAAAAAGATCCCCAAAAGATAGAGTGACACAAGAACTGCAAAAAAAAATAAAGTATCTGTTTAAAAAAAAAAAAATCTGACAACTGGAAAAGCAATGCACTGTCCTATAAAAATGATGGAAATGGCACAAGAGAGATTTTCCAGTCACTTCTGCAAGTTTTCACCATGTCACACCACCTTGTTAAGAGACACTTTTTATACTTGGAATGTCAAATGCGGTGAAATTGAATGCGATACCATTTTTCATGCATGAAGAAAAATGTGACTGGTGAGCAAAGAAAGTTACTTTGTTGATTTTTTCACCAGTCTTATACATGGTTGAGGACAAATGATTAGTGTTTCTTCCAGACTGTGACAACAGACATGACCTATCCAAGTTATAATCGCAATCCTATTGCAATTTCATTGATACAATAACAAATATAAATAAAAAAGCACTGGTGTTTAACTAACTTAGGCATCAGTATTGGTTGATTTTGACTCAATATTTGAAAAATGTGCTAAACGAAGGAAAGCGGAAAGTCTGATTTTAAGAACAGATATTCCACGTATTACCTTATTAACAAAACACCCTTCAGGTGCAGAAACATCTATCTGTAAGGCTGAAAGGTATCAAAAATACCTTTTATCAAAAAATGCTGTGATTAGGTAGATATAAAGGGCTACTTTTTATTAACAAAACAGCATTCCCTAAATGCCAGCCAACCCTACTGCCATCGCTCACAAGAGGCAGCCACCTTTTACCAGTAAAATACCACTGACTGTGACTACTGTGAGTACCCAAGGCTAAGTAAGTGACTGTCCAAGATACTGGAACTGCTGTGCGTATGCAAGATGAATTGCAAGGCTCAAGCATAATGGGTCTCACTTTCAGACAAGGCAAAGTCAATATATCTGTTCTTTTATTTATTATATTTTATAAACATGCCTATGGACCATCTTGGACGTACTGCAGAAAGCAGACGACCTGCATTTAATAACAGCCAGCCTTGGACTTTAATTCCCAAGGCTAGTAAGCAGAAGAGTTTTTGTCTTCGGTATTTTTCCTACTATTTACTAATTTTACAGAAAAAGGAAAATACATTTTCAGGTAACATTTGAAAATTATGGAGTTACTGTAATTTGAGAAACCTCTCAAAGAATGACTAGCACTACCTAAAGAAGCCAGAACTTCTGTTCAGATGCACCACTTCCAGATACCATGCAGTAGGTAACTGCACATAAACCTCAGTGTTGCTTGCACCCCTGAATTGGCATAATGAGGTGTGCCAAAACACACCCGTTGAGAGTCTTCCCTTCAGTGCCTTAACTAACATCCATCAGTTCTGTTCATTAACTTACAAATCATTACTGTCTCAGGTGAATTTTAAGCCTTCTTTTGAGCAACATTTACTCATATTAAATTTCATGTGATAATTTTAATCATTATTTATTACCAATCCTAAAAAAGTCATGAATCATCTGAACTTTTAAGTTATCTTCCAAATTTTCAACTACTACAACTCTTGGAAAAAATCTGTTAAACTATTCCATCATAAATCCTGTATATCGTTTGAAAACATCAATCCACTTCCATTCATAATGTCATCTTTGTTTTAGCAGAACAACTAATAAGCCTAGTAAGCCTTATAATTCTTCACCAAATTCAATTCTTCAAATTCTTCCTCATCTCATATGCATAGACACATCTTCCATTATTTTGTTAGAAATTGTTTTGATCAAACACAAACATGAAATCACATATTTCTGCATCATGTATTTCTGCAGTCCCTTTTCCAATAGCCAGTAATATCTAAAAGAACTGCTTTCTGATGAATGCTGTTTGTTTTTTCAATCCTTTTCAATATTTAAAGAATTTCAATATTTAATGAATTTCACTATTCATCCTACAATCTTTGCTCTGTTTCCTTCATAACTCTTCTACATTTTCAAATGCTGTATTGACATTTTGAGGGCCATTTCTTATGTAACTAATATTACCTCTTTACAAAAATCAAGCAATGTATAGGAAGTCCATACACACAAAGTTCACACACTATTAGAGAAAACAACTGCACGTGGACAAATTTTGAGAGATTTGTCTAAAGCTGCGGATTCAACTTCTGAACCAACAACTGCATTTTAGAAAAAAACAGAAAGCAAAGTAAGAAAAGGCAAATTATCCATATGGCGGCATACACAGTATGTTATTTAATGAAAATAAATATATCCTCTGGTGCAGAGCTAACTTGAAAATAAAAATATGAATGTTACAGGTTTAGAAAAGGAAACGAAGTGAGAGAGGATGGGATGGAAAGTGTTGGGGAAAACGTATCAAGTGAAGATTCATGACTCCAGGACAGGCAGACCCAGACCCAGGGAGACTTTTAAAAAACACAAAGCTATCCAGCAGCATCTCCCCAGCACCGGAAAAGACAAATTCAGGTTGAGTGTTCTAGAGCAGGGTGCAGGTAGATATTTGAAACAATTAATTTCAATTAATTGAAATTAGAGGACAATGTGGATCTTTCCAAAGACTTCACATAAAGTAATATGCAAAGGAATTTGACACATTTCTACCCTCAAGCTTGACAAGAGATAGCCTTTAGCAGAAGGGATTCAGCATTTCTGAGATGAAGGTGTAAAGTGTTCCCCCATATGAGGCTGTCACAATGGACACCCCCAATCCATTTTCAAATCAGTACAGCTCTAAAATAAGAGCAAAGATAATTCTTTAAACATATACATGGGGGGAAAATATATATTGCAAAGTATTTCCTCCATCTTCCACTGTTGATAAAGGACCAAAGATAGTTTATAAAAAAAAAAAAAAAAAAAAAAGAAAAGCCAACAGTATTGTCCTAGAGCTGAATGGTTGGTATGCAGAAGATGATAAGTCTCTGTATTGTGAACCTTATGTGCACTTAAAGAAAGAATACTGAAGAGAATATATTCGTCTGAATTAAAAATACCGCGCAAAGTATTAATGGGAGGGAAAACTAAAGCTCACAGGTTTGAATGTTACCTGCAGTTAAAGACCCTGTAAATATGACATATCACAAGCTTCTCTGGCTTCAACGTTTTGCATGTCTCTGGCTTCAACGTTTTACTGTCGATTTGGAACAAAGACAATTTAATGCTGGGTTTGTATAAAACCTTCTGAAGTGCAGGAAAAAGGGATCACATTTGAACTGCAGTTCCACTCATGAAGGCAACTGGAAAGATTTTTTGTTTTTGTTTTTAAACAGGAAACCTGACTTGCCCAAATATAAGGCAAATGCAGTTACAAGGTAAATCTCCTTCTGTTTGATAAGGGGGACTGGGTGCGGCATGGGCAATGAAGTCTCCAAGGAGTTGTGCTACCCCTCTTGGCCCTGGAGGGCCACGCTAGATGCAGCCCAGCCCCAAGGCAGTAAAGCAGTACTACTACAGGGAGGAGAAGGTTTCCTTACCAGCCCTAGCCACTCAAAAAATCCATGGGCAGCTAACTAGCCAAGGGGTACAACTACTTTGGAGAGGTTTTTGTTTGTTTTTAAAGGAACTGTGCTCCAATTGGGCTTCAAAGAGACAAGTTTGGTGCAGGCCAACATTCTTGTTTGTTTTAATTTCTATAAGATCCCTCATCCCATGTTTGGCCTAACATGATATGCTCTGGCACCTCCGCCAGTACCTTCTACAGCCAGTGAGAACTGTGCTACCAACTGTTAAAACAGTAAACTGATTTATAAAACGCACTCACAATAAACAGCTTCCCACAAATGGTACACAAAGTTTTCTTCAAATTCTCTCAAGAGTCCTCATGATGCAGTCAGCTGGACTTCTTTAAAGCTGGCCTAATACCTTTTACCAGCTGTAACATTTTTTAACTTTCATGCTATGACTGGATCTCAGACATGCCAGAGCTTTGAGACAGACCTGTCTGCACCTTTTCTTTAAAGTGAACACACCAAAAAATACCAAAAGGGCTTTGAAGAAGTGATGTTTTATTACAACATAAACTTGAACAAACTCTTCTGTCTGAGAACCCATATTCTTTTGGGTGAGACCTGCTTTTCATACTAGCCACTATGGCTTCAACAAACTCTACTTGTTTTCCTCTGGGTCAATAGAAAAAACTCCCCTCTTTTCATCATCTCTGGCCTGGTTTTGTGTCTCTTCCCCATTATTCTAAGAAAACTCCTCAAGTACGAACTCCCCAGTCAGCACATCTATTACTGCCTGCCCTATTCTTCCCTGGAAAACCTTCTCACATGGCCAGGTGCTCTCAAAGAAGAAATCCTCTCCTCCCCTTCAAAGAAATGCCCCTGACCAAAAAGCACGCAGTTACCAACCATGGACCTATTGCAGCACATAACGTGCATAAAAAAAATAATTTTAAAAGACACCTTGAACCACAATCTCATTTGTCACACACAGAATGACAATATGTCCGTGAAGAATTTTTTGCACGTTCCTTCTGTTTTCAAGGAAATAAGATGAAGTTTCCAACCTCACAAACAGAATAAAACTTGTTCAGCATAAAGGCTCTTTCCCTGCCTCTGAGGGCTACGCTCACAAATGCTTCCCTGCTGTCTGTTCCTAATAGGGCACAGCTCCACCAGTTGATTCTTTAGTCTGTGTACCCGCAGTGAGACTGGAAGAAGTAGTCTGCTAGACACATCTGCTAAATCTATCCTAAACAAAATAAGGAAATTCAAAATACAGGATTCAGTCAATAAAGGATTAAAGGATAGGAATAGAAATAGTAACCATCAACATGGTAACAGACAAACAGGTCTTGCTAAAAAAAAAAAAAAAATGGTTTTAAGGTTGGAGGGGATTGCAAGTACTGCTGAAAAAGACAGCAGCTAAAAATATAAAAGACTTCTGTGAAGTGCTAACATAGTAAACAAACCGATTAAAGCAGCATGACAGAACATATCAAGTGTATTAAAAGCCAAATAACTGAAGCAACTGTTAATGACGAAATCCCAGTAAAGAAGGGATGAGGTTCTGCTAGTGGGATTCTCTTTGGACCACCGCTAAACTAGATGCTATTTAACTTCTTTAACAAGGACATAACGATAGACGTAAAATTGTTTCTGCAAAAAATTGTAATGGATACCAACACTGGCAAAACAACAGAAAGTGTCTGAATAGCCAAGCCTGGGCTACTCTCAGGACCCAGAGCGAGTCCCCCTCTCCCAGCCTGACAGACACAAGGTTGCTGAAGTTCCATGTCCTCAGATGCAGCTGGTGGTGAGGCTTCCCAACACAGACAGACGGACAGACATACACACAGAGAGAGATGGCCTGACAGATCAAATACAGACAGAAAAACAGTGACTTTACTGGCACCCTTATACACACAGGGAGCACCCACATAAACAGCATGGACAGCCCCATCCTGTTCCTCCTCTCCAGCTAATGGGAATTTCAGTCTGCTAGTGGAACCCACACCCTGCTCCTCCCCAGGTGCTGGCCCCCACATGCAAGAGCCCCGGACTTTCATGGTTGCACATTAGATGCTGGCACTCAAGTTTCTTCTACTACTCTCTGCTTAGCCTGGTTTGAAGTTCATGAGCATTCACACACACATTGAAGAAGAGAGTGCAACCGCACACAAGATGGTTAGAAATAGGATTTAATAAGAACACAGGATAGACTGCCGTGATCAAGCATCAGGCAGAGTCACACCCGCATACTGAGTGGCCAGCTATTTACACTCGATGAGCCTCTTTTATCCCTTTATCCCTCTATTTTTCCCACGCTTGCTCCTTCCTAATCCAACTTTACTCCTGCCTTTGGTCCCCACATTAACAGTCGCACGTGTAGTGAGGGCAGCAAGCAAAATTGCAAGCCATGTTTTCCAACGAGTCGCTCACCTGTCAGCTTGTATTTTTTTATAACTTGGCATTCAAAGCATGAGACAGTTGTTTTGTCACTGAATATAAGTATCTGTAAAACGAAGCACGTGCCAACAATTAATGCCGTAGCCCAGAAAGTCTCCCTTCTTTTCTAAGCACATTCTCTTTGCTGCACCACCAATAACATTAGTCTTTATTTTTGTAAACCATTCAACCATGCAATTCAGCATTTAAGAAACAATACTCAGGAGGTAAGCAGAAATCAGCTTTAACATGGGGTAAACCAATTGCTCTTCAGGTAAAAGCTTTGGGGAAGTAAATATAATAAGGGAGGGCTGGGAGGGAACACGGGTTGATACTGCATGTTATCCTTATTGGAAAGGGCCATCTCCAAAACCAGGGTTAACTGCTACTGGTGCTCTTTTCCCTTCCGAATGACAGGCTGAAAGGTTTGTTAAACACAGAGGTTAATATAAAAAGCTTCTCAAGGACCAAAGACAGTGAGCTTTACAACTTTTACAGAAATTCAATTTTGTTTCAGCTTTAGGTTGCTAGGTTAATGTTTGACTAACGATCGTACCTATGTATACTCTTCCAAATTTTAGAACACCCCAGCGATGTTACTTTTCATTTAAAAGCAGACTGTCACTGTACTTTCTGCATACTGTATTCTCTGGAAAACGTACTGCCACCTGGCCGATTACCAATTTCCTAACTACTGATAAAGGCACATTGCCATCATAATACTATCAGGTGTGCAAATTACTACTAAGGTGTTGCACAGATTAGTATCTACAGTAGCGCAGCACATACAAATGACATCCATCTTTTGAATTCCACTCAAATGTCTGATAGTTTGTCACAGACCTGTAAGACAGAAAAAACCCCACTACTATATTGCCTATGGCATTAAATCCCACAACAATACGGAGCTTTCTGAAATCTTGTTTGACATGTCAGTAATTTTAGAAGCATATTGGCCTCAAGGGCCATTCTGTTACTGGAGTAATTTACTCCGGGTTTTATGAGTGTGAACAAAGATAACTCACAAGAAATCTACCTTAGCTATCAAAGGGTAAGGTAGAATAAAAGCAAAACAAAACAAAACTCCACAGATCTACAGTAGACTACAATGTAGTGTTTAACCTTCTCTTTTGAATCAAAGCAACCATCTTTTTCTCATCTGTTTAATACATTCATCTGAAACCTCCCTTAGCGTGGACCATATATAGCCTCAATTCTTTTACTTCCATGTAAAAAGTCCTGCTCAGCAATTAGAAGCTCACCAGTATAAGTACAATCAGAGACGCTTCCCTGAAGGATACTTTTATATTTTGTTTGTTTCTTTCTTTTTCTGAACCGAATCACTGGTTGAAATTACAAAACACAAGGAGTGGGCTTTTTCCCCAGTTAAACTACAAATTATTTTAGATTAGCATTTACAGCATTTTTCCTCCATGGAAACACTGCAGAGACCTTATATAAGAGTTGCTGAGTAAAATTTTAAGCACATCAGGGCCTGTGTTTAGCTGATAAGCAACAGGATGGCTCAGGACCTTTCATCTTGAACCCCTGTCCACATAGGAAAGCACTATGTTATACCAGCATAAAGACACTCACCTGCCACATGGCAACTACGTGATAGTTTAAGCTTTAATGGATAAGCTACTGCACGTTCCACAGGCTAAGTTAGACACTTTAGATATCTACCTTTTATTGTCTCATAGCAATCAGTCTGCACAGTCAAGCTGTATTATAACAATACGAAAGCTTTAAAACCGATATAATAGCATATGCAATTGGGGGTGGCACTCCAATCGTAAAAAACCAAAACAAACAAAAAACCCCATCACCATCAATTTAAAATCTGCTTTTAAAATGGAATTTAACTCCAGTCTACACCAAGATTTATATATATATATATGTGTGTGTATATATATCAGCTTGAAATATTGTGTTAGTTGAACTTACTCTGTACAGGAATTAGAGACCCATTACATCTCCATTCCTGGATTTCTTTCTCTCTTTTTTAAATGCACTTATGCCTTTGCCACAGAGGCAGCTGACAGCATTTTCTACAAATTGGTATATAAAGCCATATTTCACTTAGGTTTTCTCCTCTTAGGGATCCTGTTACACTTAGCAATGATAGAGAGGAGTGACATATCTTAAGAGTTCAGATTTCTTTTTTCCTACGTGATTGCCAAATTCTAAAGCAAGTAAAAACTACAGCGTTATTTGTTATCCTGGGTCTAAGATATATGACAGGGTTACATGAAAGGGTTTCAGTATGTGACAAATGAAAAAAAAAACAACCCAAAAATAATTTAAGGCATAATGATTGTATTTGCTTAAAGAACGTATTTAACTATTAACTCCACAAATTTGAAATCTCACCTCTAAAATAAAACTCTTTTTGCAAAAAACACCTTCTTGGCATTACAGGAAGAAAAAAGACTTACTCTCGGCTATTTTATTCTGGACATGTTAACCACTACAGTACAATCTGTCTTTAAAGGCTCTTATCTAGAAGAGATTACGTCAGAGACTACATCACAAATAATGAATACTGTGCAGGTTGCCAATTTATCTCTGTTTATTCACACGCTAATTTCCTTCACTGTGGCAACAGGCAGACTTGCCAAAGCCATCTGCATTCCCACTGATAAAGTGGGAATTTTGCTTCTCATTCTTTTAAAGAGACTTTTTCCAAGCCCCAGAAGGAATTGGTTTTAAGTCTTGTACTACTATGGCTATTTGCTACGTCCTAAGTAGTTGCAACTTGTATCCACCTTAAATATAGCAGAAAACATCCCTAAATCATTTAACCTGTATACATAATGAAGTTAACATACCTCCCCCATGGAACTATATATATTTTTTTTCCTGTGCAGTCCCATGGAGGATACTGTTTGCTATACCTACTTTCCAGTTCTAGTCTGCTAGAGATGCATTAGAGAGATTAATTTGGGCCTGATTCATGACTGAAATAAGTCCTCCAGTTTCCATGACTCACAATCCCAGGAACTACATTGTCACTCAAGAGAACAACAGGGTCAGGTTTTTTTCCAAGAAGGAAAGCATAAGACTCTAATTAACATAAGGGCTTGACAATGTGCTTAAGTACCATTCAAGAAAGCACTTAGATACTTACTTAATTTGGCTTCAATAGGATTAAAAATTGAGAAGGTACATGCAAAATGTTTCTGCATGATGCTTTCTGGAGTTCTGAGTTCCTGCTATTGCAGGAACCTGACATTTCACAGCTTATTTAAAAATCGTTAATTGAAATACCATTGCATTAATGGATACAATTTTCAAAAATACCTAAGTGATACAGAAATCCTAGAGTTGATTTCATGAGAGCTCATTTGTTAACAAAGTACAGTAGCTAAAGACAGCAATTTAGGAGCCACAAGCTGTAAAATGATATTGGCACATATATACTGTGCATATTAGTACAGCATCGGAACTAACCCTTGCTCTGAGAAGGAAGTGCTAATTAATTCAGCAAAACTCAGACTCCTAAGTCCTGAAACTACTTTTTCCAACAATATTTAGGCATTTCTCAGCAGACTTGCAATTTCCAAATTACCTAGAGCAAATGAACCATGCAGATCCATATTCAACACCATTCAGTATGGTGTTTTCAGTTAAATTTTATTCAAGGGTGGCTGGTGGTCTATAAGAAAAATTAAGGCTTGGTAGCAGTGCTTAAGCCAAAAAAGTTTGAAGAACACAGACTTAAATTCTTGAAAATTTTTTTCAAGCCCAGAATTTAATCCAGATGTTAAATATTAAGGCTTGTGAGCGATTCTGAAGGGGGAAGAGGGATAAATAAAGTGTTTTCACTGCTGTGAAAGGGAAATGAGTACTTACAAGTATTTAAAATATGCTGCAGGATAAAGCAGAATCAAACAGAAAGCAAACTAAAAGACAACAAATGCTCTGCACCTTTCTTCTTCCTTGACTTTCTCTTACCTTTAAAGCTTCTAGGTTGAAATTTGGACAGGATACCAGAATCCTCCAGATTATGTTAGTCAAACACAAACTAGGGAACTAAAGTGACATTTTTTTAGATCATGTCACCTTTTTTTTTTTTTTTTTTGGCAATAATTTTAGCCTGGTATCCTCATGACCCGTTCTGCTTCTCCGTGCTCCCCATGGAGCTGTGTCTCTCCCCTCTGCGTCTTTCAGGGATGACTCCCGAGCGAGCCTCAGGCCGCCATTTGCAGCCACTGCTCTGTCCTTTCCCCGCTGTGGCTGCCCCCTGCCAAGCCGGGCCTGCCTGCTGGGAGGACCGAGGAGGCTCCCATCAGGGCCGTATCCCCCCCACAGAAAGGGTGAGCAGCCAGGGGTCCAAGGCAGGTGCAAACTCCCGCCAAAGGGAGGCGGGGAGCCCAGAGTCCTCCTGTGGGAGGAGGGATCCTGTCCCTCAGGCCTGCAGGGAAGGAAGCAGGACGCCAGCCAAGCCCTTCCATGGCACCCACAGGGCCTGCAGCCTACCGCTCAGACCGGGAAGGGCGGCAACATGACACATGGCACATTCACTGCCAGCCCCTTACCCATCCTTCCCCGCTCCTAGGATGTTACACATGTTCTCCTAATTTAAAAAAAAAAAAAAAATAAAAAAACAATCCCCATTTCAATTGTTTCTTTCAAGTAATGGTTGTTGGGATGCTGCTGAGCAGCATGAAGAGCCCCTTAGCGGCCCCCCACCGGAGCAACCCATCCCCGTTCCAATGCTCTCTGCAGCAGGGAGGTGGAGGCTGACCACGGCAATGATAGCCACAGCAGGGTTTTACTACAAATACGCCTTAGCGCTTCTGCCTGTCACTCATCATTAACGTACTTCACATCAACAGCTTCTTATTTCTTCCCCCCTAATATTAAGAGCAAATTGCTACGTACGAGCAGGCAGCCTTAAGCTGAGCCTGGTATCTAGGTAACCACAAAAACAAGCAGTGTAGGCAATAGTTTAAGTGTAGGTATGCCAAACCACTTACAAAGTAATGGTTCTGTATTTTTAACATTTAATAAAAAAATTAGTTTCCAAACTGTCTTACATTTATTGTGTCTGACTGTAGTTTAGTTTAAGTTTGACTAAAATATGACTTAAAGTCTCAATTCCATTAAACTTCCTTTCCTTGTCTGCCAACAGGAACCATTTGAATGTATCTTCTGAAGGACTACAGACCTTTGTTGTTGTTACTTTCAAAGCCTGTTTCACATAACCAAATAAGCTATACTTCAACAGCATTTTATGAGACAAAAATCTTCAGAAATATTATGAAACATTATCATAATGAAACAGATTACATTAAAATATTAAAGGAAAATGAAAATCCTAAACTGAATAATTGCTAGACTCAATTACCCTTTACAATATAATAAATACTTTGTTTTTCATTCAGACAACAACTTGGTGTCAAAAGCAGGAACGCAAAGCATAGTGACATAAATTCATTTTTAGGCAAGCAACAGAATCACTTGGCTTTACTGGAGACACTGTAGCATTTGTTTTCCGTTCTCTCATCTCACTTGTTGCCTTATTTTGCCTAATACAATTATTTTACGTAAAATAATTTTGATTTGATTTACCAAAACCAAATTTGCAACAGTGCAGTTCCTTCTGGAAATTTTGCTGTGATCCTTTGAAGCCTGGCTACCTTATTTTTGTGAATATTTTCAAGTGTTTTAGTGGTGCAGTTTCAAATAAACGAAACGTGCACCAAATTTTAAAGACTTACCTGCAATCAGCCCAGGAATATTGTGCCAAGGAAATCATATCAGTGGCAGAACATACTCAAACTAAAGACTTCACTTATAGCCCAGATATTTTTTTTAATCAGCTACTATTACAAGTAATACCTACAACTCTAGCACTTAGCCAAGATAAAAATAATATAGCCCCCATTTTCCAGTGTACTTTGTGTGTGTTAGACAGTACTTTGTATATAGGAACATCCAGACTCCAAGCTATATATTGAAACCGAAATGGAGATGGAAATGAGAAGGAAGAAAAAAAAAAAAAAAAAAAAATTGGTGGTAGGTATGGTACTGCAAATACACTTTTAAAATTACTTTGGAAGTTGACTTGTTTTGAAATAGATGCCTGCTCTTCCAGTTTCCTTAAGAGTCCTAAGTCCCTTCTTCAGAAAAGCTAGAAAATAAACTGTAAATAAAACCACCCCTTACAAAACGCCCACTCTCTGAAGCACGATGAAAAGCCCAGATCCTCAGGCAAACCGGATTGTTTGCTACATCTGTTGGATTAATCTGAACACTGAGCACTGCTCACTCGCAAACTCTTTGTTACACTTGTCATATTTTTCCAAGTCATCTGTCTTCTGTTCCTTCTTATCACCTGCTGAACACAAGAGGAAAGTTGAGAATAGTCTACTAAAAAGCAAATGCACACTTAGTTAGCAGATGTCAGCAATCTTTTTCACATGTTGCACAACTATGGATTTACAAATTTAGAGATTAAGATTTAGGAACACATTGAAAACATTTGAAATAAAATTCTTGTAAACATATTTCTTAAAGTGTGGGGATATTTTAAACAAATATTCTGAAATGCCTGCTGAGACACAGAAGTTGCTACGTGAAGGACAACAAACAGCTATGTACTGAATGCCGTTTATGCACGGTATGAATTATTTGTCATGTCAAAGAAGCTGTCCACTGCTGTTTGCATTCTGTTTAAAGTTTGCACTAGCTTTTGTAACTAAAAATGTCTGTTGAAAATTAATCCTCTTTTTACTCTCTTATGTAAGTCTCTAGAGATAGAGGGGGGGTTTAATCATTTTAAATGTACTTCTTTTAAAAAGACAGAAAACTTTTCAATTAGGCAGCAGCAGCATCCATTTCATAACACTCAAACTTGATTTTTTGTGCAGACTATAACTCAACAGGCTTTGCCGTATAATGAACAATTAATAGATAAATGCATCTAGGCTATTCCTACTCTTTGCTTATCATTTTGATAAGGCTTGTCATGATATAGGAGGTAAAACTCACTAAGCTTTAACAGAATGTAAGTTAATTTCCTGAAAGAATAATGTAAGGGAGATTTTTATTAAATCCTAATTACTTCTACTTCATTATAACTTCAGTAGGTGGATTGGCTGATATCATTACTGTAACAGAGGTCAGTGAGAATGAATCAGTCCAGTCTTACTAATATACTGCTTCCTCTCATCTTTTTATAGTAGTCCATCACCTTTTCTTGTATTTCAGTAATAAAATTCACAGAGGTCATACTGGGAAAGTGAAAAAGCAACGACTGAAAAGTGTCAATGGTAGACAAGCTCTTACTGCCTTCTTTTAAAAAACTTCATCCAGAACTTCCTCTAGTTGTAGGGGCTGGCAATATTGCTAATATGAAATAATTTAGCTTTCAGCCTGGTTTGGCAGATGAGAAGAATGTGTTATAAATCTCCTTGTTTTGTCAAAAGTCAGGGGCAAAAATTCTGGAATATATTCTGACAATGGCTACTTCAGAAGTGACCTACAGCTTTGCAAGTCTAGCTCAAGCAAGTAGACAGGAATAATCTTGAACTTCTGTTTTCTCTAGAATCCTCTTTTTTCCTCAGCGAAATATTTTAAAACAAAACAAGATCAGCACTAAAACTAACTTAAATGATTAGAATTTATAAGCCTGATTCACTGATTTAAAAATCTTTACACTTGATTAGAAAAATTGCTGTCTTGATACCCCCGAGTAAATTTTTCATCAACAGTAGTCTGTAACCACTGTTTTTCAGTCCTTCAGAATAAAAAGCAAAGGAGGAAACAAATGCCTAAGAAAATAATAAAATCCTATAAAACCTAATTCCTTTAAGAACTACAGTCTGTCAAAACGATATATTTTTATGAAAAGCTAGGATATCTAAGAAAGGATGTTTTTTTTGAGTTTAGCTAGTTCATTATGTTGCTATTATTATTAACAAGTACTGCTGTTTTATTTCATACCTACAAAAACTAGTTTAAGATTCTCATAGTTTATGTGCCTAATTCTTTCTTTAAATTTCTGGAGTTTCTTGTCCTGCCACACTCTACCTAACGTCTTTGCTCCATCAGGGATGCCAGACTCATCAGTCTCTGGTCTCCTCCTGGCCATCTCCCTGTGTACCTTCCCTCTGACTCAACATTCAACAGCCCGCTCCCTCTCTTTCTTCAACTAAACCAGTTTGAAAGACAACTTCTTAGCCTGTTAAGATATTGAGTGAATTGTTGAATTTTACTGTTTCCTCTGCCTTGAGTCCTGATTCCTCAATTTCTGTTAACGGGGCCACAGATATCATAATTTCTAAAACCGTAGGTGGATTGTATACATAAGCATTTATACTGCCCGGTTTGTCCTGACCTGACCTCGTGGGTACCAGGAAGATTGCTACAAGATAGACGGAGCCTTTGAACTTAATTAGAAGTAAGAGAAACTATGCAAATAGCAACATATACCTGATGTAAACACAAAATCAGGGTCATAAAGCTACAGAAAGCATTCACATCCTTACATCCATCAGTTACCTATCTACCAATTATGTGTGCTAAACTACACATGAAAAGCATTCTTTAGATGAACTAATTTTAATCCTGGATTAAACAACAAAAATAGTATTTCATACCTTTAAAATCTCAAATCATTTTCTAACAGATGGCAAAACAGTGGTTGAGCCAAAATACCAGCACTTCAGTTATTCTCTGTAGTATTCTTATTATTTCATGGCAGCTAAAAAGATTTCTTTTTTCTTCTTTTCAAGAGTAATACACTAGTTCAGCCCATTAAAAAAAAAAAGGAAAGAAAAAGAAAAAAAAAAAATCTGAAAACACTGAAGATTTTCTGAGATGCTAGTAAAAATGTTGCTTAAGGGTTCTCAAATGCTGAAGCAAATCATTACCAGGAAATTACTTTTTAATCAAGCACGAGGAGGAAAGCAGGAAGTATTTTATTCCCTACGACAATATAGCACAGGCTTAAACAGTTAGAACACATTGTTTGCACTTCAAGAGAGACCATATCCCCAGAAATAACTATGATTCTCTAATACTTAGCTTATATCCACAGGGAGATTGAAACTCATATTTTCCTGTAGCTTACCTTTCCTTACAAATTTCCAGCATAAAACATGTAGTCATTCTGCTATTATTTACGATTTTCCATCTGTCTCAGCTAGGACAGCAATTATAGAATAGCTATTTTTCCTTTTACACTACTCAACTTCGGTTAGTAAGGTTATCAAGACCTAGAGAGAAACCTGCAATCTCCAGTCCTCCTCCACCTTTCTTTTTATTTTTTCTAATTGTCTGAGGATAAGGAGGAATGGATACTTAGTACTGTAATTACTTAATAATGGTTCTGATACTTAAGTAGCACAGATAAGTAGTATTTTAGGGTTGGATGTGTCACAAAAGCTCAGCTAATATGATAATAGAGTAATATAAACATGCACTATTTTTAAAAAATAGTTGGCATTTTAATAGAAAATCCAGTGCAAATAATTCTGCTGAACAGTCTACTAAAAGCTCTATAATTTATATGCTTTCCCTTATCCTTCTGCTTTGTTCTTCCATAGATCTTCACACAAACATTTTGCAGCTTTTAGCCTCAAAATGGTCAAACTGATCCTAGGTAAGAAGAGATTCCCAAGCCTTGCAAATCACCATCAAAGATGCTGAGAAGCATGACTAGTGCCCATGTACACCTGCACGGTGACTCAGTCTCTAAAATCAAAGACTTGGAAATGGAGAAAATAGAAATTTCAATTGCCAAAGAAAATCTCTAGCCCTTCAAAAGCAATCTGCATCACCTGATAATACTTAGAAATTTAAAAAAATATATTTAGTACTGTTGGCAAGCGATATCAGAATACTAACATTTACGTATCACTGCAAAGTAAAATGAATCTGGAGAGAAACCCTAAAATTTGGAGCACTTGACACAATGCTCTGACTCCAGGTAAAGGCTGAAGAGGTGTAGCTCAGGCTTTTTGAAACAAAATTCCCTAGAGAATAAGAAGGACTTTTGCCAGCCTTGCACTAATATAAAGAGAAATTTCACCTGAGTCATCTGAGAGCTGGAGCTCACTAGAATGAGAAAGATATAAAACTTCTGAAGCCAAACCAACATCTGTCATCCTATGCAGGGATACCTGCATTGCTTCTAGAGCGTTTCTTTCGAGTAGTTACCCAGTGCTAAGTGCAAACAGCTATTATTAAAAAGTTTGTATTTTACCAATGCCTCTTTCATTAAGGATGTTGTTTATTTCAGTGAAAGTTTGAGTTAAAGGTGGATTGCAGATTTTGAGTCAGAATTGGTGTTTTAGAGTGCAAAGCAATATAGACATCCTCTGTTAGGAATCATGAACCAGTGTAAGTACCTCTCAGCCTTATTTCACACTCTGCCACTGACTCATTATCTCAAGTGAGTCACTTAACCTGCGTAGGTCAGTTAGATTGTCTGTAAATTACGCAGGATAGCACACGGCCTCATGGTTGTTATGAGGTGTTACTCCTTTCTGGAAGAACATTTGATATTCTTGGGTAAATAAGAGTGCAAATTTTATTACTGCCAGCTAACAAGAAACTAACTTATAAGAGGGCCATGCTATTTGCAGCTATTTTGCATGATAAATGAGTCTCCCAAATAGTCATCAGTGGCGAATGTCACTTTTCTCCATCCCTGCCCTGTTTTTCCTACTTACGAGCTTTTGCACTAGGTATGCAAGAAGACAGGCATGAAACAAGGATAGTAATTGTCAGTTCACACAGGACTGAAACAAAAATGGGAACACGGCATCCACAAAAATGAGATACAGCATTTATTTTGTTCTGGAAAGTAAAGCAAATAGTAACTTTTTAGTCATGATTACTATATCCTTGATTAATTTTCTTGCTTCTTGAAAAGTAGAACCATACTCCTTGTGTAATATTGAGTTCAAATACTTAGGTTACAATGTACGATTATTTATTTGACAGGTGTGTTAAAACCAAGCCCACTGAAGCTGTTTATGTGTGTTTTACTATTTTATTATTATTACCTGAAGCCAGAAGCAGAAAGACTGTTTACTACACAGTAATAAGCAATATTTGGCATTAGCAGGCGTAACAGATACGGAGGTCATCAACCTGTGGTGAGGGAATACACTTTTATTGGTTGACTCACAGGAAACATCTTGTTACTAACACCTTCTTCTGGGCTTTTCCCCCCCCCCTTGTTTTAATTAAACCAGGAATAAACTGTTTCCAGTTTTACTAAACAAACAGAAAAAAAGATCATGCTGACAAAAGGAAGAAAAGGTCTTTCCTCAGGAGGCATTTCTTAAATGCATAACCTTCAATAACCTTTAGTTTCTCTAGGTATAACATGAAATTTTGTTACCGTCAAATACACCTGTTTTTTGAAATGGGCAAAGAATTGTTTCAACTATTAGCGATACACCATCTGTTAAGTAACGTATCAGGTAGAAACACAGAAGCTAGGCTAGGAAGCATTTCAAGGCCTACCTCTGTAGCCAAAATTGTTCTTTAAGCCACTACAGACCAGTACTGCTACTGAAAGTGGTCCACACATTTCTACTGTGCCTTCCTATTTCTGTTCTATGAGGCTGCACAGTAAACCAAATCAAGGACCCAGCTGATAGTTGCTGTTTCCTCTGTTGGCTTTTTTTTTTTGGTTGTTTTTTTACTGCTGGGGATGTGGGAGAAGGTGGTGTCAGGTCCCCAAGGGCACTACCAGGCCATACTGTCCCACCCATTTCAGCTCAGCCCTGGGCCGTCGGTCCTTGCCTGGCGATGCTGGAGGAGTGCCTGTCTCCAGCCCTGTCTCTGGCCCCTTCTCCTTTGCATCCTGCCCTGGGCCCCCAGCTGGTCCCTGGACCTGGGGCTCTCCTTGGATGCCACTAGCAAGATGTTACTCCTGTAACTGGCTCTGCCGGCTGCGTTTAGATGCTGTGGGACTGTGCCCCGTCTGTGAGAGCACAGCAGGTGCTGGGGTCACCCTTGGCTCCCAAGACCCCTACCCCTAAGCAGCAGCCAGCCCTTGCTGCTCCCTAAGTGGGGAAGGAAGGTGTTGGTCAAGTTAATATGAGCACGCGTGAAACGACGGCCTAAAAACTAGGCTTCAGCTCAGCCACAGGAAATAATAATATATGTACTTCCTCTCCAGTTGTACAAACCTCAGTAAGAAATTAAATCCTATGAAACACTGATATTTAAAATATCACATTTATTATGTGAGAGAGCACTTACCGAAACAAAGAGCTATTGCTTCAGGTCTTCTGCAAAAGCAGTTACAGCAAAGTTAAACACTTCCATCACATTTTAAATGTTTGCAGTATAACAGCTAGAGAGGCACTTCTCCATGACTTTCAGTGAGAAAACTGATGCAAGAAATCTATCCCTACCCTGACAACCATTGATCCTTTCTCTATCTTAAGCAAAACCATTATGGCCCTCCTAGGTCTCATGCTAATGATAGACCATGAAAACTGACAGGATGAACTGATAACAGTCTGCCTCCAAAACAGAAAATAACAGCAGTGTGGCCCATTACATTTCTTTGAAAGGATGATCTAGTACACGAAAATAGGAGCTGAAAGCATAGCATGATCTTGAAAGGCTTCTAAAAGCAGCAACTATTCCACTCCATTTCAAAACACTGAAGAAAGGTGTTTCAGGATTAGAAAAGTTAATTCATTTGACAGAACCCAGAAAGTCCTTATTTCAACTTTAAATTGCTTTAGTAAAAAAGAAACTACCAGAAAAATATACAAAAGAACTGCTCTGGAAATTTTAATATGCATTAGACTTGAATGAATGTTAACATGCAGTCTTCCAACATCTTATTGGATATTTTATTTTTGACACATCTCTTGCCCTCCAAATTCTGTTCCAGCAGCTACCAATTCTACTGACCACAGAGCATGATTTATTGACTTGCCCCACTCAGACCACAATATGATCTTCATCTGCTTATCTAGCACAGCTTCTTCTGACTCTCATCACAAGATAAAAAGGGACAACATTTATTAATTGGATGGTGTCTTGAACTAGACTTCAAGGCTGATTGTTGATGGACAGAGTGCTCAGTAAAACAGAAAATTAAGAAATTTGCCTGACACCAACAAAACCAACCCAGTATCTACCAGGAGACCATACAATGACTACGTACTACTACTATTTTTTTCTTCCAAGCACCCGTTTCTAGATATATCTCTTGTATTTGTTCTTCCCCCCAGCCAATCTAACTCTATATGAGTACTGAAAGTGTCTTGCTTCTGATCTAATTTCTTACACTTAAAGAAAGGTTTCAGAAAAAGCTGATTTAGTCATTTAAAAGTTTCCTGCATCCTTAAACAACCAAGTATTGTTTTATAATATGATGTAGCTAATTAAGAAAGCTTAAACTCCAAGAGGAACCTACCCTTGAGCACAAGGTTTGAGCAACACTCAGCTCCTCTCCTCTCTCTATTAAGAAGTACAGCAAAATACAGAGGGGAACTAACCGGAACCTCAACTGTGGCAATATTAGGTTGGATCTGATGTCAGCCTATTCCAGCAGCTGGAATCTTGCCTGTGGTAAAAGGAAGGCCTTTGGAGATAGGGGCTACAAACCCTATAGTAGGCTGGTCTGAGACAATCTGGACCCCATGTTAGTCTTTTCCTGACCTCTAGTAATAAAAGTTTTAGAGAGGCAGAGAAGCTAACACTCCCAGCTTAGTGATAAAGCCTACTACAACACTATGCAACCATATGGTACACACAGCTTTATTGTCTTGAATTTTTTCCTTTAGTAATTTCTGTGATAACATTTAGTATCTGTTATATATTTAGCACATCAATATTTAAATGTTATGCTACCTCGTTATACAATTCTTTGTATGAAAGTAGTTAATTCATTGTTTCAGAGACTGGAATGGTTTTGGTTTACTGGGGTTTGGGGTTTTGGTTGTTTTTTAAAGAAACCTAGTATTCCACTCTCATTGACTAAAAGTAATACATATATTTGGAAAGTGCTGTTGTCTGAGTGTACAGAATATTAAGACATGTAGTGTGTTCCTTGTAAAAGAAACAAAACCCCAAAAAACCTTCTCTTCTCCCAAAGGAGCTTCAATAAAATTAAGAAGCACATTCCCATCTGAGTCTCAAAGTAAAAATATTTCAGGGATCCTTACAAACCATTTGGAACTGCAAAGTAAAACTACATGTATGTTTCCTCAATGTAACAGAGCTGTAAATATAATCCCCCAAATTAAGGTAAAATACAGAACAGGCTACTCTTTCTTTGCTGTTACTGAAAAAGGATGTGAAAGTAGAGGGAGAAGTAGTAAGAGAGCAGGAGAGGAAAGAATGACACAGAAAAATTATTTTGTCGTGTTCTGCTCATAAAAGTTTATCATTATTTTGAATTACAAGCCACTTATACTTACAAAATACAGAGCATCACAACTTTAGTTGTGAGCATTTGCATATATCTAGCCCAGCATAATAAAATGAGGCCCAGGTGAAGTCAATGGCAATGATGGACAGGACAACTGTAATTCAGCTTCAGCCCCTAGTCGGATACAATACATTACTAAAAATCAACATGTTGTTCAACTTTTAAGTATGCTGTCCTTACAACTTCCATCAGGAAGTTTTGTCTTATTATAATAAAAGATTTCTCTTCCAAAAAGGCAGTTTAAAATTTACTTAGAAATTTCATTTCCAACAAGGAGATTTGGCTCTTTTAAAAGACCATGAGAATATTTCAGGCAAAATGCTTTTTGATACCATAACAAAGAATGTACTGAACAAATAAAAACAGTAATTATACTTTTAATTACTGTGCTATAATTAACACATCTTGTATAACAAACTTCACAATCGTTGACAAAGAATATCAGATGAGGGCAAAACTTGGTGTCATCTGCTGCTATTTGCACTTAATTAGCAACCCAAAAATTGCAGAAAAATTTTATCCATTTCTAAAAACATGTTTTTTCACAATTTAACCTTGACATGGAAAGAAGCATGTGATATGAAGCTTTGTATTAAGTATTGAAGAATGCCTTGAAAAAAAGCAGACTGTAACATTATTTATCTTGAATGTAAGTAATGCATCTGTGCGTGTGGAAGCCAAGTGAAACGGAACCTCTTCATGTGTTCGTTTCAAAGTAAAGGCAACTACCTTGCTCAGAACATCCTGTGGCTCAGCAGATGTATTGAAAATCATCAACATGGTTATATCCAGTTGCTAGTCAGGCCTTCTGGAGTTGGAATACATGCAGCCATAAATATTAATGAGTGTGCTTTTTTAGACCTATCTTCAAATGTTCCATCAAATTTTCTTTAAATGAGGAAAAACATAAAGGAACACATTTTAATAGGCAAAGCAAAGCTCAGGCAACTATTAAGTAAAAAAGGATATCCCAGAATCCTTTAGGGAATTTGACAGTCTGTGCTTCCCTAGACTCTGCATCATTGATATGCTAAAATGCACACCAACAAAGCTTTAGCTAGGAAATGAATCTGTGAAAAATAATAATACTTAGAAAAAGCATCTTGAGTTAGAGGTGGCAAAGAGAGAAATCTGCCACACAATAACAAACACAACAGCTGATGTAAAACATAAAGTCTGTGGCCAGCGGATTCAGCAGAATTTAGAGAGGCGCTATGAAGACTTCCTGACCACAGAAATCTCGTGCACATACTGAGCTTAAAGCAGAAGGAAGAGAGAATTAAATTCTTGCAAATAAATATATTCTCCCAAGAAGTATTACGGCACATGAACTGTACAGAATAAGAACGAGAACAGAATCCTGAAGAAACAAAACCCCCAGAATCTCAAAGTAACAAAAATGAATAAATCTTTCGGCAATTAAATTTTGCTTTCATTCCAAAGATCTGTCATTTAACAAAGGTAGTACAAAATTAGGACTTCTATTAGGCTTTAGCCTTATAATAGTATCAAAAGGCTCTTAAATGGCAAAATAAAGGAAATGTGCAGCTTCATCATAAAAACAGCCTACCTATTAGCACACAAAATAGTGGCCTCAGGCTACATAATTTCAAACACTTTTCTTCTCAATATGAATAAGATTCACCCATGAAAGAAACTAGACAACCTGAGATTATACCAGAGGATTTTCATTATTCCCTTACACAGGATAGGCTCTATTTGCCAAACACAAAAGATAAATAGCAGCACTCTAGCCAGTGAAGCATCATTGCAGTATCAATTTTTATTTCCATATTACAGGTGGAGAACTAGCTTTTCCAAAAGAGTATTTTCATTTGAATGACAGTGATATGGGTAAAAAAAAAAGATCTCAGAGGAGCTCTTTCCTGGAACTTTAAAGGCAAATTCATTAATGGGAAACAAACCCACAAAACTTTTTATTTATGTCTGGATAACTTCACATGTGCATTGCTAAATATCTTTCAGTAGATCACAACAATTATAGATTTCATATTCCAGAAATATTCGACTTTGGAGAAGATTATTTATGACCCATTTGCCGTTGAGTCAGAACATCACTGCTGTTTAGTGAAAACTATCTCTACCAGCTATAAAGGGGAATAACTTGACAGAAAAGGATGCATCTAATCTGAACCTTAATACTACAGAGAATGTCAAATCTTGGAGTTAGAGGCATTTCCAATATATGCAGCTTTAAGAGGAGGAAGAGAAGAGAATGATGAAACTGAAGGGGAGGCTGGACAAGGTTAATTGACATAGATGTGTAACACTGGAGAAATACTGTCATCCTGCTGGTGCTGTGCAGCTGTGAAGACTACACCTAATATAAATCCATTTTATACATGTAGAAATCCTAATGATAGACTTCACTGGTGAATACACACCACCTCCAAGGTGTGTATTCCAAGGGCTTTTTCTTTTTTCTTTCTTTTTTTTTATAAATGAACTTTGCTTCTTTATACACTTGCGCAGGAGGTAAAATGACCTGTTTTAATACTTTATGTTAACTTAAAAGTACAACTGGATGTAGACACACTACAACAATTAGCATGGGTAATTTAAATTCAACAGGCACTATAATATGCCCTTGCAAAACATAGCTTTTCCTTGCTGTAACTAAAATAATAATAAACTTCTTACTAATTATATAATTATTGTTACTGCTACACTAAAAAGCAGGAAAAAAAAAATCTGCCATGCGCTCACTAAAGCTGCTTACATTTTGCAAGCCATGTAAGTAAAATACCAGAATTGACATTTCTCCAAACAAGTTTCTGCCTTCACAAACGTGCCTCACGCTAAAATTAAACATGGCAAGAAAAACACCACAGCACACCTAACACCTAAATATCATTGCTGAAAGATACTACATCTCTTTACACATGGTACATCAATTTATTCCACTGCAAAATTTCAGGACCACAGGCTGCCTTAAATTTCACATAGCACATTGAGCACTCATTAAGAGAACTCGATGCTGACGCTGACCAAGTCTACTCTAGAACATGATAATTTGTTGTTTCAGGCACATAATCGTTGCCAGTGCTGCTACACGATAAGCTTCCAGAACTCAGGTAGCATCTTCACATTGTCCTGCACGGCGCCTTTTGGACTAATCAGCTCCTATAGGCACTAGCTCAACACAATATCCCACTGATCTCCTCAGAACAAGATCCTCATCAACCCAGCCTGGACCTTTCAAAGGCTTGATGTGTGGCTGCTAAATAAGGGAACCTCACAAGGAAATGCCAAGGAAAGCAGCAAGTTTTACATCCCTTTCTTCAAGCACCCTGCTACCTTCCAGAAAAGCACCCTTCCCTATTTGGGATACAGAAGAGTCCAGAATCCTCCTCTGTAAGCCTGTCCTCTCCTTCAGCTCCTTCTTGGGATACCACTTGGAAGAGATCACGACACCACCTCTTTAAGTAGCAGTACAGTGGTAGGACCCCTTTCTGAAGATGTGAGAACCATAGGGTCAGTGCTGTCTGCCACTCAAACAGTAATTAGCATTGATTCCTATTAACTGAAAGCCACTAAAATACTGTAGAGGTAAAAGACTGGAACCAGGGACCTGCTTCTCTTCACCTGCTGTTCTCCTCCCAGAGCCTTCTCAAGTGCCTGATAAATCTTGATTTCTCTTCTACAGACTGATTTCTCATGTTCATTTCTCTTCTGCAATAGCCCATGTGCAAAAGGAGGGCTAATGACCAACTTAGGTCCTTATCTTGGGGACAGGGTCATTTCCTTACAACTGCAAGACGTTAATTTAAAAAAGCTTCAGAAAGGAGCATCTCTAAGTCCTCCGAGCAGTGATGTGATCTGATCACACAGGTCTTGCAGAAAAGAAACAGCCTCTTTAGAAAATTCACAGTCCCCTTCCTTCCTTTCTTTTGTGGCTTTCAACACATGAGAAGTAAGAGAATACATTAAGGATCATCCCATTGTCACCACGTGTTTGATATATTTCTTGTGCAATTGCAGAAGACAGACATTCTGGGAAGAACCTCTGACTCCTGAGTTCAGGCTGGTGCCACAAAGCTCAGCTGCATACGTACCAGGCACTTGGAGGACTCCCCTTCTTTACAGTGTGACTTCTACGGTGCTTAGGTGCTTCCAGGAAGAGGTGACAATGTTCCACTCTATAATTCTATTGAGGAGCTTCCACCATCATGGTTTTGAACTTGTGTACCTTAATTTCACTGTTATCCTATTGTGGGTTTCTACGTGCCTTTTTGAGTCTAGGTCTCACTCTCACCTTTTTCTGATCTGGAAGTCTCTGGGGTGTTGGGAAGAGCTGAATGCCACAACAGCAACTAATGAACTGTGACGTATATCCTGCCCAGTCATGCTCCACCAGAAAAACCAGAACGACACAAGAGTTGACTGTGACACCTAGGAGAGGTAAAGGCTGTAAGAGTATGGGGAAATCGGGAACTCAGATTTGGCAGAAGGACATTCCTCCCCTCTAAGGCAACGGGAAAAATTAAATAGTAAAATTTTAAGTAACAATACAATCATCTTTTAACTTAATGCAAAATCATAGTATATGAAGTTACTGGTGAGAAAAGTGCATCTGTAGCTTCCATGTTCTAATATGAATATGTATGTACCAAAAAGTGCTTTTCAAATCTGTATCATGTGAGAAGCACAGAACTGTGATCAACTGCTTGCATGCAATTATCACAAATATTTGATGTTATTAGCTGCTGCAACATTATGACTTGGATAATTACCTGCACCTGTTTTCTCATAATTAAATGGCTGTGTACATCATTAAATTTTCAATGAGGTCCAGACAGCATTTTTTTTCCCTTTGTGCTACTGAAATGCAGTTGATTAGAAATGTTGTGACTTCTAGATGAAGAATGTATTATTTCAGCTGGTGAGGGAAATAACTATATTGCTTTAACACTGAGAACAAAAGTACTGAGCTCTTTAATTCAACTCATGGAATTAATGAAAGCCTTTTAATTGCTTCTTCTCTGACTCTGAGTTCTGCAAACGTATACAAGGGAATTAAGACTGTGTCTGATATGTTGGGAAATCTGATTGCTTCAAATACAAGAGAACTTAAATACAATACAAAACAGAATCCATCCAATTTGCTTGTGTACTAACCTAGCTCCACAGCCACATTTGCCACCTGACGTACTGCCACATGACTGCCCTCAACTTGGAAGCAGAGGTTCATAAAGCGTAGACATATGGAGACACTTGAGGCTGCACTGCAAGCAGAAGTTCTAGATGGCTCTACGTAGTCTCCTAAATGTGCTGCTTTTGGCTGAACCAATTACTTTCATTGAAAATTTGTTTATGCCCACACGCTAAGCAAAGAAACGTCACTCTACAAAATTTTAGACATTTTCCAGTACACTTCTACTATGTATCAGATTTTAAAGTATTACATAGAGCATTTTCCTACATGGCTTGATTAAGGTTAATGAAGTAATTTAAACCACATAATTCTCTGGTAAAAGGAGGGAGACAAAGGGAGATGATAAAAATACATTGTTCTTAAACTGTGTAAAAATATCGGTTTGGTCGGAATAAGGGCCTGGTTTTTCACACTGATGAGGAAGTAGCTTTCTTTATCACTGCCTTGTACTTCAGAGTAATTTCAAATTCAACCCAAAGAACAAGTACTCCGTGAATGACAGGTTTGCCAAATAGCTTTCTGATGCAGCATTTAATGACCTCTGCCTCAAATCACTCAAATCAATGACTTTTTGGCCACTCTTACTGTGGTCGCAGCTCGAGCTGCTAACAACATACTATCAGTCATAAATGCCGGCCAACAAATTAAGTGCTGTTAGAAGGGATGAAAAAAATCTCCCATAAATCTAATTGAGACAAGAATTCCCTTCTTTAATTTCAGCAAAAAGCCTTAAAATAATACGCCAAGAATATGATTCCCTGAGGAATCATAACGTTTGCGCTCCTAAAGAGGAGTGATGGAGTCCATCTCCAGCTCACTGGCATTTTAACTGTGACTATGACTATGATCTCGTTGTACAAAAGAACTGTCTTAAAAGATAAACTTCTAACTCAGGAAATAACTGACTTAGGCCCTGAAACGGAGGCAGTCACGTTACACACTTTAAAGCCTGTAGATGCAAGGAAAGGTTTTGATCCATTCTTTATTAGTTTCTAAAGGGCAGGATGGATGAGAAGAAATCTAATGGGATAAGCATGAGACTGAAAGAAAAGCCCTGAAGACTGCAAGAAATTAAGAGGCTTTTTTTTTCCAGTACATTAATTACTAAACAAGAAAAAGCTCATTTAGGAATACTCTGATTATTCCCCTTCCTCCTGATCTTGCAACGCAGTGAGTGCAGCTCCTAGAGGAGCATCTTCAGACCCACTGTTTATTCACAGTCCTCACAAGCTTTTTACTGGTCACAGCTTTTCTGGAATTGGCTAAGTATTTTCATTCTGCAATAGAAGAAAATAACCAGGCAAACAAGAGTAGCGTAGCGTACTGTAGCATAGCGTAGCGCAGCACAGCATAGCATAGGTTATGTCAGTTGGAAGGGACCTACAACGACCCAGTCCAACTGCCTGACCAATTCAGGGCTGACCAAAGGTTAAAGCATGTTGTTAAGGGCATTGTCCAAATGCCTCTCCAACACTGACAGGCTTGGGGCATTGACCACCTCTCTAGGAAGCCTGTCCCAGTGTTTGACCATCCTCTTGGTAAAGAAATACTCCCTCATGTCCAGTCTGAACCTCCTCTGGTGCAGCTTTGACCCATTCCCACATGTCCTGTCACTGGATACCAAGGAGAAGAGCTCAGCATCTCCCTCTCCACTTCCCCTCCTCAGGAAGCTGTAGAGAGCCATGAGGTCGCCCCTCAGCCTCCTTTACTCCAAACTAGACAAACCCACAGTCCTCAGCTGCTCCTCACAGGACATGCCTTCCAGCCCTTTCACCAGCTTTGTTGCCCTCTTCTGGACACATTCAAGGACTTTCACATCCTTCTGACATTGTGAGACCCAGAACTGCATGCAGTACTCAAGGTGAGGCCACACCAACACTGAATACAGCAGGACAATCACCTCTTTTGACTAGCTGGTTATGCTGTGTTTGATGCACCCCAGGATGCAGTTTTCCCTCTGGGCTGCCAGGGCACACTGCTGACCAGCATCCCCAGATCCCTTTCCGCAGGGCAGCTCTCCAGCCACTCCTCTCCCAATTTATATTTCTGTCTGGCGTAACCCCACCCCAGGTGCAGAATCCAGAATTTGTTCTTGTTAAATTTCATCCCATTAATCATTGCCCAATGCTCCAATCTACCCAGATCCCTCTGCAAGGCACCTTGTCCCTCAAGAGAGTCAACAGCACCTCCCAGTTTGACCTCATCAGCGAACTTGCTAATGGTGCATTCAACTCCTGCATCCAGACCGTTGATAAATATACTGAACAGCACCAGCCCTAGAATTGAGCCCTGAGGAACACTGTCAGTGACTGGTTGCCAGCCAGATGTAGCCCCATTCACTACAACCCTTTGAGCCCTGCTGTTCAGCCAGTTCTTCACTCAGCACACTGTGAACCTGCTCATGCCACAACTGGACAACTTGTCCAGAAGGATGCTGTGAGGGACAGTATCAAAAGCTTTACTAAAATCCAGAAAAACTACATCCACTGCCTTCCTTTCAACCACTGGGCAGGTAACCTTATCATAGAAGGATATCAAATGAGTTAGAGAGAACTTTCCCTTTGTGAACCCATGTTGACTGTGGCTGATGATTGCATTATTCTTTAAATGCCTTTCAACAGTACCCCATATAGTTGTCTCCATAATTTTTCCAGGAACTGAGGTTAGACTAACAGGTCTGTAGTTCCCTGGGTCTTCCCTCACACCCTTCTTATAAATTGGAATAGCATTGGCTAGCTTCCAGTCAGCAGGGACCTCCCTAGACTCCCAAGACCTTTGGTAGATGATTGAGAGGGGTCCTGCCATAATATAGAGTCATAGAATGGTTTGGCTTGGAAGGGACCTTAAAGATCATCTAGTTCAACTCCCCTGCCATGGACAGAGACACCTTTCACTACACCAGATTGCTCAAAGCCCCATGCAACCTAGCCTTGAACACTTCCAGAGAGGGGGCATCCACAGCTTCTCTGGGCAACCTGGTCCAGTGCCTCACCACCCTCATAACGAAGATTTTCTTCCTTATATCTAATCTAAATCTACCCTCTTTCAGTTGAAAGCCATCACCCCTTGTCCTCTCACTATGGTCCCTTGTAAAAGGATGATCTCCAGCTTTCTTGTAGGCCCCCTTCAGGTACTGGAAGGCTGCTATAAGGAATAACCCCAGCTCTCTCAGCCTGTCCTCACAGGACAGGAGCTCCAGCCCACTGATCATCTTCATGGCCCTCCTCTGGACTCGCTCCAACAGGTCCGTGTCCTTCTTATGTGGGGGGCCCCAGAGCTGGACGCAGTACTCCAGGTGGGGCCTCATGAGAGTGGAGTAGAAGGGCAGAATCACCTTCCTCAACCTGCTGGCCACACTTCTTTTGATGCAGCCCAGGATACGGTTGGCCTTCTGGGCTGCAAGTGCACATTGCCGGGTCATGTTGAGTTTCTCATCAATCAACACCCCCAAGTCCTTCTCCTCAGAGCTGTTCTCTATCCATTCTCTGCCCAACCTGTATTTCTGCTTGGAATTGCCCCAACCCACGTGCAGGACCTTGCACTTGGCTTTGTTGAACTTCATGAGGTTCATGCAGGCCGACCTCTCCAGCCTGTCAAGGTCCCTCTGGATGGCATCCCTACTCTCCAGCGTGTCAACCACACCACACAGCTTGGTGTCACTAGCAAACTTGCTGAGGGTGCACTCAATCCCACTGTCCATGTTGCTAACAAAGATGTTAAATAGTGCCAGTCCCAATACCAACCCCTGAGGAAATCTGCTAGCTCCTTCAGTATGCTGGCATGAATCCCATCAGGCCCCATGGACTTGTGAACATTCAGCTGATACAGCTGGTTCCTTAAAATTTCAGTGTTCACAAATGGAAAGTCACTGTTCCCACACTTGTGGTCCTCTGACTCAGGGGACCAGGCAGCCCAAGGTCTATCAGTATTATTAAAGACTGAGGCAAAAAACGCATTGAATGAGTTCACTTTTTCTTCATCCCTATTAGTCTTTTGAATTTTGAAGGAAGATATTTCCCTGAGAAAAAGGGTTTGAGGCTATTTTATGTGCATTTTTTTGCATGTTAAACATATGAGAAGGACATGCTTAAAAATAAGGAATGAATTCGGAAAGCAACCTTCCACTGCACTAGCTGCCATCTATATAACTTCCGAAAACCCAGGAGTACAGGTTCCTGAGCCATTCGGCAGTGTAGCCGTTCATATTTAAGCACATGCATAGCAGCATTATTTTCAAACAAGTACATAAGGAAGTCAGATCCTGGAGCAAAGAGAATAAAGACATGTATGAGCTTAGCTTTGCAAGACTGGACCCCCATGTATCTGTTCCTATGGCCCATGTCATCATTAATAACATGCATTTTTACCCTAGATTCAAAATCCACTTTTTCTTCATCCCTATTAGTCAGATGACCATCTTCCACAAGTATCAGTCCAATGTTTCCTGTAGACCTCCTCTTGCTATTAATGTACTCAAAAAAGCCCTTCTTGTTATCTGAAACAACACCGGCCAGTTTCACCTCTAATTGAGCTTTGGCCTTTCCCATCTTCTCCCTGCATAAGCAAACCACAGCTCTGTACTCTTCCTGCGAAGCCTGACCTCGCTTCCACAGATTGTGCAATTTCTTTTTCCTCTTGAGCTCCATGAGGAGTTCCCTGTTCAGCCAACCTGGTCTTCTGCCCCACTTGCTATACTAGCAATACAAAAATGATATTGCTACTTAATACAAGTCTGCTGAAAATGCAGCAGAAACTGCAGTGGTTTCAGCAAGACACCCATGGCAAAGGTACCATAACATAGCCTTCAGCACTGAGTCAGTACCTAGTGGACCCTGCGCTAAAGCATGTGCTATTTCATTTATATTACTACGGGAGTCCCAAACTACCCAGATTAAAGTGTCCTGAGGTGCATTTACATGTCTCGGGCATATCCCCAGGAAAGATTTACATTCTGTGTGGCCTTTTCTGAACCAAGAGCCTCCACCAGGGGTAACTGAATTTTTCTTTTACAGACCAATATTCCAGTTGAAAAATGCCAGTTCACCAGATGGTAATGCAAAGGTAGCTGTCCTGAGTCCCTGATAAAATACTTTAATCATTATTTAGCGGCTTTACAACATGAAGCCCTTTCCTTCTCTCCTGTTGGGATTCTCCTACGTCATCCAAAGGAACTCCTCATGAACGCTCCAGGGAGGGAAAACAAACACACAAACAAAACCCCAGTTATTCAGTGTACTTCTACTTTTAATTTAGCAGGGATTCTGATTCTGATGCACTTAACCAGCAGGGTAGTGTCTGGCACTATGGGTGGAAGATTGTAGGGAGACTGGGTTTCCAATGTGTAACAGTAAAACTTTGTAATCCTAAACATTTTTGTTGTCAAGAAATCCATTTCAAACCCAGCTCCAGTGTCTAGCTTATTATGTTAGCTGTTTCTCAGCATATATTATGGCAGGTGTTATATATAACCTCAGCAAGAAACGTGTAATCACAGCAAGGGCTTGCTTAGCACTGTGTGGCACTACATGGTATTACACAGAAATACCTCAGCAGTCAACTCTATCTTCCAGGTTGCTTCGAGAATACTCTGGTTTAATGAGAAATGAATTCCAAGACCTTTCATATAGCCTCTGTCTGACTTCTATGGAAGAGGAGAGTTCCTCAAACACTAAAAAAATTGTAATTTATCATATCATTTTCCAGTCAGACATCTTTAACAAATCTTTAACAACTATTGGTGGATTCTAACATAGTGTCTCCCACTCCCATGAGTTGCAGCATGTTCTGCGGTTTTGTACTCAAACATCAGAGGGCTGCTGGAATGCATAAGAAAACAGGACAACTGGTATCCTCCTCCTGGTAAGTTACAGTTATAAATACTAAAGAAAGCCTGTTGCTTCAAATGAAAATTTCAAAGTCAGTCATCTACATTGGCCATTACCTCATGAACCACACTGTTTATATTCAAAATGTTTTGTTCTACAAGAGAAGAAAAAAGTGTAAAATAGAAGTCTCACATAGAGAACATCCACAACAAAAGATCAAATAAATCATTAGCATATTAACCCCACCTTTTTGTCTGAAAGCTATTAGGCATGTAGGCAAAATACATTCAAATAACTTATCTAGTTGGCCTATTAAGCAAGCTAGGAACATTGTCCGTCAGTGATCCAGAATCAGAGATTCTGAAGCTGATTAATCTTTTACTTCCCTTTGCAAGAATATTGGATGCTCAGTATGTGTAATAAAGCCAGTATTTGTGCCAGGCGCTGAAATCCATAAGTCAGGTCAGAAGTCACAAAAATGACCGTAAGTTTCCTGTAAGTTACCACAACAAGCTCAGACATAGCTGGTGGCATTATTTTGGTTGTTGGAACAAATCTGTTAAGCACACTACTCAATAAGTCTTTAGGTATGTTTTTAAAGTGCTAAGCCCTTTAGTGCTTGCGCTGTAGCCATGGTAGCACAAAGCTAGCTGGGTCCGTACTCAGGTGGTTTGCTTGGGCTGACCTCCATGTTGCTCCGTATTAGTAGCAACTGATATTAGCTTACGCAGTTAATTGGAAACTGGCTTGAATGTGTCAACATGAGCTGGAGCTGCTTGCAAAAGAGGCATGTCCTTAATGCCTGCAGCTATTACCTGGATGTGCAATAAAATGCTAAACATGCTAGTGTTTTAGGTCTAGAAAATTCTACGAAAAAATTTAACTTGAACACAGTAAACAAGGTGTAGCTCCCACACCTTGACAGTAATTTACGTCATCTCTGGATAGCATTCAAATGAATTAAAAAATGCAGCTATTTAAAGTAATCTAGAAGAAACAGCACTGAATAAGAAACACATTTAATTCTCTTCTATATGAATGTAAACAGAATAAAAGCATCCCTGCTAACACAGAACACAAACACAATGCAGTGCTAAAATACACTTAATGATAAAATACTCGTCACAATGCAAAGTATAACTATAACTTTACATGTTAAGACACTGCAGCTGGCCATAATATAGACTTGCCAACTGATCACTTTATTTGTCTTTTTAAAAGGATCACAACTCTTTTACACACAATTAAGCAACAACGTACATTTTTCACACAACTACTTCATGTTCTATAATATTAAATACTCCTTTAAATGAGTATCTTGGTTTATGGAGTATCTGCCAGCTATGCATGTCTGCTAACTAGGTATCAAAAGGCCATTTTAAACAATAATTAATACAAGCATTATATGCATTTTCTGCAGACACTGCATAGACATTGCTAAACATGAAGGAACACTAGATATTCAGGATACAAATAACCATAGTAGGTCATTCAAAAAATTAGACATAGCCACGAAAATCATATATTATCACCTCAAACTGCACAAACAGAATCCTCATCCTGGCTTTGACCAGCACTGTGTTAAACAGAACGCTTCATTGCTGAAAACATCCTTTCAATGCACTGAATGGCAGCCTGTGAAGATTTGATTTATAATTGATTTTGAACTATTCTAAAATGAATGAAAGGCTGATGCCAGTGACTCATTGCAAATGCAGTGACATCCCTTCAGTGATATCAAACCAGCCACTGCACTGAAGAAAAACGATGCTACTGTCCTTCAGAAATCAACTGGAACTGTGAAACACTGTAGAAGGATTTTACACAGTGTTTTGTAACAAAATACATAGACGTGAACAGAAATTATATCCAGCAAACGACAAATAGAGCAGACCCTTGACAATATTTGCATTTCTTACAGTAATCTGTAAAATTCTAACTGTATCACTGTCAGTGACAAGACTCACTGTAGCAGTATATAAACTAACACAATGCACTCAAATATCTCAAAAATTCTGTTTTGATTTGAAGTTTGCCTGCTTCTCTGTGTTTTGTTTGTTTATTTGTTTTACTTATCTGAGTTTTCTCAACTCTTCTCCTACTCATTCCTCAGACTACTCCAGATCCTACCTAACTCCCTGTTTCAGACATATGACCCTGCATTCTCTTCTCTTCACTGCTCTCTGCCTGCCAGTTGTTCTCAATCAGTAAACTAGCATCCATCCATACACATGGATGTGTCCATATATGTACTTACACACATATTAATTCTTCAGTTGGTAACCAGCCTGCCTGTTAATCCAACCAACACCTCTGTTGCTCTTGGTTCTTCTGTTCTTCCCTTCTAGGACACACCTCCTAGGTGTCAAGAGAGACGGCTTCGCTGCTGCAGTCTCACACACGCAGCCTACATGCCTTCTTATAAACACCTCCGAATAAGCAACAGTTTGGAGTTTTAATGTAAAGTACCAGAATACTCTGTGTGAACATCACAATGCCAAAATGCTGACAGGCCACAATGAACTCGATAGGACATGAGCATAAATGGGACTATGGAGAGAGAGTAGGGCAGGCATAGAAATCAAGATCTGGGAGATCAACCAAAAATCAGATTAAAAATGCAGGAAGAAAAGCTCCAGAAGACTGTTTATGTTTATTTGCATTATCACAGGACTTTGGAGCACCAAACAAGAACTGCTGGGTAAACACAAAATAAAAAATGGAACAAAAGAATGAGGTAAGGAAACAGTACTGATCAGAACAGTGTGAAGGGATTTAGGCACAATTTTTTTTTTTTTTTAATAGACAAGAATAACAAAAGAAAGTTTTAAAAACAACGAGAAGGCCACATATGTGTTTAAAGGGAGCACCTTCCAACAGTGAGGCAAGAAAGCATAAAGATCTCTCCCAGAAAATTTACCAACTAGATGACTCCTCATACTTCTCCCCTGCTCCAGCATGGGGTACCTCCCACAGGAGACAGTCCTTCATGAACTGCTCCAACGTGGGTCCCTCCCACAGGCTGCAGTTCTTCAGGAACTGCTCCAACATAGGTCCTTACTACAGGGTACAGTCCTTCAGGAATGTACTGCTCCAGCGTGGGTACCCCACAGGCTGCAAAGCCTGCTCCTGTGTGGCTCCTCTCCACATGCCGCAGCTCCTGCCAGGAGCTTGCTCCAGTGTGGGCTCTCCACAGGCTACAGCTTCCTTTAGGGCATGTCTGCCTGCTGTGGTAAGGGGGCCTCCACCGGCTGCAGGTGGAGACCTGCTCCACCGTTAACCCCCATGGGCTGCAGGGGACAGCCTGCCTCACCATGGTCTTCACCACGGGCTGCAGGGGAATCTCTGCTCCGGCGCCTGGAGCATCTCCTCCCCCTCCTTCTTCACTGACCTTGGTGTCTGCAGGGCTGCTCCTCTCACTCCTCTCTCTCACACCTGCTGCCCAATGTTTTTTACCCTTTCTTAAACATGCTATCCCAGAGGTGCCACCAGCGTCACTAAGGGGCTCAGCTGTGCCCTGTGCTGGGTCCACTGGAGCCAGCTGGAATGGGATGAGTCCAACATGGGGCAGCCCCTGCTTTCTTCTCACAGAGGCTGCTCCTGCAGTGCCCCTGCCCCACTGCCGACAGGTTGCCAACGCAGTAATCTACTGTTCAGGCATATTTTTCTGAAGACATCTTTATTGGACTACAGCTAGAGGGTTTACAGTTAGCTATAATTGTAAATGTGTATTTATATAAACACATTAACATCAAACTGCTGTAACTGTTCTATAGGACAATGCAAGATGGCATTAATAATGACTAAGTGTTTCTATAATTACAGCTTTGAACACTATCATAAACACATATTCCTGGAACAGAACAACAAGGAGAAAGACAGAGGCTGAGAAAAGGGAAAAGCCACTCTTCCTACAGCATTTACTCTGACTCACAGGACACTGGAAACAGAAGAGCAGTGGATTAACCACTCTCATTTAATCCATACCAATATACACAGAAATATATACATATCATTGCTTTTTGGGACTGTTTAATGCAATTTCAGATTAGTACTGACTCATTAAAGGTCATGCTTATATTTATCAAGAAAATTAGAGCACTAGCATCCTACTTACTTTAGTAGCAATGACTTCATATTTTTATACTACCATAACAATCCACTGTAAAAAACACTTTCTTTTGGAAACTTTTTGTTATTATCTTTGATACAACTTACCAGTTTTCATCTAAAACCAGATCTTACAAAGAACCAGTAATGTTCACTAACATGTAAATATATAGCGTGTACATTAATGCATGCACACATATGCATGAATGTTATGACATTTCTTTTGTCCCACTGAAATAACATCTCAAGCCAAAATATTTATCTATCTGAAGTACAGCTATGGTCTCAGCAGTCTCATGTGGATTAAAATAAATCAAATGCCGCAACTAGCGTGCTTCCCCCTCACTGCTACCAAATTATACAAAATACTATATATTGACATCAACTCACTCACTAGAGCATATTGCCTGAAATTAGTAATGTTATGTAGACTAATTTTTTCTACTGACAAGGGACTACTGAACTGAGAGTTCTTGTTTCAGTCTAGTATTACAACATTGTTGCATAAAGCGTTTTGCTTTCAAGCCAAGAATTCCCCACAAACCATTAATCTAAGATGTTCTATTCATTATCATCTGAAGTTATTTTTTCTAAAATATGTAGCTCAGAAACTACTAACACACTACTTGAAATCATTTTTTAAGTGTATCACATAACTCTCTGGCTAAGGCTAACTGAAAACTAATTAAAATCATTAAGATGATGATTTGAACAAGAACAGGAAAAAACTGTCTAGATGAAATTATGATGAAAAATTAGATAACCACTTGACTGAACCGTGCCCTTAGACACACTGCTTCTCATTTGCAAAAAATGAGCATTTCTTTTCCTCTCAAAACCTCAAAGGGGTTTTTGACCTTTTAAGGCACCAATATCCACAACCCTCCTCAGAGTAACTCGTTCATCTTCTGACCCAAGACTCCCAAAGCATATTTCACTTCCTTTATGGGCAGAAATAAAACTCCCTAAACTCTAAATATTATTTATTACCATATTTAATATACTTTTTACTTGATCATCAGAACATTATTTTAGTCTTCTGATAAAAAGGCAGAAAGACAAATAAGAAACAAGTTGTATGACATCTGATAAATAAAATTACATATATATCATTTCCCCTCCATAAAAATACCAGTCCCTAGTCTGGACTCTTGCCCCTGGGAAAAAAAAACTAACCAAAAAATCTTCAAGCCTATGGTCATCACAGAAAAGAACATAGATTTGAACCTCTTCTATCTGCGAAGAAGACTGAACAACATAGAGTGATAATTACTTTCACAAAATCCAAGTGGGGAGAGTAATGAATGAAATTTGGAACAGAAAGAGAATTTCCAGTCGCGTATTTGAGAAAAGAATGTATAGCTTGTACTGCAAGCCAAGATGACTGATAAACTATGTGTGTTAGCTCTAACTTGAGAAAGAGTATTAAGCATTAATGAAATAGTCCAGAAAAATTTTAGCAGTGTGTGCCAAGGCCACTGGAAAAGAGCCAGTTTAAAAAGGAATTTACAAGAATCTCCTTTATCTGGGATGATGAACTCAATCTAGCATGACGATCTAAGTGCCAGGACTCAGGCAAACCGAACATTCCTCTCGAAGCTGGGACTCCTACCTTTGCCAGAGGAAACGAAGCGCTGAAGGAAAAGGCACTTCAGTTCAACCATCAACCTCACATATGATGTTGTCCACAACACATGGCAACATTGATAAATGTATAGTGAAGACCGCTGAGAGTATTTTTACAAGTGAATGATATCTAGGGCTGATTAGTGCATATTGTACATTAGTGCATTTATTAGTCCACTAGTGATGACTGCATACATTCAGGTTCTGTTTATATAGTCACTTCTGAAGATTCACACTGTTTCTCTCCTAATTCCCTTATCCAAAAATAAGAGAGGAACATTTTCTTGTGAAGGGCAACTATTAAAGAGATTTTACAGAAACGCCAAAGTACATTATGGGTGCTTTAAAGAACTAATTGAAATGGATATGAAACACCAAGACATTCATCTGCAATGCTTTTAAGTGTTCTGGATATATTTAAACTAAATTATGAAGCTAATGCAGAAGAAATCCCATGTTGCTACAACCAGTGATTTTATGAAGTGGTTTTTTTTGTTTTGGCTACTTTTAGGTGACAATAGTTACAGGAGGCTCAGTCTTTAAAAGCCAAAGAAGATACTGAGCTGGGCTGCAGGCAATCATCCCCCAGGAGATGGAGATCAGTACATGGGGGAAACACTTAACATGCCTAGATAAAAACATGAAAAAAAGAATAATCGATGAATTTTAGGCTAGTGAATAGTTTAAAACCAATAGTTAGATTTTACATATTTGTGTGGGTGAATTGGTAAAGGAATGACTGTATTACCAGAGTAAGTTTATAGTTCAATAGAATGCAAGGGTTGTTGCTATGGAATTAGGTCCAGCCGCATGCAGTGCACAAAGTACATTAAATAATAGTATCACAACTGTCTGTTAAATACAACAAGCATAATATCATTGAGGCCCTTTGTTTCAGGATACCTCTCCTCTACCTTTTCTCTCACCTCTTTTTCACTCTCCATTTCTTTTCAGAACAGATTTTCATGAATATCGCTTTCAATGAAAATACCTAAGGCCATCTTTGTTTTATCTCTTACTATTCCTTCTTCCTCTGAGTCTTCCTGAGTAGTCCTGTCTGCCTGCTTTTAGTACTACTTCATATTCATTTTCACACCATCTTTCTGTTTTCTTTTTGCCTTCCCCGATGATACCAAGTTTCTATTTCTACTTTCTAGCCTTCACATTCCCCACACAATGGAAGAAAACCTTTGCTTTGCAAAATATCCCTCACAAAAATCACTCGGAAGATCTGAGTATTGCAATTAACAAACAGATTTAGACAAAGAAGCGTTCTAACAATACTACTGTCAAGAAATGCTGAATAAACACATAAGCTAGTGTCAAAGAGAAACAAAGCAAAATAGAAGACCAACCAGATGGCATCCCTTCACTTGAGGAGGGCTTTATTGGTGCGTTCACCTGATCCCAGTTAAGATCATCATCATCTGACTGACTATAGCCACAGGAACTGAGAGGCTCATCGAAAGTACAGCATCCTGTAAGATAAACACAAAGATCAAAATTAAACAAGGCATGCAGATAACAGATTATGATTCTCTAATCCTAACAACTGCAACATGATTCAATGCAGGCTGTGTAATTTTTAAATGTCTTTTAATACAAATGATTATATATTTATTAATCATCACTTTCTGAGAGGGCATAAAACCTTCTTGTCATGAAAACAAAGTCCCAAGGGTAGAAGAGCAGATTTAGAACTGCAGACAAATTTTTCTCCTATGACACAATCATCAGGTATCAAAAACAAACCAGCAAAATAAAAAGCAGTAAAACTCAGAACATCAGAAGATTGACTGATTAACATTCTTCAGGAAAAATAAACTATTCCATGCCTGAGAACCTACATTTTAGAAGAAAACTTTGAGTGTGGGAACATCAGCTCCCGTTCCTGTATCTTGGTTTCCAAGTAAGGGAAGGCCTAGGTGCTCCCAGGTGTGCTGCGTTGCAAACCGGTACCAGCCTGGGTGTTTGTGGGATCAGGGCCTCTGGTACAACACAGAGCACATCTATCTCAAAATGCCAATCTACGCGTCGCCTCAAACTCTCTGAAAGAGAACAGTATTAGTTCCTCTCTTTTCCCCATTCTCTTCTAAGTAATTTAGAAAAGAATAACATGTTATAAAAGCTCACACTATCCCAAGCTGGGACAGGGAAAAATCTAATGTCACAAATTTAGAAGAATGGAATCTAACATTATCCACAGGAAAATGGAACAGGTTTGCTTTTTCCCTTTGGTACAGAGGAAACCTTTCCAGCTTTTTTACATCGTTCTCTTCTAACAGGAGACTAACACGGGGTTACAAAATTCTGTTTTATTTGATGTTTGATGTTTCACTCCAGTGAAGAATGACATCTTTCCTATTTGGGAAAACAAATATAACCCTAGTCACGGATATTTCAGTCCACATTAAAGTAAATTCTGCAGCTGTTCAAACAAAACTAAACTTTAGGGCTATTCATCATCTTTGCTATCTGTCCATAGGCACAGCAGGCTTAGCCTTGCCAAGCTGTATTAAAATAGGAAACAGACAAAATCTAGCTTTAAAAAAGACTTTAAAAATCTAAATTCTCCTAGAACATTATAAATGGCATTACAGAATACCTTATCAAAAAGTAGGATAATAGAAGACAAAATTTCATTGCACCTGACAAGCTTTAGCTAACTGAAGTCCAGCCTTCCTAATAGCTAGTCACAGTTTATATTTGAGATTCATGACAAGCACTTTGCAAGCATATAATCTTCAAAAGAAATTAATTTTATATGCGGTCACCAAATAATTTCATTTTTTGTTCTCTTACAGTGCCATTGTTCTTTATAGACACATCATCTTTGCCCTGCCCTTGGATACAGGTCATCCTATACTGTTCTCTGTTCTAAAATATCTTTCTATAGGAAGTTTTTGTTAGCTCTAGGTATATTAGAGAAATTGGCACCTCTGGACATTGCATCTTGCTGTACAATGTTAAGTGCACAAGATTCAATTAGATAATCCAGTGGGAAAAGAAAACCCATTAAAGAACTTGCAACTCCAAACTCTAATATTTCACCTGAATGATAACAACAGATCTAAATTCTCTCTCTCCCAAAGTTAAACAAATTCAGAAATACAAGAGATTTGTATAAAGTATATCAAATAACATCTGCAACATTTCCAGCGGGAAGGCTTAGAAAATTAGGCAGCCATTTACACATTCGTTCTAATCCTTGCATAAATATTACTTCAAACTTCATAAAATAGGCCACAAGCTAACTTTCAGACACAAAAGAAAAACATCAACTTTCACAAACCTGTTTGTGCTTTTTTATAAAAAATTAAAAAAACCAAACCACAGGTGAAGCAAAAGGTAGTTTCCGTGCAAAGGTACTCCAAATGATACTAGGACATAAATTTAAATATCAAGTTATGCAGTGTGCAATATAGTCAAGCATGTGAAAAAACATACACCCCAAGAAAATCTGGCATAAATCAGGGTTTACAATTCAAACACAGGACTAATGAATGTACAGAATAGCTCCCGTACCTCATTACATCATACATTTCTCTAACGATAAGAAGCCATAGAAAACTTTAAGGTGTTTTCTTGCTCAAACCCAGAAGCACAGCCAAGCACTGCAAAATGTCCAATATTGGAAAAAAGGGAAGAGTGTGTGATTCCAGCTGGTTAGTAAAAGCTTCTCCCCTTCTGACTAGTTAGGAAGATGTCAAAAACATGGCTAAATAGAATGACAGTTCTACTTGTCTAGACCATTTGTCTGTCAAAACAGGACCATTTCTCACTGCTCGTTTTTCTTTATTTCTCTTGCGAGTCTATAGCTAAATCACTCTGTTAGGACTTCTTTTTTTTATCTTTGCCATTTACATCCTTCAAACTTTTGTGATTTCACTATCTTATAACTTCCTCAAAATGGGTATCTAATCTTCACATCTGTTACAGGAAGAGTTTAAAAGGAACTTTGGAACTCCTTCCATTCCTAAGTCACTCCCATCCACAACTAATAACCAAACTGTAGCAAGTATTACTACGAGTAATTAAACTGTACAGCCACCTATCCAGCGAATTGACCAGCATACATAAGATCTTTAACAGCACAGATGCCAAGCCACGTTTCTTTCTGCAGCCAGCCACTAAGGATAAGATGAATACTAATGAAGGCTTTGCACAACCATGACTTTTTGGACAGTCTTTTGTAGATTAAAATAGCGTACAAGGCATATATAGGTGTTGGGAGTATAGGCAAGTTTATAGACTGAGCTAAGAATAACACAGAACATCTTACTGGAAGAAAACAACACAAAAAAGCCTAGCCAGATTAGCCAAGGAACAATTACTGTAAATCAGGAGTCATTGACAGTCCTAATGGCTTATGCCTTCTCCCCAAAGTTCTGACCCTCACATCTAACTGTATTACAAACAAGATGAAGTTCTTTAGAAATGGGTCATCGCATTTAACAAAACCCTACATTTGCATCTACTCAAGCCCTCCTGCCTTCTTCTGCAGTGCTTCACCTATTTTCTAGTCATGATGCACTTACTGTACAAGGTTTCCACTTCATAAAAACTTATTCACATATGATATCAACAAGGACTAGTAAAACCTGAAAAATTATCAGTGGTCTTTAATGTCTCTCGTCACTGCACTGTTTTGAAACACGAGCCACTGCCAGGATGGGCAGTTGGTTATAATCAACTAGCACACTTGAGAAATTCTGCCCATTTTTGCTATTAGAATTTATAATAACAATCAAGATACATATTGTCTGCTATATAGTTTAATCAAGCAAAGCAATTTCCCTGCCTGTTATACCGGCATTAGAGTTTGGATAGCCAAACTGTATTTTAAAGGATGAATACTGTGCTGACTGAAATATTTATAAGTAAAACAGGAGATACATATCCCATTAAGATTCTTTGGCTGATGCTACATTTTACAGATATTTTTGGATTCCTAAGAGAAATAGAATCCACAAATGCACAATATGCAACACAGTCTATTACAGCCTACGGTTCTTTCAACTGCAATTATCCATTTAACCCTTGTGAATCCAGTTCAATATAACTATGCCATTGTCCAAATGTAGTTCTTTTTGAACGTTCCTATTTTTCCTTGGTTAAATTACTTTAGATCTTGAAAAATCTATGAGCTTAAATGAGGAATATAATTTAAGATGAAAGCAACCAATTAAAGTAAACAGGATAAAGAATACACTATATTTTTCCTAATGTAAATAAAGTTTTATTCAAAGTATTCTGTGTGTTACAGACTAACTACATCTGTTACGAAGTACTCTCCAAGAATACCTTGTAAAAAAGTAGGATAATAGAAGACAAAGTCAGTTCAGTGACAAAAACTAACAGAGAAAAAAGTTCAAGTTACGCTGGACACTACTTTATTTTTGTTGGTCTTGTATACTGCAATGATCTGAAATCAATATGTACTTTCTATCAAAAATTTGCTACCAAATGTACAAGTGCTAAAACTTGTGATGCTTATGAGTATCAGTGCTAGCATTGGCAGGGAACATATGTGCACACTACAACTGATACAAGGGCCCTGCTTTGGGATAAAATACATTTTTTCTTTACAGCAAAACCCTGTGGTTTCTGGTCTGCCACAGTACCATGAATTCCCTTGCAGAATAGGTGAACCCAGAAGATGAGTTTACTGAATCCCACATTTTATTGGTATTCTTCTTTATCTCATTTAAAAAGTATTATAAATTCTGTTGTCTCTGTATTTTCAGTTTCACACTGGAAATGTGTTTATGTCGATTAACTCTACGTACAATGTAGCTATTCTTTGAAACAGAAATAAAAGTTTTGATATCTGATCGAAAAGCTGGGTGTCTAGATCATGTGCAGTATCAGGGGGCTTTGATACTGCAGTGAAAGATTAATCTCCTATTAGGCAATGGATCTTTTCTTTCTGTCTATTTAAAAAAAAAAAAAAAAAAAAAAAAAAGGAGCCTCTGCCCAAACCAAGAATATACCATTCCTCAGCCAGCCGCACTCCCTCCTGTCCTCATGAACATCCCTGCATCCAACAGCAATGGACCAAGAACATCACCTGGACAACATACCAAGGTAAATGGAAAGTGAAATAACTGAACACTGTGACAAACTGCAATTGTTAAGCTTGACTAGACTGTCAATGAGTCATCGTTCATCCCCAACAGTTACTGCTCAGGGCGACGAGGCAGCATTACTGTGCTGCCTTGTGCTTCCTTTTACATTTTTAAAGTTTTAGATTTCAGGGCAATCATCCTGTCCAGACACTCTCATGACAATTAGAAAATGATCTGAGAAACACAGCATTAGGAAAATGGGACCCTGAGCCCCTAAAGCTGACAAACCATCAAAGCAGGGAATAAACTACTCCTCCTTTAAGGGCAGGTAAGAAGTCATAAAGTGGAAAATAAAAAGCCATTCTCAATTATAAACTGGCTAACAGAGAAGTGGGAATCAATGGACAATTTTTAATGTAAGAAAAAATTAAAATGCTGTCTTTAAACCTGTACGAGAGGTCTGGTCTGCTGCATAACTTTTATTAAAGATAGGGTGATGACAGAAATTGCCTAATACGAAACTGTTTACCTCTCTGAAATCAATAAATGGTTGAGCCAATAAAGCTTCAAGTAAACTAACTACAGCTACATAAACAGATGGTTTAAGGAATGTATTACAAACAGGACATAATGTGTAGATTCTCAGCAAAAAAAGGCTCTACCTGCCCTCTCAAAGGTGTTACAGCATTACATGTTAAAAGGACTTTCCAGACATGCTAGCTCAGAGATAGTCAGCAAAAGAAACTCTTCTCTGTGCGCCTCCAAAGCGCACGCAGAGCTGCCGCGTATCTGCAGTGACATACGCACACCAAAAATTCTTAGCCAGGCTTTACAAGTGAGCTTTCAACAGTGGGTAGTCTGTTTTAAAATGGAACATTTATTTTCTCTTAAAATATACCGAGTTTTTGATTTATACTAGAGGCAAGTGTTCAGAGCTGTAAAATAATACTGTAATCTAGATTACTGGCCAGGGAGTCTGAAAAACCATGTGCTGCATAAAGTCGGTCTAATTTAAAACTATCTACATTTTGTCAAGTCTGCATATGCGCGGGGGTGAGGGAGAAGAGACAGACGGAACAGATTTTACAATTAAAGAACATCTCTGATTGCGGCTGTTCTCAGAAAGGGTTTTGAAAAAGGTAGAGGATGGAAGAATTATCTGGAAAAATCCCATGAGCCAGAGAGAAGATGATGAGGTAAAAGGATGTATTTTGCAACTAAGAAAGGCCAGATATTAATTCTGGCTGTAAGGGAGAATAACAGATGGCAAATGATACAAAATTGTACTAAGATATGTGGAAAAGGTCGTATGGGAATGCCAGAGTTCCAAATTCATGGACCCAATTCCAGCAGTATTGCAGGTGATGACAGTATACAGGAAAAAATCGTTTTGGATAAACAGTTAAAGCTGTTATTTATGAGACTTCAAAAGCTCACCGCATGTTCATAAAACATTTACAATTGTTCTCTCTGTTCTCCCTCCATTTACCTGACAGAAACTGAATCAACACACATCTCCAAAAATGTTTCAGCTTTGGTGACACGGGACACTGTAGCAAACTTGCATTTTATGGAAGACACATCTGTCAGTTCTAACTTCCCCTGGAAACCTGCCCATATATAGACAAATAAAATGTTTTCTGAAAAATTACCCTTGCCTAATAGATACTGAGAATAATTCAAAATTTGGTTTCCTGGACTCTAGTGAAAAGCCCTGAAAAAATGTGCATTTAAACTCCTTTTAGATACCAAGGCATAGGAACAGATACCACTCACCAAGGATAAAAGACAAGACATTGAGTAAGGGCTCGTAAAATAAATATCGCCCATCTCTTGTAAGCAAATAATATCCATACATTTGTGTCACTTTTATATCAGTGAATATTTATAAGGTCCATGGGAAAATGGGTGAATATTAACATTCCGTGAGCAAACGTATTTCTGGCATTTTTTAATGCCAGGGTGTTTGCTTTTGCAATATTAGTGATAGCTTTTCTTAATGTTTGGCATGGATTATATGGGCAAGTGCACGTGTATGCTTACATACACAAATTATATCCCTGCTGCAGTTGTCATTAATTAGACAAAAAGAAATACTCGAGTGTTCAAACCAATAAAGTAAGTACAGGATTATGTAGAAATGTATTTAGGAAACCCTATTTTGAAAGATATTATTAAAACAAGCCTATTTGCAAAAGTCATTTGGATTTTATGCTTTAGTAATAGGGAAGGATATCATGCTAGGTGTTAAAACTACTAGCTGGTCTACTAGTCCAACACAAGTTAATACTAAGAGAGACATTCGTTGTACAAACAGCTGCTATGGATAAATTTTAGCGGTTGGGGGGGTGGTAGTTCATGTGGTTTTTTGTTTTGGCATGTTTTTAGTTTTCATTTCTTTTTGTAAGCATACTGTTGCACCTTTTTAATTATTAATTTAATACTTAAATTGAGTTCCAGATTAGGGAATTCACTTTATAAATGTAATAAATATTGTTATGATAACTTCTTTGAAAGAAAGCCTTATAAGAAAAAAAAAAATCTCCATATGATAAGTACTTTGGAATGACTTTTCAAGAACAACTGGAAGTCCAATTTGTAACATATATTTAACCTACAGATGTATATAACTTATTAAAAGATCACATTGGGCATACCTGTTGCAAAAGAGAGATGGGTGATGTACATGTGTTTTGGAGCTGACTCAACCTGCTGAAATTCTGGACTGTGGTCAAAACCACTACAAAAATTAATAAATAAAAGGCAGATTTCCCATATGTTTTGTATCTTGTTTATCACAAATACATGACAAAACTGTGCTTCAAAATGCAGAAGTTCCTTGTATAAACTGCCTGAAACATTTCAACATAAAGCTTTGACCTACAAATAACTAACAAAAGGAACCTTCTTTTCACATACTTAAAATAGAATTAAAAATTCAAAAGATACTCTGGCAGTGGAATAAGCCTCCTGAGAAAAACAAAAACGCAACTGAACACCTCTTTCATATAGTTTATAGCATAGGATTCACTTAATTTATTTTTATAGCTACCACCCAGGAGTGCACAAAACCCCTTTACTAAATGTGTAAAAGCATTCAATCATCTTGGTTGGCAAACAAAGCAGATGCTACAGGGCAGAGATGTGGGAGACATATTTTCTTCCCCGTTTACTTGAAATGGAGACTAGTAAGGACATACTGGGAGGGTGGGCAACAGCTGTACATATTGCAGTTATATACAGAAGGTAACACTTGGGTATACTTTCTTTTGACAAGTTAACAAGCAGTACCTCTTAAAGGACTTGAAATGACACGTCTGTTTTGAAAAACTACAGTAAAACACATGACAGTGTTTTCTATACTCTTTCTTAGCTCCCAGACCATACATTAGCCAGTTGTGACTTTGAAGCAGCAGTCTGCAGCACTTCACCCTTCTGTCAGCCGAGGGACATAGGTATCTCTTTTTCACTCAGCATTTATTTGTGATTTCTTATGTTGGTAACAGAAGCTGCCCCTATTAATTTAATTATTATGTAGAATGCCTCTATCCTTTCCTCACTTGGATTTTATTACAATTTTACCTTCACTACTTCTTCCAGTTCATTGAGGAGAGCTATCACCAAAACATGCCCAAGCCCAACCATGTCCCTAAGCACCACATCTACACCTCTTTTAAATACCTTCAGGGATGGGGACTCAACCACTTCCCTGGCCAGCCTCTTCCAATGCTTGATAACCCTTTCTGTGAAGAAGTTTTGCCTAAGATCCAACTTAAACCTCCCCTAGCGCATCTTGAGGCCATTTCCTTGTGTCCTATTGCTTGTTACTTGGGAGAAGAGACCAATCCGCACCTTGCTACAGCCTCCTTTCAGGTAGCTGTAGAGAGCCATAAGGTCTCCCCTCAGCCTCCTCTTCTCCAGGCTAAACAACCCCAGCTCCCTCAGCCGCTCCTCATAAGACTTGTTCTCTAGACCCTTCACCAACTTCGTTGCCCTTCTTTGGACATGCTCCACTACCTCAACGTCCTTCTTGGAGTGAGGGGCCCAAAACTGAACACAGTAGTCGAGGTGCGGCCTCACCAGTGCCAAGTACAGGGGCACCATCACCTCCCTGGTCCTGCTGGCCACACTATTCCTGATACAAGCCAGGATGCCATTGGCCTTCTTGGCCACCTGAGCACACTGCCGGCTCATGTTCAGGCGGCTGTCAACCAACACCCCCAAGTCCTTTTCCTCCAGGCAGCTCTCCAGCCACTCCTCCCCCAGCCTGTAGCGTTGCATGGGGTTGTTGTGACCCAAGTGCAGGACCCGGCACGCAGCCTTGTTGAGCCTCATACAGTTGGCCTTGGCCCCTCGATCCAGCCTGTCCAGGTCCCTTTGTAGAGCCTTCCTACCTTCAGGCAGATCAACGCTTCCACCCAACTTGGTGTCATCTGCAAACTTACTGAAGGTGCAATCAATCCCCTTGTCCAGATCACTGATAAAGATATTAAACAGATCTGGCCCCAGAAAAAGAAAACACATTGAAAACATTAAAAACAAAACATCTAAACATAGTAAGAAATTACTCATTTGATTTCTTTTTTTTCCTGATTTCATTTACTCCTATAGAGCTACCAAGGCCTAGAGGCAAAAGCCTAAATTGTTTCCTTAGGTACAGTGCTGCTCTGACAAAGGGTAAGCTCAAGAATCGCTCATGATAGTATTTACGAGGGACGAAGGACGTAAGCAGTTGCGATGATCTGTTAGAGATAGGCAAATTTCAAGAAAACGAAAGAAGACAGCTGTCTGCTTTCAGGAGCTTCATATTTATTCCACTTTTTTAATTGATTATCCTACAAACTGCTTACTCCATTTCACCTCACCTGAGTACCCCAGCATCTTCGTACATCACTAAAATACAGCACAGTAGAGCTGCTCCAGAAAGAGTTGTCCAGGGGAGGGGAGAGGAGAGCAGGGGAAGGCATTTGGGAAACAATACAAAATTGTACAAGTGGGAAACAATATAAAACAGCACAGATGATATTCAAGAAAGAAATGTATATACTGGAAAATCTGAGATGAAACAAAATGCAATCCAGAAGGAAGGAAAAAACAGGGTGGGGATGGTCAGTCTTTTCCCCCCAGCTGGGAGGAAGGGACTGAAATGCATGTCTCGCAGCCAAAATCCATCATAATAAAGGGTCTGCTCATCCTGACACTTCACTCTATTTAAAACACAATGTAACCTAAGAAACATACAATCATCAAGACTGTGATTACGAGACCACACCAGACCATTTCTCTAACATCCGTTCAGGAAACACTGTATTAGATTTTCACTTCGTCATGAGGACAAACCTCCTACATCCATCCTAGGGCTCTAGGGAAATACAGCCTAATAGAAGACAGTCAAACCACCTTTTCCATAACCAGCACTGCCAGCTGTTCAACTCACAAAGCCGTCAAGTTCCTGATGCCAGTGTAATCTGATTTTCACTAAGGTATTTTTTAATAACTTTGAAAAATAGCACTTTTTTCCTAAAATTACTGAAATCCAACATCTTCACTCCTAGTTAGAAATTATGCTATTCAATTATGCCCTCAAAAGTTTTTCTGTACATTGTAATAGATGTGCATGAATGAATGGATGTGAATGAAGGCAAGAATAAGCAACACAGTAAGCAGCCACTGTTCTTTTGTCTATGGTTGTGCCAAGAATCATACAAGTTTTCAGAAAACAAATCAGCTTTCAGCTGCATTTCATGCTAGGACACTAAGAGAAAAAGACTATGTTGCTTCAACACATTTATCACATAAATTTACAATTCATATTGAGCTAAAGAACACTTGCTCTGACTGAACAAACCAAAGTGTTACTTCACAGGTCAAAGTAGTTTTGTTCATTCCTTGCCTTACAGTGTTAGGTAAATGGACAGACATTGACAAACAACTCTCATACTGTCATAGAATAATCAAAACCTGTGATATTTTAAATTGCTTTAACTACTGTATAACTACTATATCTGTTAACAGCATAGATTATATGAGAATAAGAAGCAAATCATAGAATCATAGAATCATTAAGGTTGGAAAAGACCCTTAAGATCATCAAGTCCAACCGTTAACCTAGCACTGCCAACTCCACCACTAAACCATGTCCTCAAGCACCACATCTATCTGTTCTTTAAATACCTCCAGGGATGGAGACTCAACCACTTCCCTGGCCAGCCTGGTCCAATGCTTGACAACCCTTCCAGTGAAGAAATTTTTCCTAGTGTCTAACCTAAACCTCCCCTGGCGCAACTTGAGGCCGTTTCCTCTCGTCCTATCACTTGTTACTAGGGAGAAGAGACCGACCCCCGCCTCGCTACAGCCTCCTTTCAGGTAGCTGTAGAGAGCAATAAGGTCTCCCCTCAGCCTCCTCTTCTCCAGGCTAAACAACCCCAGCTCCCTCAGCCGCTCCTCATAAGACTTGTGCTCCAGACCCTTCACCAACTTCGTTGCCCTCCTCTGGACACGCTCCAGCACCTCGATGTCCTTCTTGGAGTAAGGGGCCCAAAACTGAACACAGGACTCAAGGTGCGGCCTCACCAGTGCCAAGTACAGGGGCACCATCACCTCCCTGGTCCTGCTGGCCACGCTGTTCTTGATACAGGCCAGGATGCCATTGGCCCAAATAAGACGCTAAGTTCCGATTTTAAAGCTCAGTATCTTTAAAGTATCTCTAAAGCTCAGTATGTTTTTCTAAGGTCAATAAATACAACAGTGCAAAATAGTTCAAAGTCTTGGAATAGGTAAAAGTGAGCTCTAAGACAATGGGCCCACAGCAAACTTTAGGATACCACAGCTAGATTGCTAGTACAGTGTACAACATCCTCAAAGTGAGCCCCAAGACTAAATTCTTCCCCAGCTTCCCCAGCTTTTACATACAGTTAATACTTCCTCTGAAGTTATCAGACAGCAGGACTGAAGACAACCTGTTCCACCAAATCCAGTTTTGATAGCTGAGAGATTAACTATCATTTCATCCAACTATCTGGACATTCTGAGCTGAGTAAGTTTTTTGGGTTGGTTTGTTTTTTTTTTTTTTTCCCCCCTGTTGTCAAAAAACTACTATAATATCCTATTTATCTATATATAAAGGGATTTCATTGAGAAACCTGACAGCATTCCTCTCATCTGCCAGTTGAGCTTTTAAAATGTATCTTCACCTTTAAACTCTTCAAGCTAAAAAACACAAGTGTTCTTGAAGCTCAATCATTCTCCTTGGTGCTGTTCATTTTTAATGAGCCTCTTGTCTTTACGTCTCCCAGAAGACAGACTCCACAAAGCAATCTCAGGTGATGTGAAACCAATGCTTGATGCTTCTCCAAACCCCTGCCTTTTTGAGCCTGAAATCTTCTGCTAAACCCATATGGGACTGATGGGTCATTTCAGTCACACCCAATTTCACTTATTTATCACAAGCCTCCACTTAGAAACTCTACTGTGGATTGCTTGTACACACGATGTGTTTCCAGCTTTGAACTTTAAAAAGGATTTAAACAGTCAATCTCAATATCATTATAAATCCAACGTGCATTACTTGCGTATTGATTGTGAGAAAATAAAAGTTGGAAGCTTGATTTCAGGGCTAATCTTTCCATTTGCTTGATGAGTTCTGCAGTTGTTACAGAACACTTAGTGCATCCTGTTAGATAACAGCATATTAAGCTTGGATGAGAAATCCAGACTATTTACAAAACACTTACAGCTTCACGTAAAGAACAAAGGCAGCGTTAGCTTTGCTGGTCTCAGAGGCTTTTCAGCTATACCACAATTAAAAAAAAAATACCACCATTAAACATTTCTGTATAAAGGATCCCACAGCCTTAAAATATTTTCAGAAAAGTAATAATGTTAAGATGGATTTTATATTTCTTCTGCCCGATATGTCAAAATTCAATATATTTGGTCCAAACCTAGACTTTTATATTCTACTTCATGAACGGATAGAGCAAATGAAAAAACAGACAGGACACATTGGTATTCATTCCATTTGTTATTAGACTATATTACAAATGGCATTTTTCCCTATAAATTTTAAGTGAAATAGTTTATCATCTAATTAAATGAGCTGTTTATGTTCTGAATTTTAATGTGTGTACTGAGACATTTGAGAACAAATGCCGTAGAAGAATTTTATACATAGAAATAATTCAAATAGATATTGAAGCCCATGGAGCCCCTGCCCTGCCTGCTAATCAAAGAATTCCTCCACCCCACCCCCTTTTTTTTTTTTTTTCTTTTTTATCTCTCCGGGTTTTCTGCGGCATTTAATCTGGGGACTTGCCTTCAGGTGAGAAAGGCTGTTACTCATTTTGTTTTGCTTTTTAAAGTTACTGTGTATGCATTTTCCCATGCAGTGACTATGAACTGCTACAGATGCATCCCAAACTATTTAGTTCTATGATACAGCTCTAGCTACTCGATCAATAATTCAGGAAAATATTCATCTCGATTTAGTTACTGCTGTCAGTACAACCCTTTGTGCCTGGACGAAAAGAGAGCAGGACCTCCATCTGGAGGTTTTACCCGTGCTGCTCAATGAATTAACCTGTAGGAGGTGCCATAGCGATGAAGCAGTCAAAAACCTCCAGCAGGCAACTTCATCACACGGGTAATTAGTTCACTACATCAATAACGCCTCCAGACGTTAGCAGCGCCAGGGACTGAATCCCAGGTCTGCTTGTTAAATTCAGTCAGCACAACAGGCTTTCACTGTGCTACAGGTACAAATAACTTTCTATTTTTAAATGTAGTTAGCTACTGCTTTTTTTAATTCTTCATTTTTAGTCTTTATCTCCTGCAATAAATTATACTTTATTTCATTCATCAAGTCTATAACCTCCTCCCAGAAGGGGAAGAAATAATTAATTTTAGAAACCTCTGACATTTTCACAAGGTCTGATCAACTACAAGACAGACCCACATTCGAGAGTATTCAAAACACTGCTGCTGCAACATTGACATGCCCAAGCTCGTATGACCCAAAGACTGAACTCTTGAATCTTCCACATAGCAGAACAGGGTGCTACTGCTACACTGCCTGGATAAAATCATTACTTCTAATTCTTGCTTATAAGAGGATTAAGTCAGCACTAAACTCACTTAAATGTTGTACCACAACAAGAAGACAAATAGAGGCCACACAGAACTTCAGGCTTTCTAATCTTGTAGGAACCATTTTCAGGTCCGTGTGCAAGTGACTGTAGTACCCGAGTACTAGCAAATCCAAGGACTGTCAGGTTGATTCAAATTATTTTTGCTTTCTGCTAATTCCTGCTCCATGCCTGACAAAAAGGATGTTTTGTCCAGGTCATAACACTGGGATAAGCATCTCTGATCCTTTGTGAAAAAGGTCTGATATTCCTGGGACCCCAGTACATAACTAAATTGGGAAGGTCTTGCCCTCTCAGTTGCCAAAGTTCACTCCAGGATAGGATAATCTAATAAAAGCTAAATGTATGCTCATGTCTCCAAACAGTATAGATTAGGACAGTATCACTGATTTATGACAGATTAGGCTAGCTCAGAGTTTTTGGCTTAATGACTTGAAAGTACCCACTTTTTATTATAGTATTTTAGTAATATCAGATAACCTGTTATATACGGTGTATATAGATATATTTCTACATGTATTTTGAAGTCTCTTTCTTAGTTTACCTTCAATTACTTACAGAGAAAACAGTTGAGCTTTTGAGGCAATTTTCTTCTTGTGTAAATGCATCTTAAATGTTTAAAAATCTTAATACAAGTTATGTTTGGCCCCTATTTTTGAGGTAGCCAATAGGTCTAAAGACTTCAGTGGGTGCTAAGAATTGTGTGTCAAGTGTCAATGCAGTCCAAATACAGGGATATTTCAAGTGGATGCGAGACATTCATACATTCATCTGCCATCACCCAGTCTAACCCGATGTACAGCACAGACCTCAGGACTTGAAGTAATTAATTCCTGCCTGAACCAGAGCATATCTTTTAGTGACATATGCAATCACAGATTTTAAACATTTTAAATCACAGAGATGTCAGAGTTACTGAGGTAACCAGATTCTCTTCTTTAATAACCTATTTGAGCACCATTTCAGGTCTTGGCTCTCAACTCTGTTCACGGGTGGAATTCGGTATTTCTCCTACTGTCATGTCAAATCATGCACTGCAGTCCCCCATCCTACTCTCAGCCAGCCTGACCTATTCACATCTTGCAGCTCCTCTGCCCGCTTTGGAGCCAAGGGTGATAGCTCACAACTGAACAGCTTGGAAAAGCAAAGCATCATTTGTTCAAGTCAAAAACATACTAGAAGAAGAGTTTAACACAGTAAATCAGTGTGTTTTGCATGGGTTTGTTTTTTTTTTTTCCCCCATAATGTTTAACATTTCTGGGACTTGGAGGTGTATTCTTTTTGTGGGTTTGTTTGTTTGTTTGTTTTTTTGGTTTGGTTTGTTTTTAAAAACTTCCTTCACAAAATGCCTCTCTCTCTCTCCCTCCCCCTCCTTCCCTATTGGTGCTGTACAGATCCTGATTAGTTGAATCTTTCTCACTTCAGCAAATGCTCCTAACTGTCTACAGCCCTTCAAAGTACTGCTCCCATGAGCTAGCAAGACAGTCCTCTTTTCAGCTTCAGGTGTGGAAGCACGACACTCCCCTACAATTGCCTCCTGGTATTAATTTGAAGATGAAGCATCCGTAGCTATTGTGTCCTCTTCCTGTTTGTCCCCCTCTCCGAAAGAAGCCTTTGGACAGAATAATCCGGTTACCACACCACCATCATCTCAAACACGCCACTTAAATGTATTTGTAAAATTACTTCTCAGTGGTTTTAGATTCTTGAATCACAGAAGGGTTGAGGTTGGAAGGGACCTCTGAAGGTCATCTCATGTCCCCCACCCCAAACATGGACAACCTAGAGCAGTGGTCTCCAAAGTGGGGTGCGTGCAAGACAATCCATTGGGGTGTGGGAAGAAAATACTAGAACGTCTACTTTTTTTTTTTTAAATGTAAAAATAAGAAAGAAATTAAGCTTTACTAATATTTAATACACAGCTGGACATTGGCACTCTCAGTTGGTCTGTATGTCAGTCACATTTTCCTGGGGGAAGAGTGGGTGCTCCACAACACAGAGGGGGTGACAGTGATGCCCTCACTTGATCGTTTGCTTTAAACAAATTGCAATGTATAGCAGTTCAATTGTGCCTGGTTAAGTGGATTTATGGATAGTCTAGTTCTAACTGAAGTAAAGTAACCCTCACAAAATGGACAAGTGGCTTAAAAAAATTCCTGCAAAGAAAACGAAGTCTGAAAATGATACTAATAATGCAAGCACAAGCGAACAACAAGAAAATGGCAGAGCTGACATTTCTCCTTCGTAAGAGCTCTTTGTCAGCCACATTACGAGGTAACAACAGTGACGACCTAATCAGATGTCACAAGAACCAGCCAAAAAAATTTGAAGTTATCAATATCGAAATAAACTGAACTTGAGGCAGATCGCTGCATCATAAAGTGTTAAACCCAGATTTTAAAAAATAATGAAGCATATTCAATCACATAGCTGTCCCTAGAAAATGGATTATTAATAGCAATATTTTAACTAGGAGAACAAAAGGGGTTTTTTTACCATTACTAAAATAAAATTCAAAAATACTTTTTATTTCATCTTTATATAATGTTTTTTAAAGCTTTTTTTTGTGCCATGTTTTAACTGTACTAATTACATTTGTATAGTAGTATGTGTATATAAATTATAAATAATTTATACACATATTGGGAGTGCACGGTCAAAAATGTTTTACTGATAGGGGTGTGTGATCAAAAGAGTTTGGAGACCACTGACCTAGAGCAGGCTGCCCAGGACCATCTCCAGATGGCTTTTTACTATCCCCAAGGATGGAGGTTATCTGGTCCAACTGCCCCTGCTCAAGCAGGGCCACACAGAGCTGCTCACCCAGGACAACATCCAAATGTTTTCTGAGTGTCTGCAAGGTTGGAGGCTCCACAGCCTCCCTGGGCAACCTGTGCCAGGTGCATGGTCATCCTCACAGTAAAAAAGTGTTTCCTGATGTTCAGAGGGAACCTCCTGTGTTTCAGTTTGTGCCCATTGCCTCTGGTCCTGTCACTGAGCACCACTGAAAAGAGCCTGGCTCTCGTCCTTCTTGCACCCTCTCTTAGGTACTTACAGACATTGATTGGATCCCCCTGAGCCTTCTCTTCTGCAGGCTGAGCAGTCCCAGCTCTCTCAGCCTTTCCTCATAGGAGAGGTGATCCAGTCTGTTTACCATCTTTGTGGCCCTTTACTGGACTCTCTCCAGTATGTCCATGTCTCTCTTGTACTGGGGAACCCAGAACTGGACCCAGCACGCCTGTGGCCTCACCAGGGCTGAGTAGAGGGTAGGGATCACCTCCTTTGACCTGCTGGCAACACTCCTAATGCAGCCCAGGATACCATTGGCCGCCTTTGCTGCAAGGGCACATTGCTGGCTCATGGTCAACCTCGTGTCCACCGGGACCCCCAGGGCCTTTTCTGCAAAGCTGCTTTCCAGCTGGGCAGCCCCCAGCTTGTACTGGTGCATGGGGTTGTTCCTCCCCAGGTGCAGGACTCTGCACTTCCCCTTGTTGAACAACCAGCTGGTGTATCAGCCACCCCTCCCAGTTTTGGATCATCTGCAAACTTGCTGAGGGTGCACTCTGCCCCATCATCCAGATCACTAGTGAAGATGTTGAACACGACTGGACGCAGTACACCACTGGTACACCACCAGTCACTGGCCTCCAACTGGACTCTGTGCCACTTTGGGCCTGGCTGTTCAGACAGTTTTCTACCCGCCCCACCATCAGCTCATCCAGCCCATACTTCATCAGCTTCTCTGTGAGGAACTTAGGGGAGACAGCGTCAGAAGCCTTACTACAGTCAAGGCAGACAATATCCAGTGCTCTCCCCTCATCTACCAAGCCAGTCATTTCATCATAGCACATTATTAAGTTGGTTATTTCCCCTTGGTGAATTCGTGCTGACTGCTCCTGATGACCTTCTTATGCCTGGAAATGGTTTCCAGAATTAGTTGGTCCATCACCTTCCCAGAGACTGAGGTGAGGCAGACAGCAAAAAGCATGGCTTCCAAGTCTTTTTCAATCACTGTTTCCCTGATAGTGTTTCTTTAGGCTGGAGGCATGTCTTCTTTTCTGTGTCAAAACATACAATGCTTTCTTGCACTCCAGCTTTCAAGATCACTTAGCTCTCCTCTGATCACTACTTACCATGGCACTAGCCCTGTTGTCATCTGCATGCTTTTATCAGTAATGACTCTATATTTCTTACTCATCACTAATAAAAAGGTTAAACACTGTCAGATCCAAAATTAATCCTCAGAGGACCTCCACATACTCCACATGGATTACTGACTATGATTATGTTATTGAGACCTATTAGCCATTTTTTTTAAAACACACTTGATGTATGCTGATGATTCTATATAGTTTTAATTTCTAAATCAACATCTCATATGGCACCAAATCAAACATTTTACAAATATTAAATATCACGTATCTTTGAAAAGTCAAACTTGTTCTCTCAAAACATCACATTCTCTTGAGAAAAGATCTATTTCCCATAACCTTGTGTTGATTGAAATTAATTAATGAAGAATTAAAGGTATGTAACACAGTTGATTCCCAGGCAGCCATTCTATTATTTTGCACAGTATTAATGTCTGTTGACAGACTTATGATTACTTGGTCATCCCATTCACCCTTTTAATGCTTTGTCTCATCAATTTTAAACAATTCCTAACTTTTTTTAATGCACACAGCTATCCATTTCTCCTTCCCATCTTTCCCCCACTTCCTCCCCATTTTTATAACCCATTTTACTTTTCCTCCCTTCTTACCAAGGATAAACCAAACAATTCTATTATTGCGATTAGTAACATTCCACATATAAATTTGACTCGCTTTCGCTACTACTTCCAAATCCACTTCTTCTGGAAGCAGAAGTAACCACCAATGAATTGTTGGAACAAAATGTCTTATTCTCATGATAAACAAGCACACCCATATACTTATGTGGTTTTATGTTGTTAGTAAGTAAATTGCCAACAGTAGCAGTAAGGACAGTACTGGGCAATTCCTAACCTAAAAAGAGTTTCGAACTGTGAAGCAGAGAAATTCTTTATCAGGTCTACCCTCCTTGAAAAAAAGACTTAAACATAAAAACAATAATAAAGATATTTTTATATAGAATCTACCAGACCAAAGTGTTTCATGAAACACACCCACACCCCCCAAACACACATCCACACACCCCGCCTTTTCACACACTTTGTTTTATCCACAAGGGGAAAAAAAATTGCGATATAACTCACCTGTGGCATTAAATGATTAGCAGTGTTCTAGGAAATAGGGTATTTTATTTAGAAAGGCATTGATTTGCAAACAATGGGGCCTCAGAAACAGAGCTCAACAAAAGTAAATAAAGGACAAAACAAACCTTCACACAGACAGGAAATTCTGTGCATGAGAACCTTCTGGAGAAAAATTTATAATAAGCTTTTGTTCTTTAAAATTGAGACTAGTAGTTGCAAGATGAATGGCCAGTTTCACTGTGTTTAATAGTTTCTATTCCTTAGAAGGTTATTTTATTGATGTAAAATTTAAACCATAGTTGACAAAATGCACCTCTGTTTCTCCACAGTTGTGAGAGTACTAGAAAATCATGGATATCTTTTCTGCAGAAAATTGCCTCATTTACAAGACAAGTGTCCCGCATTTTACACATACATTACATTCAGCCATATTTTCCCGTGTTCGTAGGCAGTTTTTATTTTCTCTTTTTTCTCCCCCTAACCACAGGTAAGCCTGAGAGCAACCAAGAATTAAACAAAAGCAAACATAAAATTTGTATTTCTTATTTTTCTTATTGTGTTTTAGCATATTGACCTTCCAATTTTTTAGGGAAGTGTTTTAGTCTAGCTTCAAATTCATGCATACTGGAGACTTATTTAAGGTAAGTGAAATAGTAATACCAAAGTCATTTTACTCCTTCAGTAATTTTCAGCAGTAGATAAGTTCTTCAGTCCCAAAGGACTAGTGGCATTCATCCATACCCCCCTCCCCCTGCACCTTTTTTTGGTTGTTTTTTGTTTTGATTTGTTTTCCCAAGTTAAGCATATTAAAACAGAAGAAATGGCCTACTTAGAGGCTGTCCTTTTAACCAACCATACTTGAGAGCAAGGTAGATACAGGACATGAGGGTAATGGGGATGTTGCACATTCACTCAGCTGCTCTCTGATCACATTCTTCCTTGCTAAGGAAAGGCGCGAGAGCCTCCCTATGTGCTTGCTTGTTGTTGACGTTACGGCTTATATATGACAACGCCCCAACTCTGGCATTTTCTTTGCAGGGAACTAATCCCCGCGTTACAATATCCTCAGCACTATGTGGAGCCATTTGACATTCACCAAACCTGACAAGAAAGGAATCTTGAGGTCTTTTTGGCACAGCAAATAATAGTCCCTGTGAAGGTCCACCCTAAACAGACAAATAAAAAAATGAAGCAACAAAGATGGCTTCGCTATTTAAAAAGGGCACACCACTATCTTGCCAAGTTACTTGTGAAGGGAGCCTCAAGATAACATCTCACATTAACGCTGCTGCAGCATTTCTCACAGATGGTAAATCAACAACAGCTTCTGTACTGTAAATCCTTTACTAAAAACTGTAAATCCTTGCCTTTAAGGCCCATCTCTGTAATCATCTTTGTTCATCTTTCACTAGATTGCCAAAATCCCCTAATTAGTATCATTTTAGGCTGCCTTTCACTGCCCCTCATCCTAATCAGTTGACTAATTACTTGCACATAATCTCAGTGTCAGGTTAGAAGATGTTTTCTGAATGAAGATAAGTGTGTGGAGGAAGTCCCTTACCTAGGGGGAATGGCAGATGTCCTGTATACAGCTACAAGACAACCTCAAATAGCGGGCAGGTAAAGCTAACTAGCCTCGCATAAGGGAAGGAAAAGGGGAAGAAAGATGGAGTCACAGCCAAGAGCAAACTTACAAACGTGATAATCCACAAAAGCCAACAGCAGGAAGCTTTTAGTGAAGAAGGCAAGTCAAGGGAAAGGCTGCAGTACGAAGAACACTCATTCTAGCATGACAGCAGGGAATGCAACTTTGGATTTCAAATGGGCTATACAAACAAACACCATCAGATGCTGCCATAACTGATGTAGGCGGAGAAGGCAGCACACACAACTGTTTTCTGCAAAGGCAAGAAAAGAACACATCTGATTTTAGGAATATATGAAAACATTTGGAGATGGTACACATGTATGAGAGAAAAGAAAGCACCAGAGATGTACCCAAAAAAAAGTAACAAGATTAATGAAACAAGGAGCTTGGGCAAGAGTAGAAAGAAGAGTGTAGAGAACAACACTTAAGAGGAGTTAACAGCCCCCCCAACTCAGTCAGCATTGATGTGACGTCCTCAGCACAACGATGGTGTGTGGGTTAAAGAGTAAAGGAGATAATCCAGGAAAGATGAAAAGGACGGGATTGAGAATGGAATCCTTTTCAGACTGTTCTGCAAAGAACAGACCTCATGACAGAAAATAAGAGAAGGAACAATTAAATGGAAAAAAGTTAAAGAACAATTTTAAAAACGAATGCTTTAAAACTATTAAGCTCATATCATTATTACTCTTAAGGAGAGACAAAATACAATACAAACTCTAAAAAATGTTCTGGTGACTTAATAAAAATCCCACCAGGTGGAAACATCTAAGGATTTCTCTGGGTATTTTGAAAGCAGTACAGAACTTGTGAAGAATGCAGAAGAGCATTTCACAGACATGTACTTATGATGTCGCTAATTCAGTAGTTACTTATCAACAGAGTAAGTACTGTAAAGACCCTAAATTGACACCAAGCAAAATCTGTGGGGATGACTTTTTACTATTAAGATGAAACAAAGCTACGTTCATTTGAATTTATGGAGTTTATTAACACTGGAAGTTCATTATCCACAAATTGTGGTTCTGTTCCTCCCCCACCACCTCCCCCTTAACTAAAATGCCTTGCAGACATACTTCTAACTTTGTGCCTAGAGTGCAACAGGAACTGCAGTACTACATTCAAAATTATGACCTCACTTGAAAACATAACTGCAACATTTCAGAAACAACATCTGTGCTCAGCACAGCCTCCCAGCAGAATCCGCAGGAGGGGTATTTTGCCCAACAGTTTGCTCTGTCTAGCATTTCTAGGGGCAGGTCCTAAGCTTCAAGCCAAGCCATACAGTGCAGAGTAACACTGCTGAATCACACCCACGCAGTTATACTGACCAGCAGCCAAGGATGTGGCCCTACAGTACAGCCAGAATCTCCAGACTGATGCTTGGGGTCCGATGGCAGTCACATTCCAACAGCTTAAAGAAGAAAGACTAATGGTCCTTAAATTTGTCATATTTCACATCCCGTTAAGATGAGCAGAGGCTGAAGATTTAACTCTGCAGTTGGCAACAGTGCTGCAACACGGCAATCCATAAACTGCAGACCTACGCTGTGCCCAACAGCCGGTGCAGCCCGCCCTGCGGAGTCATTTACCAGCATTGCTGTTATTGTATCCTCTCAATAATTCGTACCAATCTTTGCTAGTCCCCTTCACAGTCACTGACGTGGTCACGCAGTCCAGAAGCAAATACTTGCTCTAAATCATTCCGTGCCAAGGCCTGGAATTCAGCGTTAGCACGCCACCATTTCTTTTCTGTGACAGCCTCCATGACAGTATCAGAACTCAGAAGAAAATTGTTAGCTTTTTCTCACCTAACACACAACATGTGAACTTGATTAAATGGCTAATTATCACATATATAGAAAAGTACACAGAAACTACTTGGTTAACTGGATCTTCCTCTTTATTTAGCTTGTTTTTTATTAATGGGGAGAAATTTTAGTTTGGCTAAACTATCATAAAAGCAACATACAACAGTTTATTCATCTCAACAAGGCACAAAAGAAACTGAGGCACCTGCCAAACCTAAGGGTTAAAGAGTTTCAGGACTGTAATGGGATTTACAGCCCCTTGACTTTGGACACAACTGCCTAAATTAGAAAATCAATTCCCTGAAGGCCCTGGCCCCCCACCATCTAATCCAGGGAACAAGCAGATACCTCTAAAGGACAATTCAGATTTACAGTAGTATTGCTTCCAATTTAGGATTGGTTGCTGCTATTTATGTGCTAGACACATATAATGCTTTATCTATGCAAGTTTGTTTTTCAAACAGCTTTAAAAAATCTCTAGTTCAAATTAAATGTTTTGTAACAAATGTCAAAACTGTAAATCACTGAAAAGTAGCAGTAAGCTGATAGAGAAGATGCAACTTGCTCAATACAATTCTCCAAATCTGTTAAGCCAGAAGTTGTTTAATACAATTTAACTCACCCTGGAGTGCAGTTAAATAATTGTGATGGATGGCAGCTTGTCTTAGTCTTTTTCATTTGTTAAATTATGATAGATGAATTATGCATATTACTGAATTCCAATGCATTCTTTCTGTTCACCACTCCTATTTAATGAAAAACATCCAGTCAATAAACAGTCTAAATCCATCTCCATCAGAACCATATGACGTTCTATGACTATGATAAAGAAGCTGAAGACTAAAAACGTTTCAGAATAAGACCCTGGACATTAAGAGCAACAATAAATGTACACGTGTAATACAGCTATTAACGCACTTGCTACTATCTGTTTTAAATAAAGTAACTGAAACTGTATCTGGTAAAAATGTCTGTTATTAGCACTTTATGAGAACTTTGGGGGAGGGAAGACTATAATGAATCAAACCCCCCAAAAGACATAGGCTTTTTTTTTTTTTTTTTTTTTGGATAAATTAGCTAGCAAAGAATCATAGAATCATTAAGGTTGGAAACGACCCTTAAGATCATCAAGTCCAACCGTTAACCTAGCACTGCCAAGTCCACCACTAAACCATGTCCTCAAGCACCACGTCTACCCTTCTTTTAAATACCTCCAGGGATGGAGACTCAACCACTTCCCTGGCCAGCCTGGTCCAATGCTTAACAACCCTTTCGGTGAAGAAGTTTTGCCTAATATCCATCCTAAACTTCCCCTGGCACAACTTGAAGCCATTTCATCTCATCCTATTGCTTGTTATTAGGGAGAAGAGACTGACCCCCACCTCGCTACAGCCTCCTTTCAGGGAGTTGTAGAGAGCAATAAGGTCTCCCCTCGGCCTCCTCTTCTCCAAACTAAACAACCCCAGCTCCCTCAGCTGCTCCTCATAAGACTTGTGCTCCAGACCCTTCACCAACTTCGTTGCCCTCCTCTGGACACGCTCCAGCACCTCAATGTCCTTCTTGTAGTGAGGGGACCAAAACTAAACACAGTACTCGAGGTGCGGCCTCACCAGTGCCGAGTACAGGAGGACAAACATGTATTGAAGTCACATGTTGAAAATTATGTGAAAAACATTCTTCCATAAAAGAAGAAAAACAAGAAATATATTACTAAATATAACATATTTTCTAAGAAAACTTCACTTGAGCAGCCATTTGGTAATTATCTGCTCTCTGACAACACCTGCACAGAGACTCCTAGGATGTACAGTTTGTCATTTTAATGTATTCCACAAAATCCCAGCGCACTAAGCTTCAAAAAAAGAAAATCCATACTATCTACTTTTTCAAAAGATAAAAACATCTTGCGATAATTGTTGCATGTGACTGCATCTGACTTCTAGCCATTTCAGTATCCATGTTCAACCAGTGTGGCATTTCAGAAGAACATCTGTTTACTTTGAATCATGTCCTTCAACTGGTTTGTTCTTCATTTAACCACAGATGTACAGTGTCTTAAGTTCCTCAGTTTGGAGGAAATTATAAAGTGAAAGTGGCTGATACAGAGGTTTTCTTTACAAAAAGACAGCTTATGTCTCCATAAGTATCTCTATGTATTCATAAACTACCACAACTCAAAATGTCTGACAGATGTACGGGACGATTAACAGAAACCGCTTCTGATTTCAGATGCGCTGGTGTGCACCAGGAGAAAGTCTGTGAAACCTATGGAGGTACATCAAGAAAAGACAAGCCTACAAGAAAATCCAGTCAGGCTTTACATGTGTCCCTCAAGACTTATGAAAAAGCAAACAAAACCAAGAAAACAAAAGGATTTGATTTGACAAAGTGCCACACATTTCGAAGATTACAGGGTACTTACTTTAACTGTTGGTGAGCTATAACTTAAGACAGCTGAAGAACAGCATTATGTATACGAATCACACTACCAGCCTTAGGTACCTTCCACAGTGGGTTTTCGTCAAACATAGATGGAAGAAGGACTCAACCTAGAATGGCTATTTTAAGGAGGGAAAAAAAAAAAAGAAAAAAAAAAAAAACTAGACTATTAACTTCACTAGCAAGTTTCTCCATCTTTGATGAAAAGACTTAATGAAAAGTTTATAAAAGTACAGACACGAGGCAGTAGCTCTGTCAAATCTCAGCGATCCGGTCTGACTGACAGGTATACAGCTTCACAAACGCATCCTGACAGTTACACTGCAGCACAAGGAATCTTATTTTAAGTAAAGTTTGCAAAAACTAAAATGTGACATTTACAAGATTTCTGAGCAAAAAACCTCAGGGACAAATTCAATCTGTATTACCTTCATTTCATCCTAGTTCTCCTTAAGTGTATTGTCTGGGATTATTCTTCTGATATCTCATCTTCTGATACAGACCTAATGCCTAAGAACTACATTGACACTGTGAGTCTGCCAGGAGCTTTCAAAAAGCATTTTCATCTTAAATATAAGTGTTTTCCTGCTGGTGAAATGGCATTACATCTTGCAGAATTCTTCATTCATCCCCAGTGATACCACCTACTGTGGAAGGTTAGATCTGAATCATCTTCCTGAAAGGAAGCTTGACAGTTCATTTCAGAGGTTCCTTTTTGCCTCCAATTTCTAAGCAGAAAGTAGTGTACATTCAGAAATTTCAAGCAGCTGTGCACCACTGCAAGTGCCACAGAACTAAAATAACATTTCTCAGAATTAGCCTGTCATAGTTTAAAGCATCAAAATTGTTAAGCAATTCTCAAGTGACATTGTAATTACAGACTGCAGCCGCTGTGATGCTATACTTAAGGTTGAAAGAGCTATTCCTATCTAAAACACCATTTTCAGTTTCTTGCAACTTTCTCGGCACCCTCCCTTTAAGGCATACCTGACATGGAGCAGATAGAAGCACACTTTTTTGACGTGGGCCTCCTTCACAATTCCAGTTTTTATATTGACTAAACAAGCTCCTTTTCCTTAGAGAGGTTGATATTCAAACAGCAGACATAAGAAATTGCTATATATAAACTTTACAGAAAAACAATTAAGTAAAATCACACACTCTTGTCCCACTGGGTCCTACTTGGACGACAAAAGCTATGCATATAGTTGAAAGCAGGTTATGATAGCAGTGTGGACACTCTGAAATGGTAAAAAACCTCAGTTAAGTGTAGTACAATTTGGAGAAGATTTTAACATGAAAATCGGTTATTTGTTGTCCCCATTTAGCTGTCCCCCAATCCCAGACTGCCTAAGCTCAATGAATGACAGAATTTCAACTCTGCGTTCCCTAGAGCTAAGGCTATGATGAGCCCGAACAGGCTGCATGCAATGCTTGCACTTGACTCCTTGCAGCGGTCTGATTATTTTTGAAAACTCAGCTGAACGATCAGGTAGGAGCTGAGCCCTGCCCCTCTTTCTCTACAAGTCTAACTTGTGCCAGATGCTATCAGCCCTGCTAAGATCCAAAAGTGAGGTATTTTTTAACTGCAGACTCCTGAGATGCTATTTGTAACAGAGACCATGCCTAGCATACACCCCAGGGAAGCAACACCACACAACATAGCAGTGGACACCTTTCAAATCAACAGATGAGATCTCAGTTTACTGCCCAACATAAACCCTAAATTCTCTTGAGGGAAGACACTCTCCAATGCTCTTGTGAAAACGTATTGCTGTGCAGAAAAGGATGCAAGACTCACCAGTCCAAAGACAAGGAGACAGATGGATGGCTGGTGACACTACAATCTCATGATAAAAGAACTTATTCTGAAGGTGAAAAACTTTAAGCTATTACACAGTAAGAGACAAGAGAAAAAACATAACCAGAAAAAGAGGAAGCAGACAATTGCATTGAAAAGCAAGTTCTGGACTGTCAGGAAGATGCATATGCCAGAAGACCCACTGAAAGCTTTTGGGGATTCAGTTGTCTTCGGTCTTTCCCTGCGTTCCAAGCAGACTTGGCAAGGTGAGCGAGCGAAGCTGCCTGCCTACTCTGCCAACCATCCTGGGATGCTTGGCTTTCTCCTCATCCCACAGAGAATGCCTCAAATGTATTAGGATGACCCTGCACACCCAACGGGAGTCCAGCATTTCACTGCAATACCCAAAAAGCTCTGTGGTACGACACCTAAGATCTTTTAAGGATTATTACTGGATTTGCACCTAACATTTCTTCCTTCAGGCCCTGAAAATCAGAAAGATCATGGCCCGTTGATAAATTGCGTTCACTGCTTGTTCTGTCTGGTTTCAGATTTGTGGTAACAGTCAAGACAAAGACTAAACAGCATTTATCTGCCCCTTTTTGCACTAGCCTACAGTAGAGGAATACAGAGAGCAAGAGTTTTCTCCTTTTCTTTCTTCTGACCTTTTCATCACTTCTTACTATTCGACAGCTTCTCACAGTTCTGTAGCTTCTTCTGAGCCTTCTCACATATTTGCTAATTTACAAAGTTTCCCAGTGCAGGAAATTGTCAATTTTTATATGAAGGGCAGCCTTTTTTTTCCCCACTAGCAGTCATCTTCAGTAATTACCAGTCAATAAGCAAATGATGTCTATTTAGGCATATTAAAATTCTTCCCAGAATATGCAATAACTGTTTCCTTACCAAGACTGCCTTTTTAATTGTCAAGGTTAATTGAAGAACAGAGGGACAGAAAAATCACCTGCCATTCTTGCCATCCTACCGCATCTATATTGTATTTAATCCAACAGACAGAGAAATTGCTCATACAACACGTGTAAGATCATGAACACATAGATTTTGTTATCTAGCCTCCACATTTCACCAGACTGAGTTACTGAGATCAGTCCTTGGACTGCATGTTACGAGTGAGTGTGCTGAATTTTCATTCAGATAAAAACAGTAAATTCTCTTGGATTTATTTATGTATATATTTGGGGAGTGGACACTATTTCTTCCTTGTCACTTACCAACACAGACAGCAACTATCCTTAATTCCTGTAGCTGAGGTCCCTAAATGTCAAGGGATTAGCCTATTTATTCTGAAGAACAGGAGAGGGTGAAACAGAAAGATGTCATAAATAAATAAATAAACAAATGAAAGGGAAATCCTGTGATAACTCTGGCATACTGGAAGTGAGAGCCAGTGATCTTAATAAGCAAGTTCATTCCAATACTGCTAAATAACAGAACTCTTGCTAGAGCTCAGACACAAATACTTAAAAAACAATACTGGCTTTAAAAATAAAAATTAAGTGAAGTCCTCAGATGCTTTCCTTCTTAGAAGGAAAATTAAGAATGCAAAGGGAGATCAAAAGAGCCAAGCATGAAACCCAATTATTCAGCAATTCTTAAAACAATAATTAAAACATTTTCTCAGAAATTGAGACAAATATGGGAATTTGTGAAACCTACCATACAGACTGAAGGCAGATAAAATCATAATTATTATTAGAATGAATAAAAAATTGTGTTCCTTTCCAACTTCCAATTGTATAGCTCTAGATAAGTTTATTTTAAGTAGCTTTGAAATAGAGCTCTTGAAAAAAGAGGATACGGGTGGAATAAAACCAGCAAGTACCTTTTCCATCTGCAATGACCAAACACCGAAATGCATGAACATCAACTAACCACTCCATTATTTTAAACTTCAACTAAAAGTAAAATTAACATACTATCAACAATAAAGTGTATTATATGAATTTTATTAAGACTTAATAAAAATTCTTCCTCCTTTGTATGTACAGTCAATGTGACATTTTTCCTTCCTCCCAAAACCAGGAGACGTAAGAATTAATTTAATCCCGTTGTGAATAATCTAGGCCCATTTCAATACTTATTACATTTCACTGCAATAATTTATAGGCTGAACACTTGCAGTGACAAACACTAGGCCAGAATTTCTCAGTAAAATGATAGAAAGAGCACTGTAAGTAAATAACATAAGACATTTTTACCAAATAAATTGCTCCCTTAAAAATGTAATCCCCTGTAAATTCTTCAAAAGATGCCTGATTGTAATTGGCAGTCCTTCAGAACAGGTTAATTTAATATAAAGAAACTGGAGGCCAATTTGTTTCACAAATACTGCTAGCTACGTTTCACATAAATCGCCGTCATAAAATATGTATCAAATTTAGCCTAGAAAGCTATATCTTCTCTTAGTTCAGCTACTTTTTTCCCCCACAAAATCACGTAGAAATACCTACAACGTAGGTAGGTATAGAACTTGTATACATGTTCCTGACAGAGGCAGTTAAAAAGTCGGAATCAATCTTTCCAAAGATGAATATCCACAAGGTGGGAAGCAGAGATGCTCCTCCATGCCTTCTTCCTGCTGTCACCGGGTGACAGCAGGAACAATCCAGGAGGAGGCATTTACAGTCCTTCTGCATACAGACACTTACCCGGTAATTTCAGTCACTGGAGAGAACTACAAAATGTGTAGGTTTCCATACAAGAATAATCTATGATCTGATGTTTAAAAAAATGCTGGACTTTACCCACACCAAGACTATTCTAAGACAACTTATACAAAGCGTACACTCACTCTGCTTTTAAAGCATAAAACAAATACAGGAATTTGCAGTTTATTCAGTGACAACAATTGGACATTACTGCTAATGTCAATCTAATTAATAAAAATATAATCTACACATTATATTTAAAATAACTACAACTGCTTGAATAGCTTAAAGATTTGTCTTCAATAAACATCAGAATACTGATGTAAATGTTATTTTTTTTAAATGGAACCTTTTTTATAGCAATCAAGCTTTTAAGGAAATTAGTCAAACATTAGAAAATTAATTTTGTATCAACCACTAATAAAGTTTGCGTACAACATGACCAGACCTTCAGCCTTCAAAACTAAAAACACAACACTCAATCTATACATCTTTTTCATTGTAACAATGTCATTTATTCCTCCTGTATTGGCAATTTGCAAAAGGTCAGCTTGTTATACACTAAGGAAAGAATTCTTAGACCATAAATTAATAAAGTAAGTTACATGACATTCCTTATCAACCTTAAAATTATTCCCCACTAAGAAGTTTTGTGGAAAAACATTAAATTGCAAGATTTTTATCACTACACCTCCAAACTGTAAATGCTTAGCCTTTCAAATACATTATGGGAAGCAGGGGGAAAATAACTTGTTACATCCAAAAGGCAAAGCAGTGACAGAAAGGAATTGTTTTAAAAAAATTCTCAGTGCTCCCTGTGCACTACACCACATCAGAAATCCATTCTTTGATGATGCCATAATGAAAGAAAGTTGCTCTGGTAATATATACAAAGCCTCAGATAAAAGCTTACAGGATTAAAGGATTACATGAAGGTTATTAAAGGGGTTGGGGAGGGAGGGAGGAGGATGCATGCTTTTTTAAATAATGATCATCATTCTGTTTGGAAATGTAAGCGATAAGTTTGTTTTCAGGTTGTGTTTTAACTTTCGTAATAAATGCTCTACTTACTCTCTTTTGAGCAAAACCAAACCAGTAATATGTAAGTAAACAAGTGCTTAACTTGATCTTCAAATGCACAAGAAAGATTTGTTTGCAACATAAATCTGTTGCACTGGCACAGATTCATTAAATAGAGGTTTCAGTTCTGAACTGGCACATTATATATTGCATTTTTATCCATAAGACTGTCAAGCACCATATTTTCAGTATTTCTTCCTATGGAAAAACAGATCTAAATGAAAAATTGACATATCAGTGTAATGAATTACACTGTTTATTACTTCTAAAATAAATAAGTGACTACTGTTAATTTACGCATGTCATCCATATACATTATGCATGAGTTTCACAAAGTTTACAGTTGACCAAGATTAAATCCACTGTGGCCTCTTATTTTCACTTACTGTTGAAAGTAAATGCAATTCATCATTTGAGCAAACGTGTTTTTAAAAAAAAAAAAAAAAAAAAAAAAAAAAGGAATTTTCTCATACATCTCAAATCAGGTTTCAGCTCATCCCCAAAAGAAAATTCCAAAATTAAGAATATGTAACTGCCTCCCAAGGGGCAAATCCTCAATATAACTTGGAGTTACTATGATTATTTACAAACACTGGTTGCACCATACTCACTATGGTTTTACTGACTTTCAGGGTAGTTAAATTGACTTTATTGAATATAAAATACTAACCTCAGACATTTAAGGTATTAGACTAATGGGCTATTACTTTCTTCTAATGCAGCTGTACATTTTACACTTAAAGCTTCCTTGAGAATTATTTGATTTCTTAATACTGTCAAAAATGAGGAAAAATATAAAAATCAAACATTATTTGATTCTAAACAAAATACTGATGTTCCCAGTGTACTGGGTATAGTTGGTACATTAAGAAATGAGTAAAGTAATTAGAACAGCACTCTAGCTCTTTTCAGATATAATGAAATACACGACATCACCTTGGGGACTCATTTGTTCTTAATTATTAAGCATGAATTGAAACTCTTGCTGAGGGCAGATCTGTAAACAAGTATTTACCATAGCTATATAAGAAAACAGGACAGCCTGTCTATTCTGCAACCAGCAACTACTAGCAACTTTTAAGGCAACACATGGGTTTAAGTTCAAGTATTTGGTCCATATTCAGTAAATGTATTTCATTTTACATGTACCAAGTTATCCTATTAATATGTTATGCAGTTCATTGAAAAATAAATTGAGATAATTTTATCACTTTCCAAAAGCAGGTTATTTTGCAAGTTCACATGAGCAAACATTTTGCAGTAAAGTATTTCTTCTACACCTCATAGTATGTATCGTAGTACCTACCAAAACTTGTACGGGAACTAGCTGAACACTTTGTGACCAGCTTTTTTTGCAAACTTGAAAATAATCCATGTAAAATATATATTCACAAATTACGTAATAACTGAAAAGATCCAGAAATCAAGAACATTGGTATGTCAGTGATGTCCTAGTTAAGAGGCATTTGACATCAACATTTTAAGTCTTTTTGCAATCACTGAGTCATCTAACAGACAATAAGGGGAAAAAAGGCCAGAAAGTGAATATGCATGGCAATAATGAGATGTACAAGAAAGCCAGATAAAAGCTTTACAAATAATACTGAGAGAGCATGGGAATGTTATTTAAAATATCAATTTTATCCCTCCAATACTGTTAACTTTCAACCTATTATCCTAATATACCTGCTAGAAAGAGATATTGCTAAGTAACCACGGATGGGTACAGAGGATTTACAGCGATAATCACATTAACATTATTGGGCGCTGCTAGTGTAAATCATCACCAGAAAAAAACCAACATAAAACTCCCAACACAGATGCAATAGGCACATACTTTTGCTTGCACTTATAACACATGAATCCACTATTAAAGCTTTGTGTTGCACAGAGGTTGCACAAAATCCCATCCATTACCAGAACCCTCATACAGAAAATGTCAAAAAGGCAGTAGGAAATTTCCAAGTGATTGAGAACATGATTTCTCAATTTCCACCGCAGTATTTCCTGTTTACCTTACATTCATCAAAATAAGTGATAGGCTTTACGCCCATTAAAATTATCAAATACTCATAGGTCACTGGCCCCCATTCCGCTGGTAGGGAGAGACTACGAAGAGACACAGGCTGGAGCGTATAGACAAGTCATGCTTTTTACAAACCCTTCTGTCAAGCTCCTGGCAGAAGACCCAGCAACAAGACCCTCAGCACTCCAAAACTGTCTTCTACAGCAAACATTAACGGAGCTTAAGAGTGGCCTGATAAAAGGGCACAAAATCCAACTGCTCATTCTGCAACCACACGCTGCCTTGGACCTTTTCTCTGCTGAAGAGTCTGTCCCACATTTCATTTAACGCTATTCTTCACTGCAAGCTCAAATAACCTGTATCACAAGGACTTTGCCAAAATATCCTATAGATGGGCACTACTCATTACCTTGGAAAGCTCTGAGATGCAGCTTCTTTGAGCAGTTTACTCAAACACATCACTGCAGTAGGCGCATTCATAAATTTTCTTTGTTGTGTTTTATACCTTTCACTTGCAGTACTCACCCAACTTGCTCTAGTTATAAAGCTTCATACATATGGATAATGCTCCTTTGTATGTGCTAACAATCCTGGCAGGTTTCCCTTCAATAAACCACTCCAGATGTTAGTCTCAGTAATTATGTCTGACATCTCTCAGCTTTGGTAATGAAATACTGCTGATACAATTCCTTGTTTGTATTTCTATGGATCATCTTCAGACATAAAAACTACAGAGTTAAAACAGCCAAATCAACAGGCACAGAATGAAAATCCGCTAAAATGAATATACAGCAATTGCATGATTAGCATAAACAGGATAAATATGGAAATACAGGATTCTATGAGAAAACTATCAGTTATACAGTATATTTCGCTCTTCTGCTTAATAAAGATGCCCTTTCAAATACTATATATACAAATGTATGACTATATGAAAGACAAAATTACCAGTGTTATCAGTATCACGTAACACTGTATAAGATATAACCTCTTTCTTGCTTCAAAAAATCAGAACTCAACTTTACACAATAGGTCTGTTGCCAACAAGGTATGAGAAGAGAGATGCACAATGCAATTTCTAACCTGAGAAGTCAAGATTCAATACTTATTTTACTGATATTATCACATCAACGAAACTGAATATTAAAAGTGCTTAGGCAAAAAATGTGGTTAAACAATTTGCATCCAAAAAGCTTGAATTTTGCAGATGTGATCTTAGAGAATGCAGATTGTGGAAGGTATATTATGAGACTTGTACAGTTTCTACATTGATAAATAAGCCTGCTCAAGAAGAAGTCATCGGCTCATACTGCTCTCTTGGGGTTTTTAAATTACCATGCTAAATGTCAACAATAACAATAAAGTGATTAAATCAGTACACAACTACTGCTGATACCTGAAATTTCAAATATTAGTAGTGCTGTCAATGCTGTATGGGGCACAGAGAGAGGAATTTAAGCAGGAGCTGGTTTTGTATTAAAAATAAACATTTATGGTCTTAAGCTGTAATAGGTGTCATGCCAGTATTTCTGCCAACTTTATTTCAGATAAATTATCAAATAGTGTTGACAAGTTCTTAGATATTAGAGTCTTAATATTAGAATCATAGAATCGTTAAGGTTGGAAAGGACATTATACAAACATATTAATTATGACTACCTAGCAACATTAAACCCCATCACTAAGAAGAAACTTTGAGGACCTACCAATCAGCACAAACTAGTTTTCATTTTTAAAAAAAAGTAAGAATAATGTAAAAGTCACTTTAACTACTGACTTCTGAAGGACTGAAATTAAGCCAAAGTCACTTAGATCAGCAGGAACTTAAGTGACTGCTAATTTGCAGCCTTCTTAATTGAAAGTCAGGAAGCCACTCACATTTACTGTAATATGCAATGCCACCGTCTTCATAAACATAAAACAAAAGCTTCAGCACATGCAGAAATAAAAGAACTTCCCCACAGGCTACGTGAAGTACGTGAAATGGGCTGTTTCCCAAATAGTATTATGACTTCATATTGTTATTCTGCAACTTAATACCATAACTGAAAATTGTTTATAAAAACAGACAATTGCAATAATGATATCCCACCACTGTACATTTTATTTATATAAGCACGAACAAACGTTTCTGAACAGAAATATGTGGACACACATACAGCTGCCCATCCCCATGGCAAAAAAAAAAAAAAAAAAAAAAAAAAAAAAAAAAAAAACCCAAAAAAACAAAAAACCAAACAACTCGGAGAGACTCTTACAAGAGCACCTGCAGCATACAGGATGTGCTTTTGTAAACTCAAGGTCATCCAAAACAGTTAATGGTTTTGAACTTCTCTAAGTATTTTTAGGCATTTAAGTCAGCAAAATGTTTGTCTAACTACAACACTCAGTTAATGATCAAACAAGAAAACCAGTGCTAACTGGCCACCCATGGCAAAATCTCATGACTATAGTTCACTAATGAAGCGATAATTATGTTTTGTAAGAAATAAGGAAGTATACGTTTCAAAGGGATTCACGTATTACAAAAATCACTTTAATATCTCAGAAGAATGCACTAGGGCTTGCCCCATCAACTGAGAGAAGAAATGTGAAAAGAAGTCAGAGGATCATTATCTGCAATTCTGAACATCTCAGTTTGCTCATCACACAAACTCTGTTAACAAGAACCACAGCATTTAAGAAATGAATTGGTGCCAATGCTGTCATTCTTAACAAGGTATATGAAATGCCCTGACTATAAGGTGATTTTATTTAACCTAGACTTTGCTAATAACTTGGCAGGTTATTTTTTTCCTGGTAGAACAAAAGGATACCGGAAAAAAAAGGACTAAGAAAAGCTCAAGAGACCCGGAAGGGAATGGTTTCAGCAAAATATGAACAGTGTATTTTGGTAGAGGAAACACTAGGAGAAATATATCAAATGCTTCTGGTGATTCAGAAAGTTCAAGTAGGTAAGTATTACAGACACTGTCGATTTTAAAACACCACTGCTATATCTGACTCTGAACAGAGATCATCAAGCTCAGAAATAAAAAAAATAATACAGCACGTTTAAGCCAAACTTTTAATTGTGCAGATTCATTAAACTCGCTGTGTTTTCTTCTAGGAAACTCTGGCTGAAGCCTAGAACCAGTCAGTAGGAAAGAGCTGACACCGGATTACTGTCTGCACGAGTATGTCTGAACTTACAAAGGGAGTCAGCTCCTTACAGACAGGGCAGAAAGCCCAGCCCAGCGCTGGTAAGGACTTTTCTAAGTCTCAGGCAAATGATTCCATGGCCTAGGTCAAAGCTGACATGTTGGTAAATGAAATTCAAAGGCAAACTTTTTCCCTTTGTCCATGCTAATGCCCATGACCTATCTTCAAGGTATACCATAGAGAGGGATAAACTGAATCGCTCAGAAGCAGCAGCGTAAAGTGACACATCGGAGGCACAGACAGAGCTTTGTCTTCCCATAGCCTAGGCCACCAACCTGTATTTTGAAATATTCACACCATGCAAAATAAAAATGTTAAATCTTAATATGTTGACTCTATGAAAAAGAGAGAAGAGCCAGGGGAAGAGAAAACAGTAATGACTACTCTTTGTGGAAAACAATAAACTTTGTGTTACGAATATTTGATTATGCAGAGTGGATAAAACCGTTTCCAGTAGCTCTACAGAATTATTTTCTGTGTCTTCTCTGGGAGGAGAACCACGTCCAGCTGAAGAACTACCTCTTGATCTCTCAGTTCTTCAAGCAAAGCCTTCCACATTACTAACACGGTATATAAGCATGTGCTGACTTAGGATCTAAAGAGCATCAATATTTTGACAGGACTGCCTACATAACAACATGCTTGTGCTAGACTACTTTGCTCAACTGAGATCTAAAGGCTGAAGTAACGAGAGAAGAAACATGAACGCCGCTGCTTTCTCTGAAGGTAAATTGACCAAGTGCTATGTGAGACACCGATTTCTACAGCCAAAAGTTTCTGTTAAAAAACTTCTGATCTGCAATTCCTTTCAAAATGGCTTAACAGTAAAGCTTAAATAGTTCAAGAGGACTCTCCAGAGAGACGCCAATATTCACCGCTCTGAAATCCATCAGAAAGAAATAAGTAGCTTATGCCATGCCTGGAAATATTTCCCAAGCAAGGTTTTTCACAGGATCAAGACATTACGAATTCAGAGACAGACTAGTTTTGTTTGTTCTCATACAATATTCAACAAACCTATGCCTTCACCTGTTCCTCAGTAAAAATATTCTGTGTTTTCTAAAACACAGACCACACCAATCTTCCATTACCGGGTATAATCATCATAACTATTTCAGTACAAGCCTCGAGTAAGCTGGTGTTAAAAGTTTATAGAAGAAATATTAATGAATTCTTCAAAAGCATAATTACTGCCTTTTACCTTTTGAACCATGTAGGAAGGTGTGCACAAAACAAAGCTGCAGCCTTCTCCCTCCTGGCCTATGTGGCATTGAACCAGTTGGGCATTCTTTAAAAAGGCAGATTCCTATTCGTGGTACCTAATGCCAAGGCTAAGCTAGCTGCATCCAGACAATAATAACTATTTTTATTACTTGGTTTCTGAGATAAGAGGATTCTGTCATTAAAGTGGTCTCTTATGTGGTGTTTATTCCTTCTCTAGTATACTGGCTGAGACTGGTAAAGCTTGGAATTGATTGCTTCCATTTGTTTTAATAAACCGCCCTACTTAACTCCCAAGACTGTATTGGCTTCATTCTCCAAGAGGTTTCAATGATGCTGATTAAATTATGTCATTTTTAGATAAATTCTAACTCTTATTTTAAAATGCAGCATTAATTTATGACATATTTTGTAGCAAACTGTAGTATACAGATACCCCATGTAAACTATGAAGATGTAAAAGCCCTGTTTCTATTTTCAATAGAATAAATTGCACTTTGCACAAAGTTCCTCTACTTTCATTATTAGGAGACTTGATCAAAGTGTCTTTCTTTCTGCATGTAAAAGTATCTTGACAGTTGCATTGCTTGAATATTATTATGTGTTTCACCATATCATCATATGGTTCCAGTAGGTTTTGTGTACGTTTTCCAAATAAAATGTTTATTTTATTTTTATCCTGGCAGTACTGTACCCATGCAAGCTGATCACTGCTGCTATGTACTTCTACTATGTTTTAAGGAACAACTATGGTGTACTGCAGGGAGCCTCACGTTATTTCCCCCCACAGTAAGTGCGCAGAACACCATCAAATCCAACCTCAGAGGCACACAGAGGAACGGGTACATGGCAGCACCACGCCGCTAAGACTGCATCTACAAGTAAGGACAAAGGTGCACATCTTCCGTAAGGAAGCATTCTCCTGCAGCACTGATTCACAGCACAAGTGAAAGTTGGATACAAATATCCGGACAAGAACAACTGAAAAAACTCCTGAATCTTCCCAAATCTCAGGCTGGAAGCCTATGACAGAAGTAAAGAGCTGAGCTGGGCAGAGGGAAGGTCTCATAACCTCAGATTCTCCCCCACAGCTTTCAGTGTTACTGCATCACCAACAGGTTGGAAATTACCATTTTTCCGCCCTGTGTCTCCAGCTATTCACACCAGACTGTGGCCAGTTCTGGGCTCCCCAGTACAAGAGAGACATGGACATACCAGATGTCCAGTGATGGGCCACAAAGATGATAAAGGGACTGGAGCATCTCTCCTATGAAAAAAGTCTGAGAGCTGGGACTGCTCAGCCTGACGAAGAGAAGGCTCAGGGGGACCCAATCAGTGTCTGGAAGTACCGAAGGGAGGGTGCAAGGACGACAAGAGCCAGGCTCTTTTCAGTGGTTCCCAGCGACGGGACCAGAGGCAATGGGCACAAACTGACACACAGGAGGTTCCCTCTGAACATCAGGAAACACTTTTTGACTGTGAGGGTGACCGAGCACTGGCATAGCTTGCCCAGTGAGGCTGTGGAGTCTCCAACCTTGGGGATATTCGAAAGCCATCTGGACATGGTCCTGTGCAAGTGGCTCTGGGTGGCCCTGCTTGAGCAGGGGGGTCAGCCCAGATGACCTCCAGAGGTCCCTTCTAACCTCAATCATTCTGGGATTTTGTGAATTACGTAGAGGCAGAACACAGGACAGTCATAGCGTCTGATCCAGGATTTGCCTTTAACACCCAAATGACAAGAACACTTACTTTAAAATGTCCGTTACAGACCTGACCAATTTTTTCACATCTTGACTGCTAAGAGATGCATACAGTATTTTATATTACCCCAATCAGATGAAATTAAACGAGCATGGGAAGAAATTAATCTTTTCAAGACAGCTGTGAATCCCTGGGTGACTTATCATCTTTAACTTCTGGCATATTTTGAGGCATCACATCAATTTTTAGAAACTCACTGAGGTTCATACATAACTAAAGCACTTGATGAAACAGGACTGAAACAACGGATAAGTACCTGTACCTTACAGAGCATTTACTATATGTTTCTGTAGGAACATGGTTAAAGTAATGAAAACCATCATATTTTTTGACTTTTAATAATATGGTATCTCTTATTCTGAATTTCAATGGCAAATAAGATTTATTTATTTTCCCATTAAACAGATTTCCTTTCTACTTGAATATCTCATAATATGAAATAGAAACTTTAAGTCTCACCATTGTAATTAATTATATATTGCACAGCATTACCGTTTATATTCTAAAGTCAAATAGTTAGCCAGTATCATCCCAAACATAAGCCATCTAACTCATTTCCTGCATGTTCACAGGAATATTAGTTTAAGAATCTATTTACCAGAAAATGTGGTTTTCTGTAGACACCGAAAATACACTTTCTTTTGTACTAGTTATTTGTTATAAAGCAAATACTGCAACCTGTTTTGCAAGCTGTTACTCTCCTACTTGAATAATATTATATCTTTCAGCTTTCTGTAGCTGTCATTAACTTTAGCCTCCTCTTTATCTTCAATCTGAAGTTAATTCTCCGGCCAGCATGTTGCTTGCCGCTTTGAGGGATTAAATATAAGGGTTTACGAAGAAAAGGAGCTTTTCATACAATGCTATTACACCATGATAGCTTTCACAGAAATTGTTGACTCTTGAAAAATGCATGTTAAACACACATGTTGTTCATTTAAAAAGAAATATTATCATATTGCAAAATAATAAAAAAGGATTATTTTAAAGCATTTGCTAAACATATATGGAATCCCATTACAAGAAGCAGACAGTAACATACCCATATTCTCAGCACAGCACACAGACATTAGAAATGCTGTTTGTTGTTTATATACATTGTACAATTATTCTAAGACATATTCAAAATAATACCTAAATTTTTACTTCTAAAGGAAATTCTCTTCCGGAAATGGTAAATCTAGAGAAGCATTCTAGTATTACAGAGTTACAAACCTGTGTTCCTTTTGCACCAGCCTTTCATTTTATCTCACTTTAGTTGCTGATGAAGTAAGGCATTCATCTACAGACCAATTTGGAAATTTAGGACAGTAATTAAATGGCTTATGCTAACCATAATATAGTGTGTCTGTGCTAATGTCTAAGATCTGTCTAACCAACGGAAGCAGTAGCAGAGGAGAAATGTTGTGTATTTGGGGACCACATTTCCTTTCACACATGCTTCAAAACAGAAACTCACAGGTAATTCTTTAGTGATAAAAATACATACATAATTCGATTTAAAAAATGAGCAACTGCAGCTGACCCTGCTGATCTATCTGAGCACCAGTAGAGTATCTCAGGCTTTTCAGTTACGAACAACTGGGAAATTCTTAGAAATTTAAAGTACACAGGAGATGCTAGCCAGACTTAACCTGGATCCGGTCATCAGTTGGAAATAATGGCAATATCACTCTCATTTCCTTTCCCAACATGTTTTCTATCCCGCAAAGTGGAGAACAGCGTAGGAAGCTGCAAGAGACAACTTTGCTAACAATTTAGCTACTGAAAAGTCTCCATGGTTGAGGGAATTTTCCATAGCATTAAGTGAGAGCCTAAACAGCATCTATCGCTACCTAATACTATGCATTTAAAGCCCCAAATTCTGCATCTCAAAAAAATAAAGCAAGCCACTAAAGGAACACTTCAGTCTATGTGCCAGCAAGCCTGTCTCTGTGGAAAGAACATGTTGCAATATCATTTTGTTTCACCGAAAATCACATTGCATGCAAAAAAGAATGTACCTATCTTAGTATATTCTACAAGCAATAATCATTCAGATGTGCTCTCTTGCCTCATGTGCTCCGAAACACTAAAATAGACTATTTCTAAGTTCAGTTAATTTGTACTGAATTATAGCCGAGGGACTTAAGTAAAAAAATATATATATGTTATTAATATTACATCTGTTACAGATGGAATAAGCATGGATAAGCATAATCTTTTCATTGTTTTATGGAACCACAATCCACCAGCAAGTGTACAAATCCGTATGATATCCTTGAGTGCTGGATTTAAATTTGGGTTTCAGAGAGAGGTGAAAGATGTGCAAGATCTTAAGTGTACAAAGAATTCTTAGCTGACTAAACGTATAAGCTAGCTTCTGCAACTCATTTGTGGGGATAAAGCACAGCTTTATTTCAGCATAATCAACATAATTTCTCACTTGTTCCTGATTTTCCAAAAGTACAAAGAATAAACACACAAATGGGTGCAACTGGGGACTCGGGAACCTGCAGCTCAGTATGGCACACTGCAATATGCTTCCTGCATGCCCTCCAGGAAAACCAGAGATAAAAGTTTTTCTGGGGTAGCTGTGCAGGCAAAAGCCCTGATATATACTTACATACCCATTCAGCAAGGAAAATTAACTGTTAGCAAAAGCATTTTCATTCCAGTGTAACTGCACATACACTGGACTTCAGCACTTAAGCACTGCAGAATAAGCAGCCTACATAATGTACACAGTTATTCATACTTTGAAATATGCAAATACCCGTATCTCACTTTTCTAGATGCTCTTGAAAACTTTTTGAGTTTAGCCCTTTAGACCGTGGCTTCAGATTTGAAAAAACTAATAGTTCAAGTACTCCTCCTGAAAGAGCTCTAGAGGACTGATACGTTAAAGATTATGAAAGATGCCACATAATCAGACAGAATGAATAGTAGATGGCCTTACAGCCAGACATCTGAAGTATCAGTACTTTCCCGTTAAGTACAAAACCTCTCTCCTTCCCCTAGTTGTCCACCACCGACGATGACAGTAACTTTCCAAATGGCTCTTCAGCTCACCTTCCATTTTTAAATATGCTGAATATGCAAGCACAAAATTGCTGTTACATCCATCCACAAGAGATTTTATTTGACAGAGTACTTCTCACCTACTTAGCATGCATAGGCCAAAGGGGAAGATGGTAAGCGGACCATCATTTTTACATTCCTTGTTTTCCCTAAATACTTCAAACAATTAATTCTAAACGTTTCTTTAAATTTTAAGTTACATAAAATGCACCTTTCCCCCTGCTGACTGGTTATATATTAGACCAGTCTTTATATCGTGTATTCAGGAGCTGATGGACAGCACACAATCAATGTGCCTCACAATGAATCTAGCTGCCACTCTGGAAAGTTCATGAAGACTGGCACTAATGACCAAGGCACAGAACTGAATAAGCAACACATTGTCACATAACCTACGACGGTTAGCAAAGTAACATATGCCAGCAACACTCACCAATTATTAGCCACTGGAGGTTGGGGAAGAGCCTTCCCTTCCACCTCTAAATGCGATAACTAGCATGACCCCTGAACACATTGACAACCCCCTCCACCATCCAGGAAAGAGGGCTTTAATACTTCAGCATCTGCTCTGCAACAGACAGCCTGCTGAAAGCCGAGGGGAGCCCTTCAACTAATGGAACTCTATGGAAGGGAAAATAAATGGCTCTTCCTTTTTAAATGAAATTGTTTAGTCAAGACCTCAGTATACTGTTATTTATTATGGATGGGTGGGAGGGTGTTAACTGAAAAGAAAAGGCCAAATTAGATATGAGGTTCAAAGTGAAATCTAACAACATGTACTCAGTCACTTCCATTAATCAAGCAGCATTCAGACAGCACTGATCTCTCTGAACAATACACTGTCTGAACACTGGCTCAGCCTCTATGTGAAATCCAAAACTGATTGACTTAATTATGATTTTAAAATAGGCATGAAGCAATTGAAACTTACAGTACAGGTATAAAAATGGACAGTAAACAAACTCTTCACAGAAAACACCAGCACAGGGGTCTACAGGATACTCTAGAGAGTGTTACACAAATAACAGATGAATTGTTAGCTAATTATGCTTGCCTTGCAAACATATCCAAAGAAGCTTTGAGCATCTGCTTCTCACACTGAAGAGCTGAAAAACCAGTAAAATTTAAGTTGACCAAATTGTGTCTCCATAATGCTGACTACCTACTGGCAAATACACCACTCTTCCAAAATTTCTGTCATCATTCCTCTTGGCTGGCTACTAACTTCATCTGCACAACTGAAATAAGCCATGGTAGTTAATAGTACTACAGAGACCTGTAAAAGCCCCTCAATGGCTTGTAATAGTATTTAAAAAACAACTTCATAGTCCCAGATCCTAAAGAAAATAAATGCATGCTGAAGAACTTCAAACTTGAAGCACCTTGCCCAGTAAGTTTTTGGACACCATCAAGTCCATATTGTAGTCTTCAAATCACAAGAAATGCTTGTCCTTAGGAATCACCTATTTGGACAGGAGTATTATCTTTCTTCCCTCTCCCCCACAACTGAGTCACAAACCATTTGTGGTTGAAGCTAAGCCTGACATTTAGCTCTCAAAGGTGGTTTAGACAGCATTAAAAAATAACAGCCAAAAAAACCATCCAACATCAAGGAACATAATGTAGCAAGTTGGAGGTTTTTAAAAATGGAGAAGAGAAATGAATCCAGTTCAGAAATTCCAGCCCAAGAATATGAATACAGCACCCCACAGGAAGTATCCTGCTCTCCGCAGAGGCTACCCGGCGGTTGGAAGCCCTTCCCTGAAGGGCAATCTGAACTCAGCTGAGCGAATAAGAGGAATCAACTTTAAAGCACAGCTTTACATTCACCAAAATTAAAAGTCTACTAAAATATTAAATAGATCTAAAAAAATCTTGTGAGCATAGAAGTTTCAATTAAAATCTTAGTGGAAAAATGAGACAGCAGTAAAATGTAAACATGCCACAGAGGGTCAGCTAAGCCTGCTCTTAAGGCTGGCAAGAAACAGACAAGAGAAGTGCATTTCATACAAGAGAAAACCTCAGGTACCTGTAACTCAAGGACAACGAACTAGTTTGCACAGCACAGAAGCAGCGAAGACTGGGAACTGACTAAATCCCATGCCTTCTCAGAGTCAACCCAACGGGTTTGATTCAATACCTATCTAAAACAATAACTGTGGGCTGAAGGAAGCAGGTGAAAATATGGTGGCAATTATCTTAAAGCTCACCACTGAGAGCGTGCTAACACTAACCAGCCCACGCTCACACTTCCAGGGGGTGCGCTGGTAGTTCCTAGGCTTGTGCTGGGCATCTGTGCCCAAATGACTGATCCAGGCCAGAGCGCGCTCAGTACTCTGAGGCAACAGGGAAACTGAAGCTTGCATAGGATGCTGTGGTTGCTTAACAAGCAGAGCTTCACACCATAAAATTCAGACTATCAGACAGTCATTACGTTTTCAGCTGAAATGCAGATTATTAGTCTTTTATATAAACCCTCAAATGGTCCAGTTACCTTATAGATCATTGCCCTCCTCATCCTAGGTTCATCTGAGATAACAGATGCATTCTAGTAAGAACTCCCTCTCCTCAGAGGAGAGAGAATTCATATGACAAAGGTTACTGTAAAAGGCTGTTAAGATTGGTACTTTTTCCTCCATTTCCATTCCTCACTGGAGCTTTCTTCTTGCAGCTTTACAGATTATATATAAGATTCAATTCCTTCTCCTCCACCTTGCCTCAGCTTTACTCTGTGGGCTGAAATCCTTGAATTTATTGTATTTGCTGAAGACATTCATGCAGTAAAACTAATGAAAAAATCCTTTATTATATATTTATTGTGTGTTCATTCTTTTATTCACAGGATAAAAGCCTAGACCATGGAGTAAATACCTTGAGAAAAATATACAAGAATGTATTTGCAATCAAAATCATTCAGCTCCAGAACAAACTCACCTAGTTTCTCCCCAAAACTGAATTTTCAGTTAGTTCTGTTTGAACAGAAGAAAACCAGGAATTTGTTAGATAAAGGAAAAGTGGGTCATCTAAATCTCCATTGTTCATGAAGCGGAGGACGGCTCAGTGCTGTGTGTCAGGATCATAACTGGTTTCAAGTTTGTCAACTGTAGTTTCTCTGACAAGGGCTGGTAACAAGTCAACTTTTATTCTTTTACCCCCAAAGGCTGAGAAGAGAAGAAAAATTTTGAAAGAACATTTAACTGACCTCATAGTGCTAACTCAGTCCACTTTAAAGTGATAAACGACCGGCTCTATGGGGCTCCACTTAGAAAAACTTTAAATAGCACAGCTGACCACTAACACTAAAAGGTTCTGCAGTTTTGACCTACGCTTTTCCTTTACAGAGGCAGGGAAAGGGAATGGGAAGGATTTTGTCCTGAGGGCAGGGAAGAGATGCTGATTGAAATTTTAAATGATACTTCCACTTAAGACATTAGAGAATATACTTTTTATGTTACTGGGAGCAATAAATATACTTACTGCATGTTTAACCTTGACTACTGAAGTTTTTCTCAAATCACCCAAGACACAAATATGGTAATACATAGGCTATAATTTTTTTCCTGTTACATAACACCTCAAAGGTTTCCAATTTAATTAAAATTGTTGTTAATTTATTGTCAGTTCCAACTGACTCCACTGTCTGCAGGCTTGATTTTTTTCAAGAAGTTTGGTGGGATTTGGGTTTTTTTGGGGGGTGGGGTTTTTGTTGTTTTGTGGGGTTTTTTTAAAACAACAATTTATTCATAGCATTATCACCAACAGTAGATGTGTAACTAAGTCATCAGTTTTACTTATACCGTTGTAAGGACGCACTCCTCTTATTTGAGTAAAATGATTGTTTCCTGCTGAAAACAGAGTCCACTGAGATTATACGTATTTTCAGAAGGTTAAAAAGTATCTTTAAGAATATTTATTTTACAACTCACAGTTACATAGCAGTATGGCATGACAGCTATAATTTCATACAAACTCTGAATTTCCTGTTGGAAATCTTGAAAATAAAGGACAAGTTGTCCCTAGGAAAATAATTTCATAGGATTGATATATTTATTAAAGATCTTCCAAAGTAATCTCTTATCATTCCTATTCCCACAACAACTGTATATAGTTATCCAACTGCGCATGCAGAAACTTGAGCTATGACTACTTAAAATACAATCAGAGGTAAATAAGATACCTATTAAGGAGAGTTACTGATATTCGACACATTTATTTCACAGATACAGACTATGTGATCCTTCAGAAGACACTGGAGCTTTTTTCCCAAATCAATAAAATGTAACATGCACCCATCCACTTAAGAAAAAACATAAAATACAGGTGCTTTCACTCAAAAAACCAAAAATATATATATATAAATATTCCTACATACAAGAGGAAAATAATCATGCAGTTATGGAGATAAGACTCTACCAATGTTCTGCTGGACTCAACGTGTCGAAGTGAATAATTGATTGACTGTGACACCGCAATAGCTGGGACTATATAGCAAAAGAGAGAGAAAGATCCCTAAGGACCAAAGTGCACATCTTTGTAATGGGAGCAGCTGTAATAAATCTAAGCTGACAAGTATTCAGAGACTGAAGCAATGTTCCATCAAATATTTTTAAAGTCAGTTCCACACAAGTCAACCCAGCTTCGCCTGGAGATTTATCAGACATTTAGCTGGTGCACATGTGATCACTTGTTAAAGTGAAGAGGAAAGCAAAAGAAGTGGACAAATGAGAAATACTGGACCAAGGCACAATAAGATTTTAGTGCCTAAGGATGAACTTTCACATTTTGTTAAAGTTTAGAAACATCTAAAAACCTGTTCTCATGCCTTACACTTTTTAAATGTCTTTTGTTTTCCCCTAAAGGTTTTTATTTAAGGAAAAGAATTGAGAAACTATTTTCTTTCTTTTCCTAAACTTAGGAATGTGTTTCAACCAAAGCTCTTGAATGAATGTCTTTTTTAAAGATGCACATTTAACTTGTTCTTTATGTTCTAACACAGCTGCACATTTTTAACTTCTGAAGTTTCACAGCAAGGTTTGTGAAATTCTGCTGGGAAACCTGACCAACTCAGACAAAAGCAAGACATTTGATTAAAACGGACTTTAGAAAACAGTACTAGAAAAACAAGAAATTATTAATTCAAGAAAGGTCAGTTTCCTAATATCCTTCACGGTATCAGCTTAAGCAAAAGAATTAGAACAGTCATGAAGTCCCTGTTCAAGAACTGCCACCCTCAATAGCAGACCGAGCCTGTTTAATATTGGGAACTCTTCAAAATATTTATCAAAGGGGACAACTTGACAAATCCTGATGTCAGCAAAACCCCCAACATTTGGCAACAAAAATGATATATCAAGTACCTGACTATACGCCAGGCTGATTCTGTATCCTGCTTCCATCTACACCCACATGAGAAATGTGAACTGAACAGCTTTCAAATGCTGTAACTCAATGCAGTGCAAACACAGACACCGTTAAAAAAACTCTGCTAAGATCAAGCATTCCCCAAAACTTAGAAATAAGTAAAATGATAAAGCAGTGAGCCAAAGGAGGCGATGGGGCAGGGAGTGGAGCAACAAGAGAAGAAGAAAAATCAGCTAAACATTATAAGACGAGAAGGGAGAATCCTGTACCATGTCACAAACACCATTCAAAGACAGTGGAGTTGAGCAGAGTATTAGATACTCTCTGACGTGAGCCCTGGATCCACACTCTTTCTGTACATATCTCTGGTTGTACCACACAGTGCAAGCATGACCTCGTTCACAGCATTAATGGTAATTTTTGGGTTTGGTTTCACAAAAGTGAAAAGTAACAATGCAGTGGAAAGTGGCCAGGGGTATTATGGACTGGAAGAGGCTGCGTGCTCCCCAGAGCTTCATGTTTGCAGAATTCAGTAGATCTGAGCCAAATGATTTAGGGATCCAGGAGTTTGAAGATATTTCTACAGAAAGTCTCTGAATCTCACCGCCAGCAGGAAATTCTGTGACTCTTCTATTTATTTACATTCACATTTTCATATCCAAGTTTGATGACAGCCTTCTACTGACAATTAGGTTTATGGAGTGAACAGAGATGGATAAACTGTCACACAAACTGACATCCACAGTTCGACTCATCCGATGATGGAAGCTGGCACCAGCTTGTCTATATGAATGAGAGAAGACAGCACAGGGTGGAGATGCATCGTAAGGGGCTGCTGAGGTCCCTAAACGCAAACACAAGCAGTTTATAATTGATGAGGTAAAGATGTACGAGCCAGATGGATTTCTATCATGCACTCTTTTTTGATCCTCATTTATGTTCTCTTCTGTTGAAGTATGTGGGAGTTGCCGGTTTCAGTGATGCAGTGCTTCCCTACCTAATACCTGCTGCGGCAGAAATGCACCATTACATCTGGCAGCCCTCCTACTGCAACCGCCACGGAGAGCTAAGCACAGCCTCTCCCTGAGAAAGGGCATTCAAATCTACCTCTGCTAAACTGAGATTGTCTCAGTCAACAAAGAAACAAGGGCTACAGCAAGGTGACTCATTCCATTTTGAAATATCAATCTTTTTTTTTTTCCTTTTGAAATTTTTCATTAACTTTAAAATTACTGAAGTGAATAGTTTCAGAATTTTGAAATTCACAGGTAAGCATTTTTATGGACCAACACATATCAACTCCAAACTGATCAACAAAACCTACTCATGATAAGACTTAAGGACAAAACCACATTTTCCCAAGACCATTATCTATCTTTATTAATTTGTATTTTTGTTACTGAGACTCTCCAGAGTTATTGAATTATTTACTAGTCTGTGTAGATACCAACATGTGAAGAATGATTTTTTTTTTTTCTTCAAAAGTTACTAATACAGAATTACATGATAACCGCATTGTAATTCAAGTGATGGAGGGGTCAGGGAGAGATCAAGACAAAGCAAACAGCACCCATTTATTTCTGCTTTACTGGAATCCAACAATGACAGCAATGACAGCATTGACGGTGACACCGTCCACCTGCAGTGCCGTATCTGAAGAGGATTACCAATAGCTTGAGCTGCAAAAACACCACTCACTGTTCTTCAGCTCTCTGAAAGTCATTATTTATTTTAAGTTAGTCATTTACACTCTCTCTATAATAAAGAGGAGACAGCCACTCTGTAAGGTAATTCATCCCATGCTAAGAAAGGTAGGCAAGAAAAGTGAGATGAAAGTGAGACCCTGCATGAGTTCTCTTTCCACTAACAACTGGAGAAGCCTAAACAACTAGGTTACACAAGATGTCTGAATTTAACACACGAAGTCAGAAGAAATAAATCGGTCCCCTGTTCGCTAGGCTGAGTTGCAGGGCTGGATTTTATGTTAACTGCAACACTGAAGAACTTACGTTTCATGATCTGCTCTACCTACAAATAGAAAACAACGCTTCAGAAGAAGTAAAAAGCGGACTCTGAAATTGATTTTAAAAGTAGTTCTAGCTCTTTGTCATACTTGAAAAAAATATAATGACAACTCAAGACTCTTGTCATTCACAGAAATGCTATAAAAATAATAGAATAGAGTGGCCAAAATTAATTTTTAAAAAATTATATATAATCTTCCTGTTTTTCTGTAGTGCTTTTAACAACAGCCGATAGGCAACAAGGACATCGCCTACACTGGCTATTGCAAAGCGCAGAAAGAACTCTAATAAATTTTGCACTTGTTTTGGAGAGGTTGGAGGATTGAGTCCTTATCTTAAACACCAAACAGGATTAATTTTATTCAATGGGAATACTCACATTAGTAAAAACGTTTGTAGATACAGCTGTTTGCCGAATGACACCTAAAGCAATTTTGTTCTCCTTGACATTCCATTTCACGCAGAGGCCTTTTATTTTCCATGTACAACACTCATACTTTATACATGGCAGCTTGGAAAGCCCCACTTTCATCAACATTGGCACCTTTTTGAAACCCTCTGATGCATTACAGCTTGTGACAGACTATGGCAAGTCTGTATTCTGCACTGGAGATAAAGGAGGAAGTTGTTTGAAAAGACAACATCGAAGAGTGAAATAAAATATATAATTTGGTGAAGAAATTTTAACACATAGGATTCACGCATCTTTCATGGTCTTTAGGTCACAAAGAAAATGCATGCAACGTATACATACATTGTATAAGCTGGACTCAGATAATTTAGAATTAAAAACTGAATAAAAATAAGTAAAATAGTTATCTGAATAAGCAAACATTAATAAGAAAAAAATTTCTTCATTTTCACTTCTCTGAATAATTATACCTGGGGGCTATTATGAATAATTTATGAGATGGCATGCAGTTTACATGTAGCCCTGAAAGTCTATGCATTTATAATATGATCATTCCAAATAATTCTGGGGCAAACCATGCCTGGTAAGTGACTTGTACACAAACAGTCTTTCAGCCTTAGGATACTTTAAAGCTTCTGTTAATACAGCAAGGCACTCCATTTTAAAAAAAAAAAAAAAAAAAGCAAGTATTTTTAGTTTATTTAAATCTCTCTCCCGAAAGTAGCACTCGATAATTCATTAAAATCTTGTAACTCCAAACTTCCTTTAAGCTTTGTGAAATATTGACTAACTACTTTATATATTGATCTTTACAATGATTAAATTTTTAAGGCACTTGAGACTAAATTCTGGTAAAGGCAATATCCTCTTTTTCCCAGCAGCTTACAAATTACGTTGTACAGCCCAAACCCAAACCATTCTGAGTGCCCTGCACTAATTTTAAAAGTACAACATTGTTTCAAAAACAAAAACCTGACTCATAACTCCAGTGTTCTGTTTTCTGACTTGGTGGAATATATGGGGACCATTTAAAACAATTACATACCATCTCTCTATTGAAAGTCTGGTTTGCCAAGAAAGAGTTTATTGTGCGCATACTAAAAAAAACCAAACCCAAGAATATGCAAAAACCCTTTCTTTTTTTTCTTTTTTGGTCTACAGTAAATTTTAGTCTTGACCAAAGATGAAAAAGTCACTTGCAAGAGTACAATAGGACTACACATTCTTTTCTCTCAAGATCATTGTGCAGATTTGTAAACACGCAGTACTTTGTCTTCCAGCATAAGTAAACTATACTTAATGACTAGAGGAGTACTGTATAAAGAGATAAACTAGAACAAAAGACGTTCTGCAAAATATAATTCAGTCTTTATGCATAAATTATCCATTCACAATACTGGCGCCTTTTAATAAATTTTGGCCTTTAAAATAATTTTCTTTTTAGCTTCGTTTTTTTCTAACACATTTACTGTCTTTATAGTACATTTTACTCTTTTCTGTTCAAGATGCAACAGAAATAATAACCACCAACAGAAACTGTATTTTCAAAGCCTGTAAGCTTATTTATTAATTCTTCTCTGCTTAAACTGCGTATCTCAAAAATAAGTCTATTGTGTTCCTGTGCACTTTAAGTTTGCAGACTGGAGTTTGTCTTTTCATCCATATTTCACTTGTACATCTGAACCTATCTTCACAGTACACTACAATGTTCCTTAGAAATAAAAAAAAAAAAAGCAAGAAACATGTTCCTGACAACCATCCAAAGCACTGACATAGCTCCATCTTCCACCCACTACATTTTGCTAACTATATCTCAACAGCTCAGCTCTCTTAAGACAGAGAAGGAAGCAGATGACACTGTCAGCATGCAAGGGAAAAGAGTAAGACAAGTAAGCAAGGGAGCCCCGGGAGGGAGGAGAATCAAGTTGCTAAATTTTGTGGCAGCTACCGAAACCCAGCTCAATTGTATGTAAAGATCACACGCGCTTCAAACCTGTACTGAAGCCATTGTACGCCAAGAACTACCATGTGTACTACTACTTTTGTGCAGTAAAAGGGTGGTTTGGTCACAAAATTTGATGACAGTAAAAGATGAAAAAAGAAAAGAGAAAATTGCCTGGACAAAATAAGAAAAAATGACTCAAAATTCTCCCCTTAAAATAACTCCCCTTGTCCTAACATCCTCCATCTCCTTCTACCATATACTTTTCCTTCTTCCAACAAACACACAGCCTTCTGAGGTTGGAGTACTGTATCCCTGATGCACTGAAGAGACCTGTACAAACCTTCTCCCTTTCAAGATCTTTCAGTAACACTAAGCACCTTCATCCAGAGCCACTCTCATCCTACTAGGGCTTTAAATTACTGAAGACATACTAAAAATACTTTTTTTTTTTTTTTTTTTTTTTTTTTTTTACATACAAACAAAGCTGGCACTGGACTGATTACAAAACTTAGTAACCACTACCCCTGCCAGGAAAGGGCGGTGAGCAATACCTACCCTACTTGGAAGCTGTTGATGTATTTGCAAAGTACAACTTCCTTTATGAAAAAGTAAAGGTCACTGGCCAGAGATCACGATTCCAGATGTCCTTTCTTGCCTTTACTGTTTGCCATTTTGCTGCAAGAGTGATTACTCATATAAAACTCTCCTTCCATAAACATGTTACATCATATCCAAGCATATGCTTAAGTTGCTTATAACGTTGAAGTACACTAGCTAGTTTCAAAATCAAAGCTCTAGTATCCTCTTCATTATAAATGAAACAAATGTTTAAGATTCTTAATTTAGAGACCCATTTGGGGAAGGGAAGAGGAGAAACAACACAGCTACAGGGCACTTACTTGTGATATAAATGAGGAAAAACGAGTTAATTTTGAATGGGAGGAGAAGCCGCAAAAACAAACATTCTACTTCAATTCTGAATCAGCAATGCAAGCATCCGCGTTTCTCATTAATCCACACTTTCCTAGTATCTATTGCCAGTGGCACACCACAAGAAAACTTCATCAAGGTTAGTAATACACATATAATAATTGGAATAAATTTCTATGGGCAAGGTATCCCTGCATATTCCTGTTAATGCATGAGAAAGAGATGCTGTTTCATGTAATGATTCCTTTGACGGTGTCTCTTAGCCAATTTCATGGTCTTCTAGCAGAAAGAGCATGTCAAGAGGAACGATGACAAGACCAAAAACCACCATGTTCAGCCATATCCTAGCAAATGTCAGTATAAAAGAGAGCATTAAAACCAAAAGATGATTCAGAGGAATTTGGCTTAACTTTATGTGAATGCCAGCTCTGTTATATAGGCCAAAAACAGCAACGCGCTCTGTTCCTCTGGTATCACCTTGCAATTGCAATTAAAATGGGAATATAACATATGATGCCAAACATCTTCTGTTTTATAAAAGACACAGATGGCACCAAACAGTGTACAATTTCTTACAGAAATACTGATTTTTTTCATCTTTACTGAATAAGTGGCCATTCAACAAATTAGTTAATCTTAAAACAACCTACGTTGCTTGAAAATCAGTTAGCAAGCATAGTCTAACAGAGCAGCCTTTTAACTTGACACAGGTTGTAAAACTGAAAATGCCTCAGCAGAAGAACAGCAGACCTAGGAGGTGGCCTGGATCTCAGATGCCAGATGCTGACCATCCATCATTTCTATGCAACTTCTGTAAAAACAAAGCACTGCAGCATTCTGGTCTGTCCCAGAACCAACTGAGCTCTTTCCCAACGAGCAAATGGGTAATTTTCATCTGCTTCTTAGGCAAGACTGGTCTCTATTGCCTACACCAACCCACACTTCTTCACTTTTAGCTGCAAGGAGACACCAGGGGAAGAGAGAAGCCAAGTCATGACTCCTTGTTTGTGAGTTATTTTTGAAAGAGGAAACTGAGACACTAGATTCCACCCATCCAATAGAAAAAGCGTGTGACACCTCACCAATGTTTAAGTGTAGCAACCAAAGCAAGTATTTTCACTAGGAGCAGAGTCTGAATTTCATTCATTTGGCTATTCCACGTGAAAAACTCCACCACACTGGATCTTCATTTAATATTATCATCTTGTTCCCTGAGAAAAGTATTGGCCAGTCTTCAACTACCTGTGCTAGAAATCATACGGGAGCAGACAGATTTCAGAAAACACAGAGGTCCACCGAATACTGAAGATCCAGTTAAGTGCCAGTCATCAGTCGAGCATACTCAGGAAAGACAACAGTCAGCTCCTGAAAAGAGACACAAAGGGGCAGGCAAACTCCCACACATTTTTGTATCTGAAATGCTCTAAGCATGGTAATACCAAACGAAAAGAAGATGGAAGCTGCTTTAATAACTGCATGTAAACCTTGTCCTCCAAATAGGGAACTATTTATGAAGGTAGTTACAGAGTAAATCAATTTAGCAAACTTTTGAAGACTTCACAGAAGTTTTATTTGCATGGGGTACTGAGATTCATATACCTACAGAAAACTACGACACTTGAAAGGTTCCTGGAGTACAAAGTACTACCAATTTTTGCTACCTCCTAAAGAATTCAGAGTTCTCTTTTTTACATAGACTAGTTTTGCTTTCTTGTTCAGATATTATTCATCCAGTAAAGAGGGAAATTTTTGTAAATCTCTCTATTCTGGAAGTTAAACATATGTGCATCATATATAGAGAAGCATGTAAGACTGATTGGAGCACCTATGATTAAGCAAATATAATATCTTGCCCTCATTTTCACATACATTTAAGGATAAACCTGCTGCAAAGCACAGGAAAAACACCTAGTAGACCAAAAGAAAAAAATATTTTTAATTGATGTTCGTAATGAAGTAAAGAAGAAATGCTTAAGTGGGGGGGTATATTTTAAACTGAAAGATAGTCAACACAAAGAAAGCCTGATCCATTTATGGCATGCAGTATTTTACTACATAAACACTAGAAACTAAAGCAAATAATTCACCAGAAGAAATACAGATTTTACTTATGGGAACCTGGTGCTATATCATCACATATGAAGTCTAAATCCTGTCATGTATTCCTCCTCAGAGTACAAACGTCTGGAATAATATAACCTGAAATAAGTAATTATTTTAATGTAATCAGAAATATTATCTGCAAAACTCTTGCTAGGCACCCTGTACTTTAAATGGTTTATTAAAAAGGAAAGCTGGCTTATCTCTAGAGATCAGTCTTTCAAATTAATATCTTTTATATTCTAAATAATGTGTTGTAGCTAAGTAGCAGAGAAATTGGAAAATTTATGAGTAAAATTATAGATGTTATAAAAAATTAACCTTTCCTTTTTTTTTTTCTTGAAGGAAACCAGCATGCTATTCTTTTTAAACTCACAGTGAAGTATCTGCAAATACTCATGATATTCCTTTTAATATTTTCAACTAACAGCGTTCCTGCATTAATACTAAACATGCAATAGCAATATCCTTTTCGGGAACATATACCATTTTACATGCAGTTTCTATCTACAAAATAAAGCTGGAGAACCAAAGCAGTCACAGTGGTCAGTAGAGCTTTATAACCCAGTGCAGTGAATTTCTCAATGTAATAATAGACATTATGAGAATTTTCATATTTTCAAGAACAGTGGAGTAGAGACAAATGAAAGATGCACACGCCTGCAATATCTATATAATGCCCAAACTTTTCTCCATCTTCATGATCCGTCCCATAGCAGCTCAATGCACAAGAAGATTAAACAGCACAAATATACAGATACCTGAAAATAAAGACCTAGCCAGAGTGGCTATTTTGTCATATACCAACTGCCGCCCCCAAAAAAGTTTTGACCTTAATTGTGTTGTATACAAAGCAAGAAGAACCATCTCTTGCAGCAAATAAAACACTTTTACCAACTTTAAGGAGCTTAATTTATCATTGCATTATTCCTTGAGACATGCCCATGTTACAGTCAGGAGGCTACAATGATAGAAGGCAACAGAGACACACATTTTTGTCCTGCCACTAAAGAGCAAAGCCATTATAGCTCTTCATGATCCTTAAGTAAATGAACATACATTGCTAAGTTCTTCAGCAGTCAAAACCCACAGCTGATGAGCTTTCACACTTCCCGTTATTTTCAACCACATAAAACAATATAGAAACCCACACATTCACTTTACAGCCGCGCAGGCTACAGTTTGGCTGGTCTTGAGCATGCAGGTGGGCACCCTCAGCTTAAAGAATCCTGTAGAACTTGATTTCGATTTCTCTGAACTGCATAAAGAAAGCGCATTACCACAGCTCCACAAACTGTTCTACACCACGCACTGGAGTATCTGAAGGGAGAAGCAGCAGAACACTGGAAGCATCATTTTCTTTTAATTCACCCTTATCAGTGCCATTTGCATCTTCTTTTCAGTGGGTTTGAGTAGGTAAGATTATTTCCTATTCCAAAAGACTACCCCTCCTCTTTCCAGTTTAAGACTTTAATGATAAACCCACACTCACAGCATGGGATAGAACACCTGACCATAGATTTCTGATGAGTTCAGTATTTTCTTCTTAATGGAAATCATCCTCAGAAATACAAATGAAAATGTAAACCTCAATCCAAATGTAAGCTGAATATGTATAAATGGACAGTGATTTGAATTACCCAAGATCTCCAGCATCTCTTTCCCAGTTAAGGGTCTCCCCAAGTAACAACAGATTTCAAGATGATATCTCTGCACAGTATTAGTGCTGTTAGTCAAAAAACTACGCTAATGTATACCAGTATCATCAACTAGAATAGTATCTATTTTAATCCAGCCTTATTTCAGAGCATGAGAAGTATCAGCAATGAGTTACTGAAGATACTTGGAAGAGAAGAGCCTCCTCTCCCATCTTCCCAGAAAAGGTCTGGAAGAAACAGAGGGGGAGGCTGAATGTCAACAGTACAGCAATGGAAAGGCATGTTTTGCTTACTGGTATCAAAGATGAAAGCTAGGATTTTTGGTGAATACATCAATTAGGAACTCGTCTCCTGCAGTGATTCACATAGCTGCTGTGGTTCTTCTGAGAACTTCCTCACACCACTTTGAAGAACATCAAGCCATGCATCGCCTTGGCCCCTATCAGAGACCAGAACTGAGATTATCGCCAAGGCATTTCTCTTTCTCCACTACCAAAGTCAGCCAACATTCTAACTCCTCTTCATCTCTCAGTTGTAGAACGTGCAAAAAACACATAGAAAGTCTCGCCTAAAGACTTTTTCCTCTGCAATGTGAGCTTGTATCTTCTCAGACCTCTCAGGAAGCATGCAGAACACTTATCTGGAAAACACGTGCACACTCACACATTTGGTCTATAAAGGAATCTGTTTTGCACTACATTTTCCAACTTCTGTATTAAGATCCCACCTGAGCAAAACACAGCAATAAGACATAATAAACATGACAGCCTGGAAGATTATTTTATACGCAAAGCATATTTTGATTGTGGTACTGTGATTGTAGTAAACTCAGAAAAGAATTACAGAGCAATAAATTGAATACTTGCACATTCTTGGGTATCTAGGTTTCATTAAAAACATACAAACAAAAACACCCAAACAAACAAACAAAAAAAATCAACAACAACAAAACCCACTTTATCCTGAATGACAGTCACATAAGGTCAATGTCAATTAAATCATAAGTGTTCCTTTCATGGTTTAGCTGGTGAAGCTTCCTATATAATTTTACTAGAATATACAGCACATAAAATGAGTAAAGGAGCTTATATTTGTATTCTGTCATTCTTTATTAGTGTTGTGTACAGAAAACAAGACTCAAACAGTTAGTGATGACTGAGGTGAAGAAGGGAAATGAAAATGTCAAATGCAGGAAGAAACTGTTAAATGGCACCAAGTGCCCGGGTGAGGTGTTTGTCTACCCATGTGCTGCTTGTCTTTCTCAATCTATCGTCAGAAAGGACAAGGAACCTCAGGAGGGATGAATGTCCTAAGTCAGAAGGATGAAGTGGTCTACATCTTTGACTGCCTCAGGCAATAGCATGCTTGCCCTAAACTGTCAGTTTATGGTCTTCACTGCAATCTGCCTCCTGTCAATGTAAAATTCAGAAATTGAAATCCAATGTGACTTTTAGCCTTCAAAAATAAAGACTATACTTTTTTTTGTTTTTTTGTTTTTTGTTTTGTTTTTTTTTTTTCAAATGATAGAACAATGATTACAGGGGGGATCACAGCACTGGAGAGAACACACATGCCAGTATATTGACTTACCCAGTTTTTCACTCAGACTGATGCTGAGAAGTAAGAGACTGACTGGAAGCAGTTGGCCCAAATGACCATCTGACTATGAAAGAAAAACATGGGCTAGAACCTGAAAGGAAGTCCTAATGGAAATGTCAAACAGAGAGAAACAGCACTGCCATTACTGTCAGTAAGAAAGGACTGGAATAACAGAAGTCAATCAAAATAGTTAAAAATGAGAACAGAGAGACACAGAAACATGCTTAAGTTTCTGCATGTCATTTCATCTCTCCTGTTTCATAATAAGCAGAGATGATAAACAGGAGGCAAGCTAACAGGTTGTATACTCACTATTGCTCTCAGAGATGTGCAACACAACAATTTAGACTGAAAGGCCACAAGCCACCTACTTCTACAAATGATGCCATCATGAACACGTTACGTACATCCCAGTTTATCCTAGTTCCACTTTGCCTTTTTCTTTTTTTCTTTTTGAAGTATTTTTATTTTTACATGTGATGCTGGGTGTTTGAATACATGGCAAACAGAAGAGGTCTATATAAGCGTTCAATTCAGAATGGCCATGTCCCTTTTACAGCATGAAAGCTCACTGAGAGGATTATATCCTATTTCATCACAAAATCATGATTTAGATTTTATTTTGTTAAATCTTTCTTATACCTGGGGATTTTAAAGAGATATTTTTACATTTGCTAAGACTATTTTATAAATGAAGGCACATTACTAATATTAAATATTCTGGAATGCTTACAATAGTACCAGAAACCATGGAAATCATCCCTCAGTCATCACAGACACGAAGTCGAAGCATAGATCTGACAGTATTTTACCAAGGGACCCTAAAATTCACAACCCTTTAATGAAGTCTCGACCACACTGGGGTCTTGCACTGGAAGTTTTCATTACAGAGAGTTCTCATTAATTTGTCATGTACCCGATTAAACCAACTGCATTTTGTTTAAGATCTCCAATAAACACTCACAGTCAGTTTACAACTTAAAAAATCATTTTGCATAACTTCTATAGTCATAAAAATCAACAACACAGAACATCATAAATATTATATTCAGCAGCATACTAGATCTACTTTTGTTTTTAACCGAACTCCACAGCCAGGCTACCATCAAGTAGAATGGCAGCATGGTTAGATCATAGTTTAAACCACCTGAGATCCGAACTCTACATCCACGTGACAAGGATGAATGTTGGAATCTTTTGGATTTGACATGCAACAGATTTAGGAGTGGCGACTATGCTACAACAGAGCCTACTGCTACTCTTGAGCAAAACTAGAGGTGTCCTCTTGTCATAACAAGTCACCAAAGCCCAGGCAAACATATGACGGTAATTTAAGACCAGACAGAATAGGTGAGAAGGATGCTGAAAACACAGGCATAAGAACACTAGCTCTGGCGATTCATACTCAATTCACCAGATTAAACAGGAATCCAGACAGCCTGCACCCAGTGCAGTTACTGTCTTTAGGGCAACTGCATCAGAATCGACAGGACTTTTTTGAATGACCTCCAGAACCTTAAGTGGTTGCTGGCACAGGTTACACCTTGGCAAAGGCACGTGCTTTAAATCCGATACAGTCCTCAGAAGCTGACTGTATATTTCTGATGAGGTCCTGTGCCAAGCCAGGCACCTGACCCTTCAGAGGGTGGCTTTTTGCCTCTCAGCAGCCCCGCTGCCTCTCACTAACTCCTCACAGGACTCTGCTTTTGCACAAGCATAAATGTTAAAATACGCTCTGTAAGGCCCACTGATAACATTTAGTGGGGGAATATATCAATATTCACTTTCACAAAGCAAGACTAAATGTAGTAACACAGCTAGGATTGTCATTCTCCCTCCACCAGCACAATACCCTCTATGGGGAAGAAGAGAGAGAAACAGGGCAGGGGATAAGTAGCCTCGATGACTTATGACAGAAAATTTCTCTCCTAGCAGGACTAACCCCCATTTATTCTACTAAGATGGAGCTTCTTTATGGAACACTTCATATACAGCAGGAGATTATTGATTCACCATCCATCAGAGACAAATTTTCTTTTTCTTTTTTTTTTTTTTTTTTTTTTTTTTAAGCCTGATAGCTTTATAGAGGGAGTTCTACTGCATACACATAATAAGATTGTTTCTTATTTAGTGGATTATTCCCAGGTGCAGAAATAGCTTCCCAAATTTAAAAAGTAATTCAGCTTCACCTTCATCCCACCATAACTATATACCTGTCTTAACAGTATGATCATCACTGACCACATCCAAGTTGCCGCAGGCCAGATGAATTTGCAATGATCTTATGATACTAAAATAATTTAATTTGACGGGAAGAGAAAGTAAATAGTAAATTGCTCAGTTGTTCCTTCTAACTGCAACAATCATGGAAAGAGCGGCTCATTCTCAGGACAGCCAGAGAGTTTTCTAAATGAAAACGGGGTCTCACCCCCTGCCCCCCAAACGCCACTCAGGGAAGCCAAGAAAGGCTCACAAATAGCCAAAAGAGGAAACACAGCTTTTTCATTCAGCCCAGTGGAAAACAATCCTGACAGCTTTTCCAGAATATGCAGATTCCAACCATAAAAATAATCTGCTGAGGTTTTTTTACCTTTTTTTTTTTTTTTTTTAATAAATTATTATTAGGCAAGTATTCTCCAAGACTGCATAGTCTCTCCAAAGCCTTAGCTAAGGGTTCCTATTAGGAAATTATAGCCAGCCAGTGCATAAGGAGACACATTAACAGTCACAAAACTGAAAATGTAACTGTACCAATTTTAAATTTGAATACACTACGGTGTTGCTTTTACCCCAGCAGCTCTGATAAGTTGCTTTAGGTTCTAGTTAACAAAAGGTTACTCTGTAGCAATTTTTTTCTTTATTTTTTAATGTCAGAGAAATCCCCAGGGCTGTTGCAAAGAGCTCTGCAAATGCCACAACATGGAATGGAAGAGAACAGCTTTTGGGCTGGGGGTAGGCATCTGTGAGAACCCAAACCTCCTCGGTCCCCAAGGTGACAGTGAAGGTGAAGTCCACTGTACAGACTCATGCAGACAGACAGAGCTACTGAGGGCTACGGTGGTCTGCTCTCAGCACCCTCACCGAAAATCTGCAGAATGAACATCACCTTTCCACAAACTTCTACCTGCTTGCAGCACATACTAACCATCCAGTGTTTCAAAAAGCCCAAAGATGAGAGGTGAGAGACTTGGAGAGGACAAGGAGTGAAAGCACACACGATTCAACCAGAATAATTCAAAGAGAGCCACTTGGAAGACAAGCAGTTCAGCACAATAAACTAATCATTTCCAGACAGAAAAGTCTCACTGAATAAAACAACTAGAGTTCTGTATGAAAACACTGCACATCAGTAAGACTTCTTAGCATACCTAGGTCCTGCTGACTCAACATAACCTTAAGGATTGTTATTTATTTCCTGAAAGTACAGCTCTTATTTACAATATAACCTAGGTACAAAATACTTAAGCACAGTATTTGCTTAGACAAGTTTGCTTCCCTTTTTTTTCTTTAAGAATTAATAAGCCCAGAGAAATAATTACCTTTAAGCAAAACAATAGTTTAGGTTTGATTTTTCTTTACTTATTTCCTGTTTTACAGCTATGCAAGTCAGAAGGTGAGGAAAACTGGCAACAGAAAACAGAGTTCCAATTTCCAGTATTTAAAAAATGGACTAAATATGAACCAGAAGAAAATGGCATGTAATTCGGGGAAAGAAAAACTTTTAGAGTAAAAAAAACAGAACAAGAGTTTTCCTTAAACATCTTACCCAGCTAATTTGGAGATTTTTGGTTTTCTTTGAGATGGCAGAAGGAATGAGTTATAAAATCCTGAGCTTTGAAGTTTTGTTCATTTGATAGTTTACATTTCAGCAAGTATTATTTCATTATTCACTGATCTCCTTATATTATAAGGCACAGCTATAAACTCAGGCTTAACCAGCTCATGCAGCACCTCAGTATCAGGATGCCATTTGGCTACTTAAGAAACGCAGAGATATTCTCCATCAGCCAACAAAACCAAAGTCAAAGCACCAGGGTTAGAATGAGGCTGCAGCAACTCAAATTAAGGGTACCATCACTATCAACTTTGGCTATAATAAGCATTTTTATTATATTTTATTTTATTCTACTTTTAAAAATCAATTTTCTTGAGAAGTGGTAAATAGATATTGAGCAGATAAGGGGCAAAATAAGAAATTTGGAAAAAGTTTTTTAAAAAGTTTCCATCTATTTTTCATGCTATTTTTACTCCTCCAAGCTGCCTATACAGTACACAGAACAGTAAATTAGCTTTCCTTGCCCAGAAAGTCTGACTTTCTTATTCTTTCTTTATCTGACTCTTCTCTCATCTACCTGTGGACAGGAAGATGCTGCTAAACACTGTGATTACCCTCTGTTGAAATTACAGAAGGAAATTACAACAGGCAAAAAGAATTCGAAGGTAAAGTCAGCAAATTTAAAGATTAAAATCAGTATTTTTTTGGCAGAATGAAGAAAACCAAACTACTATACTTTCATCTTTATACATAATATTGGTAACAGGAGGTGGTCATTCAAAAATATGGAACCTATGAAACTGGGCATCATAGCTAGCACGTTTCTAATCCAGTCCAGCTCACACTGACTGTATTTCTTCCTATGTCCTTCCACTGAGGGGAAGGAAAAAATCCACACACAACATGAAGAAGCTGTGAAGACAAAACATTTCAGACCAGAGTTAGGAAGGCAACATAGGAACGACATCCAAGTCAGCTTTGTGCTTTACATGGTCACAGACAAAATACAGTACTCATTTTTCCTTAAAATGTGAACACTGAAACAACCATCTGTGCCTGTCTCTCCTCAGTATTAGACAGCTGATGCCGAAATGTAGCCCACAATAAGAAATCACTTTAAACTCTGTGCAGAACTCCGCAGCCTGTACATCAGAAAACATAGCTACATTGGCTACCAATGGCACTAACATAATCCCAAAGCTGACTGGCCCTTATTTCTCTGAAAGCTCTCCTTTCTTCAAGAGAGACTTAAGTCACACTACTGCAGCCGCAATAAATACGATGCTACAGCTAGAGCTCCAGGTACATAGTGGATGAACAATTAACATGGTATTTTCTGATTTTCTAGGCATACTGCAATGTCGCTATATGGCCAGAAGCACAAAAGACCTGAAACATTTTCATGATAAAATTACATTTGGGCATTTGTTATTACTGGTAAGAAGTTCACATAAATGGTCATTTTTTTATACCATGAGCATATAATTAAAAATTAATAAACATATGTTTGCTGAACGGCATGCAGAACTCTCTCATCTCAGATGGCCAACTGCTTTCATTCATTTACCTTAAGGTGTTTTTGGTTTTTTTTTTTTTTTACGTTGTTGAAGTTTTTAATGACCATGTTTATCCCAATAGGATTCTGATTTCAAATATCTTTAGGTCTCCCTATAAAAAGTAACACCTGTCTGTCATTGACCGTTTTTGCAGAAGTAGTGCCATTATATCCAGTTTAACTATTCAGAAGTGCAGATGACTACCACATCAATGTCAATGAACTCAACAGATAATGGAATCTAAAAGTAAAAGGTTGGTTCAACCAGTTGTTGCTAATTTCCAATTAAGAATACAGAGTACATAAGAAGCCAATGCACCAAAATAAACACAAACAAAATTCCACCCGGCTTTGCAGGGTAGTTATGCCTTCACATCAGCTGACACATTTCAAGGTAAGAAAGAGAAGTGAAGAGGCTCGCTTCTCTCCCACCCACCTCCATACTTCATCCAAGCAGGGATCTGTTTGGCCCTAGCAAGGACCAGGATAGGACTGTCCTCAACTAAGTCCCCGCAACCCTTCCAGTAACAGGAGATCAGGCAAGAGTACGTTTTGGCAAGTGGGTTTATATATAGGTCATGGCTGACCTGGAGGCTGTGTTATTTTGCCAGCGGAATCAGGAGGAAGCCCTCAGCTCCTCACTTTCTGTGGAGCGGAGCCACCAGGATGACCCACGCTATGGGCTGTGCAGTCACCCTGCAGCAGGAGGGCTCAGGAAAAAATTTTCCATGTCAGGGCAGACCCTGCATCGGCTGCAGCTCCCTCAGAGTCCTCTTCCTGACACAATAGGCAAAGGAAGATGGGCTGCAAGTGGTAATTTTTGTTTGATGCAACTTAGGCAGGTCTATCGAATATCTTACAGGTGAGGTCAGAGGGAGTTTGAAAGTTAATCAACTGACCTAAAAAGCAAAAGCTAGTGGACCTGGAGGCAAAACCAGTGGCTGACCTGCAACGAGAAGTAGCCTAATAGACTTTGAGCTTCAGGAAAAGCAGGCAGAAACTATCTGGCCATAGTGGACCACCTCTCCTAACTCTCTGCAGCACAGTCC